>NW_006431920.1:9816517-9856193 GCF_000325575.1 Pteropus alecto | reverse complement strand
GGTGATTGACAAGAGATCATTTTATTAGGGTAACGATTCAGGGGCGCCCCCCTACCTTCCCTCAACCCCAAGTTTAAGGATCTAGTAGGCCAGGGGTGGGGGCAGAATACGGTGCGCGGGCAGACAGGGCTGCGGGCGGGTGGGAACAGTGTCATGGGAGCTCTGGGCCCCGATACCGCCCGCGGGTAGGTCCCGGAAGGAGCTGCGGGAGAAGGGGCCGCCGCGAGTGCTGGAGCCGCTGAAGGACGTGGTGTTGATCGAGGGCAGCGCGGCTAAGCTGACTTGCCGCATTTCGGCTTTCCCGGACCCATTCATCCGCTGGAGCAAGGATGGCAAGGAGCTGCGCGACGGGCCCAAGTATCGCTACGTCTTTGAGGACCCTGACGTGGTCGCATTAGTGGTGCGCGATGGAGAGCTGGCGGACTTGGGCCAGTACAGCATCAACGTAACCAATCCCTTTGGCCAGTGCTCCGACTCGGCGCGCATCCTCGTGGAAGGTACGCGCGCCCCGGGTGCAGTGCCACAGAGCCGGGCAGCACCACCCCGCGGGCGTCCGCAGCGGGGTCCCGCTGCGCATTCAGCGCTGGGCCTACCCGAATCCGGGTGGAGATGTGGCCAGCCCAGCCCCAGCAGAGTCTGAGACATAGAGCAGGGCGCCGCGCGGCGCAGCGCAGGCTGGGTAGCTCTTCTCCATCTCAGGATGCCGTCCCACCCGGGCTAAGAAATCTCTGTGGGCTTCAATCACTTGACTTCAAGGCCCGAAGGTCACAGTGAGCCAGAGGCAGAGCCAGGGTTAGACAGAGCCCTGGTCTTCCTACTCCCAACCCCGGGCAATTTCCACTACCCGAAGCTGTCTCCAAGGAACTTTGAGATGTGTGACCATTCCTGGGCTTTCACCCCGTAGTATTTCTTCTGATTCTCCATTCAACCCCATAAATTAGGAAGGGCAGAGATGTCTTGTTTAACTGAGTTATTGAAGCCCCAGAGAGGCTAAAGACCTCCCCAACGTCAAACTGCGAGTTTAAATCCATCCGGTATTTAATACCGGTATTAGCTGAGGAGGTGATGTCCCTTCCCTGCCTCACCCTAGGTCCCTCACTGGGTCGCATTCCCTTTCCCTTCCTCTAGTCCCGGCGAAAATTCAAAAGGGACCAGATAACACTAAGGCGCGCAAAGGCACCACGGTGACGCTGACTGCAGAGATCTTGGGCGAGCCAGCGCCCGACGTGGGCTGGACCAAGGACGGGGAGGACATCGAGGAGGACGACAGGCGAGGGCGGGAATCTGCTGCAAGGGCAGGGCCTGGAGCTGGGAGCCTGGGCGGGACGGGGCCAAGAAAACCAGCGGAAGTAGGACCGGGGCGGGGAACTGGGAGTCGAACAGAGCTGGCTAATTAGCCTGGCCCAGTAAACTGACCCGTGTCCCCGCCCCGCCTCCTTCCCCCGCAGGGTGTTCTTCGAGATCGGCAGTACCACCACGACGCTGACCATCCGCCGGGCCACACCCCAGGACAGCGGCAAGTACGAGGTGTACGTGGAGAACAGCCTGGGCATGGACCAGAGCTTTGCTCGCGTGGACGTGGCCTGAAAGGGACCCTCAGACCTTTCGCCCTGGCTCCAAGCCGGGGGGTGGGTGGCACCAACAACCCCTCTCCATCTTGCTTAATAAAGCTGCTCTCTCTGACCTTCCGCATCTATTCTCGTCTTTTGAGTTGCCATTTCCTCTCCCTAGCACACACAACCACACTTATTTCAGACCTACACACAGAGGTCACAGAATGTTGGGATCAGAGGGAAGTTTGGAGAGTGCCTAGTTCAGTGCCTTACTTTACAGACAGTAAGTCCAGGATAAGCTTCTCTCACGGTTGGAAGTTTCATCACTTCCCAGCGGGAAGGGCAGAGGCGTCTGTGACTCCGCTTTCTCTTCTTTTGTATGCCTCAAGCCTCACCCTCTGCTGGGGGCGTTGCGCGCTGGCCACGCCCGTTTCAAGGCTGACCACACCCCCTCCTGGTCTCTAGCCTGGCTTCTCCCCGTGACCTAGTTCTCTACTTTGGCTGCTACCCCTGGGCCCATTCCCAGACTGCTCCCGGTCCTAATTCGCGTCCCGGCCTTTGCTTCTCAGGTCCCACTCTTCTTTTCATTTAGACCCGCCCTTCCGATCCCTTGGCCAAGTCCCCGAGTCCTCTCCTAAGTTCCAACCTCTCTCCTCAGAAGTGGGGACGTAACTTAAGAACTACAATTCCCGGCAGACTCTGCGAAGTTCTCGCGAGTGGCGAGAAGACACGTGCACGGAAGGAGCAAGCAGTAGCCGGCAGCAGAGTTGAAATAAAGGGGACTGGTGGTAAAAAGCTCTGATGGAGGGTTGGCAAAAGCGGTGAAGGGCAGGGAACGGCCCTTATAGGGCGGCTCGGAGATCCCGGCTGGCTCCTCGCACGTCCGGCGCTTTGCTGGTTCCACAACTCCTGAATACGCGAGGGTTTATCAGAGTCAGTTGTGAGGTTCAGTGGGTCTGCAGTCAGTCCTGTGAATCCAGAGATTCAGCACTTGGTAGTATTGGGACTCGGAGTTGGTATGTTAAGTGTTTGGGATGCTAAGGGAACCTGTCTTTTGATTCAGGGTTCATCACCTAGAGGTTAGTCTTAGGATTTAGGTTCAGCATATAAAGAGTTTTTGCTAGGGTTTGGATTTGTCAAATGCAGATCAGTGTTTAATACTTGAAATTCATTCTTAGTATTGTAGTTAAATATTTGGGGCTTACTCAAGATTTGTATTCAGGGTTCACTGTTGGGGTTCAGGGATTAACATCTAGAATGAGGATGCAACAATTAAGGAATTGGTAGGGTTTGTTTTGTTTTGTTTTGTTTTGTTTTTTATGTTTGGAATGTGAGGTCTATCACTGATTTTCTGAGTTCAGTGAGTTTGCGGCCAGAGGGAAGTCTGTTAGAGATCAAATTGCCAGGTGTGGATTTCAGAATTTAGTAGGAATCACTGCGGGGTTTGAAGGCCAACTGGAATCTGGGCTGGGATTTGAGATGGGTGAGATTTGTGAGGTGTTGTGCCTAGGGAGGGACTATGTTGAATTTTGGATTTGCATCCCGGGAAAGAGAGGGCCTAGTGTTGCTATTTGGGGTTTGGGATTTGGTTGAGGTATGAGTGGGGTTCCGGGTTGGGGTGCAAGATCTGAGGCTGACTTCTCTGTTGGGATTTGAGGTTTAGGTAGCAATCGTCATCATGCTTAAAGCTGTGATCCTGATTGGAGGTCCTCAAAAGGGTGAGGAGCCAGGGGAATGAGGGGAAGGAGAATGGGCTGGAGTGGTTGGTGGGGTTGGGGCGGAAGGAGGCAAAAAGCTGAAATGTGCTTCTCTCTCCCAGGGACTCGCTTCAGGCCTTTGTCTTTTGAGGTGCCCAAACCTCTGTTTCCAGTGGCGGGGGTCCCTATGATCCAGCACCACATCGAAGCCTGTGCCCAGGTAATTCCGTAGGCTCCCCTTTGCTACCTCACTTCCTGCTCATCTCCTGCGTGGCATATTTTCCCCTTTCCAACCATGCTATCTTTCCACCAGGCATAACTCCAGGGACTACCAGTTACAGATGACAATGTGAATGGCATCCCCCCCCGTCCCCACACTACCACCACCACTGAGTTGTGCAATGCAGCTGTCTTCCCCTAATCTAGTCTCTCATCTGCCCTGTTCTTGCTTGGATTTCACTCCTGTTTTTACAGCATGGACTGTGAGATTAGGCAGGAATCTTAGAGACAACTTAAAGCCTTAACATGGAAAACCTTAATGATAACAAAGCACAGAATCATACTACTCTTGCTCACTATGGAGCTAATTTCTTTACTGCTTTTGGTATTGAGACAGACAAGGTTTTGATTTGAGTCCAGTCTCTGCCTGCTAGGAATTCAGCAAATTTCTCACCCTTTCTCAGCCTTAGTTTCCTTATTGGTAAACTAGGGGTTATTAGACCTACATTGTGGTTGTAGCAAAGCTTAGAGATGTTTATATAAAGTACCTAGTACAATATAGGCACTTGATAAATGGTATCCTTACTTCACGCTGATCTCAAGCTCAGATCGACAGATAATAAATATGGTGGGAAATGAATGGATTATTCTTTAATACAGCATGGTAGGCAAAATCTTTTCTAGGGTGAACTCCACTTCAAATGTAGGGGTGCGGGGTAAAATAATAGAATAATAAAAGATTGCAAGATTGGAGACTGAGACTTCCTCTAACTTCCTCATTGTCCAAAGGAGAAATCAGGCCAGTGTGGTAAAGTGAGTGCCCAGGGCCCCACAGCTGAGACTAAAACTGTGATCTCTGGACTTCGGGCTAGGACCAGGGATTTCTCCCTCCTGTCATTCCCTCCTATCAGATATGTTTTTTGTCCCAACCTCTTCCCTTGTCCTCAGGTCCCTGGAATGCAGGAGATTCTGCTCATTGGCTTCTACCAACCTGATGAGCCTCTTACCCGGTTCCTAGAAGCTGCCCAACAAGAGTTTAACCTCCCTGTCAGGTCAGGTGTTTGTGCGCATGTGCTGCGTGGTGGTGGGGAGTGGTGTCCTAGGTGTCTTTGTTTTCTGCCTGAGTTCTCTGGAGTGGGTTCAGTCAGCATTTGCCAGAAGTTGCCCTCACACACTGGGAAGATTCTTATTTGGGCATCCCTGAAACTCTGAATATATTGTTTCTCTGAGGGCCTTAGGCAGGCGTATCCTAGGAACAGGAGGGATCAGGTCTCCAGGCCCATGGTATCTGTCTCCTCTGATCTCACTGAGCTGGCTCTGGGGTCTCGGGGGACAGGTATCTGCAGGAATTTGCCCCCCTGGGTACAGGAGGTGGTCTCTATCATTTCCGGGACCAGATCCTGGCTGGGGGCCCTGAGGCCTTCTTCGTGCTCAACGCTGATGTCTGCTCTGACTTCCCCTTGAGTGACATGTTGGCTGCCCACAGACACCAGCCTCACCCTTTCTTGCTCCTGGGCACCACGGTGAGGGGCCCTGGGGGGCTGGAGGGTGTCAAGGGGATGATCCAGAATTTCCTGAAATGCAGGGGATCAGGGAGGCAGGGCCAGCCCCGGGAGTTGGAGTGGGAACAGGCATCAGGAGGGAGAGGTGCCATAAACCCCAGCAGTAGTGGAGATGGTGGTGGAGACCCCAAGCCCTTTGGCTGCTCAGAAGTAGGGAGCGGGAAGGCAGCTGTCAGTTCTTGCCCCACCTGAAGGCTTGTCAGTGGCGGAGCTGCGTACCAGGTGCTATAGGGGAGGGAAAGCAAGAAAAAAAATAGACCTTGCTGCCCTGGAGCAGGCAGGTTACTGTCTTGACGTGTCTATCTTTCAGGCTAACAGGACGCAATCTCTCAACTATGGCTGCATCGTAGAGAATCCACAGACGCATGAAGTGAGAGCAAAGAATGAGCTGGCTGGGTGCCTACTGTATTTATCATCATTCTCCCACCAGTCAGCCTCTAGAGAATGCTGGAATGCTAAGGGGTGGGCCCCAGTCTTGTCAAACAGGTGGGACACACCCTCTTCTATGCCTTTAGAAAGATCTGTGAAGAGGTAACAGTTAATTTCAATGGGTGTGGTGCTCCAGTAGACATATGCACAGGGCGCTATGGCAACACAAAAGGGGCCTAACCCAGCCCATCTAGGTGAGTGTGCGGAGGGTTCCCTGGAGGAGATGAGGTCTGAACTGAGATAAATTTGTCAAGATGAAGGAGACAGGAAGACATCGCAGATAGAGGGAACAGTATCTGCAAAGGCAGGAAATAGCATAGTATCTCCAGAATTATGGAGGTGGGAACATGATTGGCAGGGCAGATGGTGGTCTCTGTCCCAGTCTCTGAAACTTCCTGCCCTGGAGCCTAACTGACTGCCACACACCCCTTTTATCTGTTCAAGCTTTAATGTTAAAAATACTTATGAACACACCTACACATACACACATTAAGTTTTGTGTTAGGTGCTAGCTAGGTGTGAGAAACACAGCCAGGAAGACACGATCCATACCTCTCAGGAGCCCTCAGTCTAGTAGGAGACAGTCAAAGACCAACCACTGCAAGCGCCACGGGCGAGGTACAGCCAGAGGACAGGGGGGCCCAGAGCTGAGAAGCTAACTCCGGGGTAGACAGGAGTGTACTCAGAGAGGGAGTGACAGTGTCCACTGGGTTTTGAAAGCTGCATTTTCCAAATGAAGAGTTTGTTAAGGCCGTTCCAGGCACAGGCATGCAATGGCTTGGATTTGTGTTCTTGGAGCAGCTGGGAGGTGGGGAGGATTGGGAAGGGGAAGGCATGTAGTTTGGACTTATCTTGAAGGTGAAGTTGAAGGGCAGTGGCAAGATGCACTCTGCATTTTAGGAAGCCCCCACCGTGGCAGCAGGGAGGACCTAGAGATCAGTGAGTGTTAGGGGATCATGGCGGTGGCCCCTTTTCTACTGACCCCAGCCCGTTCTGTCCTCAGGTCCTGCACTATGTGGAGAAACCCAGCACTTTTGTTAGTGACATCATCAACTGTGGCATCTACCTCTTTTCCCCAGAAGCCCTGAAGCCCCTTCGGGATGTCTTCTATCGTAATCAGCAGGATGGGCAACTGTGAGGCGGGCCCCATAGCTCTGTAACCCCAAGTAGCTTCAGTCACTGCTCCCCGCCCCCAGTCTCTGCTGTCTCCATCTCAACTTGCTCACCTTTCTCCTCCCTTCTCCCTTCTCCTTGTCATCTCCAGCCGAGCCTCCCCAGTCCCTCCCCTTGTAACCTCATTCTGTCCCTCTTCCTTATCCATCCCAGTTCCTCCTCTGTCACCGCCTGCCCACTCCCCTTCTGGTCCATTTCTCTCAAGCCCTGAGTGTCCCAGAGATGTCTTTCAGAACAGATGGTAACACACACACTTGGGCACACACACGCTTGGGTGCAGACACACACATGTACACTCAAGCTGAGGAAGCTACCCTTGGAGCATAGTGTCCCAGAGCCCTGCTTGCATCAAGCCTCGATCTCCCGGTGGTCCTCCTAGCCCTGGGAACTATTCCTTTCTTTGGCTCCCCTGCCTTCATTCCCTCTCACGCCTCATTCACTCGTAACTGTCTTCTCACTCCATCCATATCTGCTGCTTTCTCCATCTCTCCTGGCCTCTCTGTTTCTGCTGAGCTGGCATCTCTACCATCTCTCCCCCTCTCTTTCTATGACTGTCTCTGCCCTCACCAGCTGCCTTCCTCTGGGGTGAGTCTGTCTGTGTTTCATTCCATCCAGTGAGAGGGAGGGTGAGCTGGAGGTGGGGTTAAGAGGTATGGATGGGGAGGAGACTGGGAAAGTTGGGGGAAGCTGAGTCTGGTCGAACTCTTTCTGGGCATGGGGCAGGATGGGCAGCAGGTTTACACCTACGGCTCCCCTAGGATAGCACCCCAGCTAGGAGAGTGAGGGGGGTGACATGTGTGAGCAGTGGGAGAGCTTTCTGGGATAGGAGCATCCCTTTGGAGAGAATGCGACCAGACCTTGAGAGGGGGTGGTGGGGTTCCCTTTGAGCCCATCCCTAAGAGACTGTGTTGGCCCCCCAGTTGGGCTCAGGGAGGGAACAGATATCAAGCATCCTTTCTTCTCTGCCAGGGAGGACTCTTCCGGTCTGTGGCGGGGGGCAGGCACCATCCGCCTGGAGCAGGATGTGTTCTCAGCCCTGGCTGGGCAGGGCCAGATTTACGTGCACCTCACTGATGGTATCTGGAGCCAGATCAAGTCTGCAGGGTATGGGGGCCTCTGATGAGGTGGCTGGGTCACCTAGGGGTTGAGATTCCAGAGTGGTGGGGACAGGCTCTGCTGGCCCCTGAGCCCCTCCTCTACTTCGTGTCCCCCAGCTCAGCCCTCTACGCCTCCCGCCTCTATCTGGGCCAGTACCAGCTCACTCACCCAGAACGCCTGGCAAAGCACAGCCCAGGGGGACCCCGGATCCGAGGTACCCATTCGGCCCCAATTCCTAACCTTCTGCCCCCAACCCCAGTCCCCTCTGCCCTCAGAGCCATGACTCCTGACCTCAGTCCAGAGGTGAAATTTCAATCCCTGCCCTCCCCGAACCAAATATGGTTTGGGGTATTCGTTCCCAGGTCCTCTCTTCTGCTTCTAGGAAATGTATACATCCACCCAACGGCTAAGGTGGCCCCATCAGCTGTGGTAAGTGGTGGCCCAGCCCAGGACGAGGAAGGTGGCTGTCAGGATGGGTGGGACGGTTCCGATACCTCCTAAGCCCCAGTGCTGGTCTCTGCTTTGTCACAGCCTGTCATGTGGCTCAAGGAGGTCCCTTCCCCCTTATCTGTTACATGAGAGGATTGGATTTGGGGTCCTCCAAGCCTCTCCAAGGCTTATGGTATATGTTCCTTTCCACAGCTAGGCCCCAATGTCTCCATCGGGGAGGGAGTGACTGTGGGTGAGGGTGTGCGGCTCCGAGAGAGCATTGTCCTCCACGGAGCCACGCTGCAGGTAAGCACCTGGACACATGCAGCAGGGCATGGTACCCCTAGAGGCCAAGGGGAGGGGTGAACCCCATGGGCTCTGCATCTTGTCCCTTCCCACCCCCTAACCTCACACTGTCCTATTTGGCAGGAGCACACGTGTGTTCTGCACAGCATCGTGGGCTGGGGGAGCACTGTAGGGCGCTGGGCCCGCGTGGAGGGCACCCCCAATGACCCCAATCCCAATGACCCCCGAGCCCACATGGACAGTGAGAGCCTCTTCAAGGATGGGAAGCTGCTGCCTGCTATCACCATCCTGGGTATGGCTTCCCAGGGGACACAGGGCTGTGAGAAACCTCCACAGGTGATGGGCGGACGCTATGGGGAGCATTTGTGAGGGAGTGAGCGCGTGCGTGCACGTGTGTGTGTATGTGTGTGTGTGTGTATTTTCCTTTAGCAAACATTTACCAAGTGCCTGCTGTGTGCCAGGCCCTGTGTGAATCACTGGGGGCATGGGGCCAGAGCACAGATGGGTAGAGAGGGATCCCTCCCTATGGCGGTGGCCCCACCCTCCTTGCCCCTTCCCTCCCCTCCCCATGGCTTCCCCTGGTGCCCTCGTCCATGCTGCAGGCTGCCGAGTCCGGATCCCTGCTGAGGTGCTCATCTTGAACTCGATTGTTCTGCCACACAAGGAGCTGAGCCGAAGCTTTACCAACCAGATCATCCTCTGAAGGGGGCTGCCAGAAGGCTCCCCCAACTCCTACCCCTCCAGTCTCTGTCTAGAATGGACCTGAGGAAGCCAGGCAGGATCTTCATACACCGGGAGCAAGGGGGTGGGCAGACTCCTGGCCGCACTCTCCACTCCCTAATAAACCCCATGAACCTTGGAGCCAGCATGGACTCCGCTTGTGCCTGGGCTGGAGGTGGGGGTGGAAGCGGGGCAGCTGAGTCAGGCCCCCCCACATTAGCATTTAAATTGGAGTCGTCGCTGCGGGCTCATGAATAATGAATCTAGAGCCCTGGTAAATCTCCCCCTCCCACTGCCTCAGCCTCTCTTGCTGCTCCGGAGGAAGGCCCTCAAGGCTCCCAGCCTGCCTGGCCCCCGCTATCACCCCTACCCTGATGCTGCCTGCCTGCCTGCCTCCCTGTTCCTCTTCACTGGGCCTGGCTCGGGCCCCAGAGCGGAAGGCTTCCGAAGGGAAGGGTGAAGGATTTCAGCTGGGCAGTGGGGTGCGGGCAGCAGGCACAGGGACTGACTGGGAGCCACAGCCCCGAGATTTGATCACCTGGCACCCACTGCCTTCGGTTTCTGCTTTGCCAGCTACATTTGCTCCCATCCCAGCTTTTGGCAGGGTTAGGGGTTTCTCCCTCACCGCCGGATGCCTGCTGTCTGTCTTCCACTCCCATGGTAGGTAGGGTGGGCCTAGCTGGTGTCTTTCCTTCCATGACCACAGTAGGCAGCGCTATTCTGAGAGGGATCGGTGCCTGGCCACCTCCCTCCACCCTAGCTTTGCTCTTTGGGAGGTCCCAGTCCTCTCCACATTCCTGAAGCCCCTGAGAAACCCGGCATCTCTCGTGTTCGCCCATGACCCCCGCATGCCCCTCTCGGTGCCCCCCCCTCCCCAGCTGTGGGTGCGAAGCTTAGTTGCCAGATGAGCTGGTAATGATCGTAATCTGCTAATTGAGAGGAATCTAATTACCCGAAGAGAATGGGGGGGCAGGGTGTGGGTGGGAGGAGGAGGGGGTCCTGGCAGCAGGCATGGGTGGCAGCAGCAGGGTGCCGGGCCTTGTTATCAGCACCAGGGTCTGGGACAGAACCCAGGATTTTATAGCTGGGTGGTTAGGAAGATGGCTTGCTTGGGAGCTGGGCTGAGAGTCACATGGGGATTGGGCTAGATGTGACCTCCCAGCCCCTCAGGCCCTGCAGGCTATGTGAGAGCGCCTGTGAAATGACCCAGGGTTTTAGCATCCTGACATCTAACCTGCCTTGACTCAGCCCCTTTCCCATTTCCTCAGGTTCCTGCCTGCAGCCCAGACCTTCCATCATCTCTGCATAGGGTTGGGAGGAGGCTGCAGATGCCTACTCTGGGCCTGGGGTCAACTCCCTGAGGAGGAGGCTGGGAGAGGGGTGGGCCACAGGGCCAGGGGCTGGGTCCCCCCCCCCCCACCGTTTCATTCCCCCCAGTCCTGACCCTTCTGTTCCGAGTGGTTGGCAGAGGCCATGGCAGCTCCATCATAAATATGATAATTTAATTATTTTCTCAGCAAAACACCGTGAAATCCAATAAGTCTGTGTCAGGCCCTAGCCCCCCCCCGGGAGCCCCCTCCTAGGCCCAGTGGGGGTGGAGACATGGTGGGGTGAGGCACTGCAAGGGGAAAGGGTCAGGGTTTGAAGTGGGAGGAGCTAGCGAAGCTGATGTCTTTGTACCATGCTCCCCAGGTTGATGGAGTCACTGGTGTGCAGGTGTGTGTGTGAGCGTGCGCACACATGTACGCGCATAGGGGAGGTGGGCTCACATAGAAGTTGTAATGCCTCCCACTCCAGCCTTGTCTGCCCTGGAAGGGGCTTCGAGCCCCATCATCTCTTGAGGTCACACCTCAGGGCCCAAGATGTGGGAGCTCCCTGCTCCTCTATTACCTATAGAACCTCATTGTCCCTGTAGGGGTAGGAGGGTGCTGGGCCCCTGGCAGGGTAGAGAAGGGAGAACCAAGGGAACTGGGGTGGGAAGTGGGGGATGAACGGGGCGGTGGGGGGGGTGATGTGTGGGAGGGGTGCGTTCCTGCCATTAGTGCTTTTATCAGTTTCCATAAAAAGATTATTCTGTAAAGTCAGCGAGAGGGAGCAGGCTGGGGGCCGGGAGGGGGGTGGGTCCCTGGCACCAAGTCGGATGGGGCGATTAGGGAGGAAAGCTGGGGATGGGCCTGAATGTGGAGAGAGATTTGGATGGGCTTCAGGAGCCAGCGAGGGGGAGAGGCCTAGCCAAGAACACAGATTGGGAACAGGCTGGCCAGGACAGGGTGGGGCGGGACAGGGCCTTCATCTCCTTTCTGTCCCTTCCGTGGGGCTTCCCGGGGCCTCCGTCCACCCCCATCTCCATCTCTTCCTCCCAGCACTTAGCAGCCATTACCGGGGGAGCAGATTGCAGCCCCCCCCCCCCTGCCCCCCCCCCCCCAAGCAGGCACAGCTGGGGCCCTGCCACATCTGCCGCATCAGCATGGAGCACAGCTGGGCGTGCCCAGAGCCACGATCCCCAAAACACAAAGAGAGGTGGGGGCCAAAGAGAGCCCAAACCCCTGAGACACAATGACACCTCTGCCAACAGACATACTCCTCGAGGCGAAGCTACACCCACCACCACACACGCTCCCTCGTGTGCAGAGACAGAACTGACAAACACGAAATTACTCTATCCCGCCCCCCACCCCCGCTCCCCTCCCCCGGCCCCCTCTTCCTCCTCCTCTTCCTTCCCTCCAGGCTCCCCGCTGCCAGCCACCATGGTCACCTCTGAACTGCCCTGGAGTTTCCTCTGGAGGGAGCAGGGGTCTCACCCTCCCCAAGTGAATCCTTCTGGGAGGCTTGAGGGACAGGAGGGCTGGGGTGGCAAGGAGCTTCCGGTCTGAGCAGGAGCCTGGAGAAGCCACCTGCCATCCCCGTACCCCTCGCCACAAAGAAATCCCATTTGAAACACTGGTCCTTGCCACCCTGGGCATGATGGGGTCTCTATCCTAGAGTGGGCTGGCTGAGCCCCTGGACCGTTGTTACCCGTTACGCTGGGTTTCATAGCCCACCTCAAGGGGGCGCTGTGTGCTGTCAGTCTCCTTAACAGAAGCTCAGTGGCTCCCCGGGCGCCCGCCACTTACCCCACCCCCAACAACCGACTAGCACCCTACCCTCAGCAATGCACCCATCCACTTAGCTCTGCGACCCCTGACAGGTGCAGGGTTTGGGGGCTCACTAGTGATGGAAAAGAACCCCCCTCCTCAGAAGAGATAAGCAGGGGACCCTTCTTTCCTCCCGCTTTGCTAGGCGATGACCACTTCTTGGCCCCCGATTAAGCCCTACCCCTTTGGCAGCCCTTGTTTCTCCCACTCATCTTGGCCCTGATGTCTTGCCCTCAACCCTCTGTTCCCTGCCCCGCCTTCCGTGTCCCAGGCCTCGCCCCGCCCCTGCCCCTCGGCTTTAATCCCTGCTGCTGCTGTGCTGCCTTATCTGTTCCCAGCAGCTTTCCCTGCTCAAAGCCCTCTCCCCCTCCTTCCCCGGATCCTCTTCCCCTCTCCTTCCCTGGCTCTCTCCTCTCTGACCAGCACCCACCCCCAGCCTGTCTCAGCCTCTCAGGCCCCACGATGGCTCCTGGATGACACCAGATCCGTACCCCAATGCCCTTTGCCCTCCAGCCTCGGTTCTGAGGTTGCCAGCTGCCCACCCACTCCTACACTGGCCTCTCCCCACCACCCCTCCTGCTAAGGCCCCACAGACTTGGTCAGTTTCTGTCCAGCCAAGTTTTTCATCTTTCTTCCCTGCTTTCCCTTTCCTGGTCCCCTCCCCAGTTCCTCCAGCTGCCCCTCAATCTTGGCCCTGGTCTCCTTCAGTACCAGTGGCCCGCTGTCTTGGCTTGGGCATTCCAAAAAGAGATGGGGGTTGTTGGTACAAGCTATGGGAGAAGGGTCAGAGCTGGGCTGGGCTGGCCCTAGGATGAGGTCAGGGGTACAGAGTGCTGGCCAGCAGTGGGGGCAAGGCCTGGTGGTGGGACTTTAACCCTCCTAAGTCGCTTCAGATCACGGCTGGGCTTCCCCAACCCCCTTCTCTGGGACTCTCATTAACCGCTTCTCCTGCCTCGTCCGCAGCATAAATAACCCAGATAAATCAGCCGCCGTCCGCCCCCCGCCCCTCGGCCCCCGCACAGCCCGTTTGTCACCGCTGCTCGCTCACCAGCCAGGCCTGGCCCAGTCCCGGCCTCCACCCCCTATCCTCGTCCCTTCCTGCTCACGTCTGTCCTGCATTGGCTCATCCCTTGGTCCAAAGCAGAGCCAGGTCTGGGACAGGTGTTTGAGCTAGTGGGAGTGGCAAGGGGGTGTCCTTTGGGACCAGGGGGCGGCTGGGGAGTCTCTAGAATGCTGTCTAGGAGTTTGGGGGGGTCACGTCATTTATGAATGGGGCCACCCAGGCAGAGTATGGGGCCCACATGTGGTGGGAAGGGGCAAATGCAGCTCAGCTTGGGGGTCCCTGTGCTGGAAGAGGCAGAGCTCCAGAAGCCCCAATGTAGGAAGTGCCTGGAGGCACCTTTGGAGGCCCCCAAGCTGGATCCTGGGAGATCTCTAGGTCTGCCTTTGGGGCATTTTGCCCAGATAGAACCTACCCCTTCCCAGGTGCTCTGAGTCAGAACCCTCCTGCTCTCCCTTGTCCAGCTGCCCAGAGGCCTCTCTAATCTCACCTCTCAGTCCATCTACTGCTCTCTTTGGTGGTCAGGAAGCCTCGTTCATCCCCTGGGTGGGGGCGTGGAGAATTGGGCTGGGAACAATTTTGGGGAATGGGGACAACTGGAAGACAGAGAACACCTGGCTAAGGCTTCACAGCCAGACCCTGCAACCACCCCCAACTCCCACCCCCGTGCCTCATGTGCCCAGCACCCATACTCCCAACTAGAGTCCCTCACAGCTCACAGTCCCCTCCCTTTTTGCTCACACCCAACTCAAGTCCTGGCCAGCCACATTTGGCCGTGATGCTTACTGCAGGGGGCAGCTGGTCCACTGGGAGTGGGTGGGGGAAGCAGGGAAGGGATGGGGGAGCTTGGGCGCTAGGCTGGGGATGGGGGTGGGGAAGAAGCTGGGCCGGTCCCCAGGGACCAGCTGGGCAATGAGCCGGGGAAGCAGCCGGGAGGCTAAATGAGGGAGATTATCACCCAACTGCAGCCGGGCAGAGAGGCAGGCAGGCAGGGGAGCGGGGAGAGGGAGGGGAGGAAGGACGGGGCCAGAGAGAAAGGGGGTGTAGGGGGAAGAGGGGAACAGAAGAGGAGGTGTGGGGGGATGACCAAAAGATGGGCTGACAGGATGTGTGGTGGGGGGGGGGGACTCCCACCAAGCATAACCAGATTCCTGGGAGTCTGGGAGACTGAGATGATGGGGACTTGGGGACAATTGGAGACAGCTGGTTGTGGGGCAGTGGTGGGGGGAGGTGCATGCAGTTAACTGCTGTTCCACTTCCCAGTGGCGTGGAACCTCCCTCCTCCTCCCACACTGGGTTACCACCCAACTTGCTTCCTTCTAGAGGTTGAAGGCTTCCTGCCAGGCCCTCGGGAAGACAGAGGGTGGACTTTCCGCTGATGATGGAGGCCAGCATGTTGGGGGAAGTGTGACCCCATGATTTCAATGGGTGGCAGGACAATTTAGGGTCATGCACTGAGTCCAAGGCGGCAACGAGTACTAGGGAAAGCTTGGGGGGCAGTCCCCCACGTTCTTGGCAGAGACCCAGACTGAAGTAACCTTAAAAAAAGCAATTAAATCACCTTAAAAAAAAAAAAAACCCAGTAAAGAAAAATCAATACTAGGAGAAAGGGGAAGAGCAAGACTGGAGGTGGGAGAGGAAGTGCTGGAAGGGTCTAGACTGGAAGTCTAGCAGGGAGGGAGGTGTACAGGAGGGGGGCTGCCTGGAGGGAGGTCCGAGACTGGGTGCTATCTGCGGTCAGTCGACTCTGAGCGCTAACTCAGCAGCTGCTTTCCCTTTGGGATGCTGTCAGATGCAGCCCCTGACCCCAGGGGTCTTATCTTCCCAGCTTGGGGGAGCCAACTTGAGGGGAAGCCCAGCTACAGTGCCCGCCCCCCCCGCCCCCCAGGAAGCTACTTTGATGAGAGGCTGAGGACAGCCCCGGCAGAGTGTCATGCATGGCCAGGGGTGGGTGGGATTCATGCTGGGGTGGTCTGTGATGACAGGGCTGACTAGTCTTACAGCCCAGGTTGGGCAGAGTGGCTCCCTGGCCCCCAGGGGAGCCATCGCTGGGCCCTTCCTCTGGGGCCAGGCAGGGTCTGCAACCCGTGGGGCAGGCCCAGTGCAGGGGAGGGGCAGACGCCTCCGGGCAGGGGCAGCGGGCAGCGGGTGGACCTCAGGCTCTAATCCCCAGCAGCTGCCGTTCCCCTCAGATCGATTCCCTTCTCACTTTTTTTTCAGCTGCTGGTTCCGCGGCTCAGATCGATGGAGCCGCCTCCCCCCCGCCCCTCTGAGCTTCCTCTCCCTGCTGCTCATTAGCGCCCCGATTAATCAGCCCCCCCTTTCCTCTAGGGGACAAGCGCTTCCTCCCCCATGAGGGTTCATGCTCTCCCAGGGCACCCCAGAGAGCACAGGCTTCCCCCACCGTGACCCCCCCACCCTGGGGGCATCTCTTCCTGGCCTGCCACCAGGGGCTGTCCCTGCCTGTGATAACAGCCCACATGCTGGCTCCCCCCGCAGGACAGCAGCCACCCCAGGGCCACCCTGCCCACTCTGCATCTGTCTCTTCAGGCTTACACTCCCTGCCATCTAAGCCCTGCACGTTTCTACTCCCTCCAGTACCCCCATTTGGCATCTCTGCCCATTGGCCTCCACCTCCCTCAGCTTGTGGCTAGAAATTTGAGAAACATTTAGGGAAGCAGTGGCCACAGATGTGCACATCGGTCTGGGTGCCCCCTGTCACTCTCACACACACACACACACACACACACACACACACACACACACACTCCCTCCCTCCTTCCCTCCCTCCCTGATGCTCCCTGTCACTCTCTCACACACACACACACACACACACACACACACACACACACACAAAGAGTTTGGGGGTGGGGCAAAGTGGTGGAGGGGTGGCCGGCATGGGGGGCAGGGGTGGGGTATGGTAGGTGTGGAAATCAGGAGCAAAGCTCTAAGTGAAGCCAAGAATCTTGGTGGCCTCGCCATTGTCCCCTCATCTGTCTATCCTGCCTTCCTCTGCCCCCGCCCCCCCCCATTCAAACAAGTGGCTCTCCTAAGGAGTTTCTGGAAGCCGCTGTGAGTCGGGTAGTGGGGTCAGGTGGTGGCTGGGTGCTGGAGTCAGGAATCAGGGAGGCCAGGAGCTGGACGATGGAGTTGGCTGACCCCTCCTGGGGCGTGGTCCAAAAGTGGCAGAATGAGCTGAGGACTCTGGGTGCAGCACTCTTCCCTGTGTGGCCTGGGAGTGGGACCATCTGAGGACCCCATGAGTGACTAGGGTATATATAGCAAGAGTTTGGGGGACAGCCCGACAAGATCTCAAGCAGAGACCGGGGATCCCTGTCCTGGGCTGGGGGCTGCCCCCTCCCCTGGCCTGGCTCCTGCTGCCCGTGCCGCCGGTGAAACGCTGTTGACATGTCCTGAATTATTAAGCACGGGGTGGGCTCCGGAGCACATGCTGAGCAGAGCGGCTGGGGCTGCACGGCGTGGCGGAGCCGCGCTGCTCCCTCGCTCACTCGCTCGCTCGCAGGGACACACGCAGGGGCTGACAGCTGTGCTGGTGCTGATAAGGGAAGCCACAAGGAGACGATCGAGGAGAGAGACAAGCGGCAGCAGAGGCAGCAGCGGCAGAGGCAGCACCAGGGCTGCGGAGCTGCTGGGAGTGGGAGTGACTCCCCCACCCCGGGCCCCCACCCTGTCCCTGTCCTCCTCCTGCTTGCCCTGAGTTTAGAAGAGCAGCCGCTGCCACCACCGCCACTCCGGAGGGCACCGGGGACTGCTGGCCAGGGAGGGACAGGGGCAGGGAGGCTCTGGCTAGTCCCAGCAGCGGGGGACAGATGCCGATCGAGATTGTGTGCAAAATCAAATTTGCAGAGGAGGATGCGAAACCCAAGGAGAAGGAGGCAGGGGATGAGCAGAGCCTCCTGGGGGCTGCAAGGGGGGCAGCAGCACCCAGGGACTTAGCCACCTTTGCCAGCACGAGCACTCTGCATGGGCTGGGCCGGGCCTGTGGCCCAGGCCCCCATGGACTTCGCAGAACCCTGTGGGCACTGGCCCTACTCACCTCGTTGGCTGCCTTCCTGTACCAGGCAGCAGGCCTGGCCCGGGGCTACCTGACCTGGCCTCACCTGGTGGTAATGGACCCCGCTGCCCCAGCCCCAGTGGCAGGCTTCCCGGCTGTCACCCTCTGCAACATCAACCGCTTCCGGCATTCGGCACTCAGCGACGCCGACATCTTCCACCTGGCCAATCTGACAGGGCTGCCCCCCAAAGACCGGGACGGGCACCGTGCCGCTGGCCTGCGCTACCCAGAGCCTGACATGGTAGACATCCTCAACCGCACTGGCCACCAGCTTGCCGACATGCTCAAGAGCTGCAACTTCAGTGGGCATCACTGCTCCGCCAGCAACTTCTCTGTGGTGAGTCCTGCCAGCTGGCCCGCCTGGCCTAGGGTGGCCAGAGGCTGGCGAGGGGTGGGGGATGGTGCATGGGGGCATCCTCAACACGGCTTCCCTTTCTTCCGCCACCAGAGGCTGGCTTCGCGTCGCCCCAAGCCTGGTGTTTCCCTCTGGCTCCCGAGCCGTGGAGCAGGGGACACTGAAGGGCTTACCCTGGCGCTGCCGCTGCTCCTCTTCTTGGCTCTGCTGCTGCTGCAGTGCCCAGGTCTGAGGCCGGGGGTCCTGGAGTGGGCCCAGCGGCCCCAAAGCTGGTCAGCTTGCGGGGAAGTAATACACCATGCCAAGGCTGGACCAAGTGACCCCACTTTTCTCTCGCTCTCTTTTTCTGCTGTAGCTACTGGATTCTTCTCCTCACCAAATGAGGGTGATGGGGAGAGGGTGTTTGGGGGGCTCCGGCAAGGGAGGAACTCAGACTGCCTCCTGGGGAGCTGGCCAGACTGGCAAGCTGGATCGATGATCTTCGTGTACACTGGGGGCCAGTGTCTCTTCTCTGTCTCTGTGTGTCTCTTACACACACCCCCTTTCACAGGCTCTCTCACACATCCCTCTTTCATGCTGCCCTTCTGGCTTCTCCCGCTTTCCAGTCCCTCCCTCTGTTTCCTGGTTCCTGCCGCTCCCTTGCCCGGCTCTGGCTCTGACACTGAGAATCACTCATTCACTCATGTGCATGGCTCGCCCTCACTGCTGCCCAGCACACATACACACATACACCCCTACTGCTCGGGGACACAGTTTCCTGCACACTCCCTGTCGCACACACTCAGTGTCTCTGCCACTACACTCACGTGCACACCTGCACACCCACACACCCAGAGAGCTACTCATCTTCATGCCCACATCCCAGCTCTTAGCTGCCGAGGACAGGGTCACGGTGTGGATGCCATCCCCTGCTGTGACACCCTGCCATCTCTCTCAACCCCTTCTCCCATGTGGGGCTTGCTGGCACCATCTCTCACATGTGTGAACACAGAGACACATGCTCTCGCTGGGAGCGGAGTGTCGGCTCGGACTGCCCTCCCAGGCACACCTCCCACAATCGGTGTGTGAGTGTGGGGAGTGTGCCTTGTATGCTGTCTGTCTGTCAGCTCTGTTCATGCGGTCACAGGGTATCTATTATTCCTGGTGCTCGAGATGCCTGTCCCCAGTCCGGTTTACTCCCAGCATTGTGTACATTTTCATGTGTGTCACCAGTGCCCAGCACATATGCAAATATGTGATGTGAACGTGGTGCCCGCGGCAGCCCAGCCTCCAGAGCCAGCCCCAGAGATGGGACTTTCCCTCCTCACAGTCCAGCGCCCCCTGCTCACTCACTCACTGCCTCAGCACGGCCAGGAAACATGCGGCCACCAGGCACCTTGCCTCACCACTCTTGCAGCCTCTGAGTCCTGCCACTGTTTTTTTTCTGTTTGTTTTGTTTTGTTTTGTTTTTTTGAGGGGAGATGGTTAGAAATGGAGGAAGGGACAGGAGGGAGAGGACTGTGCCAGGAGAGGAGTCAGGGGACGCTGACCTGTCGTCCGGCTACAAACGTTCTTTTAGGAAAAAAAATCACCGCTGCCAAAGCCAGGGTGGTGAGAGTTCCCCCTAAAAGACGTGGGGTACGGAGACTCAACGTGGCCTCTTGGAGGCTTGGGGCTCTTCTGCTTAGCACCCTCACCCCTCTGAATTGGTGGAGCCCAGTCTTAGCAGGTGCCGTTGGGCAGAAATCAATGGGGGCTTTGTGTCCCTGAGCAGGAGTTTATGTCCCGGCCCCGGCTGGGGGTGGAAAGGGAAGGGGAAGAGTGACGAAAGCTCAGTGGGAG
The DNA here is from genome assembly GCF_000325575.1 of Pteropus alecto. NCBI lineage: Eukaryota > Metazoa > Chordata > Mammalia > Chiroptera > Pteropodidae > Pteropus > Pteropus alecto. Next base: position 9,836,562 of record NW_006431920.1, on the reverse strand, counting down.
GGCAGGGGAGGGAGAGATGGAAGGCCCAGGGAACCAGGTGAGGGCGGAAGGGTTTCCCGCCTGGGCTCCGGGATGGGAGGACACGCTGGGAATATGGGAACAGGGAGTCCCCTGACCAAGGCTGGCGAGTCCCTCTGAATCCTGGGGATGCCCCAGCAGGGATAAAGGTGGATCCCACAGGCCCTTTCGTGCACGGCACTGGAGAGAGGAGGACAGCACAAGACTGTGGGCCTCAGCTCCGGGGCTGTGGCAGGACGGTGAGGGGCAGAGGGGCAGAGCGAGCATTGAGGAACAGGAATTTCCCTTTGGATCCTGCTCTCCCTGTCCCCTGCCCAGCCTCGACCCCATAGCCTTCGGCCTGTACCCTACTCTCATCTGCTGAGTGTAACTGAGTGTTGGATCTGGCATTTTAGGGCTGAGACTGCTGCAAATTCTCAAGGTCTAGGATTATGGGTTGGGATGGGGGCCCATGATCCGTAGCAATGGGCAAAATGGAGTGTATTGTGGGGGAAAAATGGGAGAAGAGGTATGAAGACGAAGACATAGGGTCTCTGATGAGGACACGAGGTCCATGATGAACTCTGTGGTGAGAACATGGGGCCATGATAGGGGTTTGGGACCTCTGGTGGAGAGATGGGTGCCGGGACCAGTGGGTGGAGAACCCGCGAGGGTGTGGGTGGTGAAATGGTCAGTGACAGAGAATGGCTTTGAGTAAGGGGCTGTTGTGTATTTTCCGTTTCTTTCCCTGTTTCCTCCTTTCTACTCCCCACTCTGCTGTGACCTTTCCTCTGGAATCCAAGTTAATAAATGTCACATTTTCCAGCCTATTTTTACTCCGGGTAATGTGCCCTCCCCCAGTCCCCTAAGCTGCTTCTCTTGCTTCTGTTACCACTGTGATTGCTCCCCGCCCCCCTACCCCACGCTCCCTGATATCCCCTCACTGACTCCCAATCAGTCACTCACTCAATCAGTCAACATGGCGCCTGCCATGCGCCAGGCTCCCTGCCAGGTGCTGCGGGAGGAAAAACAAAGAAGAGAAGCCCTAGTCCCTAATCCCTGTCCTCAAGCAGCCTATAGTCTCATGACGGAGTGGGGACAGGAACACGCAAAAGCTTACCCAACGATGCAAGAATTAACCAGCTGCGTAAGTCATGTGGTTTTGTGTGGTGCCAGGATTAACTGCTAAACTAGGTACATGGATAGTAAGAGCCTGGGTTCAGGGAGGGAGGACACTCTGGGCTGAAGAGAGCTGGGAAGGCTTAGGGGATGAGCCAGGCTGGGTTAGACAAGATTTGGAGAGAGGGCTCCTGGGTTGTGAGGATGCTCTCGCCTCTCCACCCCTGCTCCCCTCCACCTAGCCCACCCAGCTCTTCTCTCCTTTCCCCCTACTCACCCAGTCTCATGCCAACCTCCTACCTTCATCACTACCTGTATGTCCTCCCCTTCCTCCCAGTTTCCTCCTACCACCTGCTCCTCTGCCCCAGGGCTCCAAGCCCCATCTAGACTTTCCCCATTGCAGCTTGCTATCAGCCTGCCCACTTACTAGAAGGCAGAAATTACTCTTTCTCCCTAGGCTTCATTTCTTTAGCTCTGTAAATTGCAAAGGTGGCTCTAAAATTTAGCATCTCTTCTCGGCTGGGGACTTATATGGTGGGGCGGCCAAGTGTGTAGGTTCTGGAGCCAGACCATGTGGATTTGAACCCTGGCTTGACCCTTTCAGCTGTGTGCCCTTGGAGAAGTCAAAAAGCTTCCATAAGCATCAGTTTCCATAGTTATTAAATAGAATATTAGAACTTAAACATCTAGGTGGTTGTGAGGATTAAAGAGATGGCTTAGCACACTGCCCGGCATGCGTATAGTGTGCACTCTGGAAGTGTCAGCTGTTATAATGCCGCCACCCCAACTCCTGGCTCCCTTTGACCTGACCGTTCCCAGCATCACCTGCTGTTTTCTGACCCAGGTGCCAGCACCTTCGTCACCCTCCATCGCCCAGCCTTTCCCCTTTCTAGACCCTCAGCCTCACACTCTTCCCTTCCCCTATTACAGTGTCCCCATGCTATCCAACCCTCCCAAATATTCATGCACACATGCACAGGTGCAGGAGTGTGCACACACATGAGCCATCAGTGCTATCCCACAGAACATTCTGTGATAATGGAAATGTTTTGTATCCGTGCTGCCCCACATGGTGGTAACTAGCCACAATGGCTACTGAGCATCGGAAATGTGATTAGTATGACAGAGAAAAAGGAATGTTCAATTCAAATGGCCGCACATGGCTAGTGGCTGCTGTATTGAACAGTACAGCTCTGGTCCTATGCAAGAGGCTCAGACCACCAGACTGGGTGAGGCTAGGAACTCCAACTGGTATCAAAGGATATAAGGCAATGCCGTGTGCTGGGATCGGAAGCCCAGCATCTGATCTCTGAGCTGAGGTTTCAGCTGAGGAGAGGGCCTGTGTTTGGGGACATCAAGGTGTCCGGAAACACCACACGAGCAATACACCTTTCTTTCCAGGTACAGGACATGACCTTGGTCTTTTCCGTTCTATTGTCTTGGAAATTGAGGCATGGGGGAGATGGAGAAACCTTGAGGAGGCAGGGATAAGACCCTACCCTTCTCTGTGGGATCTTCCCGGGTCCAAGCAGCCCCTGGAGGGGCGGGTGGCCAGGGACCTGTGGGCGCTTCACTGTCTCTATTCTCTCTCAGCTCTGAGTTCCCTCCCCCTCCCAACCCTCCTTCCACACATGCTGGTGACTGCCGCGACTATTAATCACTCGCCCTGTTCTCTTCCTCTCTACTAATCAGGCACAATTAGACAAGGCCTCTTCCAGCTGGGCAGTCCCCCTCCCTGCCCTTCTCCCTCCTCTCCTAGCCCCACCTCAGCTGCCACCCAGGACAGCTCTGAGGCAAGGAGAGCAGCATGTAGGCCCTCTATCCACCTCCGGCGCCCCTAGCCCCCAATTCGAGACCCCTAGCAATCCCCTGCCTCTGGCCCAGCTTCCTCCTGAGCCCCTGTTCCCTCCTCTGGCACGGTCAGGCCAATATTGATAGTCTCTGCTCCCATCCCTGATTGTGCCAGGGGCCACGTCATGCACATCTCAACTCCATACCTTTGCCACTGGCTCCAAAGGCCTGAGGGCAGCCCCTCTCCTCCTTGACTCCGTAAGGGAGGGGGCTCCCACTGGGGTTGGTCCAGGGCTTTTACCACCAGATGAACTTACCTCTGACCACCCCCACACCTCTGTCCCGTGTGGTCCCACGTTCTCCCGAGGCATGAACCTCGAGAACATTTTATTCAATACCTAGTTTGGGCTTGGTCCTGCCTTCAGGAGCCAGGCAGGTCAAGTTCGGGAGGGGACACAGTAGGGAAGGGGTGGGGGCGTTGAGGAGAACCCAAGGGGGCTTATCCTTGAAGGGAGCAGCCCCAGCTAACTGTTGCCCTATGATTGGGGACGCCCAGTGTTGGCGGTGGAGGGGGTGGGGTAGATCTTCCAATTTCTCCAGAGAAGCCCTAAACCTTGATCATTTTAATAAATTTTTTTTTCTATTTAAAAATAATATTCTGAGGGCTACCCACAACTCAAAGATTGCAGAAACCCGGTGTGCTTGTCCTCGCCTTCTGCCCGCCCACCGGCTGCTGCCCCTCAGGCCCTCCTGGAGGGGGCGCTCTCAACCTGGCTGCTTCCCATTGGCCAGTGGAGTTGGCAGAGTGGGGTTTGAGCGGTGTTGGCTCCGCAGCCAAGGGCGGTAGCTGTTACTGTTACAGAGGGCTGGTCTGCAAGGGCAGCAGGAGATGCCATGAGGGACATGCCCCACCCGGCCGCACTCAACAGCCCTGTGGCCTCTTCATTAATCAGGAATCAGCCCCGAACTGGGCTCATTATCAGCTCGGCTTCTCCAGCGCTGCCGGAAGATGTTGATTAGCATTTGAAGAAATGGCCCCCACGTCCCCTTCTGGTCCTCCCTCTTTCTTCCCTACCCATGCTCCTTCCTGGACCCCCACCCTTGCCCTTCTGCTTCCCAGAGGAATCTGCTCCCTCTCGTGGCTGGTGACAGGGCTGCCAGTTGGGGGGAGGGGGGAAGGGCAAGATGGATCAGGCATGGGGGACAGAGAGGGCCGAGCCCCAGGTTGTGGCCCCTGGGCTGAGGAGGAGTGAATGCTGGGTGCAGGCTGAGGGTGGCCTAGGAGAGATGGACAGCCACCCTGGAGGAGGGGAGGAGAGGGCGGCCTCAGGCTGGTGAGTTGTCAGTGTTTCCTTGCCCTTCCAGGCTCTCCCTGGCAATGCCACCTCCTTAAAGCAGCTGGGCAGAGGGGGTGGGGACAACCAGAACCGTGGACAGGAGGCTCGAGGGTGGTTTCTGGGGTAATTTTATTTTATTTTATTTTTTGCAAATCATGGTGCAGGCTTAGGGTCTTGGAACCATCCCAGGTAAATGGGGGTGGGAAGGCAGGAGGGGGACAGAGACCCCCGGGGAGAGACAGGAGGGTTCAGAGTGTTGTGTTTTCCTGAAGCGGGAGAGAGTGTCTGCCCTTCTTGCCCTGGCTCCCAGGCCGGGGGCGGGGCGAGGGGGGGGGCTGGCAGCGCTGGAAATCCAACCCACCTCCCCAAATGTCCACCATGCCCTTGGGACACCCGTTTTGGGTTGGAGGGGGAGCCGTTCCAGAGAGACAGGCATCGGCTGCAGCAGCCGAGGCAGCAGCGAGAGTTCAGAGAGGAGCCACGGGATGATTAAGGGGAAATGGAGGATTGATTTAGGAGGAAAGATTAAAGGAGCTAAATCCGTGGCGCTTGGCTCAGCGGTGACTAAGCGTGGACAGGATAATAGCTTACAAATGTGTGAAAGGTGTAAATACCAAACGGGGGGAGGGGAGGCGGCCGGGGGGCCGGGGGAGCAGGGAGCGGGGCTGGGCAGCCCCCAGGAGGGCTGGAGACCCCTGGGCGACTGCCCCATACGGCTGGCCCCTCTCCAGTGGAGGTGCGAGGAGAGGGAAACGGGGTATTGGAGAACCCCAGGTTCCGAGCAGGGATTCCGTTTCTGGGGCGCAGCTTCGCGGGCCTGGTGCTTCCCTCCAAGTCCCACTCTCGCGCCGCTGGGCACCCGAGGTCGCGGGTTCAAATCCCACGCGAATCCCTCAGCGCACCAGGCCTTTCCCGCTGCTCCCGGGCCCGCCAGTCGGCGTCGGTTCTGCAGCCCTCTGCCCGGCCCCCGCCTCGCCGTCCAGGCTCGCGCCCCCTCGCCCCTCCTTGGCCGGGAGGGCGGCGGGCAGCAGTGGCTCCCTCCGCGGTGGAAGCCTCTGGCGCCGCTGTGTGCGGAGGTCACTTTGCCGAGCAGCCGGGAGCCGAGGGAATGCAAATGAGGCAAACCCGGGGAGGAGAGCGGAGGAGCCCGGAGGAGACGGGAGGGAGGGCGCTGGGGAGCGGTGATGGATGCCTGCCCCGCGGGAGGGAGGAGGGGGCGGCGAGCGCGCGAGGCGCAGGGTGCGGCCTTCTGGGTGCGAGTGGGCCCAGCCTGGACGCCGAGGTGCGCGTGCAGGACTGGGGGGCGACGGAGCCGGGAGCGGCGCAAACCCACCCACACGCCGTCGCCACCACCACCTTCTCGGTCTCGGAACCTGAACTCCGGTCCGGCAGTGGATGTGTGCTCCACTGTGTCAGCAAAACTCTTAGCGCATAACTTTGCATTGAGGGGCGGGAACGCCAGGAAGGACTTCGTTACGAATTAAAAATATTCCCGCCAGGAAAATTGACTTTCTAGGGTTTAAGGCCTAAGCGGTCGTTACCTGGGAATAGGTTTGGTGGTTTATCCGAGCCGTGGAGGCCCCGCGCTCTCCTCTCCGGTGCAAATGCGGCGCTCCCCTGGAATCACCGCCTTGGTCGGTGGCCCCAAGCTCCCCGGCTGCCAGCTCCAGCTCGGCCTCAGCTCGGAGTCACCCGGCTTTGACCCAGCTCCTATGCCTCTTCCACCACCCCTCACGCATTTACATCTGAACGAACCCTGCAGCCCATTTCCTCTTCCAGCCACAGCACTTCTACTTGGGGAGGAAGTCGCCCTGAAAAGCACTGGGGTGGCTGTGGAGGCGGAAGTTGGGGCGCTGTGTTGACTATGTGGTAGGGGAGGGGGCCAGGCCTGCTTGGGGTGTGGGTATTTTCACTCTGTCCGACTGTGCCCTTCCAGGGTGGGTGATTGGGCTCGCTCTGAGAAGCTTTAATCTCCAACCCAATCGAACCCCTGTTCCACCGTCAGACGACTTGCGCCAGTCTCCCCATCTTAGCAATTACGACTAGTAACGATCTGTCTATACCTGTGATTATTGGTTTTGTGTGACACCGCTGTACACCTGGCTCAGAGTGTAGGTGCTTAATGAACACTTTTCAAATGAACGAATGTCTCTGCAGACAGACAGCAACCCTCAGAGACTGTCTATTTGGTTCCCTGAATCATCCCCAGCACCAAGCACAGTACCTGACACACTGTACAGGCTCCAGGAGTCGTGTTGGACAAATAAGTGTTGTTTGATCACCTGCCATTTCTTGAGCACCTACTGTTTGTCAGTGCGGTGCCAGGTGTGTCTGATCGTAGAGTGCTCGTGAGCGCAGATTTCAACACCAGACTGCCTGGTCCCCTGTTCCGCCACATTATGTGACCCTGGTAGGCTCCTTACCTTCTCTGGGCCTCCTATCTTGTCTGTAAAATAGAGATGATACGAGACCTCTAGTTTAGGGTTTTTGTGAGGATTAAGGAGTTATTTATATATAGTGCTTAGGACTGTGCTTGGCACAGAGGAAGCACTAAATAAATGTTAACTGTGGCTCTTATTTACGTAACACCTCATAACACCTCTGAAGGGTGCCTATTATTATTATTCTCATTTTACAGATGAGAAATGGAGGACCTGAGAGGTTAAATGACTGAATCTGTGTCACAGACAGTAAGGGGAGGGCCCAGATGTGAACCATATTGGGCTTCCTGGCCTGTGACCTCTGTACCGCTTCCCATCTGGAGGGAGAGCCCTATCCCAGAGTATGGAGATTTCACTCTGGCAGAGCTCCGTCCTCTCCAAAGCACCGTCTCTTCCAAATTGCCAAGAGAGCCTTTACCAAAGTGTGTGAGGCCTTGTGCCAGTGCGCCCAGTGGGAATCCAAGATCAAAACGGGCTCCCCGCCTTTCTTGAGCACCTCCTAGGCATCTGATTCTCATGACTAGCCTTAGGAGGAAGAGCCCTTCTGCGAATGAGCAATCCAAGGCTTAGGTTAAATCACACACCCACCGTTGTTTGTCCAAAGTTAGTGGCAGAGCCAGGATTTGAACCCTGTTCTGTCAGGCTCCAAAATATGTGCCCTTTCCCCGTGTCATGAAGCTTATGTGGATCTATTTCCAGCACCACATCCAATGGTCAGTCTCTGCCCTGGCTTGATTCTTATTGGACTCTACAGCACTATTATTACTAATATTGAGTCCTCATGTATGATTTCACTTTGCAAATGGCTTTCATACTTTGTCTCTTTTGAGACAATCAAACTGTGAAATAAGTCAGGCAGGAATTTCTATCTCCACTTGACAGAGGAGGAAACTGAGGTTCAGAGAAGTCAAAAAATCACTTTACTAACCAAGGTTACACAGGCCGTCAGTGGCAGAGCTGGAGCTGGAACCAGTGTCTCTTGACTCCCAGAGGTGACTGAGGTTAATAGGTCACCTCTGGGGAAGGGAGACTGGGTCCTCATTCAAAATTTGCCCCTTTTTTTACTGAGTGCCCTTAGATATGCACCTTGCCATCTCTAGCCTTGTGTTTTGGCCTTTGTACAGAGAGAGTTTGAACTGAGTCACCTCCAGCACAGACACTTCAGGCTTTCTGAGTTGGTGTCATCTTCCTTCCTTTGCCCAGGGCAAGGATAGAAAGGAGAAGCCTTTGAACCTGGATACTTCGGCCACCCCTGCAGAAAGCTGGGCTGGGAGCTGTCTGCCCCTGGGGTGCTAGTCACAGTCCAGGGTGTATGAAGATCACCCTCTTCCACTGGTCCAATCTGGACCCCAGGGCACTGCAGGGTTAAGGGTTGTTGATCCCAGGAGCCTAAGTGAGAGGTATGGGGCTGGACTGCAGCAGGGGAGGGCTGATGGAATTTGGAAGAATGAAGCTGCCATGGAAAAGTGAGGGGAGAGGTGCCAGGGCCTTGGCAGAGGCAGGGTGCCCAGAAGGCAGTGGAGATAAAGCCCAGGCCGCAGATTAGCTACGGGATTAGCCCAGCCTCTGGCTGCTCCTGGTGGCTCCTTATCTCTTGGAGGTGGGGGAATCGGGGGCTCCCTCACAGCTCTGAGCCCAGGACCTGCTAATTGCCTGTTAACCCCGTGGGCTCTGTGACTGTAGGGAGGATGAGAGGTGGGGAGGAGTTGGGGGGACTGCAAGCTGAGCCAGTCAGGAGAAATGGGAGCTGTGGTTAGATGTAATTCAAGGGACTGAGAAAAGCCATTGCTCAGATCTCTCTCAACCCCTGATCATTGTCTGGAGCAGACCTGGAGGAAGTGGAGGGAGGAGGGGAGAGCTCCAGAGGAAGGGTTCCTGGCTGGGAGACGGGGTTGGCCTCAGGCCCGGGGGAAAGTCTAGGAGGAAGACAAGAGACAGAGACTGGACAGCTAGATTAAGGGATAGACAGAAAGGAAAGCAAACAGGATGGAGATGCAGATGGCTAAGGAATAGAAAGGTTGGGGGGCAGCCAGGCCTGTGGGAGGGAAAGAAAGAGGCCATGGGGATGGACAGGCAGACAGAGGGCAAGGGACAAAGAAACAGAGGCCAGATGGATAATTGATCAGAAGCTGAGGACAGACAACCCGGGAAAGAGAGCTCCAGAGGAAGGGTTCCTGGCTGGGAGACGGGGTTGGCCTCAGGCCCGGGGGAAAGTCTAGGAGGAAGACAAGAGACAGAGACTGGACAGCTAGATTAAGGGATAGACAGAAAGGAAAGCAAACAGGATGGAGATGCAGATGGCTAAGGAATAGAAAGGTTGGGGGGGCAGCCAGGCCTGTGGGAGGGAAAGAAAGAGGCCATGGGGATGGACAGGCAGACGGAGGGCAAGGGACAAAGAAACAGAGGCCAGATGGATAATTGATCAGAAGCTGAGGACAGACAAGCCAGGAAGATAGGGAAGGATTTGAGAGACAGACTGAGATCAGGGAACAGAGCCTAGGGAGACAGACCGACCCTGGGCAGGGCCAGGCTGACACTGAAGGAGAGGTGGTCAGAGAGAGACAGGCAGAGGCTGGCCCGAAGGAAGGCGCTGGAGGACTCCGAGGATCTGCATGCAGTTCGGACAGATTTTCATCCAGAAGCTGCCCAGCCTAGGTCCAGAAGGGCTCTGGGAGGCCACATGCTTAGCTTAGGGCAGGAGGGTGGACCTGGGAGCTAAGGCAGAAAACAAGGGAGGGCCAAGAAGGGGGAGGGCCAGACTGAAGGAGGAGGTGGGTCTGAGATGGGGGCAGGGTCCAGAGGCTGAGAGCTGGTGGTGGGTGATCTGGAAATAGCCCCTCGACCCATCAGGGCACATCCTGGCCTGGAACCTGCCCCTTTCCATAGCTGAGCCCTGGAGTCTCAACTGCTGTACACACACCCTCCTTCCGGGCCAGTCCATGGGGAGAGAGCAATGGACAGGCAGTGGGACCTTGTGGCTGAGCAGCCGTGCCGTCTCCATGGAAGAGGCTATGGGCTGTGCCGCTACAAGAGTTCTGCCACTTAGGAGCCGGCGGCTCCACCCGCCGCTGCCTGCCTGGCCCAGGGACCATCTCCGGAGCAACACTCTGCTCTGCCCAGCAGTTGGGCCTTAATGGGGTCATGCAGGTGGCCTAGCTCTGCCAGTCTGGCCTGTCCACTCCCCACAGAGTATATCTATCAGACCCAGAGTCTTTCTACCTATCTTCCTTTGTCAACCCTCCCCTCTTCACAGCCACCTTTAAGGCAGGGGTGCCAGATAACTACTCCCCTCCAAAGCCATTGGAGCCAAAGCCTTCCCCACTGGCTTGGCCCTGCACAGAGCTGGGCTCAGTGTCATGCAGCCTGTCTATGTGTCCATGTGGGAGGTACTGGGTAGGGAGGCTGCCTCAACCCCGCCCAGGATCAGGAATCTACCTGTCATTCATTCACCGAATGCCCACCGGGTGTTTTATAAGCACCCACTCTGTTTGGGCATCGGACTCAGTTCTGCTTGAACCTCAGCTGTCATTTACTTGCTGTGTGTCCTTAGCCAAATCACTCTCCCTCTCTGCACTTCCTCATCATTAAACAGGGGCAACAATATTACCTCACGTGGTTGTCTAAGAGGCTCAAAGGAGAAAACAGATCAAAGGCATCTAGCACGGGACCTGGTACAAAGTGGGATGTGTTCAATAGTGTTCACTTTGTACTTCTTCCTCCACCTCATGCCTCCATCTGCAATTTGCAGTGGGCTCTGGGGTGCCGAGATGGTAAAGCGAGGCTCCTAACTTCAGAGAGTCCGTGGATAAAGCTGAGGAGTGGAGAAACTATGAGTTGCTGGCAGTCAGGGCTCTGCAGAGGAGGTACTGCATGCTGGGGGACACGAGTGAGCAGTTCACTACTTGGGTTCCCCACGCAGCCGTTGCCTTGTTTGGCCTCTCAACTGGAGCGTATGCTCAAAACTGGTTGCATCAGCAAAAGCTGATTCCAGCATCTTCTTGGCCTGAAATAGGAAGAGGGTGATGCTTTGAGATTTGGGGCAAATACTTATATATTCTCCCTGTCCGCCTTTCCCACACCAATGAGGACCCAGGAATCTTGCACCCAGCCTCCTTCAGCATTCTCCTCTCTCTGGTGACAAGATCCCCAGGGGCTTTGTGTGCATATCAAAGTTTGAGAAGCACTGATCTCGGAGACCTTGACAGATCAGCCCACCTCTCTGAGCCTCGGTTTCCTCGTCTGTAAGATCTAGGGTGTTTTGAGAGTGTAATTGGAAAGAACGTGTTAAGCATTTAACACGGTGCCTGGGGCAGAGAAAGTGCTCTGGAACCATCCGCGATGCCCACTCCTGCCCCACAGATGCACACACAGCAGGGAGTTGGCCAGGGGTGATACAGACAAGGTAAAGGACTGGAACCCAGAAGTTGATGAGGATGCAGAAGGATGAGGGGACGGATAGGTGAGGAAGTGAGAAATTGAGAGGTTGAGAAGTAGCAGATGTGGAGAAGAGAGAGGAAGATGTAGGGAGGAGTGGCGGGGAAGGAAAGGAGGGATAGGGGGAAAGGAGATGGGGGTTGGGTCGCACTCCTGTCTCATTGCGGCTGAATGGGGCCGAAACAGGAGCTGGGGCGTAGGGTAGGGCAGACTTGGTGGGGGGCTGGGCACCTTCCAGGAATAGGTTGTGTATTGCATCTAGATAAGTTCCATCTCTCCCACTGACTAGCCGTGTGACCTTGAGCAAGTCACATTACCTCTCTGAGCTGTGGTTTCCGATCTGTAATAATCTGGCTAATTCAACCTGCCTGATACCAGGGTTGCTGAGTGGACCAAATGGGGCTTCAGTAGATGTCGTCATGTTTTGAGATCTGTGTGGTGCTTGTTTTTGTTTTAGGAATCAGTATGAGAATCAGCAGGACGGTTAACCTAGCTAACCTAGCAAAGATGGAAGACTTCACCTTGCCCCACAAGGGTACCGCCAGCTCACCAGTTTTTAGAACTCCTCACTCCCGCTGCCTTCGACCCAGCTCCTCCCCCACCTACACCCGACCTCTGAAGCTAGGCATTTAGGATCTCTTTTCCCTAACATGCCTCACACCTTTTCTCCCAGCTTTTACCATTGTGAAAATGTTCCCAAGGAGAGGCAAGGAGGAGCCAGAGAGAGTGATTGAGTGCGCTGACCCCTTGCCCCAAGGGAGGGTGCTGCCTGTGATGGGTTTGACCCTGGGGCTTGTCTCTGTGGGGTGAGCCTGGCAGGGGGAAACTTGCATCCGCCTCTCCGTCAGCCTCCTCCCCACCCCAGCTGCCGCGCTAATCCCCACCGCAGCGACGACCCTGGCCTGAGCCTCCATCCCCGGGGCGCCAACGCCATCTGGTGGTCATGTCGGAGAACTCTCTGCAGAGGAAAAAGGAGATGGGTTTCGTTCAGCGCTGCAGTGACTGCTTATTAAAGCGTCCTTTTGGCAGCCCGGCATTGAGCCAGGTGCTGGGACACCAGACAGGTTCACTGCTCCTGTGCACCATAAACTCTGTGGGAGGGGGAAGAAATGGACATTGAACAAGGAGACAAATAGATAAACAAGATAATCTCAGGTCTTGATAAGTACTTTGAACAAACTAAGAGACATGTTGATGTGTGGAGGGTGATGCTGTGAATATGTGCCATATACGAGTGTGTGTCTGAAGAAGGGACAATTAAGCTGAGACTTAACAGATGAGCAGCTGGCCATGCCAAGATGAGGGGAGGGGCATTCCAGGAGAGGTTGCTACATGAACAAAAGTGTGAAGAAGACAGGCCAGGAGTTTGAATTTGTCAGAAGTCTTGGAGTGGAGTGTCAGGAGAGGTAGGTGAGGGTCACATCACGTGGAGACTTGAAAGCTAGGGAAGGAGTCTGGCTTTATCTTCTAGGAAATGAAAATCCATTGCTGGGCTTAAAGCCTGCAGGCGACTTGATTGGAGCTATATATTTTAGAAGGAGCACTCTGGCCTACCATGTGAATGGCCTGGACGGAGAGGCAAGGATGGACTGAAGGGAGACCAATGGCCAGGTGGGAAACGATGGTGAAGGGGGGTACACGAGATAGAAGGAGAGTGGATGGATTCTAAATAGATTTCAAAAGTAGAATTGCCCGGCACAGCTGCTGGATTGGATGTGGGGAGTGGGAGAGAGAGAGGCAGGATTTAGGGATTCTGATGTGAGAGGCTCGGTAGATAGTGGGGCCCTTTACTCAGAGAAGAATGATGAGGAGACAGGACATCAAAAGTTCTGCTATTAATTTGTTAAACTGCTAATGCCTTTTAATCGTCTAAGGGAGGATGTCGGCAGAAGATAGAACGCACGTGAGAGACTGGGCTGTAGATTGACTGCTGGGATATGGGACAGGGCTGCCCAGGCAGGTCTGGTGGCCCCGGGGGGACAGGGAACCTAAAGCCGAAGGAGTCGTCTTAGTCCCTCCTTTCATCTCCCTTCCTCTTCTCTCTCACACTCCCCCACCCCAGGTCTATACTCGCTATGGGAAGTGTTATACCTTCAATGCAGATCCAAAGAGCTCCCTTCCCAGCCGGGTGGGGGGCATGGGCAGCGGCCTGGAGATCATGCTGGACATCCAGCAGGAGGAGTACCTGCCCATCTGGAGAGAGACAAGTATGCAGGCGGGAAAGGCCGACCTGGGGACTCTGGCCTGGGCTGTCTGCTTGGGATGGTTTTCCAAAGGTCCCCGTCTCCACTGTGCAGACGAGACGTCGTTTGAGGCTGGCATCCGGGTGCAGATCCACAGCCAAGAAGAGCCACCTTATATCCATCAGCTGGGCTTTGGCGTGTCCCCAGGCTTCCAGACCTTCGTGTCCTGCCAAGAACAGCGGGTGAACACCTCTAGCTGGGCAATGGGTTGGGCACGGGGCTGGACCTTCGGGCTCAGAGGGGATGTTGACCAGACTGGCCCTCTAAAGCTCATAGCCCGCCAGCCCACCCATGGACTTTGCTGGGGCTATGGGTGCTGGAGGACCGAGTGGGGCTCCTGGGCATGACACCATCATGCCCACCTCTGCAGCTGACCTATCTGCCCCAGCCCTGGGGCAACTGCCGGGCGGAGAGTGGGCTCAGGGAGCCTGAGCTTCAGGGCTACTCGGCCTACAGTGTGTCTGCCTGCCGGCTGCGCTGTGAAAAGGAGGCCGTGCTTCAACGCTGCCACTGCCGGATGGTGCACATGCCAGGTGGGCACCCCACTCCCCACCAGCACTCCGCGCTACCCTGCCAGGCTCCAGAACCTCCAGGGGCAGAGCACAGCTCATGTGCATGGGCAGGCGCATGTGTACAACACGCAACATGCATGTCTATACCCCTGTGAGTGTTTGAGAATTTATGCATGTGTTCACATGTGTATGGAATGCACACACATGTGTGTAATATGTATCTATGCATGCATGTGCTCATGACACTGCACTTATGGGGGTTGTGTGCATGTGCTTGAATACATGCATACAAATATGCACGCATACGTGTGTGCATGCAAGTGCGCGTGTTTGCATGCCTATGTGCATGCGTACATTTTCATGCTTATATGCATGAGCATGTATACATTCATGCCTGCACATGCATTTGCAAACATGCACATCTCGGGCATGTATACATGCATGTGCAGGCCCACATTTGAGAATGTGGTGGGGGAGAGAGGATGCAACCATAGACTCCAGGAATAATCTTCTCTCCTTTCAGGCAATGAGACCATCTGCCCGCCAAATATCTATATCGAGTGTGCTGACCACACACTAGGTTCGTGCTGCCTTTTCCCTTCCCTGCCTCTCCATCACCCTCCTCTTCACTCCTCTGTCTACCCTTCTCCTCACTGCCTTGGCTCTCCTCCTTCCTGTCTTTCCCTGGGGGGATCTTCCTGGGGGTTGAGCCTTACCCCATACCTCCAGGGGTCTGAGGACCTTTGAAGTAGGGTGCAGGTTGTCTCTCCGGGGAAGTGAAATGACTCCTCTCTTGCTGTGAGGAAAATGCATTGCTGGCTATCAGTGTGGGTAAGGCAAACCCCGTCTGTCCATAGGTCTTGCCTGATCTGTACATCATTCATTCATTCATTCATTCATACATTCATTCTACAGATGTTTACAACCTGCACTGCTGCTGGAGGTGAGAGTGGGAACAAGAGCCCTGCTCTTGTGGCGCTCGCTGCTGGGCAGGGCTATGGACAGGCATTATGATACAGCATGTCACTCCTTGGGTAGGGGAGCCCCAGGGATCCTACAAGGCCCCAGGGAGAGGCATGCAGCCCCATCTGGGAAGGCAGGGAGGATTCCTAGAGAACGTGACAGATTAGCTGAGACTTGAAGGGTGCGTAACAGTCACCCAGGTGAAAAGGGCGATATGTTTTAGGTGCTGGGAACAGCTCATGCTAAAGACCTTGTGACCAGAGAGAGCGTGTGTCTGGGGCACTGAAAGATGAGGGTGGCTGGAGGGCAGAGAGCAGAGGAGGGGCCGGGGGAGAGTAGAGGAGGCTCTGGGAAACCAACAATGGCTTAAGGCAAGGCAAGATTTTAGGAAGGAGACTCCGATTAGATGTGGAGAATGGATAGGTAGAGAGTGAGACTAGAAGTAGAATGACTGGTCAGAAGAGTATTGGAGTAATCCAGATGACGAGGCCAAACCCAACCCAAAGCCAGGGGACAGGAGAGTCTAGGTGATGCATTTGACAGAGCTCAGCTTCCTGAGCATAGAACAAGGCAGAGGAGAAGGAAGAGTGGATCCGAAGGGGAGAACAGAAAACACCCAGCATACTGAGCGTATAAATCCTGTTCATCCATTTGTTCTTCCATCCATCCATCATCCATCCATCCATCATCCATCCATCCATCCATCCATCCTCTCATCCACCTATTCATCCCAGCATCCTCCTCAAGTCCCTTGTGTGTCTGAGGTCTCATGCTGTCGATTAGCTCTGGCGGATGGGCTGTGCCCTCCCTCTGAGCCATGAGGACCTCCCTACGCCAGGGGGTTGGAGGACAGAGGGACAAGCCTGTGGGAGGGTGTCCAGCGGGGGGGGGGGGGGTTCTGCCTTTACCTGCTTCCTTGCATAGTCTGAAGCTGGTCCAAGAAGGGACCCCCAGCCAGTCTCCTCCAGGCAGTGCCAGGGCTGGCCAGTGAAAGCCCTCAGTACGGATGCGGCTGTCTTGGGACAGCCCCTCTGCCTTCTCCCTGCAGCTGGTGGGCCTCTGGGCCACCCGCCCCCCACTGCAGTTGGTGCCTCTGTGTTGCAGACTCCCTGGGTGGGGGCTCTGAGGGCCCGTGTTTCTGTCCTACCCCCTGCAACCTGACCCGCTACGGGAAAGAAATCTCCATGGTCAGGATCCCCAACAGGGGCTCAGCCCGGTACCTGGCCAGGAAGTACAACCGCAATGAGACCTACATACGGTATGTGTGTGCATGTGTGTGTGTGTGAGTGTGTGTTTGCGTGCGTGTGGTGGAGGCCACCCTCAGTAGGCTTGGTGCATGGTAGAGATGGGGAATAGACTGCATCTTTGTTAATAATGAGTCTTCTGCCAGGAATGCTTTTCATAATCCTTTTCTTCTAACTAATTCCTACCCATCCTCCAAGTCACATCCTGTGTCTCCACCTCCAGGGAAGTCCTTGTTGATCCAAACGCCTTTCATGTGAGCTCCCACAGCACCCTGTGTTTATCTCCATCATTGCACGTACCCATTGTTTTAGAACCCTCTGTCTGTGTGTCTTTCTCCCCTGGCAACCCGGGAGCCGTTAGATGCATGTTGAGTGAATGCTGTGCTGCGGGAGAAGAACTGGAAGGGCTGGGAGAGGAATAATGTGTGGCCTGCAGGATGGGCCGCACTGAGCCTTGGGTCTGATACTCTGCCGCCAATCTGCACATGCTGAGCATCCCCTGAGTGCCAGGCCCAGGGCTGTGTCCTGTGAGGACAGAGACGTTTACAACACAAAGCCTACAATTTGTGGATGAGCCCACGTGTGATGGTGTGGCACTGCTTCTCAGGCCCGAGGAGAGATGCACATGAATGGGGTGTGGGAAGCAGGGGAGGCGTGAGCTGGGCCTCTGAGGACCACAGATTTGGGTCTGTGAGAGGAAGAGAAGGGAGGAGAGAGGGGAGGCATCCCAGTGAGAGAACTGTGGAACGATGCGGAGACCGCCCTGAGGAGCAGGGGGACGAGAAAAAGCTAAGAAAGCCATTTGGATGAGCGGCACAGTGCATCCGATCGTGAGCAGTTTTGGAAGTCTGGAAGAGGAGTTTTGGAGAGGACTGTTGGGTAATAGGGAGCTACTGAAGATTCTAGAGAGGTATAGGGATGAGGCAACATGGACACTATTTGCTGCTTTAGACAAGGCAGGAATTTAGAGAAGGAGAGAATTCGTCAGGCCCAGGCCTTTCTGCTCTCGCAGGCCCTTTGCTGACCATCAAAGTGTGAAGCTAACATGTATCTGGGACTGCCTTTGGGAGTCTGAGGGCAGTCACCAGCTTCTCCGTGCAGGGGCTCTCAGATCAGGATCTGCTGGACCTGAGACGTCCCTGCCAGCTGCCTCCCGAGGAAGTTCACTCCACATGGATACCCTGCTTCCTGTCTCCACAGGGAGAACTTCCTGGTCCTAGATGTCTTTTTTGAAGCCCTGACCTCTGAGGCCATGGAGCAGCGAGCAGCCTACGGCCTTTCAGCCCTGCTGGGTGAGACCTGGCCCAGACTCCATGGGGGTGGATCAGCTCACCCTGCTCCCTATGACCCTGCTCTTGTGATCCCTAGGAGACCTTGGGGGACAGATGGGCCTATTCATCGGAGCCAGCATCCTTACGCTGCTGGAGATCCTCGACTACATTTATGAGGCAAGGGAAGGGGGCCTCGCGGGGGCCCCCCAGACGGCGAGTGTAGGATGTGAGAAGGAGCTGTGGGAAAAGCAGAGGGTCAGGGCAGGCTTCCTGGTGGAGCTGTTCTGGCTAGAAAGTCAAGCTCTGGGTTCTTTGTCAGGGTACCCTGATCGGCTAGCCACCAGAAGGCCTAAGGGTGCTGAGGAGTCAGAAGGGAAAGGGTGAGGAGAATCCAGGAGTCCTGGTGGGGGTTCACTGGGCAGCAAGTCCTATAAAGTGGGCCTAGCGAGGCCACCCTTCTTTACCAAGATTCCTGAGCCCACTGCTCTTCCCCACCCTGAACCCCAAGGTGTCCTGGGACCGACTGAAGAAGGTGTGGCGTCGTCCCAAGACCCCGCTACGGACCTCCACTGGGGGCATCTCCACTTTGGGGCTGCAGGAGCTGAAGGAGCAGGTGAGGGTGAGCCCTACAGAATATGCAGCCAGCACTTTCTCCCAGGACTGAGTACCCACCATGAGTTCTGTACCCGCCTGCTGGAGGGGTTCCTGGGCTCCCTTGGAGTCTCTGTCCCAGGGGACAAGAAAAGCCTGGCTGTATGAGGCATGGGGCATGGCTTAAACTCTCCCTCTTCACCTTGCAGAGTCCCTGCCCAAGCCGGGGCCGGGCTGAAGGTGGGGGAGCCAGCAGCCTGCTCCCCAACCACCACCAGCCTCATGGCCCCCCAGGAGGCCTCTTCGAAGACTTCGCTTGCTAGAATGGTGCTGCATCTGAAAGGATCCAGGAGTTTGGGACCCCTCCCCAATCTCCAACATAGCATCCTCCTGCTCCTGGGACAGAAGGCCTGGGGGCAGCCCAAGGCTGAGGGGTGAGGGCGCTGCTCACTGGGAGGATGGAGACTCAGTTCCTGTTCTCACCAACTCGGGCACCAGCTGCTTTGCACAAGGGCCCTTCTTGTCCACACCCCCTGCCCCAATGCTGGTGCCCAGCGAGGGCTGGAGAGTATGCCATGGGCCCTGGTGGAGGGGAGAAGAAGGGAGAAGAGAGGGAGGTAGAGGAGTGGCCCACCCCAGCAGGGGTGGAATCCTCTGTACATTTGTATATATTTAGGGAGGACGGGGTGGGGGTGGGGGTACAGATATAGAAGGTGGGTGGGGTTACGGGGGTAGATGATTCAGGGGCAGCCAGGGGCCTGGCCCTAGGGTATCAGTAGAAGAGGCTGGGCTCCCAGGAGTCAGGACTGCTGGGCTGCTCCTACTTTCTGCCCTTCTCTGGGCCCAGTTCCCCTTTTGGCGGGGGGAGCGGGTGGCCCAGCAGGCCTGGCCCCATCCCCATTCCCCCTGCCCCACCCCCACTCCAAGTCCCCTCCACAGGGAGCAGGCAGACCTTTCAGACCCTGGCTGAGTTTGGGGGTGGGGAAGGAAGCCTTCTCAGGCCTCTTTGCTTCCAGTCTGGTTTTATAAAGTGCTGATGAAATTAGGAATAAAGCAGCATAAAGAATTCTCTGTGTGTATGTGTGACTGAGCTGGGAGCTGGGGCTGGGCTAGGCATATGCATGACTTGGTCCCTGGGAAAAGGAAATCCAGGCCCAGCCAGGACAGGGAGCCTCCATCCTCATCACCAGTGCTCCCTGCCCCCATGTCTACCTCTCAAAAACTCAGAAAAACCAGTCCACATTCAGCCAGTTTATTAAAGGCAGGGAGCTTCATCAGGGGTCCAGAAGGGAGAAGCTGGGAGACGCCCCACCCTCCTCTCAGCTCCCCCCTTCACCAACTACTCATCTACAGCCCAGCCCCCAGGATTCAGACCCTAGAGGCAGGGCTGGCGTCAGGCAGACTTCACTGTATAAATACTGAGGCCACAGCTTGAAACAGCAGCGTCGGGGGGGAGGGGGAAGACAAGAAAACTGGGTTTGGAGCAGGAAGGGGTGGCTCTGAGGGCACCTCCCCCAGGGCTTGTCCTGAGCCTGAGGACCCACAAAGCCAGGGAGAGGGGGCCAGTGGGCTACCCTGGAGTCTGGGGCTGTGGCCAGCCCTGTCCAGAGAGGCTGGCTGGTGGCTCTAGGTGGTTGAAGGAGAAGCGCCACTAGGCCAGGGGTCTGGGGTGCAGGTCTGAGTCAGGTGCTGTTGCCCTGCTCCTGCTCAAAGAGCAGCATGGCGAGCTGGGTGCGGGAGCCCAGGCCCTCCAGGGCACTCTGGCGACAGCGATGGTACAGGTCCTCGCTGAGCCGCGCGCTGCAGGTCTGGGCCCGGTAGCGCTGCAGCAGCGCCGGCTCCACTGCCCGCAGCACGTGCAGGCCCGAGAAGCGCAGGAACAGCTCATACACATCCAAGCTCTCCAGGAGCTCCTCCTCCTGCTCCGAGGCAGCCGCGAGCCGCCCGCGGGCTGCCACGTAGTCGGAGTTGTAGAAGCAGGCCTCGCTGGCTGCCTGGCGATCAAAGCGGCCAGTGTCTCGGCCCAGTTCCGGGGGCCCCGGGCCCTGTGGTGGGGCCACGACTGGGTGGAAAGCCTGGAAGTGCATGGGAAAGAAGGCCTG
>NW_006431920.1:9812740-9816466 GCF_000325575.1 Pteropus alecto | reverse complement strand
GGAAGTCAGGCGTGAGCACGGTGTCTGGCCCGGCCAGCATGAACAGCGTGTCCAGCGGGTGCTTCTTGGAGAGCAGATCCATGAGGCGCAGCGGTGATGGGGCGGCTGTCTGCACACTGAGCCAGGGCACCCGGGCACCGGGGAAACGCCGCTCCAGCTCTGCCACATGGGCCTTGACAGGTGCGAAGACATCTGCATGGGCCGCCCGCTGGGCCTGTCGTGGCTCATACAGTAGCAGCAGGGTCAGGGCTGCTGCAGCATCACCAGGCTCCAGCGCTGCAGTGGCAAAGGCCTCCAGGAAGCCAGGGGCCAGGTCACGTTCAGCCGCAGCCAAAGGAAGTAACACAGTAAGTCGTGAGGCCTCGGTGACATAGGGCACAGGCAAGATCTCCACGCGGCTCAGTGGCCGTAGCAGCTGCACCCGGCGGGTGAGGGGCCGGCGGCCACCCTCGGGGGTCAGCGCCTCCAGTTGCAAGTCCAGTGTGTACTCCATACCCCGGGCAGGATCAAAGCGTCGGTAGCCGTTAACCAGCTGCTGCTTCTGGAGCCGCAGGGCTGGGTGGTACCGGCGATTGAGCTCCTCCAAGGCTGCCCCCAGAATGTCGGCCACGTCAGCCTGGTCAGCCCCACGCAGTGGGCAGCGGGGCGAGCCATCAGCACAGGAGAAAGCATGATGCTCAGTGAAATAGTCCCAGCGCAGCACCTCAAAGCGAGAGGCCGGGCGGGAGGGTGCTGGAATGCCCACAGGCCAGGTGGCTGCCCGCTCTCCATCAGCAGCCAGACGGCTGGTGTTCTGGATCTCCCACTGGGTTGGAGAAACAGACCATGAGCAAGACATAGACCCCAGGGGCCAGCACAGAGCTGGGGGACGGGGTGAGTAGCAGGTGCCACTCAGGATAGGTCCCCGGTCCCTGCCAACCTCTGCCCTCCCAGGGCCCCCCACCTATCCTTTCCCTAGATGGAGGCGGCTTGAGAGTTAAAAGAAAGGGCTTCTGGAGAGGCTTTTCAGAAAAGACAGAAACAAACAGGGATTAGGGACAGCTGTATTCTGTGATTCTAGTGCTCATTTATTATTTCACTGGGATCTCTAAGACTTCTCAGGACTTGCCTCCCGACTCCCTGGCCCAGACCATACCTGCAGCTCCTGGATCTCCTGGTATGTGCGTTCCAGCTCAGCTCGGGCAAAAGCTTTATGCAGCTGGTACATGTGCACTGGGTCACGTACAGGGTGGGCTGTCAAGGCACTGCGGAAACGAGGGTCCCCCTCTTGCACAGGCTCCCCAGGGCTCAGCTCCAGATAGCTATAGTGTACTCCCTGGGGAGAGAAAAGGAAGGGGTCCATAATGGGAATAATGATGAGACAGCCTCCCTAAACTCACCTCATAGTGTGTCTCATCTACTCATTCTATGACCCGTTGTAGACTTGGAGTCAGAATTCTGTGGGTTTACATGCCTTGACCAGTTATGAGCTTTTATGACCTTGGGCAAGCCTCTACTAGCTCATTTATGAAATGGGCATGCATCCTATCTCAGAGCTGTCAGGAGTCTCAAATAAAATAGCCAACACTGAACACCTACTAGGTGCAAAGCCCCCTTGTTTTTTATAATCCTTATAAGAACCCTGAGCAATAATTATTTCCATTGGTATGGATGAGGATACTGAAAGTCAGGAGATTCAGTAATTTACCCAAGGTCACGGGGATAGAAAAGGACAGAACTGGTATGGAAACTCAGGCCTCTATCTCCAAGCACCCCTTTGCCTCTCAAGGGAAGTGCACAAGCTCAGATAGGAGGCACCGGTGGGGTTGCTTATTTTCCCACCTCGTGGTCGCCTGTGCAGCCCACCCCGGTAGCATCCAGGATGCAGCGTCCCAGCCACTCATCGGGACGCGCACTGACGATGTCGTTGCGGCAGCTTTCCAGGTGGGGGCGCAGCTGCTGCAGAAGTGTGCGCGACAGCAGCACCCCAAAGCCGCCGTGGCAGTAGCGGCCTGGGGTGGGCTCTCCACCGATGAAGTCCTGGGGCAGGCCCAGATAGAGGTGGGCAGCGGCTGCCAGGCTGAGGCGGCCAGCTAAGCGTGCCAGTCCGTGCGCCTCTGTGTAGGTGGTATCAGGCACTAGGAAGAACCAGTCAAAGTCGTCGCCGTGCTGCTCCAGCAGGTGGCGCAGTGCCAGGTGCAGGTGCCCGATGGGCCGCTCCTCGCCCAGTGTCACCACAGCCATGCCTGGTGGTGCCCGGCGGCCCCGCGAGCCTGTCAGGAATACCACACGCTCTAGCCGGTGCCCCAGCGTGCGGTTCACGGCCACACCCAGCGTGGGCAACGTGGCCTGTGAGGTCAGCACTGCCACCAGCAGCCTCTGCCTGATGCCCAGCTCCGTGCTGATGTAGCGGGTCCTAGGGTAGAAGATCGCACAAGATTATCAGAAAGACAATGGGAATTCAGGAGGCAGCCTGCATGGACTCCTGCAAGTCGTGTCTTCTCTGGGCCTGTATCCTTACCTATAACTAGATAAGGATAACAGTCAGCCTTATCCATACAGCGCTTTTGGGCAATATTCATTTACACATGAGACATATTGTGGGTCCGATTCGGTGTTTCACTACTTAGTAGTTGTATCCTTGAAGAAGTTATTTAACATATCGCTCTGAGCCTCAGTAACTACATCTGAAAAGTAGGGTTAATTGTATCTACTTAAAGCACTTAGGCAAATGCTTGGCTCATAGGTTCTCTACACATCATGTATATAGTACTTATTTCTATATAAGTATGCCATTATACCACGAATACATCACATAAATGATGTAATGAAATATATGGCATAGGGGTGTATTGAGTGTGTTTGGGGGAGGGGCAAACTGGAGTTTAGGGGTTCCAGTAACTTACCTTCCATAACACAGAAGGTAAGTTGTAGAACTGGAATTTGAACTCAGTGTTACTTAGGAGAAATTATTTCAACTCACTGGCAGTGCCATTAATGGGATGGCTACATCACTCCTCCCCCACAAATGTCACCCTGAAGTGTCCCACCCAGGAACAAGAGACACAGATAAATCCTAGTTCTCTCTTTTCTCTTTCCCCTTCTCTATAAACCTACTCTACATATCAATCATTTCTCTAAACCCGACAGCCCAGCCAGGGAGCTAAGAGGCCCTTTGGGAGACCATGGGGTCGAGCCAGTTTTAGCACAGAGGAGGGCAAGTTCAGTCCAGGCCCGGACAGAGCCCAGAGTGGGCCTCAGATGGCCTCCGCAGCTCCCGGGGAAGCAGGGCCATCGGAAGTTATCAGGCTCCAAAGACTTCCTGGCCGGCCAGTCCCTTCCTTCCGGAGTCCCCGGCGGCCTCCCCAGCGTGCCCGTCGCGGCCGGTGCCCAGGAGGTGGGGCTGGCGGGGCCGATCCCTACCTGACGGCCTTTTTGGCGGCCTGGCCAGGCTGTGCAGGGTGGTAAGGCAAGACACGCGGCTCCCAGTTCTCCCCGGCGCCAGCGCCGGCCCCGGGCCTCTCGCGCTCGGCTCCGGGCTGCACTGAGTTGGGCCGGCGCGCTGCGTTGGTGTTGCCGCGCTGTGGCAGCTCAGAATCTCCGGGCTGGGGCGGCCCTGGGCCGCACGGCTCCTCCACCCAGGTGACGCTGAGCAGGCTCAGAGTGAAGCCCAGGGAGATGCCCACGGCCACGGGCCCGGCCGGCCGCAGCACAGACAGCAACAGCGATGCCCGCATGGCGCCGGGA
>NW_006431920.1:9786352-9812675 GCF_000325575.1 Pteropus alecto | reverse complement strand
GGAGGGGGCGGGACCGGGGAGGGGGCGGATCCGGAGGGCCCGGGCCAAGCTAGCGAGCCCGCTCGCTCCCCGCCGAGCAGAGCCCGCGGCCGGACCCGAATCCCCTGCGCCGCTCTCCAATTCCCTTCCGGCCGCCGCTCTGGACCGCTCCGGACCGCTCGGGGTCCCCGCTCTCGGCGTTGGAGCCTCTGCCGCTGCCACCGCTGTCCGACGTGTCACTGAGAGGGCCCCGCCCCCGGGGTGGGGTCTCGAGCTCCAGCTACCGGAGAGGGAGGAGAAGGGGGAGGTTAAAGGGAAGGACCCCCGGAAGTGCCCCCTCCTCAGTGGGGGAGAAGACGACGCCGGGGGCGGAGTCCCCTACCTCCCCCCGGCGTGGTTGGTGCGTCCCGGGTGACGTCAGAAGCAGCCCGCCCCTGCCTGGATGGTGCGTCCTGAGTGACGTCAGGTGCTGAGACCGGAGCTGTCCATCAGCACCAAAGGCCGCGGGCGGCATCAGGGCATGGGGCCGCTGCTCTGGGGCAGCCCGAGCTCCTGCTCCTGCTCCTTTCCCTTCCCCAGGCCCAGCCCGAGTCCCCGGACGCCGCGGGACTGGAGTGCCAGCTGGTGTTGGAGGCGGAGCGGCGACGCCGCCACGAAGAGACAGGTCCCTCCGGCCCAGCAGCCCTCTTCCCCGCACGTCGGACTTCTCGGACTCCAGTCAGCTGAGGCCTCTGCTGCCCCGCAACCCCGGCCCCTCCGGCCCCTGCATAACCTCTTTCGTTCGGAAGCTCAGGTCGCCTTTAGCCCAGGTAGATTTCGGGCAATCCCAGATTTAACCGCCCACAGACGAGTCTCCTGGCTGCCTCCTCACCGGCAGCACACTGCCCTCATCTCCCCCCAACCCAGTTCCCCTTTTAACTTCTTCGTCCTGGCCCCCTCTAGCCAAGCACTTTTGTTTCCTTTGTCTTTTGCTCCCCTCCACTTTAGGGATGCTCCCGAAGCTCCCTGATGTGGGCACCACTCCTTTGTCCACTGTGTCCTTGCCTAGTTCTCTCACTCCCATTCTTCCCTCATCCTGGTGGAGACCCAGGACTCCTCCTTGACTCCAACTTCCTCTCTGTCAGGCTGACCTGGGAGGGTGACTCCCTTCCATTGCCAGCACTATGCCCGGCACTGTGGCGACACTGCGGTTTCAGCTGCTGCCCCCTGAGCCAGATGATGTCTTCTGGGGTGCACCCTGTGAACAGCCCCTGGAGCGCAGGTACCAGGCACTGCCAGCCCTCGTCTGCATCATGTGCTGCCTGTTTGGAGTCGTCTACTGCTTCTTCGGTGAGACCCCCATCTCATCCCTCACCTGGGCTCCCCATTGTTTCCCTAAGTTATTTTTCTGAGGCACCTCAAATCTTCTCCAGAACTTCACCACCACCACAAATAACTATCTTTTCTTTATTTTTTTCTTTCATGCCACGTTTTCGTAGACCATTTAGACTCTAGAGCCTAGAGAACACAGGTTTTTGAATTAGGCATGCTTCAATTTGAACCTGGTTCTGTACCTTACTAATTGTGATGCCTTGGGCACAATAACCTGCCTGAGCTTGTTTTCTTATCTGAAGAGTGGGAACAATGATATTTACCTCACACGGGGTTATTGTGATAATTAGTAGGGACGCAGTAAATAATAGCTATTGTGGTGAAGATGTGTTTCAGTCACTGTGCTAGGTAGGCACTGAAAATATCCAGCACTGTGATTAAACCTGGTCCCTCACCACAGGGCATAGATGGGGAACAGATTTCTGGAACATTCACACCTGTGATACATGTTACAGTTGACCCTTGAACAACACCGGGGTTTAGGGTGCAGTTAAAAATCCACATATAACTTGTTCACCCTTGGCATTTGCAGATTCCCAACCATAGAACCAAAATACTGTTTTTGATATGCAGTTGTTTGAATCCATGGATGTGAAACCCGGGGATACAGAGGGATGACTGTATATTTACTGAAAAAGAAATCTGTGTATAAGTGATTCACAAAGTTCAAATTTGTATTGTTCAAGGGTCAGCTGTAGAGTAGGCTAGATGATAGTCACACACATGGATGTCACCTGCAAGGCAGGCTCCAGTAATTAGGGCCCCTGGGAACAGTTGAACAGGATGGATACTACATGTGGGAGTTCAGATGAATGGGCAAGTGGGACCTGAAATCCAGCACATGCTCCACTTGCCAAACTCCAGCCCTTGGCACAAGGCTGCTTTGCCTAGAAGAAGGCACATCTTTTTCTAATTTGCAGAAAGGTACCATATGGTCTAGTGGAATAAGTGTCCAGTGATTCTACAGCAAGAGATACAGAACTTCAGAGAAGGGAGCTCTATGGGTGGGGGGCTCAACAAAAGCCTCCAGAAGGAGTATTATAAGCAACTAGAAGAAATGCAAAGGAAGCTGGGATATCTGAGTTCTATGCTGAGGAGAGGTGGGGTGAGACTTGTGCTCTGATGCCTCTACACCTCCTCCTAGAATGGCTGGGCAGTAGGCAGGAATGGAAGCCAGATGGTCCTTTCCTTCCACCCCCAAACTCTTGGCTGAACAATTGCAGAGTGGGCAAGAAGAAGTGCCCCTCTCAGGGTTCAGGACACATTCTGGGCCTCCATGGAATCTATGTCACCTCTCTCCCTCCCCTATCCACATCCACTCCCTCTGCATTTGCTCAGTGCATCCTGACATTCCCTCTCCTGGGCTTGTCTGGCACCCTCCCCCTTGGATGTCCTTACTCCCTGTCTCTTAGACTCTGAGCCCTTGTGTATCCTCTACTCCTCTTTCTAGCCCCAGAACCTCCTGGATTCTGATGCTTCCCCTCAGTCCTAGAACTGAATCTCCTCTTTGACCTTTCTCTTTGGCTCTTCCTGACCCCTTGATCTCCATCTTCCCAACTGTTCAGGATCTACAAGTCCCTCACTCTTCCAGGTACCCTTAATGGGTCCAAAGGCCCTATAACCTCCATTTTCCTGAAACTCCACAACTGCTATTTCACTTCCTTTTTGACTCCCCATGACCCTTTGTAAACCCTAGTGACCCCTGCCCGACCCCCAGTTATCTCTTCACCTTTCATCCCTCTGACTCCATTTCTCCAACTCTCTGATCCCTAGGATCCCATTGCCTTATGGTCCCTCCCCCACCATGTTCTCAGTAATCCCATTTCTCTGGCCTCAATATTACCCTCTCTCTGAATGATTTAATACTCTCAATGATTCCACGTCTGTCATTCCCCCTGACCTGCAAAGACCTCATGTCCTGGAACCAGTCCCTAACAACCCTGCTTCCCCCTTCTCTTTGTAACCTTTAATGGTGTCATGTCTCTGAAGCCCTTAACCCTCATTCCCAAGACCCCATCTTTCTGAATCTATGAGGCTTTCATCTCTCAAATTCTTTCCGATTTCCAAATACCTCATGTCTTTGAACAATCCTTCCCCACAGACCCCAATGACTCTACCGCTGATCCCCTTATGGCCCAAGTGACCTATCTCTCTGATCCCTATGATCCCAAAGACCCCAGTGACCCTATCACTGATTCATTCTCGACTCTAGTGACCTACCTCTGACTCCTCTGACCCTCAAAGACCCAATACTCATCTCAATGACTGTCTATTTTCCAAATAACTCCCAATGACCTATCTCTCTGACCTACCTTGGCCCCATCGCTGGTTCCTTCAGCACCCCAAAGACCCTCAAATCTCTGATTTTAGTGTCCTGCCTCTGGTTCCCCTGTAATTTCATGTCCCTGACCCCTCTAACCTTTTGCCTCTAGCTCAGTGACCTCACTTTGGCCCCTCACTAGCCCCTGTTCCCCTCCAGGTTACCGCTGCTTCAAGGCAGTGCTCTTCCTCACTGGGTTGCTGTTTGGCTCGGTGGTCATCTTCCTGCTGTGCTACCGAGAGAGGGTGTTGGAGACGCAGCTGAGTGCCGGGGCGAGTGCGGGCATCGCTCTGGGCATCGGTTTGCTCTGCGGGCTGGTGGCCATGCTGGTGCGCAGCGTGGGCCTCTTCCTGGTGGGGCTGCTGCTGGGACTGCTGCTCGCCGCTGCCGCCCTGCTGGGCTCTGCACCCTACTATCAGCCGGCCTCCGTGTGGGGCCCACTGGGGCTGCTGCTGGGGGGCGGCCTGCTCTGTGCCCTGCTCACGCTGCGCTGGCCCCGCCCACTCACCACCCTGGCCACCGCCGTGACTGGTGCCGCGCTCATTGCCACCGCCGCTGACTACTTTGCTGAGCTGCTGCTGCTGGGACGCTATGCGATGGAGCGGCTGCGAGCCGCCCCCGTGCCCCCCCTCTGCTGGCGGAGCTGGGCCCTGTTGGCACTTTGGCCCCTGCTCAGCCTGATGGGCGTTTTGGTGCAGTGGCGGGTGACAGCTGAGGGGGACTCCCACACGGAAGGTGAGATGGTACAAGCCAGGGTGGGCATGAGAGAATTGATGTGGGGAAGGGGCTGAGTGATTGGGGAGTGGGAGAAGAAGCTGTACACACCAGGGTTAGAGAGGTGACTCACTCGGGGTGTGTGGGAAGATAGGGTCTCAGTGGCACCATTCATTCCACAACAATGTATGGAGCGGCAGCTCTGTGCGGAGCCCACTCCAGACACCGGGGATACAGCAGAGACAAACAGAAAAGGTCTCTACCCTTATAGGGTTGCATTTGGGTTGGCGAAGACAGATAATAGACATGCAAAGATAATTCCAGTTATGTGGAGTGACATGAAAGAGAGATGTAGGGTAATATGAAAGAGTGACCTATAGAGCCTATTAGAGACAGGGTGCTCAAGGAAGGCCACGTGGAAGTGGTGACATTTAAGCAGAGTGCTGAAGGATCAGGGGCCAGCCAGGCAAAGAGCTAGGGAAGAGGGAGTAGCAAGGGCAGGGGCCTGAAAAGGAATGGGCTTGGCTTGTTGAGGAAGTGGGGCTGGAGTGTGGTGGCTGAGGGATGCCCTCCGAGCCACGATGAGAACTCTGGATTTTATTAGAAGGGCAATGAGATACTGTTAGACATTTAAAGCAGGGAGGATATGATCTAATTTAGCATTTGGAATGCTCATTTTGGCCGCTGAGTGTAGAGAGCCCTGGGGAAGGCAAGTGTAGAAGGGGAACCAGTGAGGAGGCAGCTGTGGTTGTCCGGTAGAGAGATGACAGAGGCTGGTCTCGGCAAGTCACCTAGGGCTCAGGGTTGGGAGAAGGATAATAGCTGGGGAGAGGACACTTTGGAAGTCTAGGAATCTTCCATAAAGACCTTTGGAGGTAAAGAACAACGGAAATCCCATTTGGGAGGTGTGAGACCAGGAAAGAAAAGGGGGAGGTTATAGACAAGGGGAATCCGGAAGCCTGGAGCCCCTAGGTAGGAAAGGAGGAGATGAGGCACGTGGGCCTCTGAGACCCTTCTCTGCCCGACCCGTCACAGTGGTCATCAGCCGGCAGCGACGGCGTGTGCAGTTGATGCGGATTCGGCAGCAGGAAGAGCGCAAGGAGAAGCGGCGCAAGAAGAGGCCCCCTCGGGCTCCCTCCAGAGGCCCCCGGGCTCCTCCGAGGCCTAGGCCCCCTGACCCTGCTTATCGGCGCAGGCCGGTGCCCATCAAACGCTTCAATGGAGATGTCCTCTCCCCGGTGAGCACCCTGAGCCCCTCCAGTCCAAATTCGGAGAAGCGAATGTTGTAGAGTCTGTCCAGGTCAGGACTGGGCCTTCCCCAGGGTCTGGTCACTGTCTAGAAGATCTATTGCTTGTCCACACTTTGTAACCTTTGCATCAGGAGCCTGTTGGACCCAGGTCTGGGATGGGGGAAAGGCGTCTGAGGATTAATTTTAATGAGGGATGGTACAGGGTAGGGTTTCAGCGCTGTGGACTGTGGTGCGGTGAGGTCCTGGGCCTTCATCAATCTGGGATGGCTCAGGCTTGTGAGGGTGCAGGGAGAGAATGTTTGCCTGAGGTGGCTCTCAGGGCAGGGGTCTGCAGCCATACTCACACCTGTGTTTACTCTCCCACAGAGCTATATCCAGAGCTTCCGGGATCGGCAGACAGGGAGCTCACTGAGCTCCTTCATGGCCTCACCCACAGACACGGACTATGAATATGGGTCCCAGGGACCACTGACAGCCTGCTCAGGGCCCCCTGTGCGGGTATAGCAGTATAGCTGCTCCCGCCTGCCCGGGCTCTGCAGTCAACAGCTCTGTCAGCTTGGGGAGGCCTTCTGGGGCACCACCCAGTCTGCCTGTGGGTGTTCTTCCCCCACCTTGGAGAAGACTGGCCTGGCTGCTAGAAGGGAGGACCTGTCTCAGGCTAAGCCTGGCCTGAGAGAAAGCCCCCTCCCAAGCTCCCAAGGGGCTCCTGAGGGATGTGGGGTGTGCTCAGGGTTGTGAGTGTGTCACCTGTGTGTGTGTGTGCGTGGAAGGGTGGGCTTAGAAGGGACAATGGGACACTTGCCTTAGATTTCTGATTGGTAGGGCTTCTGCAAGGTTGGCCCCACCTCCTCCCCCACAGCTGGGGTTCCATGGGCCGCTCTCCTGCATGTCTAAGTGGAGGAGGTCTGCCTTCTTCCCCCATCGCTCTGCCTCTCAACCAGACTCATCTAAGGCTTCTTGTCCTTGTCCATGGGGCAAACTGCAGCACCCCTCACCCTGGTCCCCTGTCCTCTGCAAAGCCACCAGCCTGAGGGCAGTGGCAGAGGATGGGGTTAGGGGTGCTGTTCTGGGGTGGGTTGGGGTGGGGAGCAGGGGGCAGTGGACTTAAATGCATGGTGCATGTCTGCTGTCTGTCATGCCATCCTGGACACCTCATGCTTCTGTCTCCCCCCACCCCACCCTGTTTTACATCTTTTATAAATGTGCCAAACTAGTGGCTTCTGCCAGGAATGGTGGTCTTCAGTGGCTGGCACGTCCATGGGCCAAGTTAGAAGCACTGTTGCTCTTGGTCTCCTGTGTCACTCACTACACAGGGGCTCCAGGCAAGTTCTGCCTTCCTACGTCACACAGAGAGCCAGGGAAAGGGGCTGCATCGCTTTTATTGTCTCCCAACATCTCTGGTTCCCCTGTTCCCCCGCCCCTGCCCAGGGTAAAGACACGAGCCTTCCAAGCTGTCCGAGGGCACCCGCCTGGCCTGGTTCGATCCTCCTAGCTACCTGCAGAGGAATGACTTCGCGTGGGGCTGGGGAGGGAATGGGTACCACCTTCCTCCCCTGGCAGAGCCTGGGTACCCACACAGAAGCAGGGCCCTCACCCTCTGCCCCACCCTTTCTGGGCTTTTGTTGGGGCTATCCGGGGGAGTGGGAAAGTGGGAGTCGGTTAGGAGTGGAGCAAGGCATCTAAAAGGAACTCAGAAATTCGAGTGGAAGGTGGGGCATCTCCTATATGGAAGAGGAAAGAAATGAGACGAGCTCTGGAGCCCTCTGCCCAGGCTAATGTTGAACTCATGAGATGAGCAGAAGCCAGCTGGGCAGAGGGCAGAAGGGGAGTGAGGAGTAGTTGGGGAGCACAGACCAGGAGCCAGTAGTTGAGAAGGAGAGGAACTCGGGTACAACCGGGGCATTCAGGAGAGACAAACATGGTCCAGAGGCAGGAGGGAGTGAGAGAAGCTGGGACAGGAAGGGGTGTAGAAAGGTGGCAACAGCTGCCCTAAACCAAGTGGTTCCTGTTGAGAACACAGCTCTCTCCTCTCCTCAGCCTGGGTGACATCTCCAGCCTCCCTACTCCCTACCTTCAACACATCCCAGAACCAACTTGCTATCTTTTGTCCTGGAAAACCTTGGGGTAGGTGTGTCTCAGCCCACCCACCTGCTCCTAGGCGACCCTTCCTGCCTGGCCAGCCCGCCTGCCACTCTAACCTCTGCCCAGTAGGCTTCACTCACCCTCTACCAGCAGCCGCGTGTGCGCGCTGTCCTGGCCGGCCTGGCAGCAATAGGTGCCCTGGTCCTCAGGTCGCACGTCATGGATGACCAGGCTGTGGGTGGAGCCATGGCTGCGCAGCTCGTACTTGTCTCCCGGACACAGCTTGACCCCCTCCCGCAACCAGCACACGTGGTCCCCCGAGCGGGACACAGTCACCTCCAGCACGGCCCGGCGGCCGACTAGGACCGTCTTCTCGCGAGGGGGGCGGCGGCACATCTGCAGAGGCAGTGCTAGGGGTGGAGAACGAGGGCTTAAGTTAATAGGGACACGCAGGGCCCCCAGGAGGAGAAATGCATCTTCCCTGCCCTTGCAGCCTCGACTCCTGGTCTCAGATCTCTATGCCACCAGCCCGTTCCTCCGTACCCCCAACCCAAAGTCTCCTCCTCCCCGTCTCCTCAGGAAATCCACTG
The DNA here is from genome assembly GCF_000325575.1 of Pteropus alecto. Lineage (NCBI taxonomy): Eukaryota > Metazoa > Chordata > Mammalia > Chiroptera > Pteropodidae > Pteropus > Pteropus alecto. The sequence goes on along the minus strand of NW_006431920.1, from coordinate 9,804,369 downwards.
CCCTCTGTGACCTGCCCCAGGAGAGCCCCTTGAGGAAAGGAGGTGGGGGAGGCAGCGTTCCTAGGACCAAGCCGCCAGCCTGCCAGTCCCAGGGATGTGATGCCCACTCCTGGGGTTCCCCCCGCAGTTGCTCACCCTCCACCTCCAGCTCAGCCACGGACTGGGCGGGTCCTGCCTGGAAGTGAACCTCGCCGGCTTCCTCCGTGCGCAGTTCGCTCAGCACCAGAATATGTTTCTTCCCTGAGGGGGGGCGGGTGCGCTAGCGAGGCCAGAGCTTCCTCTGGGGAGGATTCGGGGATGAAGGTAGGGCCAGAGTAGGTCCCTGGGTCGGTTCGGACTCGATAAATGCGCTGGGGTGAACGGAACTGGGATGCGAAGGTGGAAGAGGAGCGGGCCAGGACCGAGGGCTCAGCACTGGGGGCCGCGGAAAAACAGGGAAGAGGCTCGTTGGGTCGTGGGGCGGGCCCATTCTAGTAGGAGGCGGGGCCTATCTTAGTGGGGTGGGGTCTCCGTGGGCCGGGGGCGGGGCAGCAAGGAGCCAGAGTGGATGCGGTCTGCCAGACCTTCCTGTCGGATGCGGACGCGGCCTCCAGGTCTCAGTGGGCGGCCTCCGAGCTTCCAGCTCCCGGTGATCTCGACCTCTGACACGGTGCACTCGAACGTGGCGCTGTCGCCCTCGCGGGCGCGCACCGACCGGAGCTCGGAGAGCACAGACACCACGCGCTCTGGGGCGGAGTCGGGGGCGTGAGGCGGGGCGGGGCGGAGCGGAGGCAGCAGACCACGCCCACACCTCTCCCCTCTCCCAACAAGCTCCGGAGTCGGTCCGTGGGGAAGGCGGGTCTGCAGTCCCCGAGTTCGCATCAATGTCCCCCCGCAGTAGTGCCCCGTACCCACCGCGCACTGTCAGGCGGACGGGTCCGGCACGAGCAGGCCCCACCGCGCAGCTGTAGTTCCCGGAGTCCAAGGGGCTGCAGCGCCGCAGCTGGAGAAGGCGCCGCGTGCCGAGGGCCTGGAGCCTGAGCCGAGGGCTGGGGATGAGCCGGCGCCCATCCTAAGGGGCGGGAGTGGCAAAGAGTTGGGATGAATTCGGCTGGGCACCGGCGACCGCAGCCCACGGAGGCGGCGGCGCCCTCTGTTGATGTCAAGCGATTTCTAGGCGCGGTGATGCTTGGCTGTGTCTCCCAGCTGGGGTCGGGCCGTCCTGTGCCTGCGGGCTGTGCCAAGAGCCTCACTGGGAAGATGTCACCCTTTAGGGATGTTAAGGCTGAGAAGGGGCGCCACAGGAGTGGGAAGCCCAGATTCATGTACCCATAGCACTGGCCATGAGCTTGGATTCTGGAATTAGGCAAACCTGGATTCAAATATGGGCCCTACCCCTTTTGTCTGTCCCTGGGCAATTCTCACCCCATAGAGCCTCAGTCTCCTTATAGCTAACACTGAGATAACAAGATTTACCTCAAAGGGTTGCTGTAATGATTAAAGGATTAAATGTAAATCTGAGTACAGTGCCAGGAACATCTGCTCAGTGAGTATTAGTTGTTTTGTTATTATTATTACGGTGCCAAGGTGGTCTGGGATGGGGCTGGGCTCTGACCTTCTCCCAGGTGACATCAGCCAAGGCCTGAGAAAGCTCGCATTCGAACGTAGCTGTGTCGCCCTCGGTCACCTCAAGGTCCTGTGGCCCTTGCACAATGGTCACTGGGGCCTCTGGGAGTGGGAAAAGGAGGACAGTGCAGAGAGAGCAGGGCTCAGGGCAGGATGGGGACCCAGCTTACAGGGACAGGGAGAACACACATGGGCACAAGGTGTCAGTGGTGGACACGTTCTGACAAGGTGATTAGTGGAAGCCACTAGTGAGTGGGGGATGTGCTGGGATGAATGGTCAGTGGGGGATGCTGGCCAGTGGAGGACACAGTGGGGTTACAGGGGTCAATGGGGCAGGAGTAGCCAGCTGGCAGTAACCCTTTAAGGTGGTCAGTGGGGGACATGCTGGTGCTGGAGGGGCATGGTGGGGAACCGAAGCAGAGATGCCAGTGGAGTCACCCACAGACAGGCATGGCCAGTGGATGCCACACTTGGCTAGAATGAACAGGAGACACTGGACAGTGGGGGACACAGTGGATTCAGAGGAGCAATGAGGGGGGCTCTAAGCAGGTGTTGTCAGTGGGGAATACACTAGGCTAGAAGCAAAAATGGGGGACACTGAAGCAAAGTTGCTAGTGGAGTCACCCTTAGGCACAAACAGTGGATCATTGGGACTTGGGTGGTCAGAAGAGCACACTCGGGCAGGCAGAGAAGGACACAACAGGCAGGCATGGTCAGTGAGGCCACACTCAGAATGGTCAGTGGGGCCATGGTCAGGCAGGCAGACAACGGGGACCACGCTGGCATAGGCATGCTCACAGTGGAATAGTCAGTGGTTCACAGGGACTTAGGCACAAACAGTGGATCATTGGGACTTGGGTGGTCAGAAGAGCACACTCGGGAAGGCAGAGAAGGACACAACAGGCAGGTATGGTCAGTGAGGCCACACTCAGAGTGGTCAGTGGGGCCATGGTCAGGCAGGCAGACAATGGGGACCACGCTGGCATAGGCATGCTCACAGTGGAACAGTCAGTGGTTCACAGGGACTGGAGGGAGGGTCAGTGGAGCCACGCTTAGGTAGGACAGCCACTGGGGCCACACGGGGCCAAACATTCAGGGAACTCACATGCTGGCAGAGAGGTCAGCGAGGGGCACACTGGGACAGGCATGGTCAGTGGGGGCCACACAGGTAGTGGGATCAGTAGAGTCACACCCAGGCTGGTCAGCAGGTGGGCAGTGGTCCTAGAGACCGCACCTCTCACAGTGAGTCTGGCTGCACAGCGCAGGGAGTCCGTAGTGAAGGAGACGCAGCCTGAGTCAGCCAGGCCCAAGCCACTGAGTACCAGGTGGTGAGTGTGGCCCTCTGCATGAATGTGGCACTGGGGCCCTGGGTGCAGCCGGACTCCACCCCGGGCCCATTCCCCAGTCACGCCATCCTGGGACAGCTCCAGTTGGAAGGTGGCGCTGCCCCCCTCGATGATGGTCACATCCTTCAGAGGCTGCAGCACCCTTAGCTGCCTTGCTGGTGGAGGGAGATGGGGGAGAGAGGAAGGATGAGGCTTCCAACTCTGAGCACAGGTTTAGGTGGGCTCATGCATCTCTTGGCCCTACGTGCACCACCCCTAACACCCGACCTCGTAAGGACCTATTAAACAAAACTCAGAACCAGGGTGCAGGAAGAAGGGAGCACAGCTTACCAGATTTGGGGGGAGAGAAGCGGTTATTGGGGTTAGAAGAGGGGACACATGAAGGAGTGAGGTCTGGTTAGAGAACTGAGGAGTCTGGGTGGGGGATGCTGTGACATTGGAAGGAACACAGGATTTGGAGTCAGACATACCAGCATCGGACCCTAGCTCTGCCATACAGTTTGTGAGCTGTGTGACTTTTCACAAACTGCTTGACCTCTCTGGGCCTTAGTTTCCCCAATTGTACAAGGTAAATAGCATTGAGACACACGGGTTTATTATGATTAGATGAATGAAATAAATTAGAAGAGAATATGTAACGCCAGCAAGAACCATTTACCCAGCTCTGTGTGGGCATTTTTCATGTTATCTTAATGTTCCCAAAGACGCTTGAAGTAAGGATCAGTCCCATTTTTAAGAAGATTTGGCTTAGAGAGGTTAAATAATTTGCATGAGGTCACGCAGTTAATGGAGGGCTCCAGCGTGGGGGTGGGAGTGCTATTTGCCAGCTATCTCTGCTTCTGAAATGGGCCCATGTATCCTGGGGCGTATGACTAAAGGATAAACACTATAAGTCTTTCTGGAGTATAATATTTATGTTTATAGCAAAGCCAACTTGGACATATGAAATGGAATGCAAAATCCACATGGACTTCTGAGTGAATAGACAACATTAGACAAAGAAAAGTTCTGCTTTGCGTAGGCTGCTTCAGGTCACACTCCTGGAGGTCATCCAGGACTGACTTGCCTCACCAGTGAGAGGCACTTGGGTGGGTGTCTGAGGGGGCCCTGGGCCAGCTCAGAAAGGCTGTGCCATGGGGCAGGCAATATGTTAGGAGAGCATGGGGCACTCACGCCTTACACTGAGCCTGGCCAAGGTTCGATCGTGGTGGCTCTCACAGCCGTAGGTGCCCTGGTCAGCCAGTACGACGCCGTGGATGAAGAGACGGTAGACATGGCCATCCTGGGCCATGGACAGGCGAGAGTCGTGGGGTAGGGGCTCCCCACCTCTCACCCAGCGCACGGCCCCTGCCGCACCCACTCGGCCTGTCTCCACTTCGAGGCACACGTCCTGGCCTTCTTCCACCCGCATATCCTGCAGCCGCCGAAGGAATAGCAACTCCATTTCTGGGGAGGAAGGGAGACGGTTGTCATGGAGCCTGGAGGCTGACCCCCTGCTCCTTCTCACAAGTCTGTCCTTGGACACAAGGGTAAGGCTGCTAGAGCTGGGACTGGGAGACTAGATACAGGGAACAAGACTGTTTCTTCCCCATCAGGACCAAACCTCGAACGTGGAGCCGGGCACTTGTGGCCGTGCCCCCTGCTCGGGCAGTCACGGTTCCCGCATCCTTGAGCTGGCACCCTCGTACAGTCAATGTCCGGCTTGAGCCATTCTGGGCCATCTCTAGCTGGGGCCCTGGAGTGACAACGGCCCCATTGCGCAGCCAGGTGACATCGGCGTCTGGAGGGGAGACTTCACACCGGAATGTGGCATCATCGCCCTCATGGACAGTTAGTGGTGTCAGCTCTGAGACCAGCTTCACCAGTGGTGGTTCTGGTGGGAGGCGGTCAGGCAGTGAGGTCGGCTGGGTCTCTCCTCATCCCTCCCATTCATCCCCTCAGAGGGTAGAGGCCCCCACTCCCAGTTATTTAACAGACCTGTTAGGAGGCCTACTGTATGTCAGCCATAGGGGTGTCTCAAAGGGTTAGATGCCAACTCTCTGCCACTCTTGGCCAGCTTCTCTAAATCCTGGCCTGGCACCCCACCTCTCTGACTCCCTAATAATAACAAATCATTTATTATGGACCCTATTTATCTCATTTAACTGTCACAATAGCCCTGTAAGATAAGCACTATCCCCACACTTCAGAGCTGGGGCTCAGAGAGGTTTAGCTACTTGCCAGTGTCACACAACTATTGGGAAGCAGAATGCAGATTGGAACTTGGGCGGGTCACTCTGGAGGCCCTGCTTTTAACCACTATGCTATGCCTCCTCTTATTCGAGGGTTCCAGGACAAGGAGGACCTGAGGCCCCATCCAAGGAACAGTTGTACATGAATTGGTTGGAGCCAGAGGCAGCCAGATGGGGTGTAGAATTAGGGGGCTCCAGAATGGTGTGGGGGGTATGGACCTTGGGGGGCCAGGGGCCAAAGGGTGTGAGGGGTGCACTGTTACCTTCCACACTGACGAGGAAGATGCGGCTGTCCTGGGGTGCGTCGCACAGGTACTCCCCAGCGTCCCTGCTCCGTGCCCCCCGCACCCGCAGCACCTGCCTCGCCCCGGCCTGCTCCAGCTGCACCCGCCCCAGGCTCACCAGTCGCTCCCCATCCTTGTACCAGCGCACAGTGGCCCCCGGCCCGGAGAGGTGCACCACCAGCTCTAGGTCCCCACCTGGGGTGCTGCAAACCCTCGTCTGGGCCACCTCGGGGGCCACCACCCGCACGGGGGACTCTGTGGGGGCAGAGCCGGGGGTCACTGGGAGGAAGCGGCTCTAGGGCTATAAGGAGGGCAGTGGGAGGCAAGACGGGGAAAGGTATTGAGAGGTGGGACAAGGAATGGACAGGCGTGCTTGAGAAGCAGGGAAACTCATGGGTTTGGGGTGCAACTCTCAGGCTTCCTGCCCAGGCTGTACTCACCAGCCACTTGGACAGTGAAGCTGAAGCTGGGGGCTCCCGGGGCCACACCGCACTGACAGGTGTAGAGGCCTGCATGGGCTGGCTCTGCGGCCTGGATGCAGAGAATGCGGCGGGGGCCCTCCGTGCGCAGCTCCAAGCCCTTGCCCTCCTGCACCGGCCTCTCATTGTGGCTCCAGAAGACAGGGGCACCAGCCCGCGACAGTTCACAGCTCAGCACCACCGGCTCCCCGGGGGCCACACAGAGTGGCCCGGGGGCTGCCTCTGGGGCAAGGAACTGGACTGGGGGCTCTGGACAGAGAGAGGAGAAGATCAGCTCAGGCTTGTTCTCACCTCCCCCACCCAGGCTTGCCAGGAGCACCCACCAGCCAGGCTGACATTGAAGGTGACAGCTTCATCATGGGTCTCACACACATATTCCCCAGCATCCTCGGGCTGGGCGTGGGGCAGGGTCAGGGTGCGAGTGGGCCCCTCAGCACCCAGCTGCAGGGCATCCGATGCTTCTACCTCCAGCCCATCTTTGTACCAGCGTACCTGGGAGCCAGCAGGGGCCACCTCGCAGCGCAGCTCCACTCGCCCTGGGGCCCCAAACTGCAGGTCTAGGGAACGGGCTGCCGGGCGCACAATCCTCTCTGGTGGGGCTGGTGGGTGGACAGAGAGAGGGGCGTGTAGGCTCAGTCTCACCTGCTGGCTTCTCGGCCCTTCCCCTTCACAGCGCAGCTCTCGGGAGAGGTACCAGCTACAATTACTGGGCACTTACTGTGTGCCAGGCGCTGTGCTAAGCACATTGCGGCTCCTTTCTCCCCACTCCTGACACTCCCTAGAGGAGTCCACCCGCTGGCTTCACTTTACAGATGAGGACCTGAGGCCTCTTTAGAGGAAAGTGACTTACTTGTTCAAGGTCACATGGACAAAAAGAGGTAGCCCAGATCTGTCTGACCCCAATGCACCTCCTTTTACTCTGCCCCCATTTCCTACCCCATCCCAGCTTTGCCTCTGATGCCCTTATACCACCTGATAAAGCATCTATTTCACTTATTCGTTATCTGTCCACCTTCATTAGAATGCAAGCTCCATGAAGACAGGAGGTTTTCTCTTACTGGTTCACTACTGCACCTGTCAGCGTAGAACAGTGCAGAGCACACAGCAGCTGCTCAACAAGTATTTGTTGAATAAATGAATGAATGAGTACTGCTAATTGCTGGACTCTCTCCACCAGGCCCCTAGTCACTGTCCTGACCCGATTTGGGCCAGCCAGGGCTCTCTGATGGCTGAGAATAAGGGGGCTGAGGGAGGAGAGGAGGCTAGAGAAGGGGAAGGCTGTGTGGGCCAGTAGGGGCCCCCTAAGACATAGGAAATGGGAGGTTTGGATATCTGTCCCTCAACCTCCTGCCTCTTTAGCTTTCCAGAGTGCTGTAGAGACTGCCCACCTGTGACAGTGACAGTGAAGAAGGCTGAGTCATCTCCGGCATCGCACACAAACTCGCCCCCATCCTCGGGCTGGGCAGCGGGCAGCACCAAGCGGCGGCGGGGCCCGTCACTCTCCAGCACCAGAGCCTCGCTCTCCTCCACCTCCAGCCCATCCTTGTACCAGCGCACTGGGGCATCCTCCCTCGACAGCTCACACATTAGCACCACACACTCCAAGCTCACGGCGATCAAGGTCACCTCATCACGGGGGTATATGATGCGCACCGGGGGCTCTGCAGAGTGGAGGCAACCACAGCTGTCACAAACTTACCATCAGCCTCTCTGCAGCCATCTGGCAGCATGAAGTCCCTGTCACCCACAATAATAAGAGTAATGAGGATAACAACAAGGACTCATAGGTCTACAATCTGTTCTCTGAAATCCCTGCGGCCAGCGGTGCGACAAAATCCAGAATGCTTCGGATTCCAGAAATGGTGCATTTATCACACGTCACGTATCCAGCTCCCCTGGCCCCCACTAGGGCAACCCCCATAATCAATCACATTAACAATTCTTCAGTGTAACATAGAGATGTGTTCACCCTAAGCAAGATAGTTAAAGAGTACCAATAGATTTACGGCAGTTAAGCTCAGGTTTCCTAAAATGACTTTGAATACCAAACTTTTGATTATCAGAGATTTTTGGCTTTCAGAATTGTGGATAAGGGACAGTGGATTTGTAATAGCAAATACTTATATACCACTTCCCCAAATTCCAGGAACAGTCCTAAGCACTTTACACATTTAAGCCTCCTAGAAAAGTCGGCATTGTTTTATTCCTGTTTTCCAGGTGAGGAAACTGAGGCACAGAGTGATTAAGCAACTTCCTTAGGGTCACAGCTGGCTACACCTACTCCAGAGCAGGAGGAGGAGCTACCATCTGTTAAAGGGGGGCTCAGATTCTGCAAGCAGTGATAGGGATTCTGAGCCAAGGTTTGCAGGAACTCAGTAATGATTTTTGCATCTGTGCATAAGAGTTGCCAACACCTGTCTGAGAGTTCCCCAGGGACACTAAACGCTGGCTGATTCCGGGAGTTTGTCTCCAACTGCTCGGAAGTGGTTACTCCTCCACAGAGAGAAAACTATGTCATTGTGGGAGAAGACTAAGACGTTGCACTGAGCCAGAGCCTGCCCACATGACCACGCACCCTGGGGGTTCTCCTAGAATCTTGTCTCCAGGATACTTTAGTGCTCCTTTAGCATTCGGCCCCCTTGTGGCTGGGCTGGGGAACTGCTAGCTTCCCCATCTCTTTTTGCAGAGGCGTAAGCTTGGGCCCACATGCTGCTCGCACACACTCAGTCCCCTCTGCCTCTGCAATCCACCTCCCTACCTGGGCTTGTTCTGAGAGTCTAGAGGATGCAGGCTGATTCTCTAGGGCCCAGAAAGCTAGTCAATTGCAGAGTGTGGCTGTCTGAGGGGTGGGGAAGGGCATGGGGGCAGTGGGGTGAGGACAGGGTGGAGCGATGCGGCTGGGGTGCCTGCACAGCTGTGAGACCTCAGCCTGTCATTAGACTTGATTCTCCCCGGCCTACAGCCAAGGTGGTGGTGTGTGAACCTCCTTGTGAAGAATCTGGTGTTTTGTGAGGTCAAATGTGGGCTGGCATGTGTGCAGCTGCGGCCATGATTTCTGGCCAGGGCTTGGGGTGTGAGAGCCTGAAGGGACTCACTACAGGCCAAAACATGTGCAAAAAGGTCTCTTTGACTTCGTGGGCTTGTGTGTGCCAGGTTGTACTATTTAGGGTGCAGGGAGAGAGGGGCCCTAAGCAGCTTGGCCTAAGCCAAGGCATTATTCCTAGGGCAGGGAAGGGGAGGGGGCAATAAGCCCGTGCCAGCAGCAAGGTGGTTGCTCCAATGCAGACAGTGGGGTTCTTCTGTGCCACTCAAAACTTCTTAGGCCCTACGACACCCCGAAACCTCCACCCCCCACACCTGCACACTGGGAATGGTACTATGGGCTGCAGTCCCAAAACTTCCAGCACTGAATGACCATCACTTCCGTAGATGTCCTGTGCTTTTCCCGCTTTGAATATTCTCCCCCAAACTCAGTCCAAACCCTGACCCCCGCTCAGCTAACAACTTCTGCTCCAAGTATCTGTTTTGAAGGTACTTACTGCCTGCCAGCCAGGTTAGGTAGCCCCCCAGCCTTGGGCTCTCACTGTGCTTTATCATGACACTTAACAGCCCATACGCTTAAGACCCTGTACAGCAGGGGTTCCCAATCCCAGGGCCACAGACGGGTACCGGTCCATGTCCTGTTAGGAATCAGGCTGCACAGCAAGAGGTGATCGGCAGGCCAGTGAGCGAAGCTTCATCTGTATTCGCAGCCGCTCCCAGCACCAGTATCACCGCCTCAGCTCCACCTCAGATCATCAGGCATTAGATTCTCATAGGAGCACCGGTCCCTGGTGCCAAAAAGGTTGGGGACCGCTGCTCTACAGTGTCTGGTCTTCCTGCCAGGCTGTGCTCCAGGAGGGAGGCAGGTATGTCTGTCTGCATCTGGAGCCCAGCTCAGGGTGGCATGGTGACTTTCTGCGAGGCCCTCCCTGACACTCCTGCTTTGTTCTCCTGAGCCCTCTGCCCTTGTCCCTCATAGTACTTGTCATGAAGTGTCACTGTGCATTTATTTGCATGTTTATTGATTTAACATAGGGGTCGCAAACACAAATGCCCACAGGGGCCAGGTAGGTAAGGTCAATGGCTGAAGAGGTCTGGGGAGAAGCAGAAAGGAAGGGTGGGGAGGGTGGGATAGGAATGTGAGCCCCGTATTATGGGGTCGGCTGCTACTCAGCGCCAGCTGTTCGTCGCCATGGGGGGAAGCGAGACCAGAGCCGCCGGGTCTTCGGCTTTTTCAAGAGGACGCATAACTCCGGATTGTTATTTGAACTGTCCTGATTTTGGTAAGACTCTGCAGGCCAAACAAAACACGTCTGTGGGCTGCATGAGGCCCTGGGGGTTGCCCATTTGTGACCCCTGGTTAACAGCGGCTGCCCCAGCTAGACTGGCAGCTCTCTGAGAACAGGGGCCAGGTCTGCATTGCATGTCCGTTACCCTCCTGGCACATGAACGTGCTCAGTAAATGAGCTGGTGGAGAATAGCTATTCCTGGCCTTGGGTGCCGGGGAGGAGCCTGCTCACTCACATAGGGGCCCCAAGCTCTTCCGGGCAGAGAGCCCTGGCACATGCACCCATAGCCCCACCTCCCTCCTCCCCAGTGTGCTAGCTAGGGGCTATGTGGCCATCTTCTCCAAGGGCTCAGGACTGTTCTCTGGTGACCCCGGGCAGCTCGGGTAGGCCCACACCTGTGACAGTGACGGTGAAGGAAGCTGACTCGTCATCGATTTCACACAAGTACTCGCCGGAGTCCTCGAGCTGGACAGCGGGCAGCACCAGGCGGCGGATGGTGTCTTCCTTCTGCAGGAGCAGGGCCGGACTCTCTGCCACCTCTTCACCATCCTTGGTCCAGCGCACCTCGGCCCAGGGCCGGCATAGCTCGCAGGTCAGCACCACGCGCTCTAGGCGCACGGCTGCCACGTAGACCTTGCCACTGGGGTACACGATCCACGAGGAGACATCTGGAGGACAGGGATGGCGTGGCCAGGCATCAGGGGCTGAGACCAATGGGCCCTGCTGCTCTGCCTGATCCACGCCTGCCCTACTCCTGGAAAATGTGCCACATATTGAATCAGAGGGCCCTTCCTTGGATTGTGGCTCATAGCTGCTCAGAGAATCAGTCACGGCTGGAGACAAAACCAGTCACCAAACACATCAGGGCCACGGTGGCATGGTGGGGGCCACGGTGTCAGCCTCGGCTGCAGAACATTCTACATTTTCTAGGTTGGGACAGTATGAAGGGTAAAACTGGGGAGAGGAGGGCTGGGTGCCCAGATGGAGCTGGGGTCTCCCGCAGGCCTCAGATCTTCTGACCCCTCCAGTGTCCACCTCCAGACCCTGCCCTTTGGTAGCACTGCCTCCCCTCAAGCTCCCCTTGGCAGGGGTCTCCAGGAGAATGGAGAAGGCAGGGCTTCCCTGTGACTTGTGTAGCTATGACCAGTGCTTTATTGACAATGTGTTTCCTGCAGTGACTGAGCCTCGGGGTGCAGACCATGGGTCGGGGATAAAGGGGGGTATGTGATCAGTTGGGGGAGGAAGGCAGGGGCTGTAAATAATGGCCCAGAAGTTAGAGTGTGACAGCTTCCCAAACAGGGGCAGAAGGTGCCTTCTCCTGTCCCACGGGCCTGACTGGACCCCCACCTGTGATGGTGACGGTGAAGCAGGCACGCTCGTCTCCAGCGACACACTGAAACTCGCCCCCATCGGGGGGCTGGGCAGCGGGCAGCACCAGGTGGTGATGGGGTCCTTCGTTCTCCAGCACCACGAAGTCACTCGCCTCCACCTCCTGTCCATCCTTGTACCACTGCACAGGGGCATCCTCTCGATCCACCTCACAGGTCAGCATGACACACTCAGAGGTTATGGCATGCACGAACACATGCTCCTGGGGATTCAGGATGTGCACTGGGGGGTCTGAGGAGGAGCAAAGGAAGGGTCACAGAGATAACCCCCCGCAGGAGACATGTGTCCACTCTGGCCACTTGCCCAGGACGTAGTCTCCTCTCTAGAGGACATTGGGAGGGTTAAGGCCATGCCGAGCAGGGGGCTCCGGGGTAATGGCATGGGATACTGTGGGTGTGGCAGGTGGGGCATGACAGGAGATCATGTGGCATCGGAGTGTTTGGTAAGTCCCCAGAGGATCAGAGGTCACTAGGTTGGGATATGGAGGGAGGGAGGGAGACACAGAGAGCCTTCGTCTAGGCAGAGAGGAAGTCAACTGTCACAGGCCACATCAAGGCCAGGCTTGCTGCTTTTACAAAGAAGCCTCTGGGGCACTGGTCCCAGGTGGGGAAGAAGGTGGGAATGACTTAGGGGTGCCATAGTGGGAAAGCTGCTTCCTACAGGCAGTGAGCTTCCTGTCACTGGGTGCATTCAGGCAGGGGCTAGAGAACATTCTGGCAATGGCGTTGAAACAGGATTTCCACTTAAAGTGAGATGAGCTGGGTCAGTGGTCCCCAAGCGGCCTTCCCAGAGTGGATCCCTAAGCCCTGTCCTGTGGATTGACTCTGATGGTCTGGGGGACCTGGGCATATGCACTTATAACAAATTTCCTCAGGAGTTCTGAAGCAGCCAGAACAAGGACTGGCTTCTGAGAACCACTGGACCACTGCATTTAATGCTTCCCTTTGACTCTGGCCGCCTGGGGCAGTGGGATAAGCACAGTCCTGGGTGTGAACCCAGCTCGAGTGTTTGCTGGCTGTGTGACAAATGGCAAGTTACATAACCTCTCTGAGCCTCAGTTTCTTAATCTGTGAACTGGAGATATACTGCCCCTCATCTAGTTGTGAAGATTAAATCAAAGTGTATATCTGAAGCATCTGGCATAGTACTTAGCGAGTAGATGTTCAATAAATGTTAGCTCCCACTCGCCTTCCCTTAGTTGGATTTACCAGAGAGTTTGCAGTGGGCCAGTGTTTGAAGGTGTTGCTGCATGCGAGGATTAAGAAGCCAGTGCGGAGTGATCTGAAAACACGTTCCCTGGCCCACCAGGATCTCCCTGGAACAGACCTCCCTCAAGCAAGCAGACCAGGAGGGAGGACTTGCATGGCCCCCAGAGTCAGCCTTAACTGGAAGAGCCTAGGTTGCCATGGTTCCTGACCTTGGATAGTGACACTGAAGAAGGCTGAGACCCCTTCTGTCCTGCACTCAAACTCGCCGCTGTCTCGGACTTCAGCCGCAGGCAGGACCAGGCAGTGTTTGCGCCCATCCATCTTCACCACCAGCGACTCACTCTCGTCCACCTTCTGCCCATCTTTGTACCAGCTCGCTGGGAAGTCCACCCTGGAGAGCTCACATGTCAGTACCACCTGCTCCGAGGTCGTGAAGGTCAATGACACCTTGTCCTGGGGGTTCAGGATGTGCACTGGGCTCTCTGTGTGGGGAGAAGTGTGGTCACACGCAGTAGGCAGGGTGCTCTGTCTGGGAGAAGCACCCCTCTCCCTCTGGTGAATGTGCTCAGTGCAGCGGGGTGGGAACATCAGTCCAGACAACTGCTGCCCACGCATTTGTTGGAGGTTTTTTGTTTGTTTGTTTGTTTTGAGTTTTAAAAATTTGGTTTGGGCTTACACGCCAGCTCCGAAGAGCAGTGGTTTCAGTGTGCATAAAAATTCCTAGGGAGCCTGCTCAAAATGCAGATCCTCGACAGCCCCTCCCCAGCTGTATAAGGGCCTGGGAATCTGCATTACGACCCGACCCTCCAGGTGACTCTAATGTCAGTGATTCAGATTGCATTTTGGAAATACTGCTCTGGCTGCTGATTACGTCTTACTTTGCCCTCTTCCTGTGATGCCGTCAGCTGACCGCCTCAAGACTCTGTGCTTGGGCGCCGAGGAATTCCTTGATTGGCCTAATAATCTCCAGTGATTATGAGATGGCAAATCCCAGCATGCTCCCTAAACTTTCAGACCTCCACCAAGAACTGTCCTTTTCAGGCACCCTGTCTCTCCCTGTCTCCACAGGTGACAGAATGTGATTCTGGAGCCAGACTGCCTAGGTTCATACTCCAGTACCACCACTCATTAGCTCTGTGACTTTCTTTAGACAGGTTACTTAAGCTCTGTGCTTCAGTTTCCCCATCTGTAAAATAGGATGACATAGGACCTACCTTATAGGGCTATTGAGAACACTGTGTTAATTAATATATATAAAGTGATTAGAACTGTGACTAGCAAACAGGAAATAACTACGACAATATTAGTGATTATATAACAGGGCAGGGAGCTAGGGGCCAGGGTCTGTGTCTCTGAAATGACAAATGCAACAGAATTCCATAAACCACAAAGCACTCTGGAGAATGTGGATATGATGCTGACGAATTAACAAAGGGTCCCATGTACGATGCATGTAGGGTGAAACTGGCCTTCTGGTCCACTGAATCCTCTATCTGAGCCCAACATGGATGTTCTTTACTCTCTTGGACCAGATACGAGAAGTAGGAACAGCATCTGCTTTATATTTCCAGCAGGATTTGTGTCTTGGCCCTGTGTGCCCACCCTGATCCCACCCAGCACCAACCTTGGATGGTGAGGGCTGCTGAGTCCTGCACACCTGGGCAGCTAAAGCCAACCAGGGCCCCGCTGTCCTGGTGCTTGACGCCTTGAAGGATGAGTCTGTGCTGTAGGCCCTTGTGCTCCACACGGTACCGCAGGGCCCCAGGCTCCACCTGGCCTTCTGGCTCAGTACTCTTGAGCTCCTCCCCGTTAAGGAACCAGGTGCCCTGGATGATGGTGGAGAGATCGAGGGAGAAGACGGCATCTTCCCCATCATATACCTGCACATCCTCCAGACCTGCCACCAAGCGAGCTGTGGGCACTGAGATGAGGACAGAGCACAACCATCAGAACCACAGTGGTGGCAGAGGGCAGAGGTTCACCGTGGAAGGCATTTAAGAGGACAGAGACTAAGGACTGCAAAAGGGAGGAGGGGGTGCGACTTGGGACAGAGCCACCCACAGACCGGGTCTGGCGGGGCCGACTCACCAAGGTGAGCAGACCCATGGAACACAACGTGGGGACTGCGGCCGTGTTCGCTGACCGTGCAGACGCGGAAGCGGTAGTCGCCCTCAGAGGGCACACAGTCTCCCGGCACTTCCACGGCTCCAGCTTTCTCAATGCTAAAGCACTGGATCCAGTCTTCTGAGCCCACTTCCTGCCGCTCTAGCCGATAGATAAAGGGGGTCTCAGGAGCTGGCTCAGGAGGCTTCCAGGTCAGCAGGACTGTGTTCTTGTGTCCCTTGAACATCTCTGCCAACACCGGGGGTCCCGGGGGATTGTGCTTGACACCTGAGGCAAAAACGGAGTTTGTATTCGAGCCCTGCTCCAGCCTCCCATTGCCCTCCCGCCTTAAGTCCACTTTGCCAACCCACACTCTGGCATCTGGTCACCCTCCTGCCCTGGCCCTCCTGTCTAGACCTAGCAGAGTCTGCCCAAGGGCTTTCTTGCCCTCACATTTGACTCTGAGAAGAGTGGTGGTACGGGAGTTGCCCAGGCTAAAGGTGACCTCGCCAGCATCTTCTCGGGTGACACCCGGAAGGACCAGGGCATGCATGTGGCCGGAGCTGCTCTGGCACGTGGTTGGCAGGTCCTCCCCATCACGGCTCCAGTGCCCCTCGACTCCAGCCTCTTGTGTCTCTACCAGCAGCACTGCGTTCTCGCCCTCTAGGACATCCAGCTTCCGGGGCAGCCGCTTCACAATGGGCCCTGAGATGCGAATGAGAGTCCATCAGCCTGGGGTTGGGGCACCTGCCTGCCTCAGCCTTGGCCTTCCCCTGCTGGCCAGCTGACCTTTGACTGTCACGTTGGCCACAGTGCGCACCCGGCCCCGCATCTCGCACAGGTAGACGCCATCGTCATCTGCTTTCAGCCTGTGGATGATGAGGCGCCTGACGGTGCCCTCCTCGATCTGTTCATACTTTCGGCAGGGCAGCAGCCGTTGGTCCTCCCGGAACCAGGCCGTAGGGATGCGGGAGTTGGGTACTTTGCACTCCAGCACGGCAATCCCATGCTCCCGGCCCTCCACGTCCTGCAGGGGCCTTGAGAAGCGGAGACGGGGCTCTATGGAAAGGGGAAAGATCAGAGAAGGCTCTGGAGAGGGTCAGACCTGGAGAAAGACTTCTCCTGGCATCGTCAACTGCCTAAATCCAGATGAGCTCACGCCGTTTGCTTTTCTCCCGGAGCCAGTATTCACTGTGGAATCAGAGAAAAACCTCCAGAAGCGAAGCCAGATGGCCTAAATTCTCATCTGACCCTGACACTCACTAGCCACATCACCTTGAGCTAGGCCATTTTAGTGATCCTGGGCCTCAGTTTCCTTATCTATAAAGTAGGTAAAGGGATAGAAGGGCTTGGACTACATCAGTGATTTTTCAAACCATTCCTTGGGACCCCTCAGAAGCACTGCACAAATTCTGCAAGGGTCTGAGTTGCATTTCCTTTTAAAACTATATAAGCATTTTCAAAACTGCAATTCACAAAAAGAAAGCGCGGTGCTGGAAATGACTCGTGGGTTCACCTGGGCTGCTGGAAAAGCACATTTGTC
The DNA here is from genome assembly GCF_000325575.1 of Pteropus alecto. Classification (NCBI taxonomy): domain Eukaryota; kingdom Metazoa; phylum Chordata; class Mammalia; order Chiroptera; family Pteropodidae; genus Pteropus; species Pteropus alecto. Next base: position 9,787,850 of record NW_006431920.1, on the reverse strand, counting down.
ATGTAGGTCTGGGAAGGTCTGACTTCCCACAGGGCATTTTCCTCTTGCTGGAGTTAGAGTGTTGTCCGCCTGGACAGAGTATGCATATCACCATTCCCATGAGGCCACCACTGTGGCACAGGTGCCACATGCTTGAATGTGTGCCAGGCCAGGCTCAGGAGATTTGCCAACTTTTTTGCCTCCGAGGGAAAAAGCTGGGCAACAACCAGTAAAGATATAACTCTGCGAGTTGTGATGAATTCCTATTACGAAGAGCTTTAACTTTCAGTGTGAGTTTGGGGTGCTTCCCCCTTGTTCTCTGTTTATGAGCATTTATTAGATATTGTTGGTGACTCGACTTTGAAATATAAATTTTCTCTCCTTCACCTTCCTCTTCTTGCAAACTCGGGAAGTGCAGTCTAATGAAAGAATAGTCGAAAATCGCAGGGTGGTTTTATCCCTCAAGTTTACCTTTGGTGTGAATTAAGAGTTTCTCAACGTGATGCCTGCCTCGGCCTATCCCACAGACTCGATGAGGAAGGCAGCTTCCACTTACAATGCGTGTATTCAATAAAACTCCCTTGTTCTCATTGACTGGCTTTATAAATCTGGACTTAGACATTTACAGCCATAAAATGATGCTTTTCTCTTTCTTATATATTGGGGGCCCAGATAGCGTTTCCATTGGGGGAGGGGAAGTAAAATAACAAAGGTTGAAAACCACTGGACTAGAAGAGTTCTAGGCCCCTCTCTGTTCGTCCATCAAGCTCTCCTTAAAGGGAGGCTTGCCACCACATGTCTCAGAATCACTCGCGGAGTTTGCTAAGAAGTTCCTGGGTACCCTGGAGACCTACTAAACCCGAATCCCTGGGAGGAGGTAGGCAGGCAGGAAATGGGACCTTAATGCTCCTCCTCCCCTCTCCCCACCGTCTTCCGTGCAGCTCAGGGGCCGAGCGGGGCTGGAGTTCGGAGGGCCTGGGAGGGGGCGCCACCGTACCTTTAACGTGCAGCTGCACGGCGCTGAGCGTCTGGCCCGCTGAGTTGCGAGCGGCGCACACATAGAGCCCGCGGTCCTTGGCCTGGCAGTAGAGCACCTTGAGCACGAAGCCGCCGTCGCGGTCGCGGTACATGAGGCGGCGGCGGTCGGGGAGCAGAGGGCGGCCCTCCCAGTGCCATTCGATCTCAGGCTCGGGTTTGCCCATCACGTAGCAGCGGAACTTGGCGTGCTTGCCCTCGTTCACCCAGAAGGTCTTGGGCGCGCACTTGACCGGCTCCACCACAGGCTTGGGGGCCTCGTCGGGGTCCTGGGGCGGGCTCTCGCGGGGCTGGTGCACCTGGAGCAGCGCGCCGGCCTGCGCGTGGCCATGCGCGTTGCGGGCGTGGCACACGTAGACGCCGGAGTCGGGCAGCCGCGCCGCCAGGATGCGCAGTGCCAGGCTCGCGCCCCCGCCGCCCTCGGCGCGGCCCGGCTCGAGCACGAAGTGGCTGCTGTCCCACACTTCGTCCAGGGCCATCCCGT
>NW_006431920.1:9754616-9785824 GCF_000325575.1 Pteropus alecto | reverse complement strand
GGCCTGGAGCCCGGGAGGCGGGGCGCGTCGGGGGACCCGGCGTGGGGATCCGCGGAGCTCTACCCTGGCCGCCCGCTCCCGACTTCCCTCCTTACCCTGGGCCGGGAGCTGCAGCTCTGCGGTGGCGGCGGCGATTCCCGGGCCCGCAGCCCAGAGCTCAGGGGGCAGTGCTTCCTGTTTGCCTTTACAGCGAGGGGCCCCGCAGCCTCCTCTGCCCGCGGCCTAGCTTCCTGCTCCTAAGAGCCTCTTCCCAGCCCCCTCCCACAGCCTGGGCCTCTTTCCCCTCCTCCCTCCCACCTCCAGCCGCCAGGTCCCCAGACGCACGCCAGGCTTGGGCCTGAGTGGCAGAGGCGCCTGCAGCTGCCAATCCCAAAAATATTCTCTGATGACACAGCTGGAGGACAAGAGGCCAGACTGGCCCTTCCAGGCTAAGTTTAGAGCAAGCGGGACCACCTGCCCCCAGCACTAGCCCCAGTTCTAGCCCAAGCCTCAATCCTTGCTCCCATGACTAGTCCAGCAGCTGCTTGTTTGAAAGGGGCACCAGAATGTCTGGTGCGGTCTGCCTCCCTAACAAATAACACTTTTAGGAGCTGGCAGGCCCTAGCTCCCAGCCTCCTGTCCTATCTGATGTCACTTCTATGCTGGATGCTGATGTGACTGTGTGTGTGTGCATGTGTGTGTGTACGTGTGCGTGCGTGTGCATGTGCGTGTGTGTGTGTGTGTGTGTGTGTGTGTAGGGGGACGGGGTTGTATGTGTGGGGTCAGGTCACTTGGGGTGAAAACACCAGCCCTCTCCCCCACATTCCTGGCGGGAGTGGGAGATAAGGCTCAGGGCCACAGACATCTGCGTCAGAGATAGGAGGTCTCAATGCCATGGGCAGGGGCGGCTCAGACTGCAGGCGTGGGAAGGCCTGGGGGAAGACTGGGGTGAGAAGGGTAGAAGAGGGCAGGTATTGGGATGCGGAGGGGAGAGTGGGGGAAGCCCTGGGCAGACCCTGACAGAGGGGCACGGGGCAGGTTGTGGATTTACCACTGGCAGGGACAGGTGAGCTATGTTGCCCCAGCTGCCACTGCTGCTCCTCTTGCTGGTGGTCCCACAGAGGGTTCACAGCTGCCATGGGCCAGAGGTGGACCGGGAACTTGTCCTGGCCAAGGTGAGGGCCCTGTTTCTGGATGCCTTGGGACCCCCTGCAGTGACTGGTGAAGGTGGGAATCCTGGAGTCAGGCGTCTGCTCCGAAGACATGCTGTGGGGGGCTTCATGCGCAGGGGCTCTGAGCCCGTGGAGGAGGATGTCTCCCAGGCCATCCTTTTCCCAGCTACAGGTAATGATGGGGAACTGGCAGCTTTGAGAAGCAGCATAGTATAGCATGGGCTTGAAAGCCGGCAGGTCTGGGTTTGAATCTCAGACCCGACACTCAACTGGCTTTGCAACAATGGACAATTACTAAGCCTCTGTGAGCCTCTGTTTCCTCATGTATAATATGGGCAATAATGCCTACCTCTCAGGATTCAGGGAGATGGTGCATTTAGAGTGCATGGCTCATAGCGGGCATTTGGGTGGGAGATATTTGCCTAGGAGGCTAAGGGTCTCTAGAGTCAGAGATATCTGGACATGGGCCCCTTCCTGCCACCTTTCCTCCTATCTCTGCCTCTGCTTCCTGCTCCAAACCTTGTTTCTTTGGCCCCAAGTAGCTGAGACTTGAAAATATATCAAGGATGCAAGAGAAAGATTAGTTGGGAACTTCTGGGAAACTAGTCTACCTTCTCTTGAGTTCCCTTCTCACCTCCCCATGTTCCACAAACTCAATGAGTAAAGGCCTCCTCTGTGCGGACTTTCTTGTAATCTGGCCCACCCTTCTCTTAGAGAGGACTTCTGCCTCCCTGCGCTCCAGTCCCCTGCAGCACAGTGAGTAAGTGAGGATTTGGGATCAGGCAGAATCCCAGCCTGGCCACTTAGCAGTTGAATGTCACTTTATCTTTCTAACTCTCAGTTTCCTTATCTGCAAAATAGATCCGTTGTGAGGTTATCCATGAGATGATCCATGTGACAGTATAGCCCCAATTGCCAGTCCTTCCGCTGGTGCTGGTCCATGATTGTTCAGTGGAGTCTGTGTACTTGTCAGAGTAAGAATGCCAACTGCACTTTCTTAGAAAGCATTGTCCTTTACTCCGAGCTATATCCTTTTTCCTATTCCTCTTCTTCCTTCTTTTTGGTGTTAACCTGTCTTTTTAAAAGTGGAATTATTTTAAAGAACTTATTGTGTACTATTTCTGACATGTAAAAAGATACAAAGAGTAATATAACAAATGACTGCATACACACGATTTCACACTATCGGATGAACAAAAAGATCAAGTCTAACTAACAATTCCAAGTGTTGGTGAAGGTAGAGTGGCAGACACTCTTACGCATTCCTGATGGGAGCATTAATTGGTAGAACCACTATAGAGAGAAGTTGACAATGTCTTGCATTTTTTAAAGTCTTTTAATGGTGAAGTAAATGCAGAGCCTCTGTCAGTTCTCCCAAGACTGGGGAGAGTCCTGAGTCTGGCAGAGCACTCAGTAGAGTGCTTGGCAGGCTCCTGCATGGCAGCCACTTCCCCCCTGTGAAGGAGGAGGGGTCCCAGGTTCTGCCAGTCAGGGCTGCCCTCTCCTTTCCCTCTGTCTCCTGCAGGGGCCAGCTGTGAGGACCAGCCAGCTGTGGGAGAGCTGGCCCAGGAGGCTGAGGAGGGCCTCTTCACATATATGTTCCGGCCTTCCCAGCACACACGCAGCCGCCAGGTGACTTCGGCTCAGCTGTGGTTCCACACGGGACTGGACAGACAGGCCACAGCATCCTCCAATAGCTCTGGGCCCCTGCTAGGCCTGCTGGCCCTGTCATCCAAGGGTCCTACGGCTGTGCCCACGTCATTGGGCCAGGCACCTCCTTGCTGGGCTGTGCTGCACATGGCTGCCTCTGCCCTCCCTCTGCTGACCCACCCTGTGCTGGTGCTCCTGCTGCGCTGTCCTCTCTGTTCCTGCTCAGCCCGGCCTGAGACCACGCCCTTCCTGGTGGCCCACACTCGAGCCAAGCCAGCTAGCAGAGGGGACAGAGCCCGGCGCTCGACTCCCCCGCTGCCCTGGCCTTGGTCTCCCGCTGCTCTGCGCTTGCTGCAGAGGCCTCCAGAGGAACCTGCTGCCCACGCTCACTGCCACAGAGCGGCCCTCAACATCTCCTTCCAGGAGCTGGGCTGGGACCAGTGGATCGTACACCCTCCCAGTTTCGTCTTCCACTACTGTCACGGTGGCTGTGGGCTACCCACCCAATCAGACTTGCCTCTGCCAGTCTCTGGGGTCCCCCCTACCCCTGTCCAGCCCTTTTCTCTGGTTCCAGGAGCCCAGCCCTGCTGTGCTGCTCTCCCAGGGACCATGAGGCCCCTACGTGTCCGTACCACCTCAGATGGAGGCTACTCTTTCAAGTATGAGACAGTGCCCAACCTTCTCACGCAGCACTGTGCTTGCATCTAAGGGTGTCCTGCTGGTGGCCAAGCCCTGCCATCACCTACCTGCTGGGAAGAAGGGCAGAATCTGGAAAATAGATGTTTCCCATCCCCCTCCGCCGCTTCCACTTCTCTGCCTGAGGGCTCCCTTCCTCATCCCACCCCTGTCCTGTGGGTAATGTGACAATAAACAACCTAGTGCATATGACTTGGCACGCATTCTAGGGCTTCACTGATGTGGCGGTGGGGAGATCTGGGCCCCAGGAGCATGAGATTGTGGGATCTTAGGTCACTCAGCCTCACTTGACCTCAGAGATATAAGGTTCAAGAGCTGGAACTGGTCTTCGGCCATGCCACCCTGAACAAGCCCGATCCTGTCTGATCTCGGAAGCTAAGCAGGGTCGGGCCTGGTTAGTACTTGGATGGGAGACCACCTAGGAAGACCAGGTGCCGTAGGCATAAAAAATAAAAAAAATAAGAGATTGTAAGCCGACAAGGTCCTTGCAATCTGTGAGGTCAACCAAGGGTTGCTTCACCTAAATAAATTTAAAAAAACAAAAAAAACAAATGAAAAACATGTTCCCTCCCCTGCCACACCTAAAGGCAATGGCTGCACTCATAGTGCCTACATCCCAGGCGACCACCTCTACTGTTCTCTACTGTTCTCTGCCCTGGTAGACACCTAGCTCAAGGTCAAGGCCAGTTGATTGGCAGACTGGCTAGAGCTCATGGGTTTGGGGCAGATGTTCAGAGCTGCTCAGATCTTGGGTTTCTCAGAAACTTGTGTGGGATGTAGGTGCAAAAATGCATGAGTTGGCAGCATCCAAAAGTTGGTAGGGGCAGAGAGGAGGCGGAAGAACAAAGACCTGAGGATTTCAATTTGCTGAGGGCCCAGGGATCCCTCTCAAATCTATCACTAACTCTTGATTATTATGAAGACTGGTTGTGCTGGGATTGTGAGTTCTTGAAATCTTTGGCTTCCTCGATGTGCCCTGTGTGTCTTTATGTAACTGTTAACTTAGTCCTTAATGTCAAAAGTGTGGTAAGTCAGAGCCTACTGCCGGGAACATGTGTGCTCTTGTATGAATCTGTGTGCACACTCTGTGTACATGGTGAGTGCAGAAGAGGGTGCAAAGAACCCTATTCTTTATCCGTTGGGTCTCCTGTCAATCCATGGCCCGTCGCGATCTGCCGCTGGGAGCCCTGCTTCCCCAGCCTTCGTTTCTGCTTTTTGCACTGTCCTCCTTCTCCCCTCAGTCTTGTTATCCTCCTGTCCTGCCCCAGATCCTGGCTCTCAGCCAGCTGGTTCCATCCAGTCTCCCTTTAAGGGGGTGTGTGTGTGGAGGGGAGGGTTGGCGATGTTCAGGTCCCTCAGACAAATTCTAAAGCTAATACTGACTGCACAACTACAGTGTGTATTTCTGCTAACAGAGGGACACATTGAAGACTCCCTTCTCCTAATCCAGCTCAATGGGGTGGGCAGGTAAGTACCTGCCTCAGGAAGGGGATGTGGTGGAGAGAGAACCCCATCCGGGAACCCTTAGGCTAACACCTTCCCCCTACTTGAGCTGAACTGAATGAGCTACTGCTCCTCACAGCACAATCCCCCATCAGAGCAGCCCACGGCCATGCTCTTGGCATAGCCCCAGTCTCTGCTGATGAATTCCCAAGGAGGCTGCTACTGCTCTGGAGGGGGACCTGCTGGTCAGTCCCAAGTCTCTCTTAGCACCTCACCCAGACCCAGTGTTGCAGCCAGTGTGTGCTCAGTGTTCCTGGGGTCGCTACTCAGGTGGTAGACCCAGAAGAGGGCCAGCTGGGCTCAGCAGCTGCTGGGAATGGGAGATTTTCCTCAAGCCTGCCTGAGCACCACAGTCTCCCTGTGGCTTCCCTTGCCAGATTATCCCTGCCTGAGTGAGCCTTCTCCTGAGATCTTCAGTCTTCCTACTAGGCTTAAGATCCTTCTTCTTCCTGCTGGGGCCACCTAAAACCTAGACTTTCCTTGTCCTAGGGTGTCCTAGGGGTGCGCATGAGATCTGAGGGCTGGAGACACTGTAGAGGGCACAGTATTCTGCACTAGGCCACTTAGAGGATTGGTGTCGCTGGTAAAAAGTTTTCATGTATTTGAGACAAAGTGAGAAAAGTGAGTACAATGTAGTATCTTACGATGAAGGCAAAAGTATTCATTTTAAAGGGCTATCTTTTATTCTAAAGTTATCATTTTTCTGTGTGTAGCCAAATGTTATTTCTTTTATGATATGATGATGATGGTAGAAGGTAGTGGTTTTGGTTCATTTGTTGTAAAGTTTTTGAATTAACAAAACTAAAACTTGATGATTCCAATTTGAATCCTAAGGTTTTTCTTTGTAATTTTGTCCCTGAAATCTATGGAATTCCCAAATGTGTGAAATCTGTGCAATTCTAAAGTCTGGACGTGACTGGCATAGCCCACCCCTTCCAGGGACTTAAAGCCTTAGATTCTGCTAATTTAGCAAATCAAGAAGGGATGGCTGCCCCTCCCTAAGAGGGGCAGACAGTGGCTAAGGACATCTTTTGTCCTCATTCCTTGCCATGAGACTAAGAACAGTCTCTCTGCTCTCAGTGCTAATCATTAAGGACACTTTGAATTCTTTTCATTCAGAGTCAGTTTGAACAGAAAACCCAACCCAACCTGGTTAGATAAAAAATAAAAAACATCACTGGCTCTTAGCAAATCCATGAGCACAGCTGGCTAAGGTACTGCTGATTCTGAGCTCCAAAATGCTATGAGAATCCAGCTATAGGCTCTGCATTCCTTGGGTCAGCTCCATCCTGGTCTCTAAGCAGTCACTCCTTACCCCTGAGGATACTTCTTTTGTGATACTTCTTTTGTGATCATGTCCCTTAGGTGGCTGAAACATTTGTCTACACAAAGTTCACCTCGCTCTGTGTGGTATTTGCGCCCTTTGCAATGGACCCTAAACCCATTCTTGCAACCTGATCTTATATCCATTCCTCCCTTCCTCTCCCCACCCAACCACACAAATCCACACTGTTGGTATAAATTCTCATCATTTCTCAAATGCATCGTTTTGTTAAGCCATGTCTGCAGCATGTCTCCTTGCTTCAGGCAATGCCTCCTTTAAGATTCAGTTCTGATGTCATCTCTTCTGTGAATTCCCTTGACTCCAGATGGTAGAGTCAGCAACAACTTTCTCACTGTTTCCTGGGTACTTTATTTTTAAATGTTGATTTTCAAAAAAAAAACCATTACTTGTTTTTAATTTCATAATTAGCGCATAGATACATCTTCACAGCAAAAATTCAAATACTAAAAATAATGCTGAGGTTCCCTTGATTGTTTCTCTCAATTCCCATACCTTCCAAGGAGGTAAGTATCCTGCCAAATTTATTTCTATGAGTTTGCATACATACATCTATCTTATTGAAACAGCTTTTTTCTCCCCCACAAATGGTACCATGCATTATGAATGTGCTGTAACTCTTTTACTTTATTTCTGAGAGCTTTCTTTGACTTTATATTCCAGTCCTACTATTACCTTTATTTTTCTTAGCAATCACACTTTCACCTCCAAGAAATAAGCTTCTTTTGTTAATTTTATTATTTATGTCACAAACATGTACACAGCACTTACTATGTGTCAGGCATGTTACAATTAAAAACTCATGCAATTCTTATAACAACCCTATGAGGTTATTATACCCATTGCACAAATAAAGAAACTTGGGCACAGAGATTAAATAATTTATCCAGAGTCACATCCCTAGTAAGTTGTGGAGCCAGGATTTGGGCATCAGAAGTCTGGTTCCAGAGTCCGTCCATCATCACTCTACTACATCACCTCTCTACCTGTCCTCTCCTCTGTTCTTCAAATCTGTCTGCTGAGGAGACAAAGCTATTTGTGTTTGTTGATGAAGAGGGCACCCTAGCTCCAGGACACTTGTGCAGATAGCAATCGCTTGTCATTCGGCAAGCATTTTTAATCTCTGAAATTTCTGTCCTTTTTTTTTTTCTCAGTGGAAACATTCTTCATCGGTAAGCAGACACTTCAAACTTTTTGATTACAGACATCATGCTAAGCGACTGACCTCATACATGGTTGTCTAACTGCTCATTTTTACGTAATCTTTTTTGAGATGATGATAAATTTTAAAAGTTACAGTGACTGCAGCAATAAAAAGAATTCAGGAAAACAACTCCCAATCAAGCAAAACACTATGTGGCACATGTGAAAGTATTGTTGATCTCTTCTGGATGTTTCATTTCTCTCCTAATATAAACCTCTACATTTTGGAAGACTATTATAAACCAAAACCAAAATGGTGGTTGTTTTTGTATGTGCACCTATAGGCACTCCATCTAACTGATAAATAGAAGCTATGAGAATAACATTTCAGATAACTTTATAAGTTTTGGTTAACTTTTCCCCCTGTATTGTTAATCCAAAACAGAGCAATGCCCTTTCACTTAAAATATTCATTATTTTCAATAAATTATTCCCTTAGGAAGATGATTTTGCTCCTATGAACATGTAGTTTATCCCTGGTAATCTTTTTGAACTGAGACTGACTGATATTTATGTATTATCCAATTTTTCTTCCATAAGTGTAAAGAAGAAAGGCTTCCTATTTTGAGGGGAAGACTTAGGAATGATCTTCTAACTCTATATTATAATACCAAGAAATAGGTTTCTCTGTGGTGATGGGAGCAACATGTCTAACCTGTGGCATTTCTGGTAGCATGTCCAGTATTAAAACTTCTAGCAAGGTAAATTCACCTCCTTGAAATCACCAGAGCCATTGGAGAAAGTTGAATTTTAAATCTCTTATTAGCGTATTCAAGTCAGCTGTCAGCGAGTAGACATCGTAGGCTTTTCTAGATACTTGGAAGTAGGCATGTTACTTTAACAAATACCTAGAAACACAGAAGCGGCTTTTGAATTGGACAGTGGATAGAGGTTGGAAGAATTTTGAGGAACATGACAAAAAGAGTTGAGATTGCTTGGAACAGATCGTTAGTAGATATACGGATGTTAATGCTAGTGTGGAAGTAGGGAGCATGATAGACAATACCTAAACTGCCATGGAGAATATCTAAATGATTTATGAACAGCATGTTAGTAGAAACAAGCACTTTATAAACAGCGTGTTAGTAGAAACAAGCACTTTAACGACACTGCCAGTGAGGGCTCAGAAGGAAATGGGGAGCATCGGGAAGTGGAGGAAATGGGATTCTTGTCCTACGGTGGCAAAAACTTTAGCTGAATTGCGTCTTGCAGTTCTATGGATAAACAGCAGTTTTAAGTGATAAACTTAGATATTTAGCTAAGGAGATTTCCAAGCAAAGTATGGAAGGTACAGCCTTCTTTCTTTTTGTTGATTATAGCAAAAATGTAAAAAGAGATAGATAAATTGAGGAAAGAACTATTAAATATAAAGAAACCAGGACTTGAGGATTTGGGAAATTCTCAGCCTACCCAAATGGCAAAAGACACAAAAATAAGACTCACTTTCAGGAAAGCCTACTCTTTTTAGAAATGAGTGTGTGGCTATACAATCTTTTGCTAATATGTCAAAAAGACCAAAAGGTCTGAGTATTCAGCCACACAAAAATCTCTTGGAAAAGTTTAAGGAGGTATGTACTCATAGATCTCCTTAGTCATCTCATAAAAAGCCCAAAATAGAGATAATATTATTTAAGAAAGACTCATGGCAGAGCCTCCTGCCTCCGATGGCATACATAAGAGACACACTAGTTTCTTGACAATGTTGTATCAGCAGAAACATTGTCATCTTAAACTGAAAGGATTCGAGAGAGTATGAAGTGAAAGAAAGCAATACACCCCCCTCCACCACTAAATTCTACAGGTAAGAAACAAGCTAATAAAACCACTCAGCTACAGATATGTGCCACCTTTCATCAAAAAAAGGAAAATGACTCTGAAAAGGAGTCATAAGCCTAAAGGATGAAGCTGCAAACCACTGCAGATTGTTCCCTGGCCTTAATGAAGTGTGCCTGGATGGATTTCTAAATTGCTTGCGACTGGTAGCTTCTTTTTCATTAAATTTTCTGCTTTTTGAATGAGAATATTTGTAACTATTATTCCATGCCTATTTTACCAATGTATCTGGGAGCAGATAACTTGTTTTGTAGGTTCACAGGTGCACAGATGGAGATGAATTGTACCCTAGGAATCATACCCAAATTCTCACTTTTACTTGATTTAGATAATTTAAATAATGAGATGTGGGACTTTTAAGCTGGTGAGGTTCAGATAAGAGTTTGGATTTTGAGTTGATGCTGTAATGGGTTAAGACTTTTGAGCACCTTTGGAAAAGGGTGGATTTATTTGGGATGGATGTGAATCTTTGGGCAAAAGTGGACTGTGGCATGCAGAATAATGGCCCGCCAAAAATGTTCACGTCCTAATGTCTAGAAGCTCTAGAGCCTCCTAAAAGGAATGCAGCCCTGTTGTCACCTTGACTTTAGCCCAGCAAGACTCATGTTAGACTTCCAACCTACAGAATTGTATGATTGTAAATCTGTGTTGTTTTAAGCCATTACATTTGTAGTCATTTATTATGGCAGCAATAGGAAGCTAACCAGGAGTGACCAAAGATGAAGTAGTATCTGAGAAGAAGCAACTTCTTCTATCATCCTGATATAGCCTTCCTCATTCAGGAACTACGTGGCTTCAGCGGAAATGCAAACGTTTATGCTGGTCATTCCTTAGATCTAGCATGTCTGACAAAAAGTACATTCCCGAATTTTTATACTAGTTTTGTCTTGGAGTAGAATATGCACTGGCTTGAGCAGTTTGAACACTGTTTGGTATATATATTGGGTTTCCTAGAAAAATGTGTAGAATGAGTAAATGAATGTGATCAAGACAGGCTCTGGGAGAGATTGGAATTACTTGATTTTAACATACTATTTACCCATCTTCTCAAGGATGGCTGGCTTTTATGTCTTTTATTTCTAGTTTATGATGGTCATAGTTCTATAAATACAATGCTAAACTGTATTTTTGGTACTAGTAATATAGCTAAATCAATAAGTAAAAAGGATGTATAAAATTTTAATAGGAGGAACAATGATTGTATGATCAAATTATTTTAAAATCAGAATATAAATACTTTTCAGTATATATCACAAAAAATTTTCAATTTACTTGACAAAAAGATTTCTTAATGGTTGTTGGTCAATGCAACATCAAGAAACTTTAACTTTTATCAAATGCATTTTTCAGAAAGGGATTTTGTTCATTCTTTTCAAATAAGGGTTATTACCTAACGCTGAGCATGTTACGAATTGATTTCCCTTGATATTTAAAGCTATCAACATAAGCCAGCCCTGCAACTAGAAACTCAAGCATATTTATCTCAAGATCTATTCCTAGTCCAAATTGATCTATACTAAGTTTGAACATAGAATAAAAATAAAACCAAAATGTATCTGTAAAAGTAATAAAAATAATTTGATTGTTTTTATGCTGAAAGTATTTTTCTTATTAATATGGCACTATTATCTTTTCTACCTGTTACTGCATGGGTAGGAGCAATATTATTATAGCTGCTGGAGTATCACAATGTTAAGAATATCTGCTTCTTGTGTCAGGCTTTCATCGGTTAGCTCTCTGTTTGGAAGTGAAGTCATAAGAATAAAGTCAAAACTTTCTGACCCCGCCCCCTAACCGAAGAAGTCTTTTTATTTTCACACTTGAATGATGGTTGGGCTATTTATATAATCCTAGATTCAAAGATATTTTCCCTCTGAATTTTGAAAAAAGGTCCCCTTTTCTTCTTGCATACTGTTTTTTTGAGAGACTTGATGTTACTTTTTTTCTTTTCCACAGGAACTGTGGAAAGTTCATTTATTTTTTTTCTTCTTTGGAAGTTTTCACGATTTCCTCCTTACTATGACATCTGAAATTACATCACAATACACCTACATGTTAGTTTTAAAAAGGGATCCTATTGGCATTTGATGGGGCCTTTCAAACCAAAGATTCATTTCTTTCTCCATTTCTGGTATATTTTGTTATTTTATTTGACTATAACTTCTCCTATTCTAGTTTCTATTTCAGAACTTTATTATTAACTGATAAGTTTTAGATTGGTCCTTTGTGTATCTTAGCTTTTTTAAAAAATAAGGAATTTCTATATTTTGTCTAGTGCTATGTGCTATGTATTTGCTCAACCCTCCAGGTTACACATATGCCCTTTACCTGTGCTCATTCTGATTGTTCTTTGGAGGGGATTTTTGTTGTTTCATGAACATTTTCAACTGATTTTTAAAAAACGAATATGACATCCTTCTGCATCCAAGAATGTTATAACTATTCTAAAATCTTGTTTTTGTTCTAAGAGTTAATTTCTATATGTTGGATTTCCAGATGTTGACTTTCTTAAAATGTTTGGTAATTACTGGTTGGAAGCTGATTCTTTATCTGAGATCCCTTGTTAGACTGTTTGCCCTCTCTGACTGTATACTCCTTAGCAAAAGTGGTATAAGGTAATATCATGGTGTATATCATAATGTACTGTCAGTAACTGTCTGGCAGGGGGACATACTGCTGGGTGGGATATTTTGGCAGCTCATCTTCTGTAAGCAGGTGCTTCCCTTGTGCTACCAGTCCCTAGGAACACTGTCCTTTCTCTCCACCTGACTATCTCACATTCGCTACACCTGCCTAGAGGCAGATAATCCTGCTGGAGTCTCTTGACCCCAGTAATCAAGGAGACCGAGTATGTGTGGAATGGCTGACATGCGTTTTGGTGCCTGCTGTGGCACGCTGAATAATCAGTACCCTGTTGGTAATAGTTAGCTCCTGAGCCTGGGCACTCCCAGGATCCACCTTCTTTGGGCATAGAGTGCTCTTGGTACTGTTTTTACCTCCCGTGGCAGTCCTCTGCTATGTGCACATTTTGGGCTGTGGTTTTCTTCTCTGACCAGTTTCCATTTGCCATCCATCTTTCAGAGATTCCTCATGGTTTCTGGTCCACCAAGGGCTCTCCTTGTTGTCCAGGGTGATTATGAATTTATTTACTTATTTTTATAGCTTTTCTGTTATTTCTAACCATTTGGGATAGGAGGGCAAGGCTGCAGCACGTATTCAGTTTGCAATCTTGGACTGGAATCATCTTCCACAGCACTCTCTCTACCATAACCTGCATTGTGTTTGTGGGCAGCAGCATAATGGCCTCCTCCTTCAAAGAAGGCTACATCCTAATCCCCAGAACCTGTGAAATGTTATGTTACACGACAAGGGAGAATTAAGATTGTAGACGGAATTAAGGCTGCTAGTCCACTTGAAACAGGGAGATTGTTATGGATTACCAATGTAATCACAACGGTTCTCAAATGTGGAAGGTGAGGCAAAAGAGTTAGTGCCATTGATGTGATGTGAGGAAGACTCAGCTGGTCGTTGTTGGCCATGGAGATGGAGGCGGGACACGAACCAGGGAAGTGGGCAGCCTCTCAAAGCTGGGAAAAACAAGAAAACAGATTCTCCCCTGGGACCTCTAGAAAAGAACATGGCCCTATCGACACCTTAATTTTAACCTAGTGAAATCCATTTTGGACTTGTGAACTATGAGATAGTAAGTGTGTGTGAAGCAGCTAAGTTTGATGTAAATTGTTGCAGCAGCCATAGAAAGAGAATACAGTGTTGAAATGCGATTGTTGATGTCTGTCTCTTCCTTCACACTGTCTGTTTTTGGAGAACGAGAGTGATACTGTTGTCTCCTTTATTTACCTGGAATCCTGCACGGGATCTGCACATAGTCAGGGCTCAGTAAATATTCATTGAACGAATGAAAGAAAGACTACTCTAACTTTGAGGTTCCACAGAGGCTCTGAGATTCCAAAGCAGCCTCTGCCTGTCAGTTCCCCATGTCCTGCAGACCCTAAGTTCTTTCATCTCTTGATTCCTTCTCCCGCTGACTCATGTTTCTCGTTGCAAGCCTATTGCTATTCTATTTGCAGCTTCCTCCCTTGCTGTGGACCATTTCCCTCCTCTCTCCAGCCCTGTATGCAGGGAGAACTGAGATGGAAGACAAACGTCACATATGTATTTGACTTTGCCAACAGGCCTTCTGAGGGTTATGCCTGAAACGGTGACTTTCTTTTCTTCTCCACCTGCTTTCTTCTCTCTCCATAGCTACCTCCATTCACATTTTCTGTCAGGTTTCTGCTCTTTACCCTTCAGCTTCAATGGGGAATGTAGTCATCTCATCTTTTTCTATT
The DNA here is from genome assembly GCF_000325575.1 of Pteropus alecto. Lineage (NCBI taxonomy): Eukaryota > Metazoa > Chordata > Mammalia > Chiroptera > Pteropodidae > Pteropus > Pteropus alecto. Next base: position 9,772,097 of record NW_006431920.1, on the reverse strand, counting down.
TGAGTTCTGGATTAAGCACAAGGTCCCTCTCTTTCTTTAGCCCTTCTTAACCCCCTTCTCAGATGACTCCATGGGTTTCCAGAATAGATAATGAAAAGAATTAAAGGCACTCTCAAGTGACCTCAGTTTACTACAAAGACATTCAAGGAATCCTTCAGCGTACTTTGTGCAGAAGTGCCAAGTCCCCTCAGTCTGAATGACCAGAGCTATTGCTGGGTCACTGGAATAGTGTTAGTTTGTTTCTTTCAGTTCAGTCAGCTATTCTCAGGCCCTGGCTTCTCTGATTTGACATTGAACTTGGCTTCTGCCTCTCCAGCTTTCCCTCTGTGTGCCTCATGTTTAGTCTCTCCTGGAACCAGGCTCTGATGGGCTTGCTTGGTCACAGTCCAATGAGGAGTTCTCATGCTAGACTTTCTCTAATGCTGCTGGTTGGTCCCATATGTTTGATTTTGGTGACTGGGCCAATTCCTGACTGGGCCGATTCTTTTGTGGCTAGGTTTGGTAACAAGAGCCAAGAGAAACGACTTACGTGTGGTAACTTACGTAGAAAGACTTTCGTGTGGTAACTTACGTAGAAAGAACTCCCTCTGACGACTCAGTGCTGGGGCCATGGGTGCCAAGCACATCGACTCTGTTTTTGGAGATAATAATCATACCTCTTCATTCTCTTCCATTTGCTCCCCTTTCCCACCCCATGAAGATACCTCATTGATGAGAAAGATCATCCAGTTTCACTCTACAACCCACAACACAATTTTAAGTGTGAAATTTTCATTTTTTTCAGGAATCCTTGGGTCTCAGTCATCCTATCTGCTGCAGGAGGCCATAGTATCAGAGTGTTGAGGTCTAGATCCAGGACAACGGCTCATGTCTTAAAGATGAATTACTACTTCTGTTCCCCTGTGAGCAACAGTGTGGGGGCTTACATGCTCCAGGGTGGCAGAATCTAGCAGGCTTTGGACCAGGACTCCAAGGTCTGTATTCTCCAGTAGCTGACTTTGTCATTCCTGTATGAAAATACCCTCTTCTTTCTTTCCATCCCTGCTGCCTAAGCTAGTTACCAGCACACCTTTCCTTACCTCTCTGATCACATGCACTTTGCAGAGACTCCAGGGAACTGAGAGGTGGCAGGAAAGCTATCAGTGGCAGCCGCTTACAACTCACTTCTCTTCTCACACATTATTATAACGGCGTGTGTGTGTGTGCGCGCGTGCATGTGGGAGGTGAAAGGGTGGTGTGATACCTGCCGTGATGAGTTGTGTCTCTCTAGTACCGGTTCCACTGTTGTGTTGGGAAGTCTTTGTCCTGTGCTTGGAAGGTCCAACTGCACATATAGATAGAGTGTTATTCTTGGGGAATACAATTCAGAAGAATGTTTGTATTTTAAGAGTGCATTATCATAGAGTTTCTCTGAGAAACACAATTCATTCATGGTAATATGAAATTATGCAGTAGCAGGCTATCCATATTACATGACTTTCTAAGGACAATTTTTTAAAAAGGACATTGCATGTCTTGTAAATAAAGATTATTCTGTAAGAAGTGAATTTGAATCTCAAATTTTGAAGAGTTCTTAGATTTAATTTTTAAAACAATGTTTAGCTCTTTAATCCTTCTGGCATTTAATGTGCATGGTATGAGAGAAAGAATTTATTTTTTTCCAGATGGATAGCTAATTGTTCCCAAAGTATTGAAGAACTCATTACTTATACCATTAAAATAAATTTTATTGTGTATAGTAAAAAAATTCTCATGCAATCAGTTATTTCTGTATTTTAATCATTATTTGTCCATTTCTGTGTCCATATCATGCTGCTTTGGATACTGTGGCTTTATAGAACATTTGCTATCTTGTTTTTTTTTCTTCAACATTTCTTGGCAATATTCATGTGTTTAGTCTTCCAGAGGAATTTTAGAATCAACTTGTCAAGTTCTAAAATCTTCCCATTGGAATTTTGATGGAAATTGCATTAAATTGACATCATTTTAATATTGAATTATATTGAATGATCTTCTCATCAGGAATATGTTATCTTTTCATTTACTTAGGTCATTTCTATTGTCTTTACATTTCTCTGGTTGTCTTTATATAGATCTCAAATGTTCTAGATACATAGGTTTTTTTTTCCTGTTATGTGAATGCAATGATTTTTCTTTTCTGTTCAGACTTTAATTTTTTGAAAAGGTTTTGTCTTAGTTAAGGTTCTTATGGTAGCAATTTACAGAAACACACCCAAACTTAGGCCAAAAAAAAAAAAAAGTTGAGAGAGAATTCTTTGGAAGGTGGCCAAGGCCTCCACTGTGGGCCAAGGGCAGAAAGGGGAGTGAGTGGTCACAAGGGGGCTGGAAAAAAGAACTGCTTAGTCTCCCGTTGCTGCCTCTTTCAGTAGATCTGTTTTTCCCTCCCTCTGTAGTTTAGCTTTCTTTGCTGCTCTCTTTGTCCCATTTTCACATTTCTGGGAAGCAAGAGGATGTAGAACAAATCTGGCAATAAGGATTACCCATGTGAATGGAGCAATTTTCAGAGAAACTCTGTAGGCTGGGGAGGCACCCTTGAAATAGGTTTCGAAACACTGCAAAGTCAAGAACTTCAAAAGAATCTGCGTCTTCTTGCCTAAGGGGGTTACAATGAACGGTCATACAATATGAGAAAACCCTCCCTCCCTAGTTCTGGATGATTCAATAAACAGGGACTGCCAATCATCATGGTTATAGGATTAATAATTCAACAAAAATATATCGAGCCCCTACTCTTACCCTATATTTGTATATTGCTTTGCTGTTCATGATGTTCTACTTATTCCATTTAACTGCCCTTTAGGCGTTTGGCTCAGATCACACATAGCATACTATAAACACTAAAGCGTGTGGTTTATGGGCATAAACTGCCATTTCAAATGTTTTGTCTTTAGAAAATATGATCTTTCAAAATTTGCAACTTGGAATAAAGATGATTATGAACCTATTCCTACTCCAGTTTATTATTCATTTTGAAAACAAATCAGAAAAGGGGTACTTCATTCCCCCCTCCCCCCTTAAACAAACCATCTCTGAAAAACAGAAATTCTGTTAGAAGTAATTTTTAAAACAACTTAATCTAGTTAGGTTGTATTCAACTGGGAGCCAGCTGAAAGCACAATGGGAACTTGGAATCAAGAAATGTTGGCACTCTTGGTGTAGTCAGTTACTAATTGAATGACCTTCACAAGGAACCCAGCCTCTGTGAACCTGTTTTCTCTTTCAGACCTGGATAATAACTTTTAGATGCCGGTGTTGAGATGAAGCACAGTAAAAACAAAGGGCTATGTATGTGGCGAGCAACACCAATCAACAATGAGAGAACCTGATATTGCTGAAGGAAAAAAAAAATGAGTTTGGAGGAAGAATAAAAGCACCAAAGTAATGTAGGGAGGAGGAAAGAGAACTAAAGTGTTAAATCAAGCTATATTCATAGACTGCAATATGTAGATCAGCTCTGCAGCTAAACCACAAGGAAACCCGCAGAACAAAGGAAGATTTCTGCTGAGATTGCTAACAACCCATTTCCACACACGTAAAGGGGAAACAGGAAAAAGAGCCTTTAATTGACTCCCTAACAAAATAAAATCATTCATTCCCTGTGGCTAAAACCATGGGGATGGGTGGCATGGGTGGCTAGGGATTAAAGGCTGGGAACTGCCAGGAGGCCTTTCATTCTACATATTCTTACCTTTTCATGCTACATACTCCTATCCTTCTTCACTGTATATCAAAGGAAAACTGGTAAACATCTTTAAACTGTAACTTACAGAAACTAAATAATGATATATAAACTGAATTCCTTGAATTCAGGTCCCTCTCAGCGCCTTTACTGTCTCTCTCTGTCGTCATCTCCATTGCCTCTTTCTGAGTCTCTCTTAGGCTCTCTCTGCCTCTGAGAGGGGTCCACCTCTGGTATGGAGCTTTATCCCTTTGGTAATAAACTTTCCTCTGGACTGATTTTGCCATGTGTTTGAATTACTTCTACACTCTCCGCCAAGAACCCTCTTCTCTCTCAGCGCAGGGCTTGAGTCTCCCCCAACTTGGGGAAGTTTGCCCTGTCCTGCATCTAAAGGAACCCCAGAAGAGGCCCCTCCACCAGCCGCAGGTCTCTCACACATATGGAAAAACTCCTTGCCATGGCGGACAAGGGCTCCTTTCATTGGAAAACAAATGTTCGCTTTGGACAGTCTTTTCCTAACAGCAAATTTCATTTCTACAAGATGTGCTTTCCCGCCCAGTCTGCAAACAAGGAGTCAGGTTTTCCTCACTGGCCCTGAGGGGCTGCTGTGGGGCCCAGAAGAGTCCAGGCTGTGAGGGGCCCAGAAAAGGGTGAAGACGATGGAGGCCCAGTTCCGGGATGGGGTCCCGGCCCAAGGCGCTGGGACTGAAGGACCGCCTCCGCCCAAACCAGCGGGCACCTCCCCCCGCCCCCCGCCCCCCCATCAGACACGTTTGCACGACCTAGGGCGTGGTTTCTGGCAGCGGAGGCGTGTCTTCCGGTCGTCCCTTCCGGGGTGGGACTTCCTGTCTATCGTTGACAGGCACCCGGCTGCAGATCTGGTGGGAAGATCGCACAGGAGGGTGAGTCTGGCCGACCAGGCCTTATGTTCCTCGAAAGGGCACCATGGAGGAAGCTCTTCCTCTCTTTCTTGCTTTTGTTATCCCTGAGAGGCCTCTGTTTGCGCCGACGTCCTGGCCTTTTGGCACTACCGTTCACCTGAGGCTCTTCCTCTTCCTCTTTCCACAGGCTCCGCCCCCAGCGTCCCGTGGCCATGACGACCGCCCCTCGGGACTCCTTGTTGTGGAAGCTCGCGGGGCTGCTGCGGGAGTCTGGTGAGTGGACTTCCGGTCGAGGTTGGGGTGCTTTCTGTCTTCCAGAGACTCGTTCCTCTAAGAGTTATGGTATTGCAGCTGTTTAGGGTCCCCTGGGTTTGGGTGTCAGTTTCATTGCGCCTACGGGTTTTGTTCGCTTTGGTGCTGTTGCCTGCCGTGTCCTTTGACAGCTAAGCCTTAGCCATCCTTCGAGGCCAAACTCCAGTGCCACTTCCTCCAAGCGTGCTCTGATACTCTTATCGGAAAGTGATCGTTTACTTGGCTTTAAGCCCCACGAGACCAGGGACTGGTCGTAATCATTATTGTGTGGCGAAGCATAGCATAATTTAAAGCACGATTTGAAGTCAGACCCACCTGGGTTGGAATCCCAACTCTCTTTTAAACGTCGCCAAATTGTTTTTTTCTGGGCCTATTTTTCTCACCAGCAAAATTTATAATGATTGTATTTAACTCAAAGGTGGTTGTGGTGATTAATTCTAATTCACGTAAATCATTTAGTACAGTGTTTACATGTATAGTAAGTGCTGAAAATTGGTAGCTATTATTAATTTCTTGCCTCAGAGTCTGGGCACAGTGGAGCCTTAGTAGTTAAGTACGTGGTTGGTGTTAGCTGTGATAGAAATGCCTTGGCTTTGAGAGCAGACAGAAGTAGTAACTTCCTACCAACTATATGATCTCAATCAAGATTCTTAACTTCTCTGAGCTCCAATTTCTATAGTTGTAAGAGGGGGTTATTAATGCTCTCTAGTTGATTCTAATACAGTTTAAGTGAAGTAACAGACTTGTCTGGCACATATTACCCAATTAATGTTAGCTGCACTCCCATCGATAGTACCTAAAATTTATCTTTATAGCAGTTAAAACTGGTTTGTATTATTAACTGCACATGTCTTATCTCCTCTTCTAGACTGGGAGGCTCTTTGAGGGTGGGAAGAATCACTGAACCATGTCTGTATCTATTCTCAGTGTCTGGTACATAAAAATCCTTCATGCAATGTTATAGGATTTGTTCACTTATTCAGCACAAATCTGACTTGGCTTCAGGGGTTAGGGATGATGGTGTGTGTGTGGTGTGAGTGACTATAAAGAGGCAGCAGGAGGGGGATCTTTGTGGTGATGGAATAGTTTGGTATCTTGATTGTGGTGTTGGTTACAGGAATCTACACATAGGACAAAATGGCGTAACACTATATAGACACATACACACACATTGTATTAATGCTGATTTTCTGCTTTTGCTATTATATATACAAAAGGTAACCATTGGGAGAAACTGGGTGAAAGGTATAGAGAACCTTTTTTGTACTATTGCTGCAACATCTTTTGACTCTATCCTTATTTTTTCAAAAAAGTTAAAAAATATTCTCCATGCCTACCTTGTAGATGCAGTTTTTAGATGCAGTAATGAATAGCTAAAGATGACCTGAAGGATGGCAGTCTCATTGGAGAGAGCAGTTTTAACATAGAGGGCAATAATAATACCTTAGTGCTGTCATGAGTGGTTATTCTTTTCATGACATGCATTTTAGTATTATTTGAAAGTTCTTGTAAGTGTGCATATTACTTTTGCAACGAGAAAAAAATAAAAAGATACAACATCCAGACAACTTTTACATAAAATGAGTGACTGCAGTGAAAAGTTCTGTATTGAGAAAGCTGCCTGGAGGAAGTAGGTGTGGAGCTGCCAGAGTAGAAGAGGGTGTCAGAAAATGAGGGAGCTGTGAACCAAGTTGACCCTATATCCATCACTGTGGGTAGACCAGGCTCTTCTGAACAGAAGAGGAAAGAAAATTAGAGAAGTCTGAGGCGTGTAGTGAAATAATCTTATGTATCGGTAAAGAGTTAGAATTTTTTTTTTTGAAGATAGAGGAGAGCTGTTGAAGACTTTTAAGTGAGGCAGAAATATAGTTTGCTCCTGCAGTGGAGGATCTACAATATAGATTGGAGTGGGTATATCCTGGGGTCACAAAGTCTCAGATTAAAGGGAAAAGCCCTTTCCTCATGTCCTCCTTCCTGTCTGCCCCTCTCCCTGCAGGGGATGTGGTCCTGTCTGGCTGTAGCACACTGAGCCTGCTGACTGCCACACTGCAGCAGCTGAATCACGTATTTGAGCTGTACCTGGGGCCATGGGGCCCTGGCCAGACAGGCTTTGTGGCTCTGCCCTCCCACCCCACCGACTCCCCTGTCATCCTCCAGCTTCAGTTCCTCTTCGATGTGCTGCAGAAAACGCTTTCACTCAAGGTTCTGGGGTGGGAATGGGGTAGGATGTACAAAATGCCCAGAAAAATAGTGGAGGCGGGGCCGGGGGTATAGCATGGGTGCCAGAAATCTGTAGGGCTCAGATCTAGAGGATTTGAGAGCTATGGGTAGCTGTGCTAAGGAAGAGATGCCGAGGAAAAGGAGATGTGCCAGGCCTCACTGACTTGAATGTTTTTTCTTTTAGCTGGTTCATGTCCCCGGCCCTGGCGTCCCAGGGCCCATCAAGATTTTCCCCTTCAAGTCCCTTCGGCAGCTGGAGGTATAGGGCATTGGGAGATATTGGTGCACAAAACCCAGCTTGAGGCAGCCTTTTGTGGATGGAAGAAGAGAATTGGCCTCTTTTGGTGGGGATGTGGGCAGGGGGCAGGCCTGAGAGTGCCATCGCTCTGTAGTGATGCTTCTCATTGAATGCTTCCCTGAACCATAGTTGGCTTTGTCATCTTTTCTTCCCTTCCTTTGCCACAGCTTCGAGGTGTCCCTATCCACTGCCTCAGAGGCCTCCGTGGCATCTATTCTCAGCTGGAGACCCTGATTTGCAGCAGGAGCATCCAGGCGTTAGAGGTAAGGAGGATGGGGTGTGAGCTCAGATGTCTTGTCTTAAGGGATATAGAGGACCAGGCTCTTCCCTGTCTCCTGTCTCCCTGTAGACAGTGTCCTTGCTCCCTCTGCTGTGCTTCCACAGCCCTTTGTACCTGTCCATATATTAATAGTCAACACCTATCATATTGAATTAAATATTCTCCTATCTGCCTCCTTATTCTCCCCACAGTGAACTCCTTGGGGATAGGGTCGTGAGCTTTCTTTAAGTCTTCATCTCTAGATGAAGCTCACTGTATAAAGAATGAATGGATGGCTGGGCCATAGAGTGAGGGGTAGGTGCGGGGAGGAGGGAAGTGTGGAGGTGACTGAGCATCTTGTCTCAGGAACTCCTCTCAGCCTGTGGTGGTGACCTCTGCTCTGCCCTGCCCTGGCTGGCTCTGCTTTCTGCCAACTTCAGCTACAATGCACTGACTGCCTTAGACAGCTCCCTGGTGAGTGCCTCGGAGGGAGGGGTGTTTGCGGAAGGGCAGGGATGGGCCCTTAAGGAGGAGGGACCACTGGTTCCCTAGAGGTGTTCGATCCTTTGCTTCCTCTTCCCACCCTCCCCAGCATCTCTTGTCAGCTCTACATTTCTTGAACCTGAGCCACAATCAACTCCAGGACTGCAAGGGCTTCCTGATGGTGAGTATGAGTGGCCGGCTGGGGCCGGCACTGCTTGGGCCTCTGATCGTTCTGCTCTGGCCCTCTCTCCTGGACCTGCTTTTGTTCCCACCTGCCCTTGGCAGAGCCACATCCTGGGAGGCGGTGCTACTTGAGGCTCAGCATCAGACAAACCAGTGTTCAAATTTGAACTCCTAATCCCTGTGTGACTTGGGACAAATTATTTAACCTCTTGGTTTCTTCACCCTTAACGTAGAAATTATAGGAGTACCCACGTCTATAGTATCAAAATGATTGTGAAGAGTATCTGATGCTAAACTTAGCCCAGTGCCTAGCCCAGAAAAGGGTAGCATTTGATGATGATGAGGAACTCTTCTTTAGTGTCTCCCTGTCAGGGATAAACAAGCTGGACACTGTGAAAGTGGTAAGAACAGATTTTAATAATAGTGAAGTATTGTGGTTTATTAAGTAATAAACTATTGTGATATTTAATCAGTAGTAAGCTATTCAGAGTGAACTGAACTCAAGTTCGATTTATGCAGAGATAACTGGACATATTAAAGGGAGAGCGAAGGGTGGGGAGGGCGACCAGCGAGGGCTTGAGCAGATTCTCTCCTTGACCAAACTCTGGTCAGGATCCTCTGAAGACAGGGAAGTGGAATTTTACAAAAAGCAGGAAGGGGACATCAATCCATGTGAAACCAACCTGTTTAGGTTTGCTAACTGGCACTTGCCAAAGTTAGGCTCCTACTCTGCCACGGAGGCTGGGAGACAGGGGCCCTATCTTCAGATTTAGCTGGAACAAACTCAGTTCTTCTGGCAGTCTTGAGTTTTTCTGGGCAGGAATATAAGGGGGCTGGAGTTGTCATCCTAGGAATTTGGGCTTGAGCTATCAGAAACTGCTAGTATTTTCAAGTCTTTTAATGTCGGGGAGGGTGGGGCGGATGAGATCGTTTGTGCTGAGTCTGCAGCCTTTGTAGGCCATGGTTGAGGCATAGTTGAGAAGAAGGCTCGGAGGAGCCTGGCAAGAGTTTAGTCAGGGAGACTCTGTCACCCCCTCCCCTGCCCCGCCCCTTCCCAGGACCTGTCTGAGCTCTGCCATCTGGACATTTCCTATAATCGCTTGCGTTTGGTACCGCGAATGGGACCCTCAGGGTCTGCTCTGGGGACCCTGATACTGCGAGGCAATGAGCTCCGTAGCTTGCATGGTGAGTGGGGGGTGTGGTGGAGTGGCGGCGGGGAGGAGGAAGGGCGGGGCAGACACTGGTGGGAGACTCAGGATGGCAGGGTGCCCCTGGGACCTTGTGCCTTCTTTTCACTGCACCCTCCCCCAGCATGCTCCCCACGCCCTCGACCCTACCCCTCTCATCCCCTTGACCCCATCTCTCTCTCACTTGCCCTTCCTCCCTCCTCGCCTCTGCCCCAGGCCTGGAGCAGCTGCGGCACCTGCGGCACCTGGACTTGGCATACAACCTGCTGGAAGAACACAGGGAGCTGTCGCCCATGCGGCTGCTGGCCGAGCTGCGCAAGGTGAGATTCGGGCGCCTCAAAGGCCTGGGAGCCAGCTTTGCGCCCCTCCCTCCTTCCCATGCCCGTGTGGTCAATGCCCTTCCCGCCACAGGGAGGCCGAGGGTCCATCTCATTGTCCTTCCTGCCCCTCAGCTCTACCTGGAGGGGAACCCTTTGTGGTTCCACCCGGCGCACCGAGCGGCCACCGCCCAGTACTTGTCACCCCGAGCCAGGGATGCTACTCCCAGCGTGAGTGACCTTCCTGTGTCTGCTCTCCTTCCCTTTCTGCCCAGACCTACCCCGACTCTGCATGTCTTGCCTCTCCCCACCCCCTCCTGAGTGAGGGGCGTCCAGTGAGCCTGGGGGTCCTTACAGGCCTGGAAGGGCTCCCACCTGGCTTGGGGCGCCCCCAGAGCCTGCGCTCCACCACCAACACTTTCCTCTTTGCTCTTTCCTCTTTGCTCAGTTCCTTCTTGATGGCGAGGTCTTGTCACTGGCTGATTTTCAGGTTAGTGCGGTGGGGCGTGATGGGAGTGATGGGAGTGAGCCGGCAAAGACTGACTCGGGAGGGTGCGAAGGGAGGGCGCCGGCTGCAGGAAACAGTTTCCAGGGTGAGGGGCTTCCTGGTCAGATGGAGAGTGGATCCTGTCTCCCAGGCAGCTCGGGCTGGGCAGAGGTGCTCCCCTGGCTCTGAGCTCTTTCTCCTTCCTGTTGTCACACACAGACCTCCACATCCTCAGAGGCCCCACCTCTGTCCTGGCCGGTGGGGAGTACCACTGAAACCTCAGGTGGTGCTGACTTGAGTGACAGCCTCTCCTCAGGGGGCGTTGTGGCCCAGCCCCCACCTCGTAAGGTTAAGGTACATGATGTCCTAGGCTGCCTCCTGACCGGGGGTGGGTCCCTTTACCTGGCTGGGCTCTGGGTTGTTGATGGACTGAGAATAGTAAGGCGTTATCCTTGCTTGTGGGCGGGGTGGCTTTTGGTAGGTTGGGTGAGTGGCTGCAGATGGCAGGGTGGGAGGCCCGAATGTCACCCCTCTACCCAATCTCAGAGCCGAGTTCGTGTGAGGCGGGCAAGTATCTCGGAACCCAGCGATACGGACCTAGAGCCCCGGACTCTGGACCCCTCCCCAGCTGGTAAGTCAGCCCTACTCCCCAGCCTCCCTCGCCCCAGCCCAGTGTTCCCAGTTAGATGGAATTTTAGTTTTGGTGGAGTGCAGCGTTATAGAGGGCCTCTTAGCCTTTCCTGTTTCTTCTTAGTTTGGGGAGAATGCTGCTCCTGGGCACCGTTTTTAAAGTGTTTTACAGGGATGTTAATTTTAAGGGATGTCAAAAGGATTCTGTGGCCAGCTACGTTTGGGAGATGCTAGGTTAAACAAATAGGTGTCTTTTCTCCAAGACATCGCAGGACCTTAAACGTGCTCCCGTGTACTGTGAATCTCACTAAGCAGCATGTGAATTGCATGTGACCACAGTGTTCTGTAGAACACACTTAGGGACGTGCTGCTGAGGAGAAGCCTTTAGCCTACTGCCTCTGATCTCCCCCACGTCAGTATACACACTTTTACTTCCCCCCTGAGGAGCACTCAGAGGAGAGGCTAGGGTTGTTGGGGTGGGGGAGTGGTGGGGGCACAGGCTGGCTAAGCTGTTCCTGCCCCACCTGTCCAGGAAGGTTTGTGCAGCAGCATCGGGAACTTGAACTCATGAACAGCTTCCGGGAACAGTTTGGCTGTGATTGGCTGCAGTATAGGAATCACCTGGAGACCTCTGGGACTTCTGTTGTGGCTAACTCCAAGACCCCTGCCCTCAGCACACTGTCCCCAGACACCCTGAGCCCAGAGACTGTGCCCAGCCCTCCCACTGGCCCTCTGCCCTCAGAAATGAAGTCAGTACAGGAAGTGGCAGAGGTCAGGGTGGGGCCAGAGCCACAGGAGGAAGAGGAGATGGAAGGGGAAGGAAAGGAGGAAGAGGAGGAGCAGGAGCAGAATGAAGTGGAAGGTGAGTGCTCGGTTGCAGTGCCTGCAGTGTGTTTGGGACAGTTAGGAAAACCCAGGTGCGGGGTGGCTGACCCCTTTGTGGGTGGAGGGCCGCCCCATGGGATGGCAGAGTCTTGGCATCTTTCCTTCCTTATAGGGCCCCTTTCTTGGTCTCTCTTCAGCGGAGCTCTGTCGCCCCATATTGGTGTGTCCCCTGGAGGGACCTCAGGGCGTGCGGGGCAGGCAGCGCTTTCTCCGGGTCACTTCTGGCCACCTCTTTGAGGTGGAGCTCCAGGCAGCTCGAACCCTGGAAAGGCTTGAGCTCCAGAGTCTGGAGGCAGCTGAGATAGAGTCCGAGACCCAAACCCAGAGGGAACCGGCGCCTGAGGTGAGTGTGGGAGTGGGGGTTCTAGAAGAGATGCTGGGCTTTTCTCAGGAGCCGGCAGCTCTGGGCAGTCTTGGGTCTCCATGGTTTCTCATTTGTGCCGAGGAGGGAGCTGGGGGTGCACAGTCATCCCCAGGCTCCTTGGGAGGCCCGCCTGGGAATAGAGCTTCTGGGCTGGAGCGTGGATGTTGGTAAAGGCTTTTTAATGGAGTCCAGAGCTGTTGTTTTCCTCTGTGTTCTCGGTATAACCCTAATCCCTCTGCTTGGATTTTCTGGTCCCCTCTGCCCTCACAGGACTCTGAGCTGCCCTCTGGGGCCCCCGTCCTTGCTCTGCGCTTCTCTTACATTTGCCCGGACCGGCACTTGCGTCGCTATGTGGTGCTGGAGCCTGATGCCCACGCAGCTGTCCAGGTGATAGGGCCCAGGAGGCTGGTGGGGGATCAGAAGGCTGGGGGCTGCGCTCTGCCTGTTCATGGCTGCATCCGGCTCACCCTGTTTCAGGAGCTGCTTGCTGTGTTGACCCCAGCAGTCACTGAGGCTCAGCATCAGCTTGAAGAAGCGAGGGACCCACTGGGGGACAGACTCCAGTGTCTACGTTGTGGTCATGAGTTCAAGCCAGGGGACAGCAGGTTGAGACTGGACAGCGAGGAAAGCTGGAGGCCTCTGTTCCAAAATACAGGTGCAAGCCCTGCCCTTGACCTCCTTGCCTGCGTTCTTCCTGCCATTTCAGGGAAAATGGCTTCGAGGGAGGGAGTACGGAGGGCAGCCCCAGGGAACAAAGGAGTAGGGACCAACTTCTTGCCTAGAGGAAAAATAAAACCGTCTGCTTGCTACACTTACAAAAAAAGTAAAAGAAGAAGAAATTATATCCTTTTTCTTTTTTCCCTCTAAAAGTCAGGAAATACAATCTGTAACTGTTTGAACGTACTCATTATTTTTTCATAACTTGAAGGCTTTCTCCCCTTTTTTGGCTAATGTTTCAGAAACTGCATAAAACCGAATGAGCCCTCAGTGTGCTATCGGGTTGTAGTCCCGCCTCCGTCCGATGCTGTGAAAGTTGGCTTAGGTTGCCATTCCCAACTGACCTTGCAAGCTGCTCGATACTGAGTCTTGCCTTGTGGCATTTTTTCACATTCTGCACTTTAAGAAGAGAGATTTTTCCATTGTAGACCAGTCAAAAAGCTATGTCTTTAAAGACATTGAAGAAGAAATATTTTTGATAATTCCGTATTCAATAGCTGTGTTGAAATGCATGCTTTTCATTAGTCACTTTCTTCTTGGCCACAGATGGAGCAGGGGTTTAAATTACATTCAGCAAAAGACTCCTCTCCGTGCCCCCACCCTGAACCTGCTCAGCTGGCGGCGGGTCCCAGAGGCCCAGGGCGGCGTGTGCAGTTGAAATCGCCCCACCTCCTCCTGGACTCTATACTCTGTGGGGTCACGTAGGCCCTGGTATTCTTTGAATGGTGGCATCATTTATGAACATTCCTGTGTGCTCCATTCACCTTTTATTTGAGCCTGGTTCCCTCATGTGAACCAAAATGAGAATGACTTGCCCCATGGTGCTGGTAGATCGAAATGTGACAGAAAGGCATCAGGCACAGTGCTGGGCTCAAAACAGAGATCCTCATTATCATTAGTGCTTGCTGTGCCGCTGCCCCCAGCTATAGGGTCTGGGGAAGGACACGTCAGTTACTTGATCTTTGCTTTCTTCGATCGTAGAATGGGATAGGGAGAGTGGTGATACTACTCTCAGTTGTCTAGCACATGCCCAGCACGCTGTAGCTGCCCAAAGAGTCGTTCTCCTGTTGCTGATCTCTGTCCTGGATTCTTTACCTGGCTCTGTTCACTCGTCCTGATGACCGTATAAATAGACGCTGTCATCATCCCCATTTTACTGATGAGGAGCCAGGCACAGAGAGCTTAGGCGACTTGTCTTCATGGCTTCGATGACAGTCTTTAAGGGATGCAGCTGGAATTGGACCCATGTCTGGCACCCTGCTTTCCCAGTCTGTTGATTTGGGACGTTGCCGGTAGAGCGTCACAGTACACGGTCAGCCCCAGGCTGTGCACGGGGACCAGAGCAGGGCCTGGCTGAGTTTGGCCCTTTTTGAGAGAGCCCGAAATGAGAAGGTGGAATGTATTTCGAAGATGTCGTGGGCCATGGGTCTGGGTTTGCTAATGGCTCATTGGGATGGGGAGGCTGGTAGACTGGGAACGGGGGGTAGTGTATGAAGCTGGAGATGTGGGTCCAGGTGAGTCTGGGAGTAGGTGGGGAGCATTGCAAGCAAGGTGGTGGGTTGTGGCACTGTGCGTGCAGTTCACGGGGACTGCGCCCATCCCTTCCTCCAGAATCACCTGCTGTGTGTCCAAACTGTGGCAGTGACCATGTAGTTCTCCTGGCTCTGTCTGCGGGAGTCCTCAACAGGGAGCAGAGACAGGAGGAGCAGCTGCCAGCTCCCTCACCGGCCCCCAGCACTGTCTGTGATCCTCCTGGCCACAGTGACCACAGCAACAGGGCTGACAGTGCCCCATCTCAGGCACTGGTCTCCCATGACGGCCACAGGTGGAGCCTCAGTCCCCGTGAGTATAGGCAAAACGAGACGGGGCTGGTGTTTGGGGGAGGAAAGGGGCACTAATGGGGCAAGTGAGGTGGAGCTGTGGCAGCCAAGGCAGGCCGATGGCCCATTTGCTTGTCCCTAGCCCCTGAACGCTGTGGCCTCCGCTCTGTGGACCACCGACTCCGGCTCTTCCTAGATGTTGAGGTGTTTGCCGATGCCCAAGAGGAGTTCCAGTGCTGCATCAAGGTCGGTGCCAGCCAGGCACTGTCCCGTGTCCCTAACTGACCAGGGTACCTGCTTGTTTCCACCACAGCAGATTGAGTCAGAGCGGTCACTCTGGAACCACCACGTCTGGCTTCCAGTTTCAACTCCTTGTTCCGTGATGTTTTGAGTCTCAGTTGTCACTCTACAACGGGATGATACCTACCTTGCACAGTGTAGTAGCATCAGTGAGAGGTCATGTCTGTAAGCTGCCTACCACAGCACCAGGCACTCAATAAATGGGACCTCCTGTCATTAATATAAATACATGATGTTATTGGACCTTCTCTGTTGAGCACCTAGCATATGCTAGACACTAAGGATCTAGAGTACATCAACCTTGCCTTCCATCTAATATTTTGGTGGAGAAAAAGACAATAATCATGTGATACAAAAGTTCTGGAATCAGGCTAAGGCCCTAGAGGGACATCTGATCCAGACTGAGTGGGCCAGGGAAGCTGCCCCTTCCTGGGGAGGTGACGGCTAAGCTAGGTCCTGAAGGGTGAGTTATGGAGGAGAGAGAAAAAAGATGTTCCAGGGAAATGAAGCAGCACATGCTTGGAGCCCTGAGAGAGTAGCTGGAGGGGAGAACTGCCTGTGACGGGGGCAGCCAGAATGTGGGGGAGTGTCCCAAGAGGAGTCTGAACAGGCAGGCAGGGGCCAGTTCAGGAGCGACCTCGTGTGTCTGCCGAGGAGTTTGGACTTGATCCCAAGGGCTGCAGGAGCCACCGAAGGATTGGAAGTGGGGGAGTAGCAATCGGTTTTGTGTTTTGAACAGTCAGTCTGGCAGAGTGTGGAGGGTGGATTGGAGAGGACGAGATGACCGGCAGGGAGACCTGCGCAGAGCCTGCTGCAGTCTGTGTGCAGCGGGGACTGTGGGGCAGAGAGCATGGCCGATGAACAAGCCGGGGTGGATGAGCAGTGGGCAGGGCCGGGCCAAAGGTGTCGCAGTAACTCGGCTGTAGGTCCGGCAGCTGTCTCCCTAGACCTTTCTGTCTCTCATCAACTTCCTCTTTCTCGTAGGTGCCACTTTTGTTGGCAGGCCACCCTGGAGAGTGTCTGTGTCTTGTGGTAGTTTCTGACCACAGGCTCTATGTGTTGAAGGTGACAGGGGAGATCTGGTGAGTGAGTAGGGCCATCGCCAGGGCAGGGTCAGGGTTCCTTTGTGGCTCTCATGCCACTCTCATTCTTTGCCGCCACTCTGTCCTCCCTTTCTCCACAGCGGGCCTCCAGCTAGCTGGCTGCAGCCAGCCCTGGCTGTTCCCTTGCAGGATCTGAGTTGCATAGAGCTGGGCCTGGCAGGACAGAGCCTGCGGCTGGAGTGGGCAGCTGGGGCGGGCAGCTGTGTCCTGCTGCCCCGAGATGCCAAGCGTTGCCGGGCCTTCCTAGATGAGCTCACTGGTGAGAGGGAGCGGGGAGGCAGGAAGGGCGGGCCGGTGGGGGTTACAGCTCCCAGATCTGGTGCCTGCAGTAGAGACAGACAGGTAATGGAACTCAGCCCTCAGAGAAGTGTCTGGAATCTAGAAATATGGAGAATGGGAAGGTGTTGAGAGGTGGAGAGGTTGCGACAGAAGAGGTGGCGTCATGGGGGCTCCCTGTCTCTGGCTGGCTCCGT
Organism: Pteropus alecto; assembly: GCF_000325575.1. NCBI lineage: Eukaryota > Metazoa > Chordata > Mammalia > Chiroptera > Pteropodidae > Pteropus > Pteropus alecto. The sequence goes on along the minus strand of NW_006431920.1, from coordinate 9,755,478 downwards.
CCAGATGTTTTGCAGTCTCTGCCCCCAACCTGGAGGAGCAATGTCAGTGCCACGGAGGAAGAGGTGACCCCAAAGCACCGACTCTGGTGAGTCAACCGGAGGCTGAGGCTGGGGTTGGTGCCCAGATGGCCACTCTTGGAGCTCAGGCTCTCTCTCCACGAGCCCCAGCCTTAGTCACGCCCTTAGCATCTGGGCCAGCCACCTGTCCTCAGGCCCACAGGCCTGGTCCTTCCTCCCCGCCCTCCCTACTGAAGGTGATTCCCACCCCTAGCTGACCACCCCCTCCCGGGGCTGCTGCCTTCCGCCCTCCCAGGCCACTGCTGGAAAGAGACTCTTCTTTGGAGCCTCCCCGGTTCTTCTACCTTCGGGTGTTCCTGGTTGAAGGTGAGGCCTCTGGACCCCCATCTTGTCCCAGGGCACTGGCCTGGCCATCAGCATGCCCTGGTAGCAATTCTCATTCCTGGTTTGGACTTCCCGTCACTCATGGGCATACCCAGAAGACCCCCTCCCTGCCTCTCTAGGTGGGCTGGGAGGTACCTGGGCCTTAGGTGCCCAGAGACCCAGGCTTTCTGTGAAGTGGAGCAGATTGGCTGGGTCTGCTCCACCCGATCCTGTTGGGGAAGGTGAGAGTGGATCCTCTTTCTGAGTGGGGTGGCGGGGGGCAGCTTTCCTTTGTCTTGGGCCTCAGGTTTTGGAGGCTAGAAATCCCTGGACTTTGGAAAAGGGAGGGCCTTGGTCCCCAGAGGCGCAGGCTGCCTTGCGGCCTCCTCAGTGTGATTCGCTCCTCTTCTCCCCAGCGGCATGGGGATGCTGCCCCAGGGGTCTGGGCTCCTCCGTGGCCTTCCACACTGGGCCTTGCCTT
>NW_006431920.1:9742956-9754597 GCF_000325575.1 Pteropus alecto | reverse complement strand
CCCTGTGTCCCTTCTGCTGACTCTGTCCACCCTGTACCTGTTAGATGAGGACCTCAAAGGGTCCCAGGCAGAGGCCCCTCTTCCAGCAGCATCTGGTGAAGCCTCTGAGAAAGCCCCGCCCTCAGGGCCAGGCCTTTCTCTGTGTGTCAGGGAGCAGCAGCCGCTCAGCAGCCTGAGCTCGGTGCTGCTCTATCGCACGGCCCCAGAGGACCTGCGGCTGGTCTTCTATGATGAGGTGTGTGCGTGTGTGCGTGCGTGTGTATGGGAGAGAAATGGGGTTGGAAGTGGTGTGTAGTGGGGGAAATGGGTCTAGGAAGGCTAGGAATCGTGGCAGTATGGAACTTGCTACAGACAGAAGTAGGGTGCAAGGAACTGGAGGCTCACTGGGTTTGGACAGCAGCAAGTAGAGGTGGATGCAGCTTTAAGTGGTGAAAACATCATGGACTTGGAACCCAGCCTTGCGCTTGCTGGGAGGCCTTGAGCGAAGCACCTGAAGCTGCTGCTGCAGGTTTGCATTTGCTTTGGCTTTTGTGCCAGACATTTGATTTTTACAACCTGCATGTGAGGAGGTGCTATTATGAGTCCTATGACAGATGAGGAAACAGGTTTGGGGATGTTAATCAGCTTGCCCAGGTCACAAGCGGCAGAGCTGAGAACAGAACCCCAAGCAATTCCTTGGAATTGACTCCAGAACTTCCATTCTGGAAAACAGGGAAGATTGAAGAAACAGGAGAGTAAATGTGAGAGCCTGTGGGGCCCTTCAGTAAGTGTTGATTGGGTTCTATTTAAAAAGTCAGGATCTTTGACAGGGAGTGGCACAGGCTTGGGGAAGGGAAGAGGCCATGAGCCGGGGAGGGGCCGCGGGTCCTTTCCGAGACCTTCCCTCCCCGCTGCTCTGGTGCGGCCCTCTGTGAGTCTTGCCTGACCACTGCTTGTTCTGCCAGGTGTCTCGGCTGGAGAGTTTTTGGGCGCTTCGCGTTGTGTGTCTGGAGCAGCTGACGGCCCTGCTGGCCTGGGTCCGGGAGCCCTGGGAGCAGTTGTTTTCCATTGGACTCCGAACTATGACCCAGGAAACTCTAGACCTTGACCGCTAAGGCCTTCCCTGGCCTCAGGAGCCGTGGTTGCAGATGTTCTCTCTCCAGACTCCGGCTGTGGACTTCCCCGGCCTTTGAGCCCTGGCCAGAGAGGCCCAATAGGACCCACAGCTCCAAGGACGGGTGAGAGAAGTGGCTGGGCCTCCGGATGATCTGGCCCGAGGGGACAGGCTAAGTGGTCAGTAGGACTGTTTGTGCTGCACTTTTTCTCAGGTATCAATAAAGCCGTTTTCATTCTAGATGTCCTGGATGTCCTTAGATGTGTCACTTGTAAGGCCTGTGGTTCTTCTGTCTCTTTTAACAGAAATTGCCCCGCCTGTAGCTCTTCCCCAGTGGGCACCTCAGGCAGCCTTGTTTGTACTGTGAAACCCAGTCACCAACCCACTTCCACACCCAATGATGAGATCAAGTAGGACTCCTGACCCATGGGCACCAGTTCGCAGACAACGGCTCCTGTCATGTGGCCCAGCATGGAAATCACTGCAAAACAAATAGCTGGGCCAGTTAGATTCTCACTCTTAAATTTCATTTGGCAACTAATGAGGCCCTGAGGCCATTGGCAGCAGGGGCCGCTATGACAGGAACTGGGAAGAGGGTGTGTGGAGCTGGGACTGACATCCAGTGGTTTTCACCTTTGCCTTCCCTCAGTGCTGCCTCACTCAGCTCAGGGGCCTGGCTGCGCCCACCCCACTCCTTTACCTCTTTCTGTGGCCAGGGGGATTGGTTTGGGAATGCTCACGTGGCCCGTTTGGCCACCAAGGCCCAGTCCTGGCCTTTTGCTGGAGCGACTAAGGAAGAGGCAAGTTTCCCCCATGAGGGTTGCTGAGAGGATCAGCCTGCAGCCGCTGGCCCTGAGGGGAGAGCTTTCCTGAGCTGGCAGCATGCAGAGAGGGGAAGACAGAGCTGAGAGGTGGAACGAGCAGGGACATGTCCTGGCAGTGTCCAGAGTCCCTGGTCTAATTGTGCCTGGAGGCAGATAACCCCTGGAATTATAGGTCATGTGAGCTGAAGGAAACCCCTTCTTGTTAATTTTTGGCTTAAGCTAATTTGAGCCAAATATGAGCTGCTGAAAGGGTCATAAGTGCATCAGCCCGGTTGTGACGAGCCAGCCTGAGCAGGGATCTGCTTCTTGCACCCAAGTGGGAGTCGTGGTGCCTACACAGTGCACAGTGCGTAGAGGCCCTGATAGGAGGGCTTGGGGAGGGACTGTTAGGGACGCAAGTCAAGCTGCCCTTGAGCCCAAAAGCTAGGCTCTGGCTGACTGCGTGCGTGCATGGGTGCGTGTGCATGTGCGCGTGCGTGTGTGTGTGTGTGTGTGTCTCGGGGGCGGGGGCGGTGTTGAGTACTAATGGATGCATCTCATTTAGGGAGCATTTACATGCCAGGCAATGAGCTAAGTGCTTAAAGATCTGCTCCTCACAGGGGTCCTTGGCAGTGGGTGGCATCTTGTTACAGGTGAGGAAAGAGACTTAGAGGAGTTAAATGACTTGCTCAAGGTCATGTCAGTAAATGATGAGTCTAGGTTTGTATGACTTCAGAGCCTGGGCTGTCAGCAAACTATGGGGCTGGACTGCTTCCCCCTTCCCTGCAAAGGATGGGCCTGTGTGCCCAGGCCCTGTTACGGAGAGGGGTCGCTGTCTACCCTGCTCTGGGTTGGGGTCCTCCTGAATAACCCTAGGCTTGTCCAGGACAGGCAGGCTCGGATGCACTATATCTGAAGCTTCTCTTTCCTCCAGAGTGTGGTGAGATGTTAGGTGAAATATTAATTTGTGGGTGATTTTCATCCCTCCCAACCTGAACTGGAGAGAACAGAGATGCCAGATCTTTAGGTTTCAATTGAAAGAGCTAAACTGTAAGAGATTGGAAAGGGACCATAAAGAGGGAAGAGCTCTGGAGTGGGGAGAGGGGAGGAAGCAGTGTAGGAGCAATTCCCTTGACACGGGTGGGCTCTTCTTGTGCCTTGCGGTTCGTAGTTAGGGAGGATAGTGACCTGTCAGATGCTCCCCATGCTACCGGAGCAGATGGAGATGGCAGTTTGGAAGGACCTGGCGGGATAGGGCTGGTGACAGTTGTCTAGATTTCTCTTGCCTGGAGAAAGGAGGCAGCCCAGAGGATCTTGTGGGCCCTGGAAGTCAGCTGAGAGCCTGCTGGAGAGTGTGCTGGGGTCACTGCAGGAGGATGGGAGTGGGCCCAGCCCACAAACAGGGATGCGGCTCAATTAGACTTGAACTGATTGAGTTTAAGTCACTAATTGGGCTGAGTTTACTTGAATGCTACAGGTTAACTTTTCTGTTGGTTGAAAATGGGGACTCATTATAAGGATGAAGTTGAGCTATAGAGAAAAAGTTACATTTTTGCATACTCGAATTTGGGAGACTGCTATGTTTCCTGTTCCCTTTGGAAAGGTCAACATCGAAGGGTTTGGAAGATGTAGACCTAGAGGGCGAGGGCGGTGGTCCTTCCGCAGAGATCTGGGGTTACTCCTCCCTCCACAGGGGGCCTTTGACTTAGGGTTCCTGGGAGATACTTGTGTTCTGATAGCTTAGGCCTCACTGTAAAGCTTCATTTTGGGGAAGTCTAAGATGGGGCCTCCCTGGGTGGTGGGTGGGGTGGGGCAACGGGGAGGTGGTTGTAGAAGGCTGGAGAGACTTAAATCCCCCTGGGGCCCAGTTCCAACCTTGACCCAGCCAGTCCTCTGCAAAGCCCTGGGGCCTGGGAAGGTAGAATCAACCCCCTGGAGGACAGTCGCTCAGCCTCAGGCCCTACTCATGAAGGACTGAAAGTTCAATAGCAAAGCCCCTGGATTCTGAGGATGGAGAGGACTGCCGGCTCCAGGAAGGGGAAAGCTGCAAGGGTGTCGACGGCCCACACTTACCAGCTCTGCCTTTTCCGAGCCCCGTGTGGGTCAGCATTATTCCTGTCCTGAAATGTGTGCATTACATGTTCATTCATAAATACACTGAATGGATTGATTTGTTTGTACCTTCACTCAGTAGAGCTTAGTAGGATGCAGGTCCTGCCACAGAGCCCATTAATGCATATGCCAGGGCAGCAGGGGTTCCCCAGGGGCTCATAAACTACCCCCATGAAAGCAGCTCCCTTCTCTAGGTCAGGACTGGGGAGGGGCTGGTGGGGCTCGTATTTATACTCCCTTGAAGATTTATAGAGGAACACGTCTAAACAATGGCGAAGGCGATAATCTAACAGCGAGGGCTTAGTGAGCCCTTACTATGTTCCAGACATTGTTTAAAGCAGCTCATCTTCCCTGGTGTTTCTTACGCTCCTTTGATCACAAGACACAGAGCCAATTAGCTTAAGAAAAGAGCCCTCCGTGTACACACGTGACCCTGACCTGGAAGGCTGGTGCCGAGGCCCCAGACACGGGGCTTCTCCTGTCTCTTGGAGCCTGATGGTTTTTCTCTCCTCTCCCCACCAGGGCCCTGGGCTGATCTGGTGGGAGATTGGGGAGGAAACGGTGTGACTCTTGGAACTACCCAGCTGGGAAATGCTGGCTGGGGTAGAGGCCCCTTGGTGACAAGCTTGCAAAGGGGTGGAGGGGCCCAGAAAGGGCTGTGCAGAGGTTCGGAAAAGAAGTTCACCTACTTCTGTTTTGCTGGCCTGAATTTTTAATTGAAGCAAATTAAAACTTCCCAAAAATATTAGTCCTCTTTCCTGGCAGTGTGCACACCCCCTTCCCTGTCAGTGATTTTGCACCCTCTTCGAACAAGAGCTAGTTCTGGTCCTGAAGAAGGCGTTCCTCAGCCTCTGGCCCAGAGCAACCTTTCTTGGGGGCCAGGCCCATTCACAAGCACTTTCCCAGAAGCCCCTTCAGGTCATGGTCCAGATGTGGCAGAATAATCTCCAGTCATTTTAGGGTGATTTGCAAAGCCATGTGATGCTGGGGCAGTTGAAAAGGGAGCTTCTTCCATTTCTTTGTGTTTAAGATATCTATAAACATTTTTTTTTTTTTTTAAACAATTCAACGACATCCTCCACACCCTTTGTTCCGTGGGTGTTCTTTCTTTGGCGACCCAGAAGACAGGTGCCGGTGTTGCCTGCCATGGAAGTGGTCAAGGATGAGGCTATTACCACTCCTGGAATTGTCTGAACTTTAGCTCTGTGCCTCACCAGGAGACTGCTTTGCCACTGACACTTGTGCACAGACGTCAGCAGGATTTGCCTTACATACCCTGGACTGTCCCCCAAGATTGATTTGTCCGTTCGGGCTGGCCTTTCCTCTCCAACAAGTGCTTATTGATCGCTTGCCTCTGGCCTTGAGCTTGCTGGCAGTGGCGGTAGAGAGAAGGGATTCATTCCCCGAAACTGCATAACAACACGATGGTGTATTTCCTGTGGAAAAAATATGTGTGAGCGGATAAAATACATATTCACATTTACTTCTATTTGTATAAATAAATTCTAGAGGGATAAACAGAAATGGGTGGTAGGGGATGAAGATGAGGACAAGGCAGAAAGGGAGACGGGGGTGGTTTTGAGTTGTTTTTACTTTTTAATCTAAAAAAATTTTAAACCCTCAATGTTTTATGATTCGAAATTATGTTTAAAAATTTAGATGCGACCCTAGGGGTCAGTGGCCAAACCGGGTGGTATAAACACTGATTCCTAAGACTGTGGAAGAGGATGGGGAGTGGATCAGCTTGAAGGACCCATCTCTATCTCAGTGAGAGAGGGTCCATCGCTGCTGATGAGTCATTTCTTGTGGAATGAGGAGGGCGTCCATCCCCCTCCTTGGTTTAGATGCTGCCGTAGCTTCTGAGAAGACCCTGACCAGACTGGCTAGCTGTGGCTGGAGATTCAGCCACACTTCTGTGTGTGATGCTTTGCCTGCCTCTGGTGCGTGCAGTATTTTGCATCTACCCACTCAAGAGTCAGTATGGTGTAGTGGTCACAGAAGAGCAGGCAGGGTGAACGTAGATTCAAAAGGTCCAGGATTTATGCCTTATTTTTGCAGCTCACTATTTAACCACGAGCAAGTAACTTGCTCTTCCTGAACCATGGCACCTTCATCTCTAGTGAGGGCATGAGGCTGGCCAGTTTACAAAATTGTTAGGTGCAGTAATGTACGTGTAAGCACTATGTGAACCATAAAGCATGAAATCAATGCTGCTTAAAAACCTGCCTGCCCATCAGAAGAGGGAAAGCCTGTGTCTCAATGTACGTGTAAGCACTATGTGAACCATAAAGCATTAAATCAATGCTGCTTAAAAACCTGCCTGTTAGTTATTACAACCTACTTTGTTGCCCAGAAGTGCCCTTTGCCATCAGAAGAGGGAAAGCCTGTGTCTTACTGCCCACATGTTTGTGAGTGGGTATTTCTTCAGTGTGCTTCAGATACTGCTGGGGATGTGAGCAAGCCATGGCATGTTTATCCTTGGCTCATCCTTTGTCATTTGATCATCTTGGACTCAGTGACTTCTCTGTCCTCCACAAAAATATTCTTCAGTTTATTAGTTACTATAATTACTTGTGTACTCGCCTTCAATTCCACAGATATTTATTGAGCTCTTAAAGTGTGCCAGGTTCTACGTGGGAGGAATGGGGGGTGGAATATAAGGATGAATCAGACATGCTCCTGCTTTCAAGGAGCTTAAAGTCCAGGGAAGGAGTGGAAGAAGTCACCTCGAAGCCAGGTCATGAAGGTGGGGAAGGTTACAGTAAGAGAATATCATAATCACAGCCATTTTGGAGCACCTGCTTTGTGCCGGTATTGACATTATCACACTCAGTACAATCTCTGTTTCACAGGTAAGGAAGCTCAGGTTAGGAAGATGATTCTCACCAAGGGGATGCTGGATCTCACATTGGGCCTTCTCAGTCTTTCCCCGAAACTAGACCTATCAGAATGCCCACCCCCTAGTCCTTTTTAATCTGTTCTCTTGTGGCACCAGTTTCCAGGGATACCAGAAAAATATTTAGATCCTCAGCACCCAAATATCCACACAGATCCCATTCTTTTCTGTCACGGGGCCTTTCCTGAGCTCATCCTTCTGCCCAGAATGCTCTCCCCTCCCTTGCTTCTCCAGCCCAGCTTGCATTGCATGGCGCCTGCCTTCATTCCAGGCAGACAAGGTCTGCTTGTCTCTTTCATACAGGGCATGTCCTTAACTATGCTGCTTGAGTGTTCTCTGTAACAGTGCTTTCCCTCCATAGTATTTGTCATATTCTGTAATTATAAATTTATGTGCTTGTTTGTTGTCTGTAAGCTACCCAAGGGCAGGGACTCTATCGGGTTGTTTTTACCCATGTATACCCAACGCCTGGTATAGACTAAAGAGTGAACACATGGATCTCGGTTTACACTCTTGGGTATGCGTGAAATATTACTTTACAGCATTTTCAAAACCACCTTTTATTTCAAAACCCCAGAAGGACTCATGGGCCTCGCTCATTCCCTGAACCCTGCCGCTCCCCCTGACCTTAGGGGGAACATCCTTCTGCTTTGCTGGTTGGGGAGGACAAACTCTTGCTTTTCCATTCCTTCCTCAGCTTCTGGCCATCTACTCTCGCTAACCTTTTCTTTTTCCTCCTCTGCAAACCTCCCTAGGTTTCCTGAGACTTCGGCTCTGGATGAACAAAAGGCAGAAAGGCTTGCAGGCTTCTTGTCCTACCCATCCCCTCAAACAACAAAATTCAAAGCAGGCTACCTGCTTGGATGGTGTTGGGGGGACATAGCTTCATATATCAGAATGTCAACCAGGCCACAGATGAATCCATACCTCCGGAGCTGAAAGGTGGTCTCTACAAGAGTGAAAGGACCTCCAGGGACAGGCAGTGCTGTCCTAAGATGGGATTTGTTTCAAAGCTGAGTCCAAGTTTCCTGAGGGACACATGGATTATGACAAGTATAAACCACTGCAGAGTAACAACAATAGTAAATCATAAGAATGACATTTATTGAGCACTTATTCTATGCCAACCATCGAACTGGTAGTTTACATAGATAGCATCTCTAACTCCAGAGTCTGGGCTCCTTCTCAATGCCATGCTACTCCTCTTGTAAAAGGAAGGTCTTACCACGAGGCCAGTCAGCAGCAAGTGGCACTGGGTGCTCTGCTTTGTTGGAGTATAGAGATAGTCTTGACAAAAGAGAATTCCAGGTCAGTCTGAGTGACAACCTGGGACTTCCTGAGCCCACATCCTACCATCTTCCAGAAACTCTTTAGCCTGCTAAGTTAGGGTTACAAATGCAAAGATCGGTCCATTGGCCAAGGAGTATCAGAAGCTGCCCTGGTAGAGATAAAAGTGATTCTGATCTTTCTGTCTTCTTTCATTTCATCCATAAATTTCCATGGTTGTCATCTTCAATTTGGCTGGAAGACTTATTGTCCTTGGAAATGTAAACCAACTTCCATTTTTTTTTCCGGAATATACATTCATCATTTTTCACATTACAAGTTTCCTGAGGGCTTTTCGGTACTTGCGTGTCTTCAATTTGTAGTAGTAGTGAAACTAGCTAACATTTATGGAGCATTTACTATGTACCGGGCACTGTTGTAATTGTTTTATATGGTTGAACTCATTTCATCCTCTTAACATCCCGATTATTATTACCATCTTACAGATGGGGAAATCTGAGGCCCATAGTGGGTAAATAACTTGCTTAAGGTCATGCAGCTGTCAAGCGGCAGAGCTGGGCTATAAACTCAGGCTTCTAGGCTCCAGGTATCATGCTTAACCACTCCTCTATGCGACTTCTAGTAGTAAAGATGCTGACTCCTTAAAAAATTCATCTGAGAAGTTCGTGGTGGGGATATTCAAGTCAGACTGGGCTGCGGAGGAGGGTGCAAGGGATTGCTCTGAGCTCCTGCCTTTGCTGTGACCTTTCCTGTCACCATTTGAGTGTCTACAGGCTCTGAACTAGGAACTGACAGGGCAGACACACATACACTTTCTGCCTCTCTCTCTCTCTCTCTCTCTCTCTCTCTCTCTCTCTCTCTCTCTCTCTCACACGCACACACAGTGGCCATCCTTTATGCATGTAAGGAGCACTCTTGTCACAGGAATGAAGAAAGACCCCATCGGGAACACTTTGTAGGGGACTGACAATCACAGGAGGCACTAGGACACTGTGCAAAAGCCTCCAGGATGCCAGGAGATCTGGGTGGGAATAATGAAAGCATACATTGACGTCTAATAGGATGAGCTCGTATGAAACAACTGGTGGCTGTCAGCATCTCTTCCATCTGCATCCTGAAAGGAGAGATGAACTTGGGTATCTAAAGATACTTTGAGGGAAGATTGCACTCCATCATCTCAAGGGCTAGGAGAGAAAGGGGCTTGCAAGGCTAGAGACCAAAGCTGCTGACAGGAGCGGGAGGGTGTGTGTGTGTGTGTGTGTGTGTGTGTGTGTGTGTGTGTAAAAGTCCACAGCTGGGGGGAGGATGGGAGTCTGAGGTCAGTATGAGGTCAGTACCAAGATCTGTGCTCAGTATGCTCCCTGGGGAGGTGTGGGGCCCCAGAGGACCAGCAGAGTGGTGCCCATAAGGCATCAGTGTCCAGGGCCCAGTACATGAAGCCCCAGGTTGGCAAGACCCCTACTTCTCTTCCCCAGGCTGTCTTGGTATTGAAGTAGCTGCTGTCCGATTTTACAGGGTAGGAGAAAAGGACTGGGGCCAGGAGCAGGACCCAGTTGTGGGAGACAGACTGAAGACCAGAGAGCCTTCTGCAGTGTCTCCTTTGGGAAAGGCTCCCAGGCTCTTGCTTATCTCTGAGGAAGTGAAGGCCTTGCCTAAACAATACTCAGGAGAGAGGCTTAGAACCAATTTACCTGGCTCAGAGCGATAAGGGATCAGGGATCAGGGTGTGGGGCTGCTGTAACAAAGTGCCACAAACAGAGTGGCTTAAACAACAGAAATTTATTATCTCACAGTTCTGGAGGCTGGAAGTCTGAGGTCGGAGTGGCAGCAGGGCCCTGTTCTCTCTGCAGGCGCAGGGGGAGGTTCTGTTTGAGGCTTCCCTCCCGGCTTCGGGTGGTCCCTTGGCTTGGCGCGGCCTAACTCCAGTCTTCACAGGACATTCTCCCTGAGTGTGTCTGTCTGTGTCCAAATTTTCTTTTTTATAAAGACACGGGTCATATTGGAAAAGGAGCCACCTTACCCCAGTATGACCTCATCTTAACATCTGTAACCATGCTATTACCAAATAAGGTCGTGCATTCGGAAGTACTGGGATTAGGGCTTTGACATATGAATTTTGTGGGGATACACCAGCTTATAACAGGTGGGTCTCACACGTTGAGTTTTAGGGCACAGTTCACATGTTCTGCTTAGACACAGCTGACTCCCACCCTGGTGTCTTGTTTCATCCCCTCAATATTCTGTGAGACAAGGGGCCAAGCACATTCCTTTCAGTGAAAGAGGCCTGGAGAGCACAGCCGCTCTCCATACACGGTGATGTCCTGTGGGCACCCTGCTCCCCAGCTGTGGCCATGGCAGCTTAACGAGCCTCTCTGAACCCTGGTGTGGGAAGGCTGACATGGGTCCCAGCACCGGGCTGCTGGCCTAAAGCAGGGCGTTGGACAGACGAACAGCTGTCCTCTCCCTCTCCCCCTTGTGCTGCTCTGAATCTGAAAATCTTCTTGGGGTTGGAGAAGGCAAATTACACGTCCAAGGTCACAGGGGGAAACCTTTTCTCTACACAGAGCACCATCATGGCCAGCCCCCTGCCCCTTCCCGCCCCAGGCTTGTTTTTTCTCCTCTCTTGGGCCTGGCCAGTTCCACCTTCCCCTGCCCGTCAGCTCCATGCCAAGTTCTCCACCAACATCCTCTTAACTTTTTCTAAGGATTCAAGGATGTGGCCTCAAGGCATATTTTTTCCTAAGCTAGAAATTTTATTAAAATTGAAAAATGCTTATGCATGTTCTATTTACAGTGATCTTTCTTCATTTATAGAAGATAACAATGTTACCTATCTTATGAGATATTAATAAGATTAAATAAGTTAATTGCAGCAAAGGACTTAAAACATTCTTTGATACATTTTAAGGGTCAAGGCGTATTATTGAGGGTCTGTTCTACACATGGCCTTGAACTTGGTGCCCAGTTTCAGCGAGATCCCAGAGGGTCAAATTGGGACCTAGTAGTTCCTTCCAGAGACCTTTATTCTTGGAAAAAGAGATGTTTCCTCGGGGAGTAGTGGGGACAGAGAGATGTGGAAACGGAGCCACAGAATCTTAAAGCTGGATGGAACATTGGAACCCTACTATACCAGGCCCGCTGGCTACAGGTGGGGAAATGGTGGCGGGGGGGAGGGGAAGTAATGTACGAAGGTCAAATGCTGGGTGGTTCCTGGTGGCAGAAGCAGGGCATCTGGGCCTATATCCGGACTGCTTCCCCGTGCAGTGAGCTCATTTTCCAAGGTTGGAGGGGCTTGTGCTTGTGGAGGTGTCGCCTCCAGGACTCTTGAGGGGAAGGGAGTCTAAAAGCAAGGTGGGGGTGGGAATCTTGGGATTGGGGGACTGGAAGGCTGTGCCCCTGCCCCCAGCGATGCGTGGGGCGCCTGGAGAAGGGGCTGGCGGGCAGGTGGGG
>NW_006431920.1:9723574-9742458 GCF_000325575.1 Pteropus alecto | reverse complement strand
GCGGGAGGTCCGCGCCAGGGACGGGGAGAGGGCAGCCGCGGGGATTCTGACCCTCCCTCCTCCCCCAGGGCTCCTCGCTAGGCCCCCGCAGCGCCCTCTTCTTCTCACCCGGGTCACGGGTCCCTCAGTGAGCGAGAGCCTCCCGAGCCGCCTCCCCGGCCATGGCCAACGGAGTGATCCCGCCGCCCGGGGGCGCCTCCCCCCTACCCCAGGTGACTGACGCGCAGGGGTGGGGGAAGAGGAGGCAGACGGAGGGCCCCCGAGGAGAGGGGCGTCCTCTGGCTCACCCTGGGACCCCCAGATCCAGGGATGGGGCTGGGCTGGGGGTATGGAGAAAGAGGGGGTCTTTTGCTATTTTTTCAGATCTGTTGACCTTTCTCCCTAGCCCTGGGAGCCTGGGGTGCTGACCCCAGCCTGGGGCCTGGGGAGAAGGGGTTGTAGAAGATGGAGCCTACTGGTGCCCCCTGGCCCCGCTCAGGATTTGGAGTTGGGGTGGGTGTGTGGAGCCTTCATGGGTAAGGGCCTTAGGAGAGGCTGTCTGAGCCCACAGGTCCGGGTGCCCTTGGAGGAGCCCCCTCTGAGTCCAGACATGGAGGAGGAGGATGATGACTTGGGCAAGACCTTGGCTGTGAGCAGGTTTGGGGATCTCATCAGCAAGCCCCCGGCCTGGGACCCCGAGAAGCCCAGCCGCAGCTACAGCGAGCGGGACTTTGAGTGTGGGTAGCCTGGGGACCCCTAGTGTGGCTGCCCTCACCACCATCACCTTCATTGCCACCATCGCCGTGCTCACCACTGGCTTGGTTACCCAGTGCCATCTTGTGCTGGATGCTGTGCTGGATGCTGTGCTGGGCCACCATACCATGTTAAGTCATCCTGCCTCACTCACCCATTGCCTGTCCACCTGCCAGGGGAGCTGGGCCCCAGTCTCAGGTGAATCGTAGGGAGATGGGCCTGAGGCCTCCCTCCGTGACCTTCATCTTCCCCAAGGCTCTGCCGGACCCCTGGCCTTGTTCTCTCTGCCTTTTCATCTTCCTTAGCTTTCTGATTCTACTTTTCTTTTTCTTGCTCTATCGTGTCCTCCTGCCCCACCCCATGACACCCCCCCATCCATTATTCCTGTTCCCCTACTCTACCAGGCCTCACCAATGGCAGGACATGGACACAGGTGTTGGGGGGAGCCTGGCTCTGGAGAAAGGACTAGGGTGCCCTTGTTTGAGGCCTTGAGCTAGAATAAGGTGTGTACCCCTAGGGTGGAATGGGGTCCCATTCTGCTGTGGGGGCTTCATCTGGTTCTCCTACACCCTCAGTTCACCGGCACACATCCCACCACACCCACCACCCGCTCTCAGCACGCCTGCCTCCGCCCCACAAGCTGCGGCGACTGCCCTCCACCTCTGCCCGGCAAACCAGGGGGAAGAGGAAGAAGGAGAAGACCTCCGCTGCCCCCTCTGAGGGGACCCCTCCCATCCAGGAGGAGAGGGGAGCCGGGGTGGAGGAGGACGAGGAGGAGGAGGAAGAGGAAGAGGAAGGGGAATCTGAGGCAGAGCCTGTGGAGCCCCTACCCTCGGGGTCCCCACAGAAAGCAAAGGTAGGAGTCTGCCCCCGAAGGAGGGCTGGCGGCCGGGGGAGGAGTGCGGGGAGGAGGCGAGGACATGGCAGACGGGGCCTGGGCCAGGCTGGGCAGTGGGCTGGGAGCTGAGTTGGGGCGGGAGCCCAGGGGCCCTGGTTTGTCCACAGTTCTGGTTTGTCCACAGTTCTCCATTGGAAGTGACGAGGATGACAGTCCCGGCCTCTCGGTGAGGGCCACCTTCACCAAGCCCCTGCCCTCGGGCAACCCTCGCTCCGACAAGAGCCCCCAGCACTCGGTCAGGTACTGGCCTCTAGCCCAGCCCAGAGGAGGTCCTGGCCTCCTTCCTGGAGAGTGTGTCCAGCTCTGACCCCAAAGAAGAAGGAAGGAGAAGAGGGAGCAGAGGAGGCGGGGTCCAGATGATTGACAAGGAAGAGAGAGCCAGAGGGCCATGTGGGAGAGAGGGTGTCAAAGTGAAGAGGAGGACGAGGATTGAGAGGAAGGGACAGGAAGGAGGAGGTGAGCTTCCTTCTCTGCCCAGGAGGAGCCTGTGTCTAGTGCTCAGGGGGCCGCTGCAGGCCTTGCCCCAAGCAGAAGGCAAAGGAATCCCCTAAACGGCCCATCTCTACTGCGGTTCCCCATCAAGTCAAGGCTGCCATGTTGCTTCCTCAGCTCCCCCAGCTCCCGGGCCCGGGCCTCCCGAGTTGCTGGGGAGAAGAGCCGGCCTTGGAGCCCATCAGCCAGCTATGATCTACGGGAGCGGCTGTGCCCAGGAAGTGCCCTGGGCAGCCTGGGTGGCCCAGAGCAGCAGGTGCCCACCGACGAGGCAGAGGCCCAGATGCTGGGCTCTGCGGACCTGGACGACATGAAGAGTGAGTGACACCCTGTGGCCTTCCCCCACGGCCCACTCCCATGAGCACTGAGTCTGTGTGGGACCTTAGAGAGGCTCCGTGCTCTCCCCTGGCCAGGCTTGAGCTTCCTCTGCAGTGTCCCTATCTGCTGGAACATGGCCAGTGATGGGGAGCTCACTACCTCACGAAGCCACCTCTCTGGTTGCCAGAGCTATTTCCCTTCATGACACTTCTGCTCTTCTGTCCTGATTCTGTCCTCTGAGTCACCCCGGGCATAAGGCAGCCCCCCTTCCACATGATGTTTGGAGATATCATTATGTCCCCCCTCGCCCAAAGCTCTGCTTCTCAGGGCCGACTCTTTACCCCTTCGCAGCAGCCCCCTGAGTCTGAGCCGCTCTGCCAGGCCTGCTTCTCCCTGCGTTAGGGGCCCCCTCTCTCCTGTCCAGCCACCCATGGCTGGACCTGGCCGTGATCTCGGCACATTCCTTCCATCTTATCAGTGCCCTGGTTTCTGTGCCACCTGTCATCACCCACGAGGCTCTGTGCCTGGGCCAGGGGCATCAGTGACCCCACCCTCCTCCCCCTTGGAACCAGTGTGTAGGCGGGGGTGGGGAGGAGGGCTTTGAGCTCAATACGTCATGGAAAGTTGCCAGGGCCTGAGGACAGGGACAGGAACAATCCGATGGCAGCAGCAGTGGTGGTGGCCCGATGGGGGCAGGTCAGGGGGAGGGCGTGTTTACAGATCGTGGGTGGGGGCTGGAAGCAGCCCGCAACAAGCCTGGGGACGTGGAGAGTCGGGATAAAGAGGCCCAGCCATCTCCAGCTCTGGCTAGACGAACACTACTCCTGTCCAGGCTCCTTCATCTGAGGAGAGCTGGGGCTCTGGGAGGGAGCAGGGGCCGAGGCCTTGGTCGTTGGGGGAATGACGAGTCCTCGGGAGGAGGTCACAGAGCCCAATGGGACATTGAGCCCCGGGCCCTGGGATGCCGAGAGCCAGGGCTCCGGGATGGCTCCAGCCCCTAGCCCTCGAGACTCGCTGGCCTCAGAGGACTTAGAGATGTTTGTGCTGGACCTTGAGGACTGTGACCTGGGGGAGTCCACCAGGGGCCAGCTGAGCCCCATGGCAGGGGGACCAGCTTGTGAGTAACCCGGCTGCTGGCCTGGAAGGGGCAGGCGGGGAGGAAAGGAGAGAGGTTCTGCCTGATTCTGCCCAGACGAGTACCTATGGGGTTAGATGTGGGTGCCAAGAGAGGGCTCAGAGGGAGAGTGCTGGGGGCCTGGGGCCTGGCGACTTGACGTAAGTCATGACACTCAAGTCATGACACTCCAAAGTGAGAGGCGGTGGCCGTGGCAGGGGCTGTGGACTGAGTTGGGGGTCTGCTTTTTTGCTGTAGCTTGGCTAGTGGTCCCCTGTGACTTTGGGCTAGTCCTTCCTCCTCTCTGGGCCTGTATGAAATTGCCACATTGGACAAGATAGTCCTGTTGGCATGGCCCCTGGGTGACTGTGGCACCCACGAAGTGGACTGGCTGGGCAGAGCAGGGGTCTGGAGAGGCTGGCCATGGCCCTGAGGCCCCGAGTTGGACCCCTGGGACCACTAAGCCCACCTTCTCCGCAGGTCATCGGCTGGAGGACAACCCTGGTATGCGGCGGCACCTAGTGAAGAAGCCATCTCGGACACAGGGTGGGAGGGGCAGCCCCGGTGGCCTGGCTCCCATCCTGCGCAGGAAGAAGAAGAAGAAGAAGCTGGACCGAAGGCCTCACGAGGTACAGGACCTGAGGGGGTGGGCCTGCAGCTTCCTCTCGCCTCCCCTTCCCAGAGCTTTTCTTTCCCGTCCTCCCCACCTTGCCCCGTCACCATGTCCCCAAGACAGCTGGTCCCACCTGGTGGCCCCCAGGCCCTCACCCTTGGTGCCCACCCCAGGTGTTTGTGGAGCTGAACGAGCTGATGCTGGACCGCAGCCAGGAGCCCCACTGGCGGGAGACGGCTCGCTGGATCAAGTTTGAGGAGGATGTGGAGGAGGAGACGGAGCGCTGGGGGAAGCCCCGTGTGGCCTCGCTGTCTTTCCGCAGCCTCCTGGAGCTCAGGAGGACCATTGCCCACGGTAGGGACCCTGCAGGCCTGACCCTGGGGCTGCATGCCCTATTCACAGACCACAGAGCCTGTGCTGGGCTGCCTGGCTCCTGGGGACCACGCCCTGGAGTCAAGTGAGGTCTGGCTGCTACTCTGGGGATGTGGACTCCAACTGCTTGTGAGTTATAAACTCTGAGGGCCTGTACTATGCCCTAGTCCCTGGCACTGTACCTGGGGCAGAATAGGTATCAGTCTACATGGAGTTAACCAGCAAATGACTCCCCTCCCTGGGCGAGGAGGTGCTGTGTCCTCGTTCTTCTGGCTGGGTCATGGCCACGTGGAACTGTATATCTGCCTGGGTGTACCGGGCACTTGGCTCACCCAGCACGTTTGCCTGCTCTGGGGAAGCGAGGCAGCTGGGGGGTTGTTTTTTACTATCTGATGGGGCTGTGTCTGCTCCCCTACATGCTCCCAGGAGCTGCCCTCCTGGACCTGGAGCAGACCACTCTGCCAGGCATCGCACATCTTGTGGTGGAGACGATGATTGTGTCTGACCAGATTCGGCCAGAGGACAGGGCCAGTGTCCTGCGTACCCTGCTACTGAAGCACAGGTGACCGGGTGGGGTGCTGGGAGGGGGCCTCCTGGTTCAGCTGCCCCTCCAGGAATACAGACGCTTCTGCGTGGCTCTCCAGGTTCTGCTCGAATACTCCGATGGACGGGGAACTCATTCCTGGTTCATTTTGGACATCGCCAGCCATTAGAAAGTTCTTTCTTACATTGAGGCAGAGGGATAGAGGCCCTGACTCTCCATTTCTCACTGCCTCATGACCTCCGTCCACCAAAGGCCTCTCTTAACCTGCCTTGCTCCCTCTGCCCTTTCCCCAGCCACCCCAATGATGACAAGGACAGTGGCTTCTTTCCCCGAAACACGTCCAGCTCCAGCGTGAACTCAGTCCTGGGCAATCACCACCCTACCCCCAGCCATGGCCCTGATGGGGCGGTGCCTACCATGGCTGATGACCTGGGGGAGCCAGCACCACTCTGGCCTCATGATCCTGATGCTAAGGAGGTCAGTTGCCTAGCTCTGACCTGGGCTGGGGGATGGAGAGGCCTTCTAGTTTCAGTGGAAGCCATTATGGCTTCACTGAGTGGGTTAGGGAGGTGGGACACCTTGCACCGTACTAGGCGTGTGGGAGATCTGTAGGGGACATGCACGAGGGAACCCTACCCCGGAGAAACAGGAGGTTGAAATGGGATGATGTAGCAGATCCGGGGAAGACATTGAAAACAAGACAAGGCTGAGGTGGTTGTTGGGGGGAGGGGTTTTGGGGGAGGGGTCCAGATCTTAGGCTGGTCCCCTCCCGATGTGGGGCACATCACCCACAGTCCCTACCCTGGCTGGGGTGGGAGGAGGCAGAGTTAGAGGGCAGCGTCCAGGGCTGGGGCAAGGGCAGGGAGGGCCTGCCATGGCCTCCGGTCTGGGTCCCAGCCCTATTCCAGTTCTGCGTCCTCAGAAGCCCCTCCACATGCCTGGGGGAGACAGTCACCGGGGGAAAAGCCTGAAGCTGCTGGAGAAGATCCCCGAAGACGCTGAGGCTACTGTGGTGCTCGTGGGTAAGGAGGGCTGGGCGCTGGGCGCAGGGGCCACACGGCATGGGCACCTCCACTGTGGTTTGCTGGCCTTAGGCTCTGGCCTGCAGGCTGCCTCTCCCAGCCCCATCCAGGCCCCCACCTGCCCATGCTCTTCCTCACAACCCGTCCTGCCCGCCGCCCTTTCTTCCCCAGTTCTCTGCCTGCTTCCCTTCCAGTTTTCTGCTATCTTGGACACCTGCTAGTCCCTGTACCACCTTGGTGAGAAGCTGAAAAAAAGCGCCCCTTCCTTGAGACCCTGAATTTTCCTTTGTTGGTAAATTGAGATGACTAGACCAACACATAGATGAATAAGCCTCCTTTAGGTCGGGATTTCTTTATGTAGTACACCACTGGTTCCGCTGTACATGGTGGCCTGAGCTAGTCCCGCCTGCCCTGGAGGGGACCTCCCAGGCCCTCGTGGGCGGGGCACTCCCCTTTGCCCAGAGCCCTGTGCCTCATCTCACTCTCCCCGCAGGCTGTGTGCCTTTCCTGGAGCAGCCGGCAGCGGCCTTCGTGCGATTGAATGAGGCCGTGCTCTTGGAGTCTGTGCTTGAGGTCCCCGTGCCGGTTCGCTTCCTCTTTGTGATGCTGGGGCCCAGTCATACCAGCACGGACTATCATGAGCTCGGGCGCTCCATTGCCACCCTCATGTCTGACAAGGTTGGTCTCGTAGCCCGGGGGCTGGCGCTCTAGGCCTGTTTCCTGGGCCCTCCTAGTTTCCTGTCTCTCTCACTGCGCCCAGGGTGCCCACGGATGCGAGTGCTAATGAGCCTCCTGGGTAGAGGCCATGCTTGGAGTGGTGGAGAGGGCTGTTGGGCGAGGGGAGAAAGGGAGTGCGGAGGTGGATGCAGGGGGAGAAGCAGCCCAGGCCCCCAAGTTTTGGACATGACGTGAGACCTGAACAGGAGGGCTGGCTACGGTGGTCTTTGCTGCGGCTTCTCCTGGACTTGGATAGGAGGGTCCTCTAGCCAGGGGTGATGGTCAGGACACTCACCAGCCTACAGGGCGTGGGCACTCTGCTATGCCGGGCATTGCCCCTTTAGCCGTTGCATCGTGGAAAAGTCTGGAGGCTCCCAGGGGACTAGAGGGCCCTCGGAGGGGGCAGTGTTCAGGGCAGTGGCTGCTTGCTGGCCAGCAGAGCTGTGAGTCAGAATTTGGACAACTGGACCGGACCTGTGTATGTTGCTGGACGTCCCAACACCCCCTCCCTGAAGCCTCCTCCCGGGGGCTCCCTGGGCCGGCTCAGCCCCTGCCCTCCTGCCCCTCAGCTGTTTCATGAGGCTGCCTACCAGGCCGACGACCGGCAGGACCTTCTGAGCGCCATCAGCGAGTTCCTGGATGGCAGCATCGTGATCCCCCCGTCGGAGGTGGAGGGACGGGACCTGCTGCGCTCTGTGGCCGCCTTCCAGCGAGAGCTGCTGCGGAAGCGGCGGGAGCGTGAACAGACCAAAGTGGAGATGACCACCCGGGGCAGCTGCGTGGCCCCTGGGAAAGGTCAGCCCCTTTGGGGCCCACCGTCCCCCACCCCACTCTCCTCCGCACAGCTCCTACGGCTGTGGCCCCAGCCCTCTCCGGACTCCCAGTGGCCCAGGCAGGGAAGGGTTGAGGGCCTCCCAGCACGAGGGACTGGTCTGCGTTCCAGCAGCACCTTGTTCCCCCAGAGCTGTCAGTGGAGTTGGGGGGCTCTGAGGCGACCCCTGAAGATGACCCCCTGCGGCGGACTGGCTCAGTATTTGGGGGGCTGGTTCGGGACGTGAAGCGCCGGTACCCACATTACCCCAGCGACCTGCGTGACGCTCTGCACTCCCAGTGTGTGGCAGCCGTGCTGTTCATCTACTTCGCCGCCCTCAGCCCCGCCATCACCTTTGGGGGGCTGCTAGGTGAGGGGAAGGGGAGGAAAGGGGAGAGGGCTCTGTCACCGGCAAGGTGCCTGGGCCCCAGTGATCGTCTTAGGGGCTCGTGGGTGAGAGGGCATGGACTTCGGTGTGAGCTGCTGGGTCAGGGGATTCTAGCGATCACTTTTGGGGCGCTATAAAGTGAGAAGGGGTGGGGGATCCTGTGATCACTTTGGGGGGCTGGTGGTGAGGGGGCAGGAGGGATGGGATTGATGAGGGGGCTCTATTTATCGCTCTGGGTGGCTGCTCCATTCTTTTAGGTCCCCAGGTTAGGGTAAGCTGATCAGGAAGAGGGGCCAGGTGGGAACCGGGCCAGGGGCCATCCTGCTGACCCTTGCCTGCCCCAGGGGAGAAGACCGAGGGGCTGATGGGCGTGTCCGAGCTGATCGTGTCCACCGCGGTGCTCGGAGTCCTCTTCTCTCTGCTGGGAGCCCAGCCGCTGCTTGTGGTTGGCTTCTCAGGGCCACTGCTGGTCTTTGAAGAAGCCTTCTTCAAGGTGACAGCCCTGCCCCGGCCCTCCCCAGGGATCACCTGCCCGGCCCCAGTCCCTCCGCCCAGCTGACAGCTTCCTGCAGTCTCCCCCTCCTCCTCCTTCACTGCCCTGCAGACCCCCGCCCATTCTGTGGGGCCCCGATGCCCAGGACAGACTGCTGCGGGTAACCACCCCTCCCTCCTGGCCGCCAGTTCTGCCGAGCCCAGGACCTGGAGTACCTCACCGGCCGGGTGTGGGTTGGCCTCTGGCTGGTGGTCTTCGTCCTTGCCCTGGTGGCTGCGGAGGGCAGCTTCCTGGTCCGCTATATCTCGCCGTTCACCCAGGAGATCTTCGCCTTCCTGATCTCTCTGATTTTCATCTACGAGACCTTCCACAAGCTCTATAAGGTGGAGGTCCAGAGAGGTCCTGGGGGTGGGGTGGGTGTAGGTGGGTAGGTGCTGGGCAGTGCCCTGGGGAGGGGGCGGCACGGAGCGCTGGGGGCAGAGGGAACAAAGAGGGGGGCTCTGTTGGGTGTGGGCTCGTGGGGTTGGGGACACCCTGGGTTAGGTTGGAGCTTAAAGGGAAGGAGTCAAACCCACAGGGTATATCGGTCAGAACTCCAGGACGCACTTGCACAGGTATGTGAAAGACCGGGCGCTGTCAGCCCTATGGGGCTGGGTGTCATCGGGTCACCTTTTGCAGAGGGGTGTGTGTATGATGCAGCTGCATGTTCTGTGTTACTGTTGTCTGGTCAGGTATGTGAGGGGCCAGTCCTCTCCCTCACAGGTGTTACCGATAGTGATGAAATCAGGGTCACCTGCTTAGGTGAGCACTAGGGCAACCTTGTAACCCACACAGGTGTTCACGGAGCACCCACTGCTGCCATTCTACCCCCCTGAGAGGGCATTGGAGGCTGGGCCGGACCTGAACGGGAGTGCCCTGCCTCCTACCGAGGGGCCGCCCGGCCCGAGGAACCAGCCCAACACGGCTCTGCTGTCCCTCATCCTCATGCTCGGGACCTTCCTCATCGCCTTCTTCCTACGCAAGTTCAGGAACAGCCGCTTCCTGGGTGGCAAGGTGCATGGCTGCTGGGAATGGGGCCTGGTCAGCCCATGGACCTACACCAAGTCTGAGCCTCCCTACCCTCATCAGAAGGCCCAGCGAAGTCTAATCAGGAGAGAAATGCCTGCCTGGAGGGCGCTGGCACCCATGGGGTTTAAAGGGACAGGTTAGGGAACTTCCGGCACCAGATCAGGCCCAAGATCTGGTCGGGGGTGATAGGCCCCACGTTAGCCTCCTGACCCTCGTCTCCACCTTCCGCTCCCTTCTCTCGAGGCTCGACGCATCATCGGGGACTTCGGCATCCCCATCTCCATTCTGGTCATGGTCCTGGTGGATTACTCCATTACAGACACCTACACGCATTTGAGTGAACCTCAGCCCCCTCCGGCAGCTCATGCTCACCCAGGGCCTTGAGAGGCGTGCTGTGACACGTCCCCATTGCCCCAGCAGCCAAGATCGAGGCTGGAACCCCGATTTTCTAGTGTCTGGCAGTGGCCTGCTGGGGCCACAGGGGTGGGAGGCTGGGGGTTTCAGAAACAGCCACACAATCCGGCGGAGGAGGCCACCCAGGGGATCTGAGGCCATAGGTGACCCTTAGTCACGACTCCTGGGGGAGCAGGTGGGGGGCTGGGGGCAGAATGGCAGATGTTCCCACAGCAGTTCTCTTGGCAGTTCTGGGGCTTGGGGAGGAGGTCTCTGTCCTCTACTGGATCCTTGTAGGACTTTGGAGGATACAAAACTAATTTCCCCCAAACCTGTTCACCCCCAAGTTCCCCGGATCCCTGGTACTGGGGACACACACTTTCGTGGGAGCAGCTGCTGCATGGGTTCCTAGCATGGAGTGGCAGTGTCCCTGAGTCCTGTCTTCCTTCTGGCCATGCAGAAGCTGACGGTGCCCACGGGGCTCTCGGTGACCTCCCCTGATAAGCGTACATGGTTCATCCCACCCCTGGGCAGTGCCCGTCCTTTCCCGCCCTGGATGATGGTGGCAGCCGCTGTCCCGGCCCTCCTGGTCCTCATCCTGATCTTCATGGAGACACAGATCACTGCGTGAGAGGGCTCGAGGGGACTCGGGCGGAGGAGTGGAGGGTGGTGGCATGGGCAGCAGGAGGGTACCCGCCCCTGGGACACAGTTTCCCTGTGGTGCTTTGACGTGATATCTCTGTTGCCACCACCATTTACAGGGTGACATTTAACAGTCTTTAGCACACAGCAGTATATTCTCTGACTCAGCGATGCTCACACGTATCTCATTTGGGTTAAACCACAGTAACGTGGTGAGATCTGGCATCTGGCTTTTGTGGTATTTTAAACATCCACAGTATAGGAATTTGGCTCAATTTGCTTAAATGTGAGAACTTCAATTTGGGAACTTGAAAGAGGAAGCTGGCAGGTCCTGGGGAGAGCCCTTCTCTGCACGTGCTCCCCCCACTACCTTGCCCCTGCCGCGTGTGCCTCGCCCTGCCGCTGGCCCGCCCGCCAGGACACTCAGCCCCCTTCCGTCCGTCCTCTCCTGCAGTCTTATTGTCAGTCAGAAGGCTCGGAGGCTGCTCAAGGGCTCTGGCTTCCACCTGGACCTGCTGCTGATCGGCTCTCTGGGTGGGCTCTGTGGGCTGTTTGGGTTGCCCTGGCTCACGGCCGCCACCGTCCGCTCAGTCACCCACGTCAACGCGCTGACTGTAATGCGCACTGCCATTGCACCTGGTGACAAACCCCAGATTCAGGAGGTGCGGGAGCAGCGAGTCACCGGCGTGCTCATCGCCAGCCTCGTAGGTGAGAGTGTCCACCTTGCGAGGCCCTGGCCCCTGCCTTCTTGGACCCCAAGGCCTTAAGTCAACTCTCTCTCCCAGGCTCGGCCCAGGTCCCCTCCAAATCTCTAAATGAGACTGTCTAGCCTCTGTCCTGCCCTGGACCCTCCATCAGCCCCTTTCCCTCAACCCCTTTCCCGGTGTTCTCTCCTATTCCGTCTTCTCTTGTTCATGGTGATGAGGCCCAGCTGATCAGTTAGATGGTCCATGTCCTGTCTCCTCCCCAGGCCCGCTCATCTTCACAGGGCTGTTTGAGGGGTCAGGTAGGTCTGTGTCACCTCCTCCAGGCCTGTCCATCGTCATGGGGGCTGTGCTGCGCCGGATCCCCTTGGCCGTGCTCTTTGGGATTTTCCTGTACATGGGGGTCACGTCACTGTCTGGTATCCAGTTGTCCCAGCGTCTGTTGCTCATCCTCATGCCGGCAAAACACCATCCCGAGCAGCCCTATGTGACCAAGGTAGAGCCAGGAAGCATGGAGGTGGGGAGACAGGGTGACGGGGGGTGGTTCTGAGGGATTCCTGGGTCAGAGATGGACAGGATGACTATGAAGATGGGTTGGGATCTGGGGATCGGCGTCCCCAGAGATGTAGGTAGGAGTGTGGTGAGATCTGATGCCCGTTCTCCAGGTGAAGACATGGCGGATGCACCTGTTCACCTGCATCCAGCTGGGCTGCATCGCACTGCTCTGGGTGGTCAAGTCCACGGCAGCCTCGCTCGCTTTCCCCTTCCTGTTGCTGCTCACGGTGCCTCTGAGGCGTTGCCTTCTGCCCCGGCTCTTTCAGGACAGGGAGCTGCAGGCGGTAAGGGCTGGTGCTCGGGGCAGCATCAGGGTGGATGGGCCTGGAATCAGGGAGACCTGGGTTCCAATCTCTGCTGTACCACCTGCTAGTGGTGTGACTGTACACAAGTTACCTAACCTCTGAAATCTTATTTTCATCTGTGTAATGGGGCTAATAATAGATTCTACCTTATAAGATTGTTGTGAGGATTAAACAGTAATTCAGGTAAAGTACTGAGTACAATGGTTTGGTGTAAAGAATGCACAGGGCTGCTGCAGACGGCTCTGCAGGTCATGCACTGAACAAAAGCACGTAGCCAAGGGACAACCCGTGGGGGTGGGGTGGAGCTGAAATCCCTCTTGAGTCTTATTTTCGTAATCTAGAGGAAGGGACATCTTTTTGCAAATCATCCACCCAAACATGGTCTGTAGAGGTACCTACTGCAGAAGCTAGGACTGGCCCCGGGAAAGCACTTCATATGCAGCAGCTGCTATCATTATTATCAGGAAGTGTCACTGGGGAAGATGACCTGAAGGTTTTGGCCAGAGGGAAATGCTTCAATCTAGGGTCATGGTCCCTCCAGACAGTGAGGCCTGGAAAGGTCTGGGAGCAGTGAGGGCTGCTGTCCAGGGGAGGAGCTGGAGGGCACGAGTGTGCTTCCCCGCCTCCCATGACCTCTGCTCCTCCCGCAGCTGGACTCGGAAGATGCTGAACCAAACTTCGACGAGGACGGCCAGGATGAGTACAATGAGCTGCACATGCCTGTGTGATCCTCCAACGTGGGGCCCCTCAGAGACCCCAACACCTTAGTGACCGACACCCGGGCCCCTGTCAGAACCCAGCCCCAGGGCCGGCGGGCTCCTCCTGACCTAGAGATGTGCCTGGAACCACTACTGATGCCTCGGCCACAGGGGCGCCCTGACTCTGCCTGGGGCCCTGACCTTGTCTCACCCAGGTCCTGTCACAGACCAGACCATCACAGGCTTTGAGCTCATTACAACCACACTCCTTGTCTCGTGTCTGCCTCACTTTCTTGATTCCATGTCTTGGTTTCTCAGGTCATACTTACCCATCTGGAATTGGAAGAATTCTTTTTTCAGGGTCATCAAAACTGGGGAGAGGTTTGAGGCAAGGACAGAATTCTTAGGGGAAAGGGAGAGAATCAAGACCGCAGAAGGTCAGAGCTGGGCCTTATCGTCACCCCTTTGAGTCCGCTGAAGTGCAGCTGAGGAGCGGAGAGGCTCAAGGTCTGGCTCAAGGTCACTAGCCTTTAATCCTGCCCCCGATTAGAAGGGGGAGGGTGGGAAAGGGGAGAAGGAGGTGGTTTCTCTGCTTCAGCCACTAGGGAAATCAGAGCTTGCCCAATGGCTGTGGAGCGACAGGGGAGAAGGACAAACGTTCATCTTTTTTTCCTAATCCCTGGCATTCCAAGGAGCAGGAGGTATAGCCTCCTCGACGCCAGAGTGGTGCTGGACTTGGGGTCCCTGGACCATTTTATATTCTCCTGGCTTAAAAGAGAAGCAGTTCTGGGATTCCTGAGGCCACTCCTTGTGCAAATCTGTTATGCCAGAAATAACCTGGAGGCCTTGAGGAGGGTGCAAACTGGGAGCGCTTTGCGTCACAGTTGCTAGGCAACCAGCAGCGTAGTGGAACCGGTTGTCTCTGCTTTGCCCTCTGGTGGTAGCTTTCTCACACTGCAGGCTCTGCCCCTAGCGGGCAGGAGCACCACTGCCACCTGGTGGACCCGCTGTGGTCAAAGATTCCACCCATTCGAGCACTTGCAGTTCCTCGGCAGACAAGGGGGTCCAGCGAGGTTAGTGGGGTTCCACAGGCCTGGGCGGCAGTGAGCATCCACAGCCGGGATCCCTCAGCCCCACCTTAGCCGTGTCCTCTGGAGCCGGCCCTGCTGCCTTATTCTTTCCCCAGTTTCCTCCCAGGTATTCAGGCCAACAGCTAGAACTTTCCAGCTGGTCAGGAGAGAAGGGTCAGACCACTGTGCGACTGGTGTTCATAAGGAAGAGTTGAGGGCTTCCAGCTGTCTTGGTCTCTGGCACCACGATGGCCTCTAACAGCATCTGGCCTCTGACAAATCCCCTGGCCTAAGTGCGGATAAAATCCCTTTCCCCTGAGATTGGACAAGGCCACGTGGAATACCAGAGGAGCTTCGCCAAGGAGCAAAGCAAAGGTCAAACGCAAAAACCTAGAGCATAGATGCGTGCAGAGAAGATTCCAGATGCAGAGGTGGCGGGGGTATGCAGACCAGCTTGGCAGAGAGGCTTTGCGTTCCTTCCTGGAGCCCTATATAAGGTTGCCTAGTTCCCCTCTGAGCCTCAGTGTGCGCAGGCTCCCTGTTTGCTCTGGGGGATGTGGAGACCCAAATCCCCTGCGCACTCCCAGCAAGGAACTATCTCTTTCTGAACCCCTGAAAGAAAGAGGACCTGAACCAGGAAGGCTCGGCTCTTCATTGGACACGGCTTGAGTCAGTCATCTCTGCTTGGCAAATAGCTGAGAAGTGTGGGCGTTCCTCAATTGGAAAATGAGAAAAAAAGAAGGCGAGGACTTGTGAAACCCGATGAGTCCTGGTCCTGGCTGGTGTGTCAGGGTGGCCTCTGGTATAAATACGCCCTGAGGCCTCAGAACAACAGGTGAAAAAATTTTAGTGAAAGGTAGCACCGGACATAACCTCTGGCTAGTGAACATGTCACTCAATTTGAAGAACATAAACAAGGCCTGAGAGCCTGGAGCCTTGAAGACCATCACTGTTCTCACCTGCCTTCCCCCGCCCCCTATCCCCGGACCCGCCTGTATTTAAGCAGAGGAGGCCAGAGCTGTCCAAAACACAAGCTGAGCTGGGCCTGGTTAGGGGAAGATTCTTCCTCACCTGGGGGCGGGGGCTGTGGAAGCTCTGAGAGGACCCAGGGGGCCGCAGCAACCCAAAACTTCGCCAGGAATGGATATCTTGAAGGATGGGAGAGGGAGGAGTGTCAGTGGGGGCCGGGTTAGGCATGGGAGAGAGAAAAACAAGGGATGGTGAGACAGTGGCAAACCCATAGGTAGGGAGCCAGCCTGGCCCGGGGCCTGGGCAATCAGAGATCATTTCACTTGGGACATTCAGAGTTTGTCCTAAAGCCATTTCCTCTGACTTTCTCTTTATTGACCCTCCAACCTCATACTCCTGGGGAGTTGGGCAGCTTGACAGAGGCCTTCTTCCAGGTGTACAGGGGAACCAGTGGAGAAGAACACTATCCAGCCCTGGTGGCTTGGATCTGGGGAATAAAGGAGTGGGTTAAAGGCCATGGTCTGTTTGAGTGACAGGCCCCACTGCCGTCTGCTTTAGATCGGCAGTAACTTGACAAGTGGGCATGTGCGTGGTGGCACAGCATCCTTCCAATAAGGAGGATAGTAGGCCCATTGCCATCTTACCCCTCCTCTTGTGACTTTCTGAGCGGGGTTATGACCAGATCTTGGGCAGCTGCCCAAAGCTTTCGTTATCCTTGGACAAGTTCAAGCCCACTTCAGGCCCAGAGAAGTGCTAACTCATTCTTCTACTTTGAGCAAAGAGGGCGGCTGGCATTTCCTTGTTCCTCTCTGAGGATTCAGCTCACTTGAGTTGTCCGATGCCCTCATGAAAGCTTCTGGCTGTCAGAACTCACAGACCATCTGCCTGGATTGTCCTGGGCCCCTCCTTTAGGGCACAGA
Organism: Pteropus alecto; assembly: GCF_000325575.1. NCBI lineage: Eukaryota > Metazoa > Chordata > Mammalia > Chiroptera > Pteropodidae > Pteropus > Pteropus alecto. The sequence continues at coordinate 9,726,620 of NW_006431920.1, read as the reverse complement.
ACCTGGCAATAATGTGTCCTGTTTGGCAGCCTGCGTGACATCTCTTCTTGTATCTTATCGGGTGACTTGAATAATGATCATGCCTGTTGACACTTAGAGCTCTCAAAGGGAATTCTGAGCAGCAATGGAAGGGCAAAACAGAACTCAAGGGCACTTGTACCAAATGCTGCCCATATAGCTGGTGCTTAAAGCCATTGCTGAAAACAACAACAAAACAGGTTCTGGGCAAGCACTGAACAGTGGATTAAATCAGTATGGCAGATAGGAAACCCAGAGTGAGGAGTTTGGTTTCCAGATAAGTAAATTATATAATTGTCTGAGAGAGAATCTATTCAGTTGCATAACTCACCTTTTGCACAAAGCACAAACTCCAATATTTGTAGGGTTTATGTTCCAGAATGAAGATTTAATATTTGAGACCTCTGCTGGATTTATTTTTACTTTAGTTGGAAACATTTCTTTTTTATCAAACAACTCTTTATCAAATGCCGACTAAGCAGATAGCTGTTAGGATGTTCTCTGAGGGGTGGGTGAGTCCCACTTGGATCTGTGGGCCTGGAGGAAGATCAGGGAGCTCCTGGGACAAGGCTACCAGGACCGCGTGAGGTAGAGACAGAGAGGAAGTCGGGCACAGCTGGAATGGAGCAGGGACTGGGAGCTGCTGGGATAATGGGGGTGGGGTAGGGAGGATGGAGCACTGAGGAGTGTGCAAGACAAGACTTTGATTCGAGGCTCTCCCAGCATGCCTGCATGGCTCCCCTCTCACTGCACGCCCATGACTCGCACTTGCCTGTCTCCCTTCTAGGCCGTAAGATGGGCAGAGACCCAGCCTGAGCCTAACAAATAACACCAGGGCTTGATCATAGGGATGTGTGGGGAGGATGGGGATGAGCAAGAGGCAGAGAAGGAAGGGTCAAGAAGTCAAGGATCCCAATGAAAGCCACGGGTGACACCAGTAGAACTGTTAAGGAATTCTGGAAATGTTTGATGATCATGTTTGGTAGGTTCAATTATAGCCATCGGTTTCTCTGTGTCAGTTAGTAATAATACCCTCAAAACCCAAAGAGGCATTGTGGGTTTCTTTCTCAGCCAGGTGGAGGGAGAGATGTTGGTGATCCTGCATACTAGGCTGATGAGTGGACAGTGGCAGGCGGAAAAGAGAAAATGCCATCAGAGGCCCCAGGAGCCGTAGAAGACAAGATGAGGATGAATGGGGAGCCTGAGGGATGGAGCTGGAACTCGAGCTAGCAGGAAGGCCTGCGTTCCAGCGTAGCTGTTAGTTCCTGCTTCACCAGTGGTTCCTCAAAATTAGTGATAGAGGGACCAGAGCGGCTTCTACATTCTGGCTTTAGGACGGCCCATCGTGCACAGGGTTTTTTTTTTTTTTTTTGTAGGAGCTTTCCCAAAGGACAGGACTCCTGGAGGCCTCCCTTCTGCCCCATTTTCTCTCCTCCAGCCTCTGCTCTCTGGGGCCCAGCCCTACTCCCCATTCTCACTGAAGCCGAAAGTCATTTCTTATAATCACTTCTCCTTAGCATAAAAATACAAATACATGGCACATATATTTATTTTAGAAAGGGCAGGAAACATGCCTATTTCCATTCGTTTACCAAGCAACCAGAGGACTCTAAATAGCACACTCTAATGTTTGGGCTGGTTGGTTGGGGCTGTGATTTGCGAGCTCCTTCTTGGCTCTGCTGACTTGACTCTTGTTGAGGACATTGCAGTTGAGTGCCTTGGTTATAGCCCCTCGTCCTTTTGGGAGATTAGGGGTTTGGCTCCAGTGCCTCTTAAGTGGACCTTGTTCTCTCAACAGACCTTGACCACTGCAGTGCTTGCTCCTGGAAGGGTGGGAAGAAGGTGGCTACATGTCATGTAACTCCCAAACAACTGCCGGGGGAAATCACTCAGCTTTAGAACTTTTTCCTTAGCCTCCCAGGTGGAAGGGAGCATAGATCTTGGGGGAGCCCACTTTTCCTTTCCCATGGGAATTAGGAACTCAGGGACTACAGGGAGTAAGGTAGGATGAGGAGATGGGGCTGAGCAATGACCTTGGAGAATGACTTTGGGATTCACGACAGAATAATCAGATGAAGCTCTGAGAGGTAACCAGAATTCAATCAGATAAGAACTGTGCAGTCCCAAAGGATGAGAAGCATATAAAAGAATGCAGGATTCTTTAGACTTAGATGGAAAAATATATTGTTACATACCTTAAGGGTCAAATAAATGCAAAATCAGGGGTGTGCCCAGGATGAGGGTTATAGACTGAGCTGTAGTTTGAAACTTGTAATCGATCACTTGTATCCAAGAGCGTGGTCTCCTCAGCAACCTCCACCTTTAAGTTAGGATATTAGAGACAGGAGATAGGGCCTGGGCCTGACTGGTTCATAGAGTCACCAGTGAGGATTCAGTCAGCACGCACACAAAATCTCTCAATGATGAGCAGTCTCATAGGCTATTCTATAGATTGGAGGGAATTATCTCCCTTATGGGTAGACATCTTAGTGGCCCAGGGAAAGCTTAAAATTCAGCACAAGAATGTTTAAGGGAATCAAAACTGTAGTTTTAATACAGATGGTCCTCAACTCACGATGGTTCAACTTGCAAGTTTTTGACTTTACGATGGTGCAAAAGTGATATGCATTCAGTCGCAACCATACTTTGAATTTTGGATTTTGATCTTTTTTGAGCTACCAGTATGCAGTGTGATATTCTCTTGTGATGTTGGGCAGGAACAGCGAGTCACAGCTCCCAGCCTAGCACGCAATTACTAGGGTAAACAACTGACACTCTACAATGTAGTATTAAATGCATTTTGACTTATGATATTTTCAACTTACAATGGAGTTACAGGGATTTAGCCCCATTATAAATTAGAGAGTATCTGTCTTTTCAAGTTAAAATAAAATGTGCATATTTATTGTCTTACCTGTTCTGGTTGCTATAACAAAATACCATAGGCTGGGTGGTTTATTACAGCAGAAATTTGTTTCTCACAGTTCTCGAGGCTGGGGAGGGCCTCCTTCATAGTTCATAAGCAGCC
>NW_006431920.1:9712964-9722596 GCF_000325575.1 Pteropus alecto | reverse complement strand
AATGTTTAAGGGAATCAAAACTGTAGTTTTAATACAGATGGTCCTCAACTCACGATGGTTCAACTTGCAAGTTTTTGACTTTACGATGGTGCAAAAGTGATATGCATTCAGTCGCAACCATACTTTGAATTTTGGATTTTGATCTTTTTTGAGCTACCAGTATGCAGTGTGATATTCTCTTGTGATGTTGGGCAGGAACAGCGAGTCACAGCTCCCAGCCTAGCACGCAATTACTAGGGTAAACAACTGACACTCTACAATGTAGTATTAAATGCATTTTGACTTATGATATTTTCAACTTACAATGGAGTTACAGGGATTTAGCCCCATTATAAATTAGAGAGTATCTGTCTTTTCAAGTTAAAATAAAATGTGCATATTTATTGTCTTACTGTTCTGGTTGCTATAACAAAATACCATAGGCTGGGTGGTTTATTACAGCAGAAATTTGTTTCTCACAGTTCTCGAGGCTGGTGAGGGCCTCCTTCATAGTTCATAAGCAGCCATCTGACTTCTCACTGTGTCCTCTTGGTAGAAAGGACAAGGGAGCTCTCTGGGTCTCTTTTATAAGGACACTAATCCCATTCATGGGGCTCCACCCTCATGACCTAATCACTTTTCAAAGCTGTACTTTCTAAACACCATCACATTGGGGGTTAAGATTTCAACATATAAATTTTGGGCAAGCATTCAGTACATGCCAATGATACATTATATACATGCAAATTTAAAGAGAATTTGTCTATTAGACTAATAGACTATTCTTAATATTCTACTTTTATGTTCGTACTTGAATAATTGGTTGAGATTTGTGATTTTAAATCTTTGTAAGTTTACATATAGATTGGAAATTTAAGAGAATTTAAGCTTTGCTGTTTTTTGTGCACTTAATTTTTTAAATCTATGAGTCCCTTTAGTACTTGGGAAGCTTTCTCAGTCAGATGAAGTACTTAAAAAGGAATCGAATATATTAAATTTATAAATGCTGCTTAAAATGTTGAAGAGGTTTAATTAACTAAGTGTATAAATGGGACTGAACATTAATCAAAAGCCCTCTCAAAGCGATTGTTAATATTTGCTAGACTTATAAATAGGATAATAAGATTTCTAAGCTGATTTTAAAAGCTTAAAGAAGAGTCATAAATTCCCCAAACTATATATTTAATAAATCAAATACTAATTTTCAAGACCCAAGTAAAGCTATGAGTGGTCTTTTCTGTGCACAGAAGCCACCCTTGAGGACATAAAACCTTTCCTCTAACCAGTGAGTGGGTTTTCAGTGGTGCAGGAGGGAGGAGGGCGAGTGGAAAGTGGAGAAGAGAAAATAGATTTTAGTATCCTAGGGACTGTCTCATTCCCAAGTTCACGTTACTTAGGATGTTCTGCCCAATGCCAAAATGTTCATCTCATGGGGAGAGACTATAATTAAGTCTATGCTTACTATGTCAGGGGTCAGAATAGCTGATGGGTGTTTTTGGCAACTAAGATAGCATGTTAAGTCATGATGGCTTTGGGCTCCTAAAAGCCCCTTTCAGGAAGCCCTTGTAGGTAGAGTTCCACTGTTCTGTTTGCTGTAAGTTATTCCTCAAATCATTATCCCTGAGCAAGAATAAGAAAGGCTGTTTCATGGTGGAGCTTGAAGTTTTTGTCTCCCAGAGGGGTTTGAGAGCCAGTGGAATGTGCATCAGTCAGAATTTTTATTTGCATCTAACAGAAGCCAGCTCTAGCCAGTTTAAGCAGAAACAAAGCTGCTGAATAGCTACTCACAGAACCATTGAGAAAATCCAGCTCAGAAGTGATAGTGGCCAGAACCACAGTCAAAGACATGGAGTAGAAAAAGCTTGGAGAGAAAAAAAACTGCCAACGCTGAGCCTGAGATGCCAGTTTGGGCCTCTGGTGGTGGGTTTCAACATGGGTATTGCTGTCATGCTGCCCCTGGAATGCCCATCAGAAGATTTTCTACTATCCTGCTTCTCTGTATTGCTAGTGCCTGGTCCAAGGTCTCAGGTAGATGTGCCTGGGCAACTTATGTCATACACCTGTGCCCCAGCTGCAGCGAAGGCTGGAAAAGAGAATGTGGCCTTTCAGCTTCTGTGGTGGGAAGTGGCTCTGATTCCCTCTGAGACTCACAGCAGTGGCGCGTTGGAGCCAGCTTATGAGAGCCTATTGTTATAATTTCAAGGGCTTGAGCCAATTATTAAACACGACCATTATTAAAATGTAAGTTGTAGCAGGTGTAGTTCTTCCTATTCCTCCTGGAAAAAAAAAAAAAGTAGAACTAAAGCCCCTGGACATTATATATAAGAGAAACACGAGAAGACTCTGAAAGGAGGAGAGAAGAAGGCAGACCAGCTAGGGATACTGGGACCAAAAAATACACTGGTGAGTTCCTTGGGATTTCTTTTTGCCTTGTATTTCCCATACTTGGAGCTGAAGAAGCTGACAACTAGAAATGCCAATGAGTGCAGACAAAAAATCTCCAATAAAAATCTGCTTTTTCTAGCCAAAAGACCAGGAAAGGAACAACATAGCAAGACAGAAAACTTTCAGACAATAACTTCCAAATATCACAGAAAACTGTGGGACCATCCCCACCTACGCTAACAAAATCTAAATGGAGAGCCTAGACTTCTAGCCTTGAGAGATTGTGACAAGGCACTTCAACACCCCTGCTGCGGTGGTGTCATAGAAGGCCAAGTAGGAGACCTGGACTTTCCTATCCACAAAGCAGGTCTTGGAGGAGGCCTAGTGGAGAGTCAGAACTTTCACCATTGCTCAGCAATTAGAGGCAGAGAGAAAAATTATATAATGATAAAAGATATAATCCACCAAGAAGACTTAGCAATTCTAAATGTGCATGCACCAAACAACAGAGCTATAAAGTGTGCAAAGCAAAAACTGAACTGAAAGGAAACAGACAAATCACAATTATAGTTGGAGACTTCAACATTTCTCTCTCCACAATTGATAGAACAATTGATAGAAAATCAGCAAGGATACAGAATTCAACAACACCATTAGCCAATAAGATCAATTTGACATTTATAGAACAGTAATTCCACAATATCAGAATACACATTCTTTTCAAGTGCTCGTGAAGCATATACCAAGATAGACCATATCCTGGGCAATAAAACAAATTGAAACAAATTAAAAAAATTTAAATCATACAGTTTATTCTCTGACCACAATGGAATCAAGTTGGACTATCAATAATAGAAAAATCTCCAAATACTTGGAAAGGAAACAACACACTTTTAAATAACCCATGAGTCAAAAAGGAAAATTTGAGGGAAATATAAAAGTCATTGAACTGAATAAAATTAGAATACGATATGTCAAAATTTGAGGGACACATATGAGCAGTGCAGAGAGGGAAATTTATAGCACTAAATGCAAACAGTAGAAAAGAAGAAAAGTCTCAAATCAATAAGCTAAGCTCCTACCTCAATAATCTAGAATTAAGATGAGCAAACTCAACCAAAGCAAATGGAAGGAAGAAAATAATAAAGGTAAGAGCAGAAATTAGTAAAACCAAAAACCAAAAACAACAAACAGACAAAAAACCCAGAAAAAAGAGAAAATCAATGAAAAAAAAAAAGAGATGATTCTTTTAAAAAGTCAATAAAACCTCTAGCAAGACCAACAAAGAAAAAAGGAGAAAGGACACAAATTACCACCATTTGGAATGAAACAGGATATCACTACCTACCCTGCAGACATCAAAAGACCAATAAGGGAATACTACGAACAAATCTGTACATATAAACTTGACAACTTAGAAGCAATGGACCATTTCTCAAAAAACACAAACTGCCACAACTCACTCGATATAAAATAGATAATTTCAGTAGCCCTATAACATTTTAGGAAATAGAATTCTTAATTTAAAAATCCCCATAAAAGAAATCTCTAGACCCAGATGGTTTCACTGGAGAATTCTACTAAACACTTAAAAAAGAATTAACACCATTTATACAAAAACTCTTCCAGAAAATAGAAGAGGAGGGAACACTCCTATATTTGTTTTATGAAGTTAGTATTACCCTGATACCAAGACAAGGCAAAGATAATATAAGAAGAGAAATCTAAGGACCAGTAACCCTCATGAATATGGATGCAAAAAATCTTTTTTAAAATTAGCAAATATAATTCAGCAATATATAAAAAAAATAATACATGGACAAGTAGGGGGTTCATTCTAGAGATGCAAAGTTGTTTCGATACTCAAAGTCAATCAATGAAATCACCATGCTAAAAAATCATCATATCAATTGATACAGAAAGAAGCACTTGTCAAAATTCAGCATCCATTCATGATCAAAACTCACAGAACAACAGAAACAGAGGGAAACTTCCTCAACATGATAAAGGGCATCTACAAAAAAATCTATAGCTAATATTATACTTAATGGTGAGAGACTGAATGTGCCACCACGAAGACTGGGGTTGAGGTAAGGATGTCCTCTCTCACCACTCTTGTTCAACACAGTGCTGGAAGTTCTAGCCAGCGCAATAGGCAAGAAAACGAAAGAAATGAAAAGCCTACAGAGCAGAAAGGAAGAAATAAAATTGTTCGCATTTGCAGATGACATGATTGTCCACATAGAAAACCCTAAGGAATCTATAGAAAAAAACCAAAGCAAAACGACAAGAACTAATAAGTGAGTTTAACAAGGCCACAGTATACAAGGTAAGCATACAGAAATTAATTGCATTTCTATATACTAGCAATAAACACGATACCAAAATTAAAAATACGATACCATTTTCAGCTTCTAAAAGATGTAGAAGGTCTATATCCTGAAAACTACATAAAGTTGACAAAAGAAATCAAAGAAGATTTACATAAATGGAGAAACATACAGTATTCATGGATTGGAAGACTCAATATCATAAAGATGTCAGTTCTTCCTAAATTGATATTTAACTTTAATGCAATATTTATTAAAATTTAAGCAAGATTTTTTGGTAGATATAGAAAAGATTATTTGAAAATTTATATGGAAAGGTATAGGAACTAATAGCTAAAACAATTTTGAAAAAGAATAAAGTGAGATGAATTAGTTTACTTGATTTTAAGACTTATTATATCGCTACAGTAATAAGACTGTGTGGTATTGGTGGAGGGACAGACACATGGATTAATGGAACAGAACAGAGACCTCAGATGTAGACCCACACAAATATGCCCAACGGACTTTTGACAAAAAGTGCAAAAGCAATTCGATGGAGGAAAGATAGCCTTTTCAACAAATGGTACTGGAGCAATTGGATATCCATAGTAGGAGGATATCCTACTTAAATCTTATACCTTATATAAAAATGAACTCAAAATAGATCACAGATTTAAATGTAAAACTTAAAACTAGAAAAAATTTAGGAACAAGTGTTTTGAACTCTGTATCTGGTAGATTACTCGTCTCCATTTTGTCTAGTTTTTTTTTTTTTTTTCCTAAAGCTTTATTCTGTTCTTTCATCTTAGACATGTTTCTTTGTCTCCCCATTTTGGCTGCCTCCCTATGTTTGTTCCTATGTATTAGGTAGAGCTCCTAAGTCTCCCAGTCTTAGTAGAGTGGCTTTATGTAGTAGGTGTCCAGTTGGACCCAGTGGCACAGTCTTTCCTGGTCACCCGAGCCAGGCTCTCAAGGTATGTCCTCTGTATGGGTTGTGTGTGCTCTGCTATTGTGGTTGAGCCTTGGTTGCTGTTTGCATATCGATGGGAGGGATTGACCCTCGGGCTGATTGATTGTGAGGATTGGCCAGTGAGAGATTGACCCTATGGAGGATTTGCTCTAGTGGGGCTCTGGTGCCTGCCTAGTCTGTCCTTTGGGTGTGTCCTCCTCAGATGCAGCCCTAGGTGGTGCTTCAGCTCTAGGTCTCCAGCTTCGGTGGAAGCAATCCACTGGGTGTACTGGTCCAAGGGCCTCCTGGGAGGGGCCTCTGTAGCCGAGATGACACTCCCAATTCTCAGTGGCCACAGGCGGTTGTGGACCAGGCTGCATCTCTGCCCCTCTTACCAGTCTCCAGGTGACCTCTTATGTGTGTCCCCAGTTGTAGGACTTCTGTTCAGCCAGACCTCAGGCGACTCCCAATGATGGTTGCTTTGTAATTTTGTTGTAATTTTGGTGTGGTTGTGAGAGGAAGTGAGCACAGCATCTACTTTCTATGCCGTCTTGACCAAAATCAAGTTTGGCAGTTTCTTAAAAACCTAACCATGCAAGTTAAATATGCCCCAGCAATTGCATTCCTGGGCATTTATCCCAGAGAAATGAAGACTTATGTTTACACAAAAACTTGTACACAAGTGTTTATAGCAGCTTTATTCACAATAACCCCAAACTGGAAATAACTCAAATGTCCTTCACTGGGTGAATGGTTAAATAAACTGGAATACTAGTCAGTAATGAAAAGAAATGAATTTTTGATATACACGACAATCTATGTGTATCTCCAGAGAATAATGCTGAGTGAAAAAAGCCAGTCCCCCAAAGTTATACACTGTATGATTCCATTTATATAATATTCTTATAGTGACAAAATTGCAGAAATAGAGAACAGGTTAGTGGTGTTCAGGTATTAAGGAGGGAATGTGGGTAGGAGGGATGTGGGCAGACATTAAAGGTCAGAATGGGGGTCATTATTGTGATGGCAATGTTCTATATCTTGGCTGTGTCAAAGTCAGTATCCTTGTTGTGAGATTGATCTCAGAATAAAAAGCTTAATTTTAAAAAGTAAATTACATAAATTCAATTAAATATATTAATTGTATTTAATATTCAAACTTGTCACTTATTATTTTATTACTTTTACTATTATCTGTGTTCTTGAAGTTACTTATGCCTGTTGTATCTGTATAGTGCAGAGATTCTAGAATGATGTGCTATTGTGCCTTTCTTCCTAGTAATGCATTCAGTGACATCACGTTGATAGCTGGAAATCAGCCACAGTGGAAGAAACTACACCATAGAAATGAGCAAATTGGGTCTCCCTCCCTTCATAGTAGTCTGTTAAACTTTTAGCGGGACACCACTGCTTATAAGGTAAGGAATTTCCCAAACATAGGAAGTGAGTTTAGATACTGGATGACCACCCTTAACCCCAACCAAATAACAAATATCTATCAAAAAATGGGAAATGACTCAGATCAGTTGTGAGAGTCTATTTCCTTTTTACTTTGTTGCTATTCTCATCTTACACATGGCAGTTGTAGATTGTGAGTAGAGTGGATGCTAGGGAAAGGAATCCTTGTTGTCAATCTTGTTTTCTGAATATTCAGTAGATAAATGGCAGAATGGTGGAACTACAAAAAATGGAGCCTTAAGAATGCTTAGATACCTTTACATTTCCCCCTAGTCAATGTCCTCTCTACTCTCTATCCATCAAATTCTGATTTTTTCTTTAGCATGCTGATCTAGGGACCACTGGTTTTCCTCTTCCAGAAGACTTTTCTCCCCTGCTTCTCTATTTGGCCATAGGTGGGATGAGAGTAAGGAGAGATGGGCCTGTGGATAGGGATTTGGTCAACCATCCTATCCCATATTGTGGCTATAATGACTGGTCCATTGACATGCACAAACAAGGAGATGCTCGGACACTGAGTATAAGGAGTACTTTTCATTTACTAGGGTTGATAAATTGGCACTGGCAGCATCCATTCTCCCTGCCACAAAATGAGGGCCTCTCTGCAGCCAGAGTGTGGCCAACCCAGAGCTGGGCAGATGTGAGAGAGAGAGAGACAGACAGACAATAGTCTTATTTGGGCTGTATCCCTGGGAGCCCCTGAGGTCCTATTTCCTACAGCTTGTCCTTCCTAGCTAAATTCCATTTTTGGCTTTAGCAAATTCTATTTGAGTTTTTTGGCATGTGCAGCCAAAAAAAATTCCAGATAAGCACCCACTCCTTATAGAGCCTCCTCCGGTCTCCACGGCTTTCCTTCCCTCCTCTCGCTCTCAATCCTTTGCCCTCTATTTGGCATTTATATATGTGGTCTAACACTGCCAGCCACAACCTAAAACCATGGGAAACCCCTTTCTACCTACAGATCTGGTTAACTTACAGATAATCTTCAGAGGGCCTCTGAGCAGGATGCTTCTCTCTGCTGAGTGTCTTTGGATGCTGCAGCCAGCCATGCAGTTGAGTCAGAGGCAGGAGAACAACGTGATTCTACTGTTTTATAGCCTGCAAGAAACATTTGGGCAGGAATACACATTTTTTTTTCAATATAGAAGAAACCTCCAAAAATCAAGCCAAATGTTTTGAGAAACATTTTATGGTGGAAACTGATTGGGTGCCCAGACACCTCTGTCTTCGTTTCCCATATTCTTTGATTTATTTTGGCACCAGAACGTCTGTCGTGCTACCATCTAGCCACATGTTAATTTTTTTTTGTCTATGCAAGGGTGTAAACTGCATATGGTTTATTTCAATTAGCTTAATTGTTTTTGGTATTAAATAGCTAATTGTCTTAATTAGCTTCCGAAGACAACGATGCCGACAACGGTAATGACTACGTCTTCTCCATATGGTTACAGAAGACGGATGGTTCCATTTCCCATCTTTGGACTGTGCAGGTCTCAGGAGGAGGACCGGGGATGCAGGGGGAGGAAGATTGAAGTCCTCCAGAGAGCTGACCTGGCCTTGGATGCAAAACCTGAATATTAAAAATAAATGAGGAGGTGATGGACAGGGGAATAAAACAGGAGAATGAAGGATTTATGTAGGACTTGAGTCATCTATTTTCTCCATGTTCATACCATGGAGTGATGCTGGGTGAATAATAATAACAACACATGTCATGGTGCCAGCAGGTCGTATTGGCTATGATCTGAAGAGGCAATGTTTGAAGACCAAATTGTGGGACACTGAAAGTGAGAAATGCCCCCTAGTGCTATCTGTCTTAGGAAGAGCTGGTACCAGTCAAAGCCTAGGTGACATTTCTTTGGCAAATCTGGCTTAGATGAAGTTCATAGCTAGTGTCTGGCATATATTAGGAGCTTAATATATGTTTTAATCAGCACCTGCCAGGAAATCCTCTGGGCTCCATCTTCGAAATATATCTAGACCCTGACACTTAGCATCTTCTTTACCTCCACTCTCCTGCTCTGATTCAGCACCATCTTTGACCTTCTTGCCTCCAGCAGCTCCCCACTTATCTCCCTGCAGTTTATTCTCAACATAGCAGCCAAACGAATCTTTTCAGACATAAATCATATCATATCAGTGCTCTTCTCAGAATTCTCTAATGCCTCGCATCTTACTCGGAGTAAAAGCCGGAGTCCTTGAGATGACCTGCAAGGTCCTTCTGATCCTATCTTACCTTTCTGAGCTCAGCTACTCCTGCTCGCCTGCTGCATCTGCACTCCACACGTTCATGCCTTAGGGCTGCGCTGTCCAGTTCCATTCCCACCAGTCACATGTGCTTAGTGAGTGCCGTATGGGATCGTGAACGTACAGAACATTTTCATCATCACAGAAAGTTCTACCGCATAGTGCTTCTTTAGGGACTTGACACTGGCTGGAAAGCTCTTCCCAAAGACATCCCCATGGCAAACTCCCTCAACCCCTGAGTCTCTGCTCAAATGTTACCTTCTCCAAGAGACTGATTCAAAACTCTCAGCCTACGATCCAGT
>NW_006431920.1:9702167-9712916 GCF_000325575.1 Pteropus alecto | reverse complement strand
CCCCTTGGTCTGTTCTATTATTATTATTTTTTTTTACAGTGCTTAACACCTTATCGCTTATACAATTTAGTTATTTGTTATGCTCATTGCTTATCGTTCATCTCTCCCTATGACCATGTATGCTCTAAGAATAGGGATTTGGGCCAGTTTCGTCCACTGTTGTATACTCAGCATCTGGAACAGTGCCTGGCACAGAGTTGGTACTCATGAAATGTTTTTCAAAGTAATTAGTTAATAAATCAACATATTTATCGAGACCCCACTGCGTTCCAGGCTCATGCTAGGCACTGGGGATGCATAGAAGAATAAAATAGATATTGTCCCTACTGTCATGGAGTTTCTATTCCAGTGGGAGAGACAAGTAAACAAATTACGAAACACAAATCATGAAAGTTCTATGAAAGAGACCAATAGGGAGCAAAAATAGAGAATATCATGTGTGTGTGTATGTGTGTTGGGGTGGGGAGACTTTTTGATGAGGACAAGCCAGCTATGTAAGGAAGGGTGGTAGGAGGAGGGGGTTGCAGGGAAGGTTGAAAAGTATTTCAGAGGAAAGAGCATGTGCACAGACTCTGACTAATGCATGCCTGGGTGAGTGACTAGTGCTTGGGAGATGACCATGAGTTATGAATCATCATAGATCAGCCAGTGAGAGAGGTCTGCCTTCCATGGCATGCTACTCAAAGTGTGGTCTTGAACCAGCACCATCTGAATCATCTGGGATCTTGTTACAAATACAAATTTATGGAGCCAAACCCAGACTTGGGAATGTGTGCTTTAACAAGTCCTCCAGGTGATCCTGATGCTCACTGTTCTATATAACACCGTACCCCTTTATAGAATCTAAGCACGTAGTGGGCACCTGATAACTGTTGTTTGAATGAATGAATGAATGAATGAATGAGGGGATATATGTAACAATCACCACAGCACCTGTTCCTTTTTATGTTCTCATTCTTTGGCAGAAGCTCAGATGATAATTACCATGAAATACAAAGTGATGCTCTCTTTATTTACTGAGCCAGAGGGCAATCATTAAGGGGAAGAATGAAAGAGAAGAAAATACCTGAGCGTCATAGGAATTCAGAGATTTGGATTTAGAGAGGAGAGCGAAAGCCATTCCTGATGGGAGAAAGCAAAGGTTTGAGGAGCATGGCTTGATCATGGCAGAGAGGAGGGGGCCACCAGCCGGAAAGGGAAGTAGGTGTGGGAGGAAGTGGGGACGATGCTGGAAGACAGACAGCTCTCTATGGCTGGTGTAGAAAGCACACAGTAGGTAAAGGGAGCTGGTTGCGTGATGTTTTTAAGGTAGTGTTGCCATTTGCAAGGTGGTTGGAGTGACAAAATGTACAGTGGTCTTGGCCTTGCTCTACAGAATGCCTTAGCTACGCATCTAATGTTTAAAAGAGCAGGAAGGCACTGTCACCGTCTAGCATTTTTTATATGCCCCACACTGTTCTAAGCATTTTACATGCATATGCTCATTCAATCCTCACAATTCAATGAGGTAGCTACTTGTATTATTTGCCTAATGAGGGGACTGTGACACAGAGAGGTCAAATAACTTGTCCAGGGTCACCTAGCCCGTAAGTGGAAGAGCTCATATTAAACCAAGGCAGTCTGGTTCCACTACACTATGTTGCCTCAACTACACTATGAATCCAAAGGAACTTGGTATCACATTCTCTGCCTTGCTGCTCACCAGTCCCCTTGGAAGCCTTGTGGGAGAGGGTGGGCTCCTCGGTACATCGCTCCTTTCTCCTCCCCTCTGGCTCTGTCCCCTCCCTGGCTCCCACTCCTCCCTCCTCCACCCTCTGGTTTCCACGGTCAGCGTGCCGGCCAATTAGATTTGGTGGAATGCCTTCGTGTGTAGGAAGAGGTGGCTGTGGGGATGGTCCCAGGTCTGGGCAGGAGTGGAATTAAATTTTATGCGGCTTGAAGTTTATACTATCTTGGTAGCCTTCTTTAAGAAAAGGAATACAACAATGTTTTGCTTTTGCAAATTTTACGAAACAATTGACCTTGTCCATAGCAAGCCCCCACTGCCTGCTCAGGGTCTTGGAGGGGGCCACATTAGCTTTGCGGAAGACCCACCTCTGGATCCTGAACTGGCTTTTCTGGCCATCCCAGAATGGAAGGTGTAAAAGATGAGCATCTTTCTCTTGCTAATAGTGATCTCCTCTTAGAGCAAAGTCAAGTGCTTGAGTATCTTTTTTCTCACCTCCCCAAAGCCTTGTGGTGACCCTATGTCATTTTGGCTTGGGAGAGAGCAAGAAAACTCCACCCTGCCTGATTTAGGAGAATATGGGTTTGTTGATTAATGGGCAAGACCATAGGTAGAGGGCTCTGCAGTGTTCGAGTCCGAAGTTGGGACCCCAGTGCTGTAAACTGGGACATGTGGACTGCTTGCCGAAAAAGGAGCTGGTATTCTCCTGGCTGGACTCCACGGGACAGGCTGCCATCGCCTGCAGTAAATGACTCCACATCTTTCCCCTCTGCTGGCTCCGTTCTTATTTTATTCCATTCCTGTGTACATTTTACAGACACGGTTCAGTCAGGGAGTGGCCTGGCTGTAGCCTTGTTAAGGACCTGGCTCTTTATATAAGTAATTTAGCAGGTAGCAAAGCTACATATGCAGCTTCTCTAAACAAGTCTTTGCCCAAATCTCATTTGGGCTGGCATGGTTATGCCACAAACCTAGTCTGGCCCATCCTTAGTACAGGGACACGATCATAGTGGCTTGAGGAGCATTAATTGAGAGGTTTGGATAGGTTTCAAGCCAGGAGAGCTAGAGAGACAAACCAGGGGTGGGGTAGGCACCCAAAGGTAAGAGATGAAGGGTAAAGTGGGGATTTGTGCCTGGAGATGGAGAGTAAAGCTCAGACATTTTACACCATCATGTTCCACTAGATTTCAAAGAACAAATGCTCCATTCTCAAGGGGATGATGGTGGTCTTGGCATGCGGGTAGGACTAATGTTGCTATTGAAAGCACCCATTTGATATTTAAATATTCTCTCTTTTCATTTTCTTTTCTCTCGCTCTCAGAAGAAATTGACTATAAATGACAACTTCACAGACAGTCCTGAGCTACAGATTAGAGCTAAGCCAGCAGTCCTGGAATTTATAATCATAACCTTTTGGAAATGAACTACTAACGAATCAAAACACAAGTTTATTAAGTATCTAACCTGGGCTGTAGCAATTATCAAAGGCACCTCGTCAGCCAATAATTCTAAAATGGTTGAAATTGCTGCTGCCCCTTTAATCAGGTCTCAAACTTGGGTGCTTGGGGTCCCCCCTCTTCTGCCTTCCTCATGCTTCACATGTAAGAATTGCCAGAGCCCGGGTGAGATGTCCTTTTGTTTTTCGTTTTTGTTTTTCATCCTTCAAGGATTCATGCCATAAGGTTCAAAGCCTGAAGACGGTAAAAATGAGAATTAAGGGCTAAATGTTCAAGTGTCCTGAAATGTGCCCATTCCTTTTAAGAAAGACTGTGTTATTTGAACAAGAAGCAGAGCAACAGGCAGAGTTCATGTAGAAACTGAAATGAAGACTAAATTGTAAAAGAAATACTTGTTGAAAGTAACAAGTTAATAAGGCAGATTGACCTTGAGAGCAGGATTTGCTTTTATTAAGGTCACTGTGTAGTGAATACGAATCCTTACTGTAAATGTGTGCGTGTGGGGCTGGCATGTCCCCTTCTGACTCAGGCTGCTCTTGGTCAGTGGTTGCTAAAGGGCGGGGGTTTTAGGCCATGGATGCACAACATGAAGTAACATCACGAGAAAGGGATGCTGTTTAGAATCACACTGGCTGCACTTGAATGTTGCCTTCATCATTTACTAGGTAAATGACCTTGGGCAAGTTACTTAATCTCTCCATGCCTCAGTTTCCACATTTCTCAAGGGATAAGATTGATACCTGCCTTTAGGGGTTGTCATGAGAACTCTGCTGTGTAAATGTTCATTGTTATGATGATGAATTTACTTTCAATACTTCTGATCTGATAAAAGAAAGGTCTCAGTTTGGTGATAATACGTCTTACATAGCCACTTTTGGCACCTGCTAATATCCCTTTTAGAGAGAGCAGGGCTTAGTTTCAGAATTAGCTAGAACATAATCATACTGCTTTTTTTTTTATTATGTTAATTTTTATGGTTACCTCATATTTATATGGCAAGTGAAACAGGTTTTCTCTTTATAACAGTGACATAAAATTTTCTAAAAAAGTAACTTCAGTGCTTGCTTTGGCAGCATATAAAATTGGAACGATACAGAGAAGATTAGCATGGCCCCTGAGCAAGGATGACACACAAATTCGTGATATGTCCCGTAGTTTTCCAGATTCTAGGAAAAAAAATAAATAATACTGGAAGTTGAAAAAAAGTAACTTTATTTAAATAAAATGTGACTTGATTTAAACAAAAATGTTAAGAAGACGGTAGATGTAAGTAGAAAATGAAGAAAGCAAACGTAATGAAAATGAAACATGGCTGACAGAGGTAGCAGACTGAGCAATCTTGTCTAAAAAATTTCCAGCACAAAACCACTGAGATTGAGACACATTTGGGCATTTTTATATTCAGGCGAGGGTGCTTCCTCTGGCCTCCTCCTGCTTTCCTTTGGCCCTTACATGTAAATGGTCACAGAGATGAGTCACTGGGTCAGTCAAGTGACTGCCCCATCCTATGCCCACACACACCCTCCCCATGATTTTGTCCCCTCTGACCACTGGGACAAAGGCTCCCAGGGGAAACAGGCAGACTCTGATCATTAGTGCAAGGTACTAGGGGTGTGTGTGTGTGTGTGTGTGTGTGTGTGTGTGTGTGTGTGTGTGTTATACTACATTGGAAAGTAGAATTGTGAAGAACTGATTATTTCAAGAAACTGTGAACAACTGATACAGTTAAGCCTGAACCTACGGTTTCTCTTTCCAGACACTGTATTTTTCACTCCTCCCAAATGAGAAAGAGCAGATCTGCCAGGTGTCAGGAAAGCAAAGGGAATGTGACTATTTCCATTGAGGGTGAAGGCAAAAGGACCTGAAACATGTGTTTTTAGATATAAATAGGTCAAAAAAGATGGAAACATAAAATTCTGGAAATGATATGATCTAACTAAGTTATTATAGAAAGGCAGACATGGGGACCATTTAAGAAAATTCTGGATAACATAAGCTATAAATTAATGGATCGTATGAATGGTCGAAATAAAGACCTTTAACCCCCAACTATGAGAATTTATGTTTCTATAACTCTATATCTTGGACTTCCAGAATCCTCTCCTTGGGGCTGGCTGTGGGAACCCATCCCAGGGCAGCTTGTGTCAGCTCTGGACTAGTCCTTTGTGAGGCAGGTAGGATACCTGTCTCCACTAGAATGCTATTACCGTAAACTAAATTATTCTCGACTTCTTTCCTGCGAATCTCCTATTTGCTTCTACTGTTACATAAGTGTCAAGGTTTCAAACTTTTGGGGTCATATAGTTCAATTGGCTTTCTCTTTCATTTCTTCACTCAACTGGTCATTAACTCCTCAAAAGTTTTCTGTGCAATTAGTATGAGCTCAGTGTCTTTCTGTTCACACTGCCATCTTCTTCAGCTGGTTCTTCTTTCAATAAATACCAATGGCTTAACGTCTGCTGGAACACGACCTGTGTCATCTTATGCCCGAATCCTTGATCATAGTACCCGGCATATAATTGGTGGTCAGGAGGTATTTATTGAGTTGCTGTGAGGGTGTCTCAGCCTTCTCCTTCCTGCTGGGAATGTTTCTGTTGTGTTGTTGGGGAGAGAAAAGCCCTCACGAGACCCCAGTCCAGTCTGAATGCTTAATTCTTCCTTGAAACTGACATCATCCTAGGGATCCGGTCTGGGGATCCACCCAGACCTTCTTTGTCCTCCTAAAAAATCCTAATGTGGACATATAAGATGACAGTTTAATTCACCTGTGCCCAGATGGTCAAATAAATGAAGGTATGAATTGGCAGGCAGCTGAAGGCCACTGGGGCTGCATGTGACATCATCAGAGATGCTCTGCCTTAGGTCCTTGATCTTTAAGTTCGGCCATCCCCTGCTTTCATTCTTTAGTCAGTTTTCAGAGAATCCTTTTCCACTGGGGGAACCTAAGTTGGTATTCTTATTACTAAAGAAAAGTAAAAGACAAAGCATATGAAAATATTTATATACTCAAACTCAGTTCCTACGTGGAGAAACACTTCATCGATATAAGGGCGGTGGCGCTTTATTATAGATAGATAAAGTTGTCCCTTGCCCATTGAATTAATAATCTGACTTTAATACTGGGTGTATAGAATGGAGTTTAGAGGAAGATGGCCATTAACTTTCCATGGCACATTTTTCAATAGAATTCCCTCATAGTAAATATTTTTTTATTCAGGGATAATATGCTATAGTGTTTTCAAAACGATTTCTTTTTCAACAGTAAAATGATTGTGTTATTTTGATTACATTCTCAGTCCTAGGTAATTGTTTCATTTTCCATTTCTAAAAGGAATTCAGACACCTAACACAATTGTACCTTGACACCAATTCAGATCGTCATGAAGAATTTTGTCGAGAGAATTCATTGAGTTGTGAATACCTTCTTTGCCCACATTTGATTTCCTCAAATCATCTGTGATTCATAGGTAGCACAGATGTTCCCAGCTGCTGGAAAATGAAGCTTGAAGTTGATGCTGATAAGGAGAAAAATACTTAATTCAAATTCCAAGAATTGTTTGACCTAAATCAATTTCAACTTGAGGAAATGGGGTCAACTCTCTGTCCCTCAGAAGAACCACCCTGGTGATTAAAAAGTAAATCTTGAAGAATTAAATTATGTTGCTGTTCAGCTTTCATATGCACACTTAGGAAAAAAAAAAAAAAAAACCCCAGCGCATCAAAGGCTGTCAGAATAACTCAATTTAGTGATAGTGGCAAAGCATTGTGAAAAAAGACATTCTAGGCAGCAAGCTTTGCTCGGGGGAACTGCTACACACTTCAATTGGTATCGGAGAGAAAAGAAGTCTTTCAAATGAATAATTTTATGACTTTCAATCATACACATACTGCTTGAGTATCAAATTATTTTAAATGAGAACTTCAAAAAGATCTACTTCTTAAATGAGTAAAAAGCCCTAAACGGCTTCCGAACAGAACAAAGAGATTTGGATTAAAATGCCAAAGAGAAACGGATCTTGTGCTGGACATTTCTGTGCCAGGCAAGATTCCCGAGACACGTACAGGGTAGAATTGACCCTCTGATGGAAGGGAGCATAGACCGCAGGATTTAATAGATAATGAAACTCAGCCCTCCTTGTTTTATACCCGCCAGACCCATTCAGTGTCCAGTCCAAACGCATCCCAAGTTAATGTTCTCTGAGTGGCACGGAGAAAAGTTAGTGATTGATAAAGTGCTGTGGGTTGTGGGATTAATGAAAGACAGTGGCTTGTGTGTCAACTCTCCTAGATTACATTTGCATTTTAAAAGAGAGATTTAATACCTTTAACTCTTAGCTCATCCCTAAGGCAAGGATTTTCAGGTAACTGGGTACACGGTCTTTGTCCCCCAGTTTTTTCTTTCTCAGGGAAGTAGTGAAGAAGACACAGGCTCATGAAAGTGAAAACGCTCTGAGGACTTGGAGATGTGATGGGAAGATGTATTCGTCATGTCTTTTTATTCTGTATTTTTGATGCTTTGACATCTTGGGACCTTGCTGAGTCTGGAGAGACTGCCTCTTCCAGGGTTAGCTCATTCCTACAGGTAGTCAACAGCTCACCTGCAAACCCACCAATCCAGAGTCCATACCTCAAATCACCTCCTTTATGAAATTCTTACACTCTGGGCCACTATTTTTCTGCCCTAATCACCCCAGCACCAGGTACCAGATGACTAGGAACAGCCCTCATGCCCCAGGGTCCACTGAAATTATTCAAATGAGCCCATGCCAAACCTGCTGACCCCGCCTCACCAGTTTCTTCCTGCAGAAATCACAAAGAAGGCTCCTGGCATTTCCCCCTCACTTCCCCTGCCTAGTAACTGGTTCCGGGGCTTCCTCATATGACCCTCCGTGAAAGGGCATGCTCCATTCTTTTGAGATCTACGAGTATAACAAACTATCTTTTAAAAATAATTAATTAATCATTCTTTTTTTAGTTATGACTTTTTTAAAAAAGCAATTTAAAGTCCACAGCAAAATTGAGGGAAAGGTACAGAGATTTCCCATATCCCCTTGCCCCCACATATTCATAACCTCCCCCGCTGTCAACAAGCTCCCCACCCCCAGTGGTACATTTTTTTACAATTGATGAACCTATATTGACACATAATCATAATTGTTCAAAGTCCATAGTTTACATTACTGTACACTCTTGATGATTTGCATTCTATGGGTTTGGACAAATGGATAATGACGCGTATCCATCATTATGGTATCATACAGAGTATTTTTACTGTCTTAAAAATCCTCCATGTGCTCAGTTTATTCATCCACTCTCAGCTCTTGATAAGCACTGATCTTTTTATTGTCTCAGTAGTTTTGCCTTTTCCGGAATGTCATACAGCTACTATAAAAATCCACGTGCAGGTTTTTGTGTGGACGTTAAGTTTTCAACTCCTTTGGATAAACATCAAAGATCATGATTACAGGATCACATAGTAAGAGTATGTTTAGTTTGGTAAGAAATATCAAACCATCTTTTAAACTTTAAAGCGATTATGCCGTTTTGCATTCCCAACAGCCACGAATGGGAGTTTCAATTGCTCCACATCCTTGCCAGCATTTGGTATTGTTAATGTTCTGTGTTCTGGATTTTGGTCATTCTAATTGATGCATAATTGTATCTTATTGTTGTTTTAATTTGTATTTCCCTGGTGTTATGTGATGTGGAGTATCTTTTCATATGCTTATTTACCATTGTATATCTTTGGTGAGGTGTCTATGAAGGTCTTTGGCTCATTTTTAAAATTAGGCTGTTTGTTTTCTTATTGTTGAGTTTTAAGGTTCTTTGTATATCTTGGGTAACAGTCTCTTATCAGGTGTGTCCTTTACAAACAGTTTCTCTCAGTCTGTGACTCGTCTTCTGGTTTTCCTGACATTGTCTTTTGCAGAGAAGCTTTTAATTTTAGTGAAGTCCAGCTTATCAGATATATTTCTCATGAATCATGCTTTTGGTGTTCTATCTAAAAAGTTTTCTCCATACCACAAGGTCATCTATGTTTTTTCCTATGTTATCTTCCAGGAATTTTATAGTCTTGTGTTTTACGTTTAGGTCTGTGATCCATTTTGAGTTAATTTTCGTGAAGGCTGTAAGATCTGTGTCTAGATTAATTTTTTTTCTTTTTGCATGTGGATGTGAGGTTGTTCCAGCACCATTTGTTGAAAAGACACAAACTATCTTCAATGACAGTTATCTCCCAATCTGTGGGCCCCACCATTCCTGAATAATAATAAAATCTGTAATTTGAAACAGAGGCTCTGATTTTCATTTAGTTGGGACAGGACGCCACTTCTGCTAACGGCAATGCTTTTGCTGCCCAGTGTCCACTTTTGCTGGCTTGATCAGTCCTCAAGTCTGTTCCTGAATCTTGGGGGCCTGGATTACAACATGTCCCCAGAGATGGTGACTCAGAAATGGGTGGTAGGCAGGCATGTCGGCTCCTCCCGAGAGCCGTGGGCAAACTAGGAAAGCACCTGCAATGAAAGCATTCTGTCATTGGCCCAAGAATTCCAGGCTCCGCCTTCCCAACTCTGCTTCCATTTTCTCTTTTCTCTGGATTTTGGTCATTCTGGCTTCTCTAATCTCTATTCTTTGGCACCATTTGTGTATTCTCCCGCTCTGCCTTATCTTTTATCCAGCTTTTAACAATTTTTGGAAGGACCTCATTATAATTTAAAGTTTTTCTTCATATAGGTTCTGCACATTCCTTATTAGGTGTATCCTTAGCTATTTTCGTTTTGTTTTGACTTTTTGACTTTATTTGGTTGCTGCTTTTTAAATGGGATTTATTTCTTCCATTGTATTTTCAAATTCATTGTGTATGTAACAAACTATTGATTTTCATGTATAAATTTTTATTGCTAGCCATCTTATCGGATTCTTCTATTGATTTTAACAGTTTTTTTTCTTTTAATTTGATTTTCTTTGGTTTTCCAGCTGTAGAGTCAAAATTAGCCCCCAATAATGATCATTTTTCTTATTTATGTTTATGAGTTTTTTTATAGTCTTGTGTTTTACGTTTAGATTCTTAAGTTACAGTGATGAGAATGGGCATTCTTACTCTGTTTGCTTGGCTTCCCAATTTGTTTTTTGAATGAGGATTCTGCCTCTCTCATTTCACTTATGATTCAGGAGACTGAACCTGACTTCTGATCTAGCACCTGGGCTCTCCTTGGTTGGGGAGAGAGCGTCAGGAGTGTTAGGGGATCAGGATTTGGAACCTGCAAGGCTGATGGGCCACTTAATCGTCACATCTACAGCACGTATCCCTGTCCCCAACTTCTTGGAACCTCCTCCAGCTTGACTTGTATTCTCAGGATCTTAGTAAATAACCTTGGAGGAAGGAACAACCAAAAAGAAATAGTCACAAAAACTAACATTATTTAATGGATGGTATAATTAGGGAAACATACGATGGATGTATTTCTAAGGATATTTTGCCCTTAAAAAAAGAATCGCTTGACACTTTTCAGGTGCCAGTGACAGAAATCAAAATCAAACCAATTTAAATTAAAAAAGGAGAATTTC
>NW_006431920.1:9679145-9702092 GCF_000325575.1 Pteropus alecto | reverse complement strand
CTCATTCTTGCCTCTTTTGATGACTGACTTACTCCCAAAGCTGGTGCCTAGCATAGTAGCTTTTAGTGCCCTATCTAAGCACATGACATACATTCTTATTTAACCCTCAGCACGAGTGTTTGAGGTAGGCAAGGTTATCCCCATTTTGCAGAAGAGGAAACGGAGCCTTGGTGAAGAATCGGCCCAAGCTCACAAAGCCAGGAAAGACGTAAGCCTGGCATTTGGAGTTATTCTGACTGAAGAGCTTGGGCTCTGTACATCATCCTGTCACTCCTCTAAAGAGTAGAGAAAAGTCAACTCTTCTAATTCACTCTCGTTAGAAATATTCCTGAGCATCGCTGATTGGCCTAGCTTGGTCATTTGCCTATTCCCAGACCAATCACTTTTGTCAGTGGGGTGGGTTACTAGGCTTAGCCCAGCCCAGTCACATGTCCATCCCAGGGCTAGTCGAGAACCAAACAAGGGAGGAGCTGTTTCCCAAAGAAGGTGGGGGTGTTGTTTGCGGCAGACGAAGTAATAAATGTCTCCTACAATTTCCAAACGCAGACCCTCCTCCACTCCAAGGAGGCCAGCCATCTTGATGCTCTGGAAACAGACGTGGCACATTCTCGCCTCTCCTTCTTTGCACATGCTGTTCTCTCTGTGGAATGCTCTTTTCTCCTAAGTCCTGGGTAGCTTGTCCCGTATTTCTATGTGTAATACTTTTCTTTAGATATCATCCAGCTTCCTCCCTTTCAGCTAATTTTTGGGAGTAGCCCTATAGATTTCTCGAATCATTTGACTGACAGGAAGGTGGTTCCATTTTCTGGAGGAAAAAGAAAAAGCTTCTTCCACTCTTTCACGATCTTTCTCATCTCTTCAAACTTTCCAGCTGATGGAACTTTGCTGGGAAACAAAGTAATTCGAGGTACCTGTGCCAAGATGTTAGCATACACTGCCCCAGGCAAAGACATCACTGGAGCGCTCCATCTGTTTTGCCAAGTTCTGTTATGCAAGTGACAGCTGAGGATATCTTTTAAGAAACGTAGTGTTTGTGAATATGTGTCTTAATAGAAGAACAGTGAGACATGCCGGCACGCAGAGTTCACTTTGTGGGAACAGGTTTTTCGCTGGAGGGTAATTGGGAGGTTTAGGGATGTGTAGGAGGGATGGCAATCAAAGTGGGGTGTGGGTTACGGTGATGAGAGGGTTCCTTTCATTTGTAAAGCATTGTTGGCAGCCGAGACTCCTCTGGGGCGCCTGTGTTGAGGCAGGGTGAACTCACTCTTCAGAGACATCCCTTGGGGGGTTGCTGGGGCTACCCACTACCCCTCCTTCTCTCACTCAGATGAGAGACCACCCACGTCTGGCTCGTTCATGGATCTAAATATATTCTGTAAGCTTAATGTAGGAGCAGTAATGTTGGCTTGGCCAGTGTGGTGGTTGTAAAACATGGCTCCAAAATTCTTGGCACTCTTCCTATCAAGGGGTCGGGTCTATGTCCCTTCCTGATGAAGGGCAGGTTGTTGACCAATGGAGTACAGTGGAAAGGTTAGAAAAAGCCATGTGGCTTCTACTCGGTCCTCTCATAATGCTTGCTTTCCAGAGACACCCTGCCCCACGTTGTGAAACCACCTTCCGTCATGTTGTAAGAAGCCCAAGCTACATGGAGAGGCCATGTGTAGGTGCTCTGGCCTGTCCTACAGCCATCCCAGCCCAGGTGTCAGGTATGTGCCTGCAGATGCCAACCTGGAAGCCCCAGACATCATGAAGAGCCGCCCCCACTGTACCGGAATCCCTGACCCACAGAATCTGTGAGGAAAAAAAGTGGTGGTTGCATTATGCCATGCGGTCTCGGGTGTTGATTACAAAGCAAAGATAACTGGGACAGTTAGAGTCTCTTGCTGTCAACTATAACCGAGGGGGCGCCAGAATCCCCTTGAGCTTCTTTGCTAGAGCCTTAGTGGCTGCGTGATGTTCTGTGTAAAGCAGGGTTCTTTGCAAAAACGAGGCTCCCAGGCTGTCTGGCATTATTTTGTAAGCCTCTCAGTATGTACAAAAATGATGCCATCTTGCCCAGAGTGTTTTCCCAGCTTGGAGTCTGCTCTGGTTCCCATGACATTTGGGCACTCTGCCCTATGCTATCAGCCTTGATGGAAAATTCCAATGGCTTTTTTTTTTTTTTTTTTTTCCTCCTCCAGATATATTTAGTTTCTAAGAAGTAAGCTCCAGCAGCCCATCCCCGGGGTTTGCCAATTATATGGAAGATTTAATCCCAATACCTATCTTCCTCTTGTTATATTGTTCATCTCCTGGTCAGTGAATGTGATGCTGAGTTCAGACCAGTGAAGCCTGAAGGAGTCCTAGCAGTCAGGCAATCAACAAACAGCGGGAGGATGACTACTGTGTTTTAAGGGTTCGAGGAAGAAATGAAGAACATATGACTTAATCCATGCTCTCAAGAGCTGGTAATTTACTTGAGGAAATAAGACACATATGTGGAAAGCAAAAATAGCTCAGAGATTATAATATTTCCACCATGTTCATCTATGAGAATGGGTAGCAGGTACTTTTCATCATCTTTGTGAGTCTGGTGGAACCAGGGACCCCTTTTATAATATATAGAATTATAAAAAGAGAAACATA
Source organism: Pteropus alecto (assembly GCF_000325575.1). Lineage (NCBI taxonomy): Eukaryota > Metazoa > Chordata > Mammalia > Chiroptera > Pteropodidae > Pteropus > Pteropus alecto. The sequence goes on along the minus strand of NW_006431920.1, from coordinate 9,699,467 downwards.
TTGAAATATGGCCTTTCCAAACACTAAAAACCAAAACTAAAACCTAAACAAATTTGTAAATGTAGTTAGTAACAGCTAATCTTCTATATTACTCACGAAATAATGAGATCTAGCAGCAGCCTGATCTTGAAGTAATGATGAGTATAAACTATATTCTGGGACCTGGGAGACACCTGCAACAACTGTAATAGGGTACAAAATACCTGTGATTTCTATTGGTGACAAAAATCACAGGTACTGTTAATACTTCCAGAGCGGGTACCTACGTTTATGGTTGAGGGAAATGCTAAATTTTACTTAGAGGTCAGTGTAGGCAGAAAAGGTATATGGTCTGTAGCACATTTAAAAACAATGACAAAAGTGAATGTCTTGCTTTTATTATCACCGTGGATCATTGGTTTTAAACAACCTAGGTGATAAAATATATCCCTGCAGGGGCCAAAGCTTTCCCCTGTCCCTTGCCCTCAACCCTGGCATGCCACTGCAAAAAAGTATATATTTTTCCCCCTCCAAGTTCACAGACCCCTGAGTCCTATCCACGGGCTTCCTGGCAGTCTCAGACTCCAGGTTACAAACTCTTATCGATGTGTCTTGGCTTAGAGTCTGGGCTTCGGAATCAGACCGGGCCTGAGTCTGCTCTGCTGCTGATTAGTTATATGACTTTGAGAAAATTGCTTAACCTCCCTAAGGATCAGTTGCCTTCTCCAGAAAATGGCGTGTAACAATGGCGCCTTTCCCATCACCATCGGGTGGACTCACCGAGATTGGAAAGCAGGTAAAGTGGTGAACACTGCGTCTGGTCCATCAGGGAACTAACTCCATCGATGGTGGTGGAGCCAGTGGTCACTGTAATGGTTGACCTTTCTCATGGCTCTGAGAGAAAGGTACTGTTGTCCTATTTTATGAGGTGAGAAAACCAGATCCTCCTGTTGGCGGAGGGTGTTCTGAGGGACATCCCTGCTCTCATCCACCTGCCGAGGACAGTTGGCCTTTCTAACTGGTTTTCCCTCCCCACCATCAGGGCCCTTCTGCCCATGTGGGTGCCAAGTCACAGACTCCAGGATGAACTACCGCAGGTCTCTCGGACCCGCTGGCACGTACTGGGATCTGCAGCCCAGTAGGAAGGCTGTGCTGGTATTGCGAAGCCGAGCTCGAGTCCCTCTTCTTGCGTACAGCCTCTTGAACTTGGGGTTTGCCGATGTCCTCCGGCCTGTGCTGCTTATCTGTCACTCGAGTTGTACATGGCTGTTTTTCTTATGTCAGCTGCTCTCCTCGGTGAGCTCATAAATGACTGAGGTTCAGGGAACTGCAAGGTCATTCCTCTGGATGGAAGGAACTTTTATCCTCCTCTCTCTCCAGTTGACAGCCTTGCACATGATAAGTGCTTTTTTTTAGTGGATGAACAGACAAATGAGTGGTGAAGCGACCAACCTCAGGATCAGGGCTCTTGGTGCATTTCTGCCTCCAGCAGGGGGTCTTGCTGCCCCCGGCCCTGGTCTGTCGTCATACAGCATACGACAAAGGCACCATTGTTATATCCCTTTAGAGTTCACGCAGTGTGTCTGCGTCACTGGCTCCTCTGCTCGTGAGGTTGTCGAGGGTGGGGGTGGGGTGTTGGTCACATTCTAAAGGCGAACAGCTCCTCGGGTGTGGAGCCAGAACTCGCCACTCCAGAGTCCAACTCTGAGAAAGGTGCCTTTTCTACTTCCCCTAAGACCCTGATTCATGGGCCCCATATCCAGAGATTCAGATCGAAGAGCTGTGAGTTGGGGTCCCTGAAGTTTCCACCGCCGCGGGCTGAGAACCCCCACCCAGCACTAACATGCAGGGGGCCCAGGCAGCATAGGGTTTGTGGGAGCCAGGGGAAGTGACTTAACCTCTTTGAACCTCGATTTCCTCATCTGCAAAATAGGGTTAATGAAAGCACTCAGCCTGTAGGGAGGTCAAGGGGATGAATGAGACCATGTATGCAACGTTCTTAGCACGTTTCAGATGCTGAGTAAATGGTCAGTGTGCTTGAGGAAAGACAATGAGGCTGTCTCAGCCCCTGAAGCGCAGCCGGCTCCCGGTTTGGAGCTGTTAACATGCGATTTATTATCCAGGCAGGAGGAATGCAAAGGAAGAGGCTTCTGCACTTAAAGCACTTTTACTTTATTAAGAGCCTTTCTAATGTAAAAAATGCTCACATAGTCACTTTCCAGGGCAGCTGCATTACCATTATTTTCAACACTCAGGACAAAACGAGATTAGGTTTTGGGGAAGGGGTGATGCAGGGTGAGCATTTAAGGGCTGGATTTAAATCTAATTCTGCAGGTTGAGCTCGTGTTAATGCAATATTATAGGATTTGGAGGCAAGGACCTCTGTGGCTTAATCCAAGGCTTCTCCAACATCTGAGTCATTGGCAATGTCATTGCTGCTTTTATTCTAACTACGTGGGGTGGCGGGGGGTGGGGAGGGAGAGAGAGATAGAGAGAGAGAGAGAGCGAGAGAGAGAGAGAGAAAGCACGCTAATTCCTAATTCCCACAATTGCTTGTGTTCAAGGCACTAAATAGACACTCTTGCCAGGGAACCTTTCTTGATCACAGGAGACCTGAAATAAAAATGGTTTAACCCTTTCCGATCATTAGACAAGGCACAGGAACACACACCTACCTGGTATCTTCCCACTCCACCCAGATGAATTTCAAACAGGAGAGCTCAGAGATAAAAGGACACGCACTTAATTATCCCATTGCGGCCACACATCTGCTCAGCCTGCCAGGAAGCCCCAAGAGCCAGAGCAAGTGGCAGCACACAAAGTCACCAAGCACTCACCGAGCACGGATTTATCGAGGCATCCTGTGCCGGGGCCTATGGATGGTAGTGACCGAGATCTCTGCTTCCCAGAGGAAGTTCAGCATTTAGCATGTGAAAAACTGTAATAAGAGATACCACTGGGACCAGGGCCTTAAGGCCTTAAGAGAGCAAGACGGTTACTCTTCCCAGGCTGACCTGAGTCACTGTTAATCTCTTTCTCCTGTTCTTCATCTACTCTAGAGACTAGGGGAGTTATAGTCTCATTTCCCACCTCCACTGTAACTAGAAATGGTTGGTGACTCATTTTGGGGCATGAATTATTAAGAAGAAGATGGCTGGTGGGTTTCCGGAAAACTGTTGTTTCTCCTGATAAAAGAAGACAAGGAGCTGGAAAGCAGATGTGATGCTTGGACGTTCAGCAGCCATCTTGCTATCATGAGGTTACAAGCCTAAGAAGACAAAGGGCCCAGTAGAGAAGCCGCCCTTGATATTGTGAGGCCTTCACATCCAAGCCAGCAGCTGCCCTCTTCGATAATATTAATGTGCACATATCAGGTCTTGGCAAGATCACCGTTGGCCTTGCTTGGTTCATTCCTGATTGGTGAGGAACAGACAGGGACTTTGAAAGTAGGCAACTCTCTGAAAGAACGGCCCGAGCAGGGGTCCCACCTGTGATATCCCCGCCATGTGTGACAGCCCCAAGGGGATCAAAGGGAGAGAGGGAGGAGTTCCCTGAGGAATCAGAAGGTGGTGGGTAGACAATGCCACAGTGACTGTAGTCCTTGATAAGTGGTTTGTCCCAATAGGCCTAGACTGGGGAGTGGCAGGGTATACAACCACACACACACACACACACACACACACACACACACTGAAACAGAAAAACACACACACACGCACACGCACACACACACACACTGGAACAGAAAGTAGCAGGACGGATGAGGAAAGCAGCAAATCTCAGGCTGCTTTCATTATTCTGTGCTGAAATGTGCCTCAGAAAGTGTGACGACATCCAGCACATTTAGCAATCTACATGGTCCCGTGTGCCGCCTGGAGGGCCCCATCATTACTCGTCTCCCTAGAGCCTTGAGGGATGCTGCTCCGGGGGCCTGGCCTTTAGAATTGCCTGTAGCACCTTCTTGGACTAAGGCATCAATGGCAGAAACAAAACCATGTGCTTTCTGACCGGCTGGACACTTTTCAGGGTAGAAATTCCTCAGCTTAGGTCCCTAGGCAAAGAACAGAGCTTTGTGCAGCTCAGGAGAGAAACCTAACTTGGATGCTCTAACTTTCTTTGTTTCTGTTCAGTCACTGGAACCGCCCTCTACTTCCACTGTAGTCCTTTGCCATGAACCCAGTGGGGAAACCTGCCTTGTTTCCGCATCCGTCCCACAACCATCTATTTATTGAGCTCTCATTATGTCCCAGACACTTTTCTTGGTCTCATTCTTTGGCCAAGCAAAGACTCCTCAGAACTTCTGGCTACTGAATGCAGCAGGCACCCCTTATCCCTGCCTCGAGTGATATTTTTGAGTTTGGTGCCCAAACTCCCTCCCTCCTGCCTTCTGAATCCAACCCTTTCCTTCTCTCTTTATTCCTGTTCTTTTTCTCTCCGTGACCTCTGGTTCCCCACTAGCCTTTGGAAAAAAAATCCATTTTTTTTTTAATGCTTGTTTCTTTCTCTCTTTAATATAAACGAATCTTTTACTTTCATTTTAGCTTGTCTTCTTATTTACCTCTTGGATTTTGAAGAAGTAATTCTATTTGGAGGCAGCAAATGTAGAGGAAAGAATAGTCAATTCCGGAGTAAGAAGAGTTCAGTTTTAAGTGCTGGCACCTGTCACTCACTATTGTGACCTTGGGTAAGTTACTCAGGCTCTCTGAGTCTGTTGCTTCATCAATGGGTATGATATTGACAGCCACCCATAGGTTTATTTTTTACGGGGATTAAACACAATGATTCATGGAAAAATGCGACGTGGACACGTTTCATGATTGTGGGCTGTGCAGAAGGTAACTTTAGTTCTGACTGCAGCGAAGGGATGTTCACCCAGGCACTGGGATCTGTCCTTCACACCCAGGTTTCAAGATATGAGAAAACTCTTAATTTTGACTGCTTCCCATCCTCACCCCAGAGGCAGATGTCAGAGGGTGACGGAGATGTTTCTGGATTAATTTCTCCAAAACACTCAGGGTTTTATGTTTCATAATATCTGAAAGGCTGGAACTTTAATCTCCCTTCTGCCACTCCTAGTCCTATTTTGGAAATGGACTTAAAGTCACATTTTTGAGATTCCGAGTGTGTGACCCCCTGAGCTATTTGAGGCACCCATTTGCTGCTGCTTATAACCCTAAGCTCTTGACCTGGCTTTGACTGCAATTCTGAAGACCCGGAGGCTCTCTCATGGCACCTTGGCTCCTTGGCCTCTGGTTTTGTGTGCCAGTTCTGGTTTCTGATCTAGATTTGGCATCTCTCAGATTCTTTGGCTACTGACTCTGTACATCCTAAGATTCTCATCCTACCTTTCCTTCCACAACCCATCAGTGGTCACTCAGACTTTTAGATGGTCCACGCCCTTTCTGGAACTTTCTGGTGGGAAGGCTCTCACATAACATTAAGCAGCACTTCTCTCTTTGTAATTCAAACCCACGAATTCCTACTGAATTCTTTGTGCTCCAGTGAAACTACTTTATTTATCTATGCAGAGGATATTCTGCACTTTCTCCCAAATTATAGAGTGTATATGCGACATGTAATTTGATTATATTTTATATAATGTGTATGTTATATAATAAATTATATATAACACATGCAATATATGAAATTATTTGATCAAGTTTTCCTGTGAGTCTAACATGTTGGTTTCAGGGACACTTGGAAAGCTGAAAAAAAAGAAAGGTAAAATAGTGGGTCATGGTGCCCTCTAGTGGCAGAGTGTGGCAACACACATCTCTGCAAAGGAGAAAGTTTTATATCCTGTTACAAGAGCACAGAACACTAGAGATCACACAGATGAACATAGAATTTGGATAATTCTCCTTATGTTATAGATTTAAGTATATTTTCACTTCAAACTGTATTTACAGATATCAAAATGTTTTTCGAGCTCTGTGAATTTAGTCTTTAGGGATATTACAGACTATCACTGCATAACGAAAATTTATTTTTGATTCACAATACTGTGTACTATATATACATGAACAAAATAACATTTCCCCCTATAATTTATGTTTTTTCCCTCCAAAAGATTTCTGTCTTACATCCCTGGGCATTTCACATGCCGACAAGATATTCTGCTGGCTCTGGGGCACAAATGCACCAGATGCTGCTGTGAAGTCAAGGATTCTGAGCGTCTGATGTCGGCTTGTTAGGAGACCTCTATAGGAGTCCAGCAGGCTGCTGGGCAGTCCCAACTGAGGCCTGCTGTGGTGTGTGGTCCTCTTTGCTGCTGCTTGAGCTTCCTTCTGTCTCTTCACCTATGTCCCTTGAGCATTTCCACCTGCCACCCCTGCGGAGCTCAGCACCAGGACCCTAGCAATAGACATAAATGATTCTCCAGCTGCCGACCAGCACCCCGATGGCTGTCCAGAGCCTTGGCCACACTGAAAATGTTTAACACTCACAACCCACCAGAGCAGGGGTGGGCAGACTTTTTCTGAAAAGGGCCAGAAGATGAGTATTTTAGACATGCGGGCCATACAGAATCTGTCACCACCCTCTGTTACTCTGCTGTTATTGTGCAAACGCAGCCACAGGCAACATAGAAAGGCAGGGTCGTGACCATGTTCCAGTAAAGCTTCCTGAATACAAAACACTGAATTTCACTTAATTTCCATATGTCATGAAATATTATTCTTCCTCTTTTGAATTTTTCCCCGACCATCTTAAAATGTGAAAATCATTCTTAGCTTGCAGACAATAGGAAAACAGGCAACAGGCTGGAGCCAGAGTTTGCTGACTCTTGCATTCGAGGACCATTCTATCAGTTCTTTCTAGCTAATGGCAATTTTTCTGAAAATCATTAACAACTGGATTCAGGACTCTGTTCTACCCAATTTCCTAAATAAACCACAGTTTATAAGTGGTTACGTTTTTTGGGTGGGGGGGAGGAGGTCAATTCCAAAGAGGCACATATTTATTCAGGTGTTTTGAACAGCGTGGCCAAATTGGCCTTTTATTTCCTCAAAAATTTTTTTGATCCACTGAAAATTCTCTTTGAAAAGTGATCTCATGGATGTTTCATAAAAGTCTAATTTAGAACCTTTGGGGCCTCACTCAGCCACCTCCAAATCCTTTTCTTTCCATGTCCACGCCTCTGTCCATTTTCTCCTTTCTTATTCTGAATTTGCTGACTATATAATGAAACGTTTTCTCATTTAGTGGCTTGGAACCCTCGCCGAGGTGCTAATCATCTGGTGGCCCTCCCGTGGTCTCTTCTATTTCCTTCTGAGATAAAGTGCCCAGAACTGAATGGCAGTCAAGGTCAAGCCACCTGCATTTGTATTACATACGAGCACGCCATTACCATGGCGCTCGCGCCTCCTTAATACGGACTAATAGCTCATTCTCCTTCGTGACCTCCAGTGAGCGCTGAGCAGCCATCTTCGGACTCTCTTTGTGATAATTTTAAGATCTTTTCTTTAGGAAGTTATAACTCATTCAGGGCACATCAGCGATCATAAATAGTTTAAATTGCTCTTTCGAGTATGAACTGCCTCCCGTGGGCCATGTAATTTATCAGGTGTCCCTGGCTGTGCTTGTCCCATGACCTTTTAAATTTGGTCTCCATGTCTCACTTGGGTCCACTTGGGAGAGGTGGAACTCACATTTGAGAATGAGCTGGTGCTCTGCTACAGACACACTGAGCAATGTATCAATGAGGAATTTGATCCAACCTGAAGAGTTTCAAGCCCAGGAGTTTGTCTCCGGAGGATTTTTGAGAAGCCAAACTGATCCTGGAGTTGGGCCTGGGCTCGGTTTGCTTCTCTTCAGAAAAAAACCAGGGATTTTACTTTATCTGAAACTTTCCTTGTTTTGGGGTTTTATTGGGTTTTCACAACTTGCTAGTCTGGAGAACTTCTGAGGCAAGGTTCTGCCCAGTTGACTAAGTTTTTTAGCTGCCGACAATTGATAATTGTGTAAGATGTTTAAATACATGAGTTAAGCAGGTAAAATTTGAACATGAATTGTGATTAGATAATATTGTATCACTGATAAACTCTCTGAATTTGATAACTGCCACTGTGACTGTAGAAGGGAAAATCCTCTTACTTGGGAAATGCATGGAGGGATTTAAGAGTCAAGGGTCATGAGGTGGGCACCTTATTTCAAATGGTTCAGGAGGTGTATATAAATGTGTCTAATGGTGCATACATAAACACACGTGTAGAAAAATAAAGCAGATCTAGCAAACCGTTAATGATAAATTAGGTGAATGAAGAGTGAATGTAGGTGAAGAGTATATGGAGTTCATTTGTGATACTTTTGCAACTTTTATGCCGATCTGAAGTTCTTTGCAGATGAATCGTTTAATTAATTAGGAAGGTGGCCCCATGGCAAGAGCAGCACCTGAGCCATTTAGAGACTGCTGGCCTGGCCTTGCCGTCCCCACAGTGCCCCATGGTGTGTTCTTGGATTTAGTCATCTGCCCTGGCCCAGTGCTGCGCCTGCTCTTCCGGTCTCTGTCCCCTCTGGCCTGCCCCATCTCTGTCAAGAATCATCAGACAGGGGCTGAGCACCAGTACGTGCCACGTATATTGGCAGGAACAGGGGAATGGCCAGTAAGCGGATATTGTCCCCATCCTCAAGGAGCTACAGTCCAACAGGTACGATAGAAAGTAAAAGAATCTCCCAGGGCTGGAAAGAGGAGTGAAGTTTCTGAAGGAAGCATGTCCTAGGGTCGAATCCATATGGGAGCTCAGAGGAGCCCTCCTGGGGAAGTGAAATTTGAGCCCGGAGTTATAGGATGGTGGGGATTAGCTTGGCAGAGAGGGTGACGCGGTGCTGCAGAAAGAGGGACCAGTGTGTGTTTGTGGCACATGAAGGGTGTGTTGGAGGTGTTGAGAGAAGGCCAGCTTGGCTGGAGCAGAGAGCCGGGGCAGGGGAGGTGGGAGACACAGGCCAGGTCTCAGGTTTTTCTTTATTCTGAGAGCTATAGGAAGGGTATAGGCAGCAACGTCATGATTAGCTTTGCATTTTTTTTGGGGGGTGGGGTGGGGAATCCTTCTAGGTGCCATATAGAAAATGAATTGGAAAAAAGCCGAAGTGGTGGTGGGGAGGAAAGTTAGGAGGCTTTTGGTGAGCAGTGATGCTTTCTTGGACTGCACAGTGGTTGTGCCAAAAGGTCAACATCAGAGGTATGTAGGAGGTGAACTTGGCCAGACTTGGTGACTGATTGGATTAGCCCATTCTGACATCCCTTTATTGAAAAATGTCTGTTTTTTTTTTTTGGTTTATAGATTTGGTTGGGAAACACTGTTTTTTTTTTCCTCTCACAGAAAGTATTTACAAATATACCTGTTTAGATGGCATTGACTAATTATCTTGCATTTTCTATGCTTGAGATGAATGTTCCTTGCACAAAGATGGTGGTTTATCTCATTAAGATCATGCTAATTAGGAGTTGGGAACTACCCATCTCACACATTCTGGAGGCTTAAGATGTGAGAGATAAAAATTAATGAAGTTTTAAAACAATCTATTGCACTTATGAAATCGCACATTAGACAATAGGGCTTATATTGGAAGACATTAATTTTGATGGGAAGAGGCTGTGCATGATGTAATCACAATTCTGACAAATAAATGCTGTTGTAGTTTTTCATGCCAAGGTTGATTTACAATTATAGTAATACGTGCTTCTCTTTGATTTATGGCATCCTGTTAGCCGTGGAATTACTTAGCAAAATCATTTTGGCTTGATGTAAGATTTTCTCCTTGCCTAGAAAAAATTTTGGCCTGAAGAAAACATGACATTAATTTAGGAATAGTGGAGTTATCATTGAGTTATCAAAATAAATCTGAGGACATAAATCAGTTCACTGCATGAAGAATGCTAAATCGATAAGCCTAGAAAGACTTTATTGATTCCACGGCCGTCACTCAAACCTTCTTCATTAGATTCCACAGCCATATGTTTAATTGAAATGATAATGTAGATAACTTTGGGTTAATCCATGAATCCTGATTTTGATATGGGTTGTTCAAGGTAACGGAAACAATTCAGCCAGACTGGTGTTCTCCTTTAGATGCAGAAGGGTACACGTGGGGAGACATCTTCCCGCCCCCTGGAGCTTCCACTCTAGGCCCATGATGGCTCAACAGTTTTAAGTCACTCCTTTTAAGTTTAATTAAAAAAATTATTTGAACAAACTCATCACAATATAAAGGGAACATGAAATAATTACTCAAAATTAATGCCACCCTAATATATTGGCAACTGTTATGCTAAACTTTAATACCTTTTTCTGTGACTTGTCTCTCATTTAAAAGATTATGAGCAATCGAGGGCAAGTCTTTTATCTTAGTATTCCCTAGGACTTACAGAAATGAATGAACATTTTTACATGGCTGTAACTAGAACCATATTGGTTAGCTTTTGCTGCATAACAACCCCTGACATTCAGTGGCTTAAAACAACAAGCATTTCATTTGCTCATAATCCTGTGGGCTAGATAAGTGCTTCTTCTGTTCTTAGCTGGGACTGGATAGTTCAGGATAGCTTCACTCACATGTCTGACAGTTGATATGGTGACAACTGGCATGATGGCCACCTATCTCTCATCCAGTAGACAGTTCCCATGATGGCTAGAGGGTTCCTATTAGCACCAGGAGAATTATCAAGTACTTGTGCAAGTACTTATCAAGACTTTGCTTGTGTCACATCTGCTAACAGTCCCTGACCAAAGCCAGTTACGTGCCAAGCCCATATCTGAGAGGTGGAGAAATGGACTCCTTGATGGGAGGGGCTGCAAAATATTGTGGTCATTTTTTCCAACATATTGCAGCAATATAAGTAAAATTGTATTTTATGCTTTCTCCCTTAACTATAGATGCTTCTTCTTGTTACAGTTTTGAAAAAACACAAATATATTGAATATTTACTATGCGCTAATTGCTTTAGATACATAAAACATTTAATCCTCAGACAACTCTAAAAGGTGGGTAAAATTATTTTCTCCATGTTGCTCGTGAGGAAATGGAGGTTCAGAGACATTAAGCAACTCCCCCAAGGTCACTGTTGTAAGAGGGGGAAGCACAGATTTCATTCCTGATCTCTCTAGCTTGAGAGCCTTATTCTCGGCAGGATTTCGTGATGAGTACTCCTCCCTCTTGCTGGGTGCTTAGATGGTGATAAGTTTTTGAAGTTGTAGGAAATAACATCAGGAAGCTTTCCCAAGTCATGTGTGCGGGTGGCCCTCCACTCCCGTGCCTTCCTGACCCACGGGCGACTTGGGCCTTATAGACAGGCCATGCCATCTTCCAGGTCTGCCAGATAAGACCCCTTCTGACTTTTGGTAATTTTGATGTTTGCGTTTCTCCTAAACCATGGAGGTAAAAGGGTAGCAAGATCCTGTCAAACTTTAAATTAAGGGTCTGAGCAGCATTCCATGAGATTTCTCACCCTCTCCTCCTCCCTCCCAGGCATGCTGAATATTGACTGTGAGTCCAACCTCGTGACTCTACCGTGGTCTAGGGGGTCTTTATTTTATTGCCTCCTTTTCCTGGACAGAGTATTCTCTGAACGATATCATGAAATTATTCAGGTATCCCCTCTCCCTTCCCCTGGCCACAATCTTCCTGTGATTGATCAGCTGACTGGTGGAGCCAAGGTGACTGGACTCAGGGTTGCATAAGGCTGGACCAGGCTCAATAACCCCAGTCTCAAACTGATGAGAGTCAGGACAAAGCAAAAGAGTTGTTTAGATATAAGTGTTGGACTAGAAAGATTATACACGAGGATTAAGACTGGCATTTAGAAAGAGCCTTCAAAGATGGGCCGGGAGCTCGGATGGGTTTCTTTGTACTGTAACCATCATTTCAAGTAGTTGGGCCAAAAAATAAGTATAAAGGAAACACCACACTCTTCCTGTGTTTCTTATTTACTCATAATACTACCATACTCACAGCACTTCTGACACCAGATGTGTGAGTTTTCCACACATCAAGCAATTCTGTGGCACCAGCTGAGCATCCTATAATTGAATTCAACTCCGACACTAACCGGAGGTATTGTAGATGCCACAGGTTAAGGGCTCAGTCGCACAAGGCTGCCCCCACACTTCAGATGCCAATCACAAGCAGTAGGTCTCCAGGTTACCCACAACTTCTGTCCCACATGGAGGTTCACCCCCCCCACGCCCCACCCCGCCACCAGATTTGATCATTTGCTAGAACAGCTCACAGAGTTCAGGGGAACATGTTTACCAGTTTATTATATAATAAAGGATACGTATGAACAGCTGGATGGGGAGGTACCTAGGGCAAGATCTGGAAGGGTCCCTAGGACGGGAGCTTCTGTCCCCATACGGTTGGGGTGCGCCATTCTCCTGCCATGTGGATATGTTCATCGACCACTTGGTAGCTCACCAAACCCTGTACAGGTGGGATTTTTACAGAGACTTTTTCACAGAGGAATGACCAATCATTACCTCAGTCTCCAGCCCCTCACCCCTTCCTGGAGGAAGGGGCGGGGTAGGGCTGAAAGTCCCAAGCTTCTAATCATGGCTTGGTATTTCTGGTGGTCAGACCCCATCCAGGAGCTAATCAGGAGTCCACCAAGAGCCGCCTCATTAGGATAAAAGTCTCTCCTATTACCCAGGAAATTCCAAGGGATTTAGGAGCGCTGGGTCAGGAACTGGGGTCAAAGACCAAATATTTAGAACAAAGGATGCTCCTAGTGCTCTTATCACTTAGGAAATTACAAGCATTTTAGGGGCTCTTTGCTGGGAACTGGGGCAGAGACCAATACACATTTTCTATTACTTCACAGTAGGCAACTAACCTAGGGTCTAAAACATGTATAAGAATGTCTCAAATGCTCAGCCTTTCAAAAAGTCCAGCCCCCGCCACCTTGCAGGTGTGTTTTGGAGCTCAATCCAGGGGTTTACTGGAGCTGGCTCATACTGGCTTGCTTGTTATATGAGCCGCTGATCAAATTTTCAGTAATTTTGCAAGCCAGTCGTTGGACACAGCCATTATTTAAAATTAAATCATATAAACTTACGATAAAATAAATTATATTAAAAGGTAGTAAATACTCAAAACTTATCATTTTCTATTTATTTTACATTTTACTATTCTCTGTGATCTTGAGGTTATTGATATCTATTTTATCTGTATGGTGGAAATACCATATCATGGTGTGCTACTGTGCATGACGTCATGTTGGTGGCTTGAAATCAGCCATGGGGCCACTATTGACAGTCTGGAAATCTGCAGATGCTATGAATTGGGGCTTGGTTCATTGTTTTATTGGTTGCCTAGACTTGAGAAAGTCATGGAGAAGATGTGAATAATGCCTGTTAAAGGTAAAAAGTGTGTGTCATATCCGTACCTGTTACATCAAGAATAGTATAAAAATTTGAGGAAATTCTCCTAATATTTGAAACTATCACCTGATCGAGCAAGGAAGTCACTCATGTTGTTGATGAGCAATTAAAGTATTGACATATGTTTTCATTATTTCTTTTTCCTTGTTAATGTAAAGGAAAATATCAACCTACATTCATGTTATAACTATACTCATTTGTCAGTTGCAATCACAGGTTGACTATGGATCAAAAATTTGGCAAACATCAACAAAATATTGTGTGAGTACATTGGTTGAATGGAATTTATAATAAAGAGCATTGGGTGCTATGCATCTTTTAAATCAGTAAAATTTATATTAAACTGATATATGTAATATCTGCATGTGTATGCATTTTTTTTCCCCAATGAGAAGTTGTTATACATTTATCAGCACATCAATGGCATGCGCGGCCCCTCCTCACCACTGGTCACATATGAGAATCTGGGGGATTTTTCTTTTTAACATGTAGGTGTGAAAATACCACCTTTCCTCTTATCCTTGGCTGGCTTAGTCACAGAGCACCCCACAAATCATCAAATTCAGCCAGCCGAGGAAGTCCAAAGGGAAAAAAGGGCTTCCTGCAATCTGAGGCCTTTCCCAGGAAGAATTATAACATAAACAGCTAGAGGACAGAGTTAGCCATTTGGGGGACTCTGTAAGTGAATGTCTTGTTCTTCACAAAGGAGCATTTTAGAATCTGTGCATTTACATTGATCAAAGCAATGACGACAACAAGCATTTATCTGCTTTATCATTTACAAAGCCCGTCCACATTTATTAGCGTATTTCATACTTCTAAGGATTTCTCTGTTTCTAGCAATTCATGTGCAGCTAGAGAGGGGACATATTTATCGCGATGTGTGATGCTAGCTAGCTCATCCCTCTCCAGGATGTTGATGCCTCTTGGACACGGTATTAAAGATGTTTACTTGCTATTTCCCACACTCTTCATTATACCCAATCTGCAGTGAATTCAGGACAGGAAACAGCTCCTTAAGGGGCTATTAGTGGTTCAAGTGGAAAGAGTAATCCCACTTGCCAAAAATAAGTATGATGCAGTTGTCTTTGAATCTACTTCTCCCCCTGGGGTGGCGGGGAGAATGGGATGGCGAATACTGGGGGTGTATAGATATAGATGTGAACAAAACCAGTGCCATCTCTGTGTCCTGGATATTATTTCATTTTTAAGTTTCACGCTGTGACCTTTGACCAACCTCACTGTCCTTAGCAAGCATATTGTAACCTTCTAGTTGATGATTATCTGTTAGCCATAAATATTTTTGTTAATAACCCGGGAATGCATGACGACCAAGAGATAAATATCAAACTGGTGATAGTATTGATTATAAATACTCATCTATCACAAGACCACCAGGAGGTATGGCCGCTGGCGCTACCACATTCTTTGACCCTTTGTCTTGTCAATCATTAGTACTTGACTTATACTGTTAAAAAAAGTCCTATAACAGGGGGCTTTTTGTGGAGAATACTCTGTACAGATTGCTGGGTCACCTATCTGCTCAGACCATACATCTCTGTAAGCAAATTACCCTATGATAAATTCTGTTATATGCTAAGAAGTTGCCTGTATCGTTCTTCAATCCGAAGATTTTTTGTTATGATGGCCATTACAGCTTTGCCCCACTGTCAGACAGTGGGTACAGAGAGGGGAGCGAACAGTGGATTTCAAGCATTATGGGAAGAGTTCCTGTCTATTTTCTAAACACTGCACTTGTTTTAACTTTCCTCATAGGGTGAATTAGAAGAAAAATACATTGATATGATGGAGGAAAAACTATTCAACTCAATTACTTTCTTTTGTTATGATCAACGTCAGAGCATGAAAGATTTGCTCTGGAAAACTCTGTATAGAGTAAGGTATGAATTAGTACAAAAGCACATGGCAACTCACTTGTAATAGTTCATGAGTGTTAACAACAATTAAGCGAGGTGTCTGCAGCCTGCAGGGCATTGGGAGTATGGCTATTATCCAGTTAGCATGACTGATTTCCAGAGCTAGGCAGGATCTCTCAGACCCCAAATGGGCATTTAGGACTAAAAGAACAAATTTCATGTTCTCTGATGATCAAACTAAATCTGATTGTTATCAGATCTTAACTCCACTTTATGCTGCACAAGCTTGGATTGTCTACAGTAGCATCCTTGGCACGCTTGGGAATGAAGAAATTCAATTTCAAAAGTAAACACAGTTAGAGTACAAAAATAGTCCAGAGGACTATAATAGTCCAGCTTATACCCAGAACAAAGCCCAGCTAATTAGGGCCAACAAATACAACTCAAGTTTGCAGAACCGAGGCAGTATTTTATCCAGCCAAAGGTTGCCAAATATATCTTTTCACCGAGATTTTCTTTTTTCTCTTTCGTTATTGATTACTTTTGCGAAGGAGAGACTATTGACATGTGCAGAAGAGCGTAACAAGTTGAAATAGTTTTAGATAGAGTATCTTTGGCAGGTCTTCGTGTTCTGATTTAAGTGGGAACCGCTGCGGGTTCTGAAATAACTTCTATAACCAGTTTCATCACAGACCTAATCATCTAAAACATCATTCCCTGTAATTTGACTGAAAAGCGGTGAGACAGCAAAAGCTTCAATTCTTGAAAAGGATTTAGCAGCCAGCCGGCTTATGCTTATTAGAGACGCGCTTACACCATCTCCTCCCCTCCCTCTTCACTCCAACCGCGACTAAATAAATCCAGAGGCTTGAGTCAAGCATGGAGGTGGGAGGGATGGGGAGAACAGACTTCTTAGGGTAAACGGTTTGGTTTTAAAAATATTAAACAAGGCTTTACTGTCCTATAGAAGCTCTAGTCTCAAAATATTAAAAACTTGAAAAGTGCGCGTGTGTTTTTTTTCCCCAGAGGACAGGCAAGGACATATCCTCAGGCCAGAAGGAATCTCGGACCAGATGGCACTTGATGGGTGGGGACCTGGTCTCTGCAATCTCTTCACTGTGTGACCTTCATGAGATTCAACCTCTCTGGGCCTTGGTCCCTTGCTTGAGGCTGCGATTGCTTTCAGCCCTTTACACTTTCACTTTTCATGGTAAAGCATTCCACTTTTAAGATGAAGATGCCTTGAAGACTGTGCTCTCACATCGGGTTGTCTTAATTTTTATGCTTTGGATTTTTAGCAAACAGTATCTGATAGAAACTATATTGGGGATATCTGGGAAGGCCAGACATTTTTGGAATGTATAAACCGAAATGTAAGGAAAGTGCCATCTTTTAGGTAAGCCTACGTGATCACAAAGCAGCCCTTATTTCGATTGTGTATATTATAACATTAAATTAAAAAAAAGAGATACAAAATCAACGTATACATTTTACCCAAGCATCTGGCTTCTCGCTTTGCATATATTAGATATATGTTAGAGGTCACCTTCCTCTAATATATTATTTTTTGCCTATTCCTATGTTGCCCCGTGGCACTTTCTTTGTCTTCACTGTTGTCTCCTCACTTTCTCGCCTTCTCCTGGGGCTGCCGTCACCTCTTACCTACCGGCTTCACTTCCTGCTGGAAATCACCCAGCTTCCTGCACTTCTGCCATGCACCGGCAGCAAAGCCCAGGCGGAGCGGATCTGCACTAAGCGCTGGGAGATATTAGAGGTGGTTATGGTACAGACAGGGGACAAGTTCAATTCGGACTGTTCTTAGAAACTTATCCCCAAACCCCCATTGTGGTGGATATGTGGTAATGGGTAAAGGATGACTAAATGGAACATTTAGGACATTTAGCAGCTATCCTTTCTTCCCTTGGGAGCATTAGAACAGAGGTTGGGGAGGGCGTTTTAGGAAGGGAGGGAGCTGCAGAGAGCAAGTTACCTTATCCACAGCTGGCCTGGAGCTGGCTCTGTTAGCAGTAATCTCCCAACTAGAAGACCTTTAAAAATTCCTTCGGCCCCAACACCTAGTTAAACCAACTAAAAGTCCACAACACAAGTCCGCTCCTGAGGTTGGCCTAATCCCCGCATTCTCTGTTAACTCGCTTACTGGTTCCCCTTTGTAAAAGCTCTCTGGAGGCGTTTAGCCACTTAGTGACAGATGTGGACATTTAACAATTTTAGGCCCCTTGGTTTTCTTGATGGGATAAAGAGACCCTTTTGCTGTCACTCATCTAATCCAACTTGTTCTCGGATCATGTTGAAAAATTTTTTTGTCACATCTTCTAGATCATAATGAAAAGGCAGATTAGCCTGATTATCAAGGCCTATCAGCTCAATGCTCTTAGTTAAATGACACCCACCACGAATCACAGAGCAGAGCTTTGCAGGGTTAGCTGGGTGCATTATTACAATGATTTCCTTTAATAAACTTGCCACCAGCATCTTAATCCTCAGTCAAGTATAATAAGCGTGAGAATCCTCGTTAGCCATGATTAGGTGACATTGATGGTTGACAACATTTTCTTATCCCACAGGGATTCATTTTCATTAAAAGTCTAAATTGATTTGAAAAAAATTTCAACAAGAGCGCCTGATTGACAGTGACTTTATGAGCTTTCATGACGAAGGCCTGTTATAAGTAAACAGTTTCAGTAGTTCAGCTCGATTTTACATTTGGGTTTATGCTGGGCTCTATTTCCTGCAGAGTTCCTAATCCTTTAGCCTCTTCTTCTGCCTGACCTGTACCTGGGTCCTGTCCATCAAGCTGCTCAGGTGTTCTCCACATACGTGCCATTCTACTGAAGGCGCAGAATATTCCCCAGAGTGGGTAGTGTCCGCGATGTTTTTCTGTCTTCCCTCACGTTACGGTCTGAAGTGAAGCCGTGCCGAGTTCCTGGCGGTGCCAGGGTTCTGGTCAGACTGGTCAGACTGGATTCCACCTGACTTTAAGCTCTGTCCCCTCACCTGCCTCTCCTGGGAGCACTGCCCTCACCGCACCCCCCCCACCCCCCCACACACATAGCAGCGCCAAGCACACAGTAAGCGCTCCATGGATGTTTGAGGAATGAACGCATGAGTACCAGGTTTCAAATATACACCTGTTGTTTCTCCTTTCATTTTTTTAAACTCTATTTTTCAATGATGGTTGACATAGAATATTATATTAATTTCAGGTGCACAACACAGTAATTAGACATTTAAATACCTTATGAAGGGGTGAATAATGAGGTATACAAAACCTCACTTTGTGAGGGACATAATTGGCTCTCCTTTCTTGAGAGCTGTGTTCACCTGGATCCTGGGGAAAGCGGACCTGGAGACAAGATTAAAGATGCAAGGATTTCACCGAGGGAAATGCCTATTTGGAAGAAAATGGGGAGAGAGCCGGACAGTCTGGGAGGGCTGTCACACTGTGATGCAAGTCTGACGTGAGTGAAAACGAGAGGGAAGGATGGTTGGGCGGTAACATCTTAGATAGCCATGCAGGCAAAGGAAGTTTCAGCAAGAACGTTGAGGAGTCTCAGAGATCAGCCAGTCACCGGCCTAGTTACGGACCTGCCTCGGCATACCTGCGGCACTCAGTCACTGGCTGGGAGCAGCCTGTGGAAGTGTGGCCTTGGCGAGTAGGTGGCACTAGATTTCCAAATGCTGCAGCAGCTGGGGCCTGTGGTGAATGATGCATCCTGGAGTTGCGAGGTACTTTCCCATGGCTGCCACAGAAACGGGTCAGAGCTCAGCCAATAACCTGCCCAATACCTGCCTCTGAGTCTGCCTTCTGTCGAGCTGTGAATATTTCCTGTCTTGGGAATACTTTCCTGTAGGCACCTGTGGTTCACTGCTGGGCCTTGTTCCCCAAGAGGCCATTCATTGCTCAGAGCTGGCTGCTGCTGTTGGCCCAGTCACCCCACACCTTCCTGCCATTGAAGGCACCATGTTAACTCTCTGAGAAAGATGTAAATCATTCTGCCAGTGAGAGACAGGGAGTGGGGAGAGGGCTGTAGTGTTGGAGCGAGATGGCAGAGGGCCTTGCGTGCTATGCTGAGGAGTTCAAACGTCGTCCTGAAGGCAGTGGGGAGCCACTGAAGAATTCTTAGCATGGAGAGCAACATGGGCAGATTTGGGAAAGACAACTCTAGCAGGTGGGATGAATTGCCTGGGAAGGAGATTGCAGAGAGGAGAAAGAAGCACAGAACCAGGTAGGAAGGCACTGCAATCATTTGGTTAAGATGATGGGCACCTGTATTATCTTCTTCATCTGTAACTTCCAGCTACCCCATCGGGACCTTGTCCTTTTCCCTTCCACCCGGGACATTGTGCCTAGAAGATCCTTTCTGGATAGCTCAATCTATGACTGGTTGGGACCCTGATAATGTCTTTCTCTCTTCTTTTTCCCTGGTACCAGCTTAACTACTCGGTATAATAAGACCAACTCTGTTCAGCTGTTGACACCCTCAGTTGCTAGGAAGGCAAGGGTATTTGAGGAAGAAAAATCACCCCTCTGGCTCATGCTGTGGAGCAGCGATGCTTGAGTGAAGCTCCCAGGCCCAGTCAAGGTGGGTGCTCGCTCATGGTTCCTCTCCGGTGGGAAGTTAGTGCTTCAGTCTTTGCTTTGTCCTTCATTCTCGCCATGGTTATACCCCTTTCACTCTGCTCTTTCTCATCTCCCTTTCTTCCTTCCCTTCTGGGAGTTCTCTGGGCGGGCAGGGGGAGAGGGGAGGGAGCACAAGATCTCACTGAGAATTCAGTAGTTTTGAATTCTCCCTTCTTGAGATGGTGGTATTTTAGATGGTCACACAAATCTTCCATTTCATGATTCTACTTCCACTCCAATCATTTTTTTTTCTAGCTCTTTCTCCATTTCTCTTTATTCATTTACACCCCTAGTTTATCATAAGGGGGCACTCTCTATGGAGAAAGTCCCAGAATTCCCAGTTCCAACTCTTATTTCCAGAGGTTTGTCCTGTTCTTGGGGGTCTATTTACTGCTGTCATCATCCAGTAGCTCCTGGCTGAGTTCTCTTGATTATCAAGAGAAAACACAGC
>NW_006431920.1:9664880-9679121 GCF_000325575.1 Pteropus alecto | reverse complement strand
TGAGACCATACTGGTATGTGATTCAGACATTAGCACAGGTTTATTGGGGACAATGAAGGGGGTTACGCACATAGAACTACTTACAACAGTCAGCCAGCTGTGGCTGCAGCTGGAGCAGCTCTGCCTCCCCTGACTCTCTTTGCTGCCCCTAGCTGGTGGCCCTAGTCAGAGACAGTGTACCCCATTGTCTAACCTAGGAGCACCGCCACAATCTGTATTAGAGTCCAGCCTAAGAGAGCTATGTCTATAGGAGGAAGGATGTGCCTGCTTCTTTTTCAAGCCTGCCTACTATGTTTTTATGTTCTGTTCTAGGGCCATTGGCTTCGCGAAGGGCCTGTCCTTTAAGGTAGATCCTACACTGCCACACATAGCAGTGTGGCCTCAAACTGTGGTCAGACAAGGGAATCTAATCAGAACACAATTGCCCAAAGACCTCCTGCATAGACATTTGCAAGAGACCTTTCAACTATAGCCTCATGGTTCCTGTCCTGTCTTGCCTGGTGCTCACACTTTAGCCTGAGCCCGCCTGTTAAATGCAGATCCCTAGGTTTTTGATCCTAGAAATTCTGACTCAGTAGGTCGAGATGCTCCACTGATGACTCTAATGTAGCTTACATCCACAATTTGGTTTCTCTAAGTGTGTGTGTCTGGCTCTGTACTTGTATTTAGCAAATGGGGTTCAATTGTGCCCAAGGTTTGGCATCCAAAGATAAATGCAGAGGCCAAGGTTGGGGTGAAGGACAATCACAAATCAGACAATGAGATCACACTGTCTGTATACAAACTCAGAGAACTGGGGGCAGATCTTGTTATGTTTATAGCTGCATTTTGGATGTCATATTTCCCATTTGGAATCTCAGTTTTAAAGACTGCAATGTGTCAAAGAAGTTTTTCGTAGGGAGAAAGGGAAAAGGAATGACTTGGGGAATCAAAAGTAATAAAAGGTTTTAAGGGTTTCATCAAATTTGACATTCTCTGCACTGAAAAGAACCCCTCTTCTTGTATTAAATTGAATTTATTTGGTGCAAACACACATCCTATAAGTACCAATGTATTTTTACTTTTAAATACCCTGCATAAAAGACCAGAAATTACCAGGAACAGCAGTGAGCAATCTTGTAAACTCTAGTGCAATTAATGAATTAGCAAATTGCTATCAATTTAAATGAGACAATGCATCCATAGTCGGTGTGAATATAAAGCTGCGGAAATAAAAATTTACTGTTTTCAGAATGGCATTTTATAATGAAAACCAAATTGCTTTATGTAAAACATTTTCTTAATTGTATTTGCTCTAGTGAGATTTTATCTAAATTAGCATGTGAAGCAAAGGAACTAGGTTCTAAGTTGAGAAAAAAGAATAATGAAGAGGTTTTCAACTATAATTTTCAAGGATTGTGTGGAGAAGACTCGTCAGTTTTACTTTGCATTCACTCTATATAGAGAATTAAAAAATGTACACCATAAATACAGCAGTATGCTCTACTGGAAATTACCTGTATTTTCCCTCTGTTTTAGCAAGAGAGGGTCAGAAGGAGAATAAATCTTTGGATCACTGAAAGTATTCTTACCCCATCCCCATGAAGAGATCTGGGACTTCTGTAGACACTGAGTTAGGTGATGGGTAGTTCCTTTTTTCCAGAAAAGGTGATGTGACCAGATGTTTTGAGACTAGGGTCTGGGAGGAGAAATGAATACTGTACTGGAAGAAGGCTTGAGGAAGAGAAGGTGCCTGGGACTTTGGGTCCATGAGTCAGTGAAGCTGAGCTCACCTGGTTCCTGCATTCTAGGGCTGGCTTTCAGTCCAGGAAGTAGGGGATGAGGATGAGAGCAGAGAGGAAGTGTTATGATGATGAGCATCCTGCATTGACATAAGACCAAGTAGACTTTCCTAGAGGCTTTTTGACATAAGAAAGGCTCATTTGGGGTGGATTTTGTGTGGTTTCTCCTGGAATGAGGGATAGGCGATTGGTGATGGGGAATGGGGAGGAAGGGCCATCAAGGATACCAAAACAAGTTCACTTCTCACACTGGGATTATCTGTTTACTCATCTGCTTAAATCTGGATGGGTCCCATCTTGTTGCTGTGTCTCCTGGTTTCCTAGAACTCCCCCAGGGCACATTAAAAAAAAAAAAAAACACCAAAAAACGGAAATCAAGTACATTATCCTTTATGCTTGGTTTCATAAAAATTAATTATGAGAAAAATATACGCTGTGACATACTTTTTTTATCCCACTGAGAGAGGAATCTGTAGCACTTTCTTTTGTGAATAGAACTCAATGGTTCTCCTTTGTGTAGTAAAATGGTATTATAGTCATGCTTGAACGTGGTATTGCATATAATTACAAGCCTGTTGAGTTCTGCATTTAAGCTCAGTTTGGAGGGATGTGGAGCTCAGCTTTTTTTAATCACACAGGATTAAACTTGGCATTCAAGTTTTTATATAAAGCTGGTGGTAGCTGGTTAATATGCATTCTTACTACCAGTGTGAAGAAGAATTAATTCCATTCTGCGTACTCAGCCAACACGCACTGGTACTGTTGGACCAATGTTTGTGGAAAAGGACGGTGTCCTTTCAAATGGAGGGCTCATGCAGAGTTGTACTGGCTGTCAAAATAGTTTGAATACTGCCTCTGATTTACATCTCCACTTTTTAAAATTTTTTTATACATATTGGTTGGATTACCAAGCTGTAAGCCAAAATATCTTGTCCAGCCTTGAAAATAAGTGCAACTGACATGTCTAAAATTTATGGGCGATTGATGAAGTGCAATGGATTTACAAGGAGCTCCCTTCAGGCTTCATCAGATGAGGCAACTGAGTACTGTTGAAATAATTGCTTTATTTACAGTCCATTAAACTTCTAATAGGCAGACTTCCAAACTGGGGTTCCTCATACCTGCTAGGTCAATAACATGACTGTTTCTCCCTAGGTCCAGTGTAGTACACATGCTCATTTGGTCGGACCATGTTCTGGCCTCCATGACTCTGTGATGTGTCAGCTTACGAGGTCAGCTCGCGAGCTGGGCATAAGCTTTGATGTAAGATCTTGAAAGTCGATCTCCTGGTTCCCCTGGAGTCCTTAGTTCTTTTCTGAAAGTTGTACTCTATGTTGAATTTCTGAGATGTGCTACTCTGCCTAGAAGGACTGAGGATTGGGAAGAAGATAGGGAAAGGGAAAAAGCTTTGAGGTTTATGTAACAGGGATAAAGTTGGAGATTGTACTTCTCTCGTCCAGTTTTCTCAGGCCTTTGTAACTCTTCTTGCCTAAGCAAAGCAAGTCATATGTTGTAGACTTGTCCTGACTTTTTATTCCAAACATGTAATTATGACTAATAATAGTAATAATAATAATACATTAGATAATAGCTGTCATGTAGTGGAACAATGGCCATGTGCCAAACCTCAGGACTCGTGGTTTCACATACATTATTTTATTTAATTTTTAGAACAGCAACTCTGTATGTAGGAATTATTTCCCATCTCCTGTAGATAAATAGCCCAAGGCTCTGAGAGTTTCAGGAACTTTCCTGTTTACTTAGCCTAGTTCTTCCCAGCACCAAAGACCACGGTCCATCCTTGGCCTCCCAAGCTAACCCAATCCCCCACTCCCTCTCCCTGGTCCAATGCATTTTCTAAAATGAGGTCTGGGTAAGTGTTTTATGTGCTCCAACTTTATATGCAAAGTTCATATTTCCTTTAAAATTTCCCTGCTCATATCCCCAGTCAAGGTTATCTTGGACACAGTTCTTCAAATATTCAGACCACCTGTCACCCATGGAATGTTCTGAACCTTGACAGCCTCTGAAGTGTTCTTCCACTTGTATGAAAACAGCTTTATCTGACTTATAATTAGAAGTGAAATGACTTTAAATGGCTTCCACACGGCTCAGCTTTCAAAGAGGTTCCAGTTACGTATAACTTTACATAAACAGATAATCAGAGGCTAGAGCTAGAGAGCACAGTTCCTGCCTCCTAATTGGCATGAAGCAGGGGCATCTGCTCTGCATGAAGCCTGGGTCAGGTCATTCCTCTCATCTGCGACCTGCTGCGGTTGGGAGGAACTCACCCTAGATTACATAAAGACTTCACAGGGGCATTGAAATACAGGATGAAATCAACTTGAACTGAATGAAAACCTAATTGGTTTGAATCCTTCCTTAAGCACCAGTAATTGTTTTGGGATTGATAGCTCATCTTATAAAATAAATATTTTTCTTCCAAAGGTAGAATTTCTTGCCTTGGTTGCCAATCTCAACAATTTCATTCAAAAGGCTCCATCAGTGATGAACCTGATATGATGCTAACTATTCTTCTTATTTAAGATGAATTTTGCAGATTGGAGAATATGAAATACCACATTTATTCAATAAGTTTCATCTAAAACTTCCATCTTCTCAACATGCACAGCCATTATTATTGTTGTTGTTATTATTATCATTAATTTTTAAATTCCCAAACTGGATGGACGTTGTGAGGGTGGAAAAATTGTGTGAGCTACAGGGCGTGGGTCTAGGTTTCTTTTGAAACTGTCACTGATTTTCCAGAAGGCCTGTTATTCCAAATGTACCTGGAACTAAGGGTCTTGACATACTTTGGTTTTTAGTTCTTGACATACCTTGAGTTCTTCAGAAGGCTGATTAGAGCTAAAAGATCCTCTAAATGGGGCTCAATATGTGCTTGTGAGAGAGGCAGAGGGAGAGTTTTTTTTTTTTTAGAACTTAGAGATTACTTCTAGTAATCCCTACTCTCACCATTTCTCTCTTTGCTCCGCAATTCTAAACTATCTATTTTTTTGTATGATGGTTTAGGGTCGTTATCTTCTCCACAGATTCTTTCTGCCATGTCTGGTCTAAACTGATTTTATTAATTAATGTCATCCATTTTAATTTAATATTGGAATGAGTTGCTACTCAGGCAAGGTATTTGTCTAGATATGCTCTGTGGTTTGCAGAGATGGACCAAATTTAGATCCTTCCCTGAGAAGTTTACACTGTACTACGAGAGAAGTCAAATATAACTGGGGAAGGAGAGGGATACAAATAAACAGGCAGTTACGGTATGGGGTGTTAAGGTAGAAAGTGATACAAAGCAATGAGAGAGAGAGGAGGAAATGCCCCCAAAGGCCTCTCTCTGGTCAGAGGCAGAGAACCCCTGAAAGGGTTACCTCCAGTTAGAAGGTTCTTTGAAATATGTAATGTTCACTGAGTCAGGAGAAATCTGCTTTGGATTTTTATTCCTATTTCTTTCTAGTTCCTGGGAAGGAGGCCTACGTGGAGGATGTCAACAGCTGTTTAAAATGGGGTGGAGAGTTTGGTAAGCCCCATCAAGCTAGGAATGAAAGTGAAAGGCAGGGGCCATGGTCGGAGAAGGATTGTGAGCTTCCTTAAGTCTGTGAATTGTCTCATACTTATTAAGGTTGTTACCGTCCCTCCCCGGGGTTTCCTCCCAGGGATTTAGGGATTGAGGGTAAAGCCTTTAAGTGCGTGGGCTCCGCGATCCCTGTCTCCAGGGGCAGGGAGGAAGGTGGGGTCTGAGGAGATTGGGTCAGGCAAGGGAGAAGAAAGTGGTCCATTGGGTAGGAAGAAGAATGAGCGAGAAGGTGAGCAGGGAGGTCTGGGGCCAGGTGGGCAGGAACCGAGCCCTGGTCTTGGCATAGGAAGGCTTCTGGGGCCCTGACCTAAGCAAGAGTGAGTGCCTGAGGACAGAGGAATATTCCTGGCTTGGGGGATTCAAGGCTGGGGCCTCCATGAAGGATGTTGAATGTCATTCGAGTCCTGAAAGACAGTACAGATCCAGACACATCAGGTCTGAAAAGGAAGAGAGCATGAGTAAAGACAGGAAGTCATTGGGTTTGGTTGGGCAAGACGAGAAGGAGTGGGAGTAAGAGAGGAAAGATAGGTAGGTGCCAGATCACGGTGGCTAAGGAGATCGAGTGATGGGGATGATTACCAAAGGCTCAGCGAGGGCGTAGAACTGTGCTTTAGGAATATTGATCTGGCAGCCATGTGGAACGAGAGGTTGGTTGGGGAGAGGAATCAGAAAGCCATTGCTGTAATGTAGGAGAGATTGAGGTAATGGGATCTGTACCAGTCAGGATTAATTTCCTCTGCCTGTATCAGTAATTTTCACATTGAAAGTTTATTTCTCTTTCATGTAAAAGAAGTGGCCATAAGCAGTCGAGAACTGATGTGTAGGTGCCATAGTTATTGGGGATCTAGTCTTCCATAGTTCCTTGCTTGCTATCCTTAGGGTGCTGCCATTGTTATCAACATCCATCCAGCAGCAATATAGAGAAAAAGTGTAGAAGACCATTTTTTTTAAAGGGAGACTTCCCAGAAGTTTCACAACCCACTTTTATTTACTTCTCATTGGATGGAACTTTTCACATGTCCACAACTAATTGGAAGGGAGTCTGGGAAATGGAGTCTTTTAGCTGGGTGGCCATATGTCCGGCTAAAACTGAAGGTGTTTTTATTAAAGAGAAAGAGGAGAGGGAAGGCAACTGGTAGACTCTACCTTAGAGTCTGGATTCAAGTAGTGGCAAAAGAATGGAGAGGAAGGGGAGAATATGTGAAGCAGTGATATGAAGACTGAGCTTGACAATTGATTAGAAATGACATGAAAATAAGAGATATTTGGAGCCTGGATAAAGAGTGGAGGAAACCATAGTTAACATGTGCCAGACACTGATCTAAGTGCTTTCACATGTATTTCACATTGATTCCCCATAACAACCCTATGAGATAGGTCTTATTATTATCTCTATTTTGCAGATGAAGAAAATTAGGGACATGGAGGTAGTAAGTTGCTTGTCTAAAGCGGTGCCGACAGTAGAAGAAACAGAATTTGAACCCAGGCAGCTGGTCCTAGAACCTGTGCCCTTAACCACTATGCTTGTGATTGCAATGAAAAGAGAGAGGAGACACAGGAATACCTAGATTTGCATTCTCATACCATGTCTTTCATCCACATTACTACCCCATGACTTTGAGTATATCTAACTTCTCTAGTGCTCAGCCATAGATGGTAAAGAAAACTGGTTGAACTGATACTTGCACTTGGGCTTGGAAGAAGAAGAGCACTTGAAGTGCTTATAACCCATCCCTTGGTTTGGTTATTGACAATTTCAAACCTTGGCCTGGGTGGGCACTGAGCACCGGCAATGCATTGTGGGGTTCGGAGATGGGTTCTGGGGCCTGTATGCCAGGAGATTTCCTAGTTTGTGAAGAAGTAGATTGCCTGGTCAAAATGTGGCAAGAGAGGAAGGAACGGCTAAGAGCTAAATCAGTGGAGCCAGAGTCTCAGGTAGCTCATACCTGGGAAAGCCTGGATGGGGAGTCAGGAAAGTGGGCTTTGCACAGATTCAAAATAGGGAGCTCTTAAGATTGTTTCTGGGGGCAGTGGGTAGCTCTGTGCTCCAAGATCTTGGGGATATGGCTCTAGAAAGGGCAGAAGAGATTTGTTTTATGGCCAGCTATAATTTGAAAACAGTATTCTCTGTCTGCCATTGCTGTTTGCAGAAAGCATGATTGAGGTCAAGTCTGTGCCAGGGCTAAAGACCAAGAATGGAGAAATGTCTGCAGAGAGAAGAGCAAGTAGCAAATTCCTTAATTAGAGTTGGGTTCAGATTTCTCTAGTCAATTCCAATCAATTGTTAGGTTTTAACTCAGCTCCTTTGACCTGCAGTGTGCAGCCACAGAGTTCAATCAGGACCAAGTGATTGTGGGTAAAGTAAGACAGACCTGATTTTCCCTTCCATAAAAATATTATTGCAAAACTTATTTCCTGTGGTTATGAGGATCCAAAGAATTAACATGTGAAAGTGTAGGCAAGCTCTCAAGTTTAGTTATTTATTACATTAGTGATAACGATGCCTTATTAGTCATTAATACCTGCTAGAGAAAATGATTCTGTACTTAAATTTCATGCTTCATTGAATCCCACTGACTTCCATTTCTCACCAAGATGCGTTCTGCACTGACATCTATAATCAAAGCTTAGAGATTTACTTAGGCACCAAAAGATTAATCTTGAAAAAATTCATGAAGTTTCTCATTTTTTTCCTCTGTTCATTGGGCATTAACCATCATCCCTGGGGCACGACATCCTCATCTTATTCTGATGGGAATTTGTACTAAATATATGTTTAGAAAACATCTTGTTGAAAAGCTGCAGTAAATCGACTGTGGGAAAAGGGCTTTCCTTGAACGAAAATCTCACACAGGAACGAACCTTGACGTTTTGCTATGTGGTGCCTCCATTCGAGGTTGTTACTGAATGCTTTCTTGTTCTATTCCACATCTCTTTCTTTTCCTTCAACCACGCTTTAATCACAGGAGATCAAATTCATCTGTAATTATTCTGTCCTAAAGATACAGATATATTTCCATCCTTGGCAAGCTTGCCATGTTAGAGGGAAGACAAAATTGAAAATAAATCATTGTAATACCAGTGAGACAAATGCCATTGAATAAATATTAGGGTACAGAGGTGGCATTTCAACAGGAAAAAAATGCACGTTTGGTATTATCGCTGCCTAAATATGCAACCCCAGAACTCACCCATCACTTAGTAAAACTGACTCTCCTTGCTTATGTATAGTGTTAATTTAAAAATCCTTTTAATTTCAGAGATTAAGAAATAATTCGGGTTTTATTAGTTCAGTCTCTTCTTTCATTTCATCGTACTTCTTAGTCCCTAATTTATGTCTCTGTTATGCAAAATATGAGATCATCCCTCCCGCCCCCATTCTCTCCAATAACCTATCTATGTATTCTTTCTGTTTTTCATTATAAATATTTAATATGCAGAATGGTGTTCCTTTCTTTAAAATATGATCTTGCCCCATCATATCTGCAAAAATTTGAGAGCTTGGCAAGACCCTTGTTGGCAAGGCTATGGGAAAATAGGTATTCTTACATGTTGTTTATAGAAATTAAAATGCTACAATTCCGATAGAGAAAAATTTGGTAGTATCTAACAAAACTATATGTGCATTTATCCTTTACACAGCAATCTGACTTCTAGGAATTTATCCTGATATACTTCCAACAATATAAAAATACAAATACACAAGGTTATTCGCTTACAAATAAAAATGTTTATTTTTGTAATATTAGGTATATCAGAAATATCATACAAAATACAAATATCCCAATGTAGTATTATTTGTAATCACAAAGCCATTGAAAACCACCTCAATGTCCAAACATAGGAAACTGAAAAAATTATGGTGCTTTTATAAAATGAAGTGTAATGCAGCTGTAAACAAGAATGAGGAAGGTCTCCAGGAGCTGCTATGCAGTGATTTCTAGACGATATTGTTCAGTAAAGCAAAGCAAAGCAAAGCAAAAACAAAGAACAAATATAGTATGCATTTTTTGTGTAAGAAAGAAGGAATTTCAGAATATATATATATTTGCTTATCTTTATAAAAAAACAAAGCAAAACAACAAAATGCTGGAAAGACAAATCAAGGAAGATTAAAGTTGGTTACCTGTAAGAGGTGGCGGGAATAGGGAAGAAGAGATAAGGAGGGAGTAATACTTCTCTGAGTACATCTTTTTACATAGTTTTGTTAATGTACTACATATTCATGAGTAAAATTAATAAGGATGGAAAGGGGGAAAAAATTCCTAAAACTGAAAGCAAATTGAAAGAAGTCACCTAAGTGTAATTTCAAATGTATATCATAACCATACTGAAGAGAGAGAGAAAGAGAGAAAAGAAATGACTATCTAAGTTACTTGTGAACACAGTATTTGACTATATACTCTCAGTCTTAGGTAGAGCCATAGTGTGTGTGTGTGTGTGTGTGTGTGTGTGTGTGTGTGTGTGTGTATTACACAGAAATATTTTTATTAAGCTTGTTTTCTGTAGTGGTAGGGAAAATAAATCCTGAAACAGTTTTATATTTATGTTACAAATATAATTTATATTATAGGATTATATTATAGGATTGAGCAAACAAGTAAATGTATTATTGTTTTTGGAGCCAGCATTCTTACTAGGGGAGAAGGGTCATACTATGGAATAGGGGAAGGCAAGAAAGAACTCTGTTGACATTAATTGCAATTGGAGATATCAGTGTACGCCATATTTCTATAGTATATAAATATGCGTTTATGCATGTATATGCATGTGAGTACTTATTGGTGTGTAGGTGTATGTATAAATGTATATACATGCATCTATTACCCAGCTTAGTCTACTGAAAGGGCAAGAAGCAATAACACCTCAGTAGCACTGAGTACACCAAGGGAAAAATATAGCAATTATACAGTGGACAAATTTGATCAATCTTGACTGATTGATCAAAATTTGCATCAGCAATGAGAACAGGCAGATATCAACATGCCTCTAGATGTGATACCTGAGAAAGACACTACAGCACCTGTGCAATATTATGGCCAAGAATGTATAACCTGAATCATGAGGAAACATTAGACAAATCCTAAATGAGAAACACTCTATTAAAAACTGGGGAGAGGGGAGCTCTATACTTAAAAAACGTTGTCGTGGATGACCAAGAAAGGCTCTGGATTAGAGAAGGATAAAGAGACATGACAGCTAAATGCAATCCCTGACCCTGGGCTGGATTCTACACTGGAGGGGAAAATACTGTGAGGACATTACTGTGTCAATTGACAACAATGAGATATAGATGGTAGCTTAGATAAAAGTATTGTTCCAATGTTAAGTTTACTAAAGATTATAACCGTAATATAGTTCTATAAGAGAGTATCTCTATTCATAGGAGATACAGTTGATGTATTTTAGGAGTAAGTGGCCATGATATATGTAACTTTCCCTAAAATTATTCAATAGAGAGAGAGAGAGAGAACAAGCAAATAATGCATATAATAAAGCAAATGGGCAAACTGTTAGTAATAGATGGAATTCAGATAAAGGAAAATCAGGCATTTTTGTACTATTTTTATTACTGTAACTTTTTTCTAAGTTTAAAGTTATTTCCAAATAAAATGTTAAACATAATAAGCCTTGCATACCCTACTTTAGTGCGGGAACATTTACCTCCCTAACATTCTATTTATTGGCTTTTTTTTTCTTTCTGGGGCCATGTTGACGTCTGACCACTTGTTAGAATAGATAACATCAGTAATCTAAAAGACAAAAAAACACTTCTATTTTGGTAGTGAAGTCCTTTCTTTGTAAGTGAAATTTTATGTGGAATGTTGAGCTGTGGAAGATGAAAGAAGGGGTCTCTGATTGAAGCAGGTGTGTATTTGTTGGGTGGGGGGTATGAGAGTCCTGTCCACTTCACCTCCCACACCCATGTGGGAATGGTGTTTGACAACCACTGATCCCAATCAAACTAGACACGGTCCGTCTGCCCTTAGGAGCCACCGAATGCGTGACTACTGTTGATTGGCTGAAGACCTCAGGATTACTTCAGAGCTGTTGGCTTGTGCCTTTCAGACATGTCCCGTGCGTTCTTTCAGGGGTAACTGACCAGTGCCTTTCCTACTTCTCCATGAGGTTATTCTGTCCTTGGCTGTGATTCACATTGGACAGTTACTCAGCAACAAGGCCTTGTATGTCAAGCCCCATGTGCAATTGTTTCAAAGAATCCAGTTGTTTCAGAAGCAGTGTGTATAGGTAAGACTCGTGTAAATAGAATCACATTTTCTCGTAGCTGCTTCATGGCTGTTTGAAATTCATTTTCAAATATCTGTGGTGCCTCGCAGATGGGACCGATGTTCATCCAGCCATCTGTTTCCCTTCCCTTTCTTTCAGGTAGTTAAGAGTCTTTAACATATTTGGTGAAGAAGATCCTGGCATTTAAGAAAACATTGGCAAATGCTTTTGTAAAGTGAGACAACACCTCTCCAAGTTAACTGCTGCAAATTGAAATCTCCATATATTTATATCTGTTTTAAAACTCAAACCCTAGTCAACCAAAATGTAAGACTATTTATTCAGCAAGCCTTGGGAGAGTGTACTTAAATTCATTTTGTTTAGGACAATCCGGCCATCTTAGTGATTTCCCTCAAGTTTCTGTAAGGCTTTTTGCAGGGCTCATGACCCTAATTGCTACCTGCCCCATTATTCTTTTCATAGGAAGACAAATACCCTGTAGGGGAACTACTGCAAAGCTGAGGACAGAGATGACCCTTGGATGACAATTCCTTTTGATTGGTAGTGGCTTCCTGGAGTGCTATATTGAGAGGGATTTTGTGGTAGCATCTGGGCTTGGTGAGAATGAGTGATGAGTGCCACAGTTGATTTGTGATGTCTGCTTTATTCATGGCATGGTGAAGTTATCCAGATGTAGGCAACATATGTGGTGCTCCTGACTTAGAAGTAGCTCAGGGGCTCTGTTTGGTTGGGAAGGACACATTTCCCCACTGGCCATGAGCACTGGTGTATTTTATGTGCTTTCTTACTAAACAAGGAACCTTGGTTCTGGAGCCCCAGATAAGACTATAGAGGAACCGGAAAACCCTCCCTGATGCTTTGAGGTGTTTTCCGTTCACATAATGGCACCCAGTACCACAGAGAAATTTTTAGTGGAGAGTATGGCAAAAGGCAGTGTTAAAAATCCCCTATTTGGGTTCAATTGATTGGCATATTCATCTTGAAATTTCAGAATCTCAGTTTTCCTTTTTAAGATTTCAGAGCTCTGACATTTTTTGTACTTGCATAAATTCAGTGATATTTGTTTGTAATTTAAATGGCAAGAAAAGTGGACCCTGGCAAAGCCCAACTGCTCCTAGAAACTTCCTCGATTCTGAGGCTTAAGGAGCAGAACAGAGTTTAGAGACAATCTCTCTGTGAAGCTACAGCCGATCTTCGCAGATGGCTGGAGAATTCTCCTCCTTTGAATTGCATAGCATTTTGTACCTCTTAGGTGAGCTCTGCTTGACTGCCTTCCCCTGAGATCCGCCTCATCCACCCCTCCTCCCCATCTCCTGATAAGACCCTTTCAATAAACCTTTAATCAGTAAGCATTTTTGAAGGCCGATTATCATTGTCTTGCTTTTCTCTGTTTTCTCACAGTTCCCGCCAATGTTGCAAATCATCTAAGACCCCAGCATGTGTTTGCGAAGTGCATCAGGTCAGAAAGACTTGTTTTTGGAATTATTTTTCAGGGTCAGAATAAAAAGGCTGGTTGAGTAATGTTCATCCAGGCACTTCATGGTAGGACTGTGCCTTCCCCACCCGCCCCAGGGGGCAAGATTCAGTTACTTTTGGAAATCCGCAAAGACAACGCCCTGATGCCAGATCGTTGGAGGTGTTCTTACTGGGAGGCAGGGTCTTAAAGGCAGCCCGCAGAAGGATTCAATACATGTTTTATTCGCAAACAGCCCCGAATAAGGAAGACTTTGTGTGAATGTTGTCATATTTCCCAATAGCACATGTTTAAATTAGCCAGTGATACCCTCCCTTCCTAAAGCAGAAAACAGCTATCCATTTATATTGAGCTCCTTTCACTCAAGACCCTGTTTATACCGACATTCACCCAGGTATGTTCTAGCTTTGGGGACAGACAAATAAACATGAGCATGGAGGCAAAAATATCTCCATCTAAAGAAGTCGTAGATGAAAGTGGGTCCTCGCTAGAGGCAGAATAGGTACAAAAACCGAGAATGAGAGGTTTAAGTAATGCTATTTAGGGCGAAAGAAGGTCCACATTCTTATTTTGAAAATTATATAAAATGGCTTTTTCCTGCCTCTCTTTCTCTATTATCCTTCCCCCTTTCCTGAGGAATCTGAGAAGATCTTTTAATTAAAAAGTTGAAACTGAAAAGAAAAAATGCTAAAACGACTCGGATAGACAGACTTCATTTCTTTGATGAACAGAAATTGGACACATTAAAATGAAAGTTTTGGAGAATTTTGCTGTGCTTCTTCAACACATTGTCCCAATTTTATTCTATCCAGGCAGGTTGTCCTGACATAACCATGATTTGAGATATTTTGAAGAGTCAAAGCGAAGAATTTTATTGTTTATGGGAGATATAAAAAACCTGGGGTGTTTAATAATTTCGAATCCAGGTAACTTAATGGTAATAACCAATTGGACTGGACTGTGAATTCTGACAGATAATTTAGAACTCATGTACCTCAGACACGCACCGCAGGTATGACGATGGTATACAACAGATCCCAGGTGTACAGCAGGCCACACCACCATCTGGGTTTGTGTGAGTGCACTCTGTGATATTCACACCATGGTGAAATTGCCTAATGACGCATTTCTCAGAACGTATC
>NW_006431920.1:9657421-9664855 GCF_000325575.1 Pteropus alecto | reverse complement strand
ACATGACTATATACAGGTCACACCCCTCCTTGTCACCCCAAACTCTCCTCCAGTCTGTTTCTCAAGGTTCCAAACCTTAAACAAGCCATGCCCTTTCCCACCTCAGGGTCACTCGGGGTATTGTTCCCTCTCCAGGAAGGATGTTCCCCTCTCTTCCCACTGCTAGCACGGGACCGACGGGCTCCTCTAGCTTAAATCTCACCTCCTCAGACAGGCCTTCCCTGGCCCCCTCATCGAGGGTGCTTAATAATACGAATCTTCTTATTCTTCATTTTAGCCTCTTTTTATTTCTTTCAAAGTCATTGCCAAAAAATTTGTAATTATTTTATTTGTTAGTTTACTAGTTTTGGATTTTCCTGCAATTTAACCCCCCTGAAGGCTGGGGCTGTTTGCCTTATGAATGTTGGCAGTCACAAATACTTATTGACTAAATGAACTTGTGAATTGCCGAAAGTCCCTAAGTGGAGCTGGTAAGAACAAAACACACGAGGCCAGTCGCCCATGGGAGCCAGGTTGGCAGGGAGAGGGGTTTCTGTCAACGGCCTTCTTGCTCCTGTGTGTGGCCCAGCTGAGTCGGTGGGTGCAGGGGTACTGTAGAAAAACACCAAGAAACCTGAGTTCCTTCTGGTTCTGGGTGCACTCTTGATATGTTAGTGGGGAGGTCATGCGAGTTAGTCCAGGCATAGACCTGAGGTTGTGTCTTTTCTGGTGAAAAAGTGGAGATGGGGGTCATAGTTACTACTATTAATATTAGACATGCAGCTTGGAGTTTTTCCTGGAAGAATGTGGCCTTTTAATAGCAGACATTCAGTAAGCTGTGAAGGTACTTTCTCAGCCGGGTGTGGTGCTGGTCAGGGATGAAGACAACAAGCCACTCTGTCCATGGGGGTGACCGACGTGTAAATGGTTATAACACAGAGTGACAAGTGCTGCTGCTGAGGAAAGCACAGGTGCTCTGTGGGGAGGTTGGAGGGGCCAGGGGTGTGTTTGGGAGGCTTTCCAGAAGGGTCAGCCTTAGCTTGCTGCCTCCTTCTTAGTTCCGTAAAGGAGGATTTGGTGACCTCTGCTGGGGGATGAGACCTCCAGCCTGAACTGAGCCCGTTGGTGCAAGGAGAGGGGAAATTTACACAGAACCAAGAAGGCTCTCTAAAGCAAACGATTGGCTTTAAGAGGTAGAGCTTGAAAGGAGTATGATGAAAAGTGGAAGGACTTGGACCAACAGCAGCTGGAAAATATTTTATGAACAAGGCCAGAGAGTGGAGAAGGCTGGAAGGGTAGGGATGGGGAAATGCAAGGGAAGAGTAGCTCACTTAATTGGTAGATGGAAATGGAGGCTCAGCTAATTGGGCTCAGCTGGATGAGGATTTGGACCAAACAATTCCACTTCTATTTATTCTCAGGAACTAATCATTTACATGTGCAAAGATATCGATCCCTTCATTGATGGTACACACTAGAGTAGCTAACCACAGGGATGGATTCGATAATTTATGGTATACCCGGAATATGATAGGACCATTAAAAATTATTCTGCCCTTATGTTTGTATTGGGATGGAAAAATGTTTGAGAAATATTGATAAGTAAAAAACCAGATTATTGAACAATACTAGAAACATTTAAAGGTCTAGAAGTACATACAAATACTCACAGTGGAGAGGATTAAGAATAATTTATTTTTTGCTTTAGACTTTTATGTGTCTTCCCCCACCCTAACGAGCAGGCATTAAATTTATAAGCACGAAATCGGTAAAGTTATTTCCATTTTGAAAGGAAAACACCACAGGATTTAAAGAGATGATGGGCTAGAATCCAAGTTGAGTAGGTAACTGTTAGGAGATGCTGCGTTACTCATGGTTCTCTAAGGAGATTCTTCCTGTAGGCTGGGGCTGGATCTTGCAGTTCGACTCTGGTGGAGAGATGAGACCTTTGGATTTGCTCCCCAGCACCCTTCTCTGCGTGGCTCCCCTTTAATGCTCTAGAGGAGGCACCTTTCCATGGATCTCCATGCTGGGTGCATGTTAGAATCACTAGGGGAGCTGAAAGTAATACCTGTGTTCAGGCCTCACCCCTCAGACCAAGTAAAGCCAGATCTCTAGGGATGAGGCCCAGGTAAAGGGCCCCGTGATGCTTTTCTGAAGCTAGGATTGACTATCTCCTGATTAGAGGAAAAAGAATGAAAAATAAACAGGTGGCATCATAAATTAGGACCAGAGTTTTTAAGTTGGGTCAGACCTGCGCGTTAATCTTTGAAAACAAGGATTCCTTGGTCAAATACTTTTGTATCTCCCTCTACAAATGTCTCAGGCACATGAGCAAATTAAGAACCTGGGAGGTCCTGCAGTGAAGAAATCTGATCGGTTTCACTTGCTGTTGCTAATTGTATCTGACCACAGAAATCTTTGTGTTGGATAACCTTTTTTCTGGGGTTGCAGAGAGCTGACAGCAGCAGCCTGAAGTCTTTCTTACATGCCACATCGTTTGGCCACCCTGTGGGGGCACTTCTCCACAATGTCCCTAGACACTGGTTAGACCAAATTGGATCCTTGGATGTATAGCTGTATAGATAAAGTTCCCATTCTAAGGTCAGCCTGAACCCGCCAGAGCACCTGACCTGGGACAGTGGGAAGAGGACATCCTGGCTGTAGAGTCTGGTGTACTCAGGAGGAGAATGAGGTCCAGAGAGGTTATTGAGTGCTTTGGCCTAAATCACGAAGATGGGCAGGAGCCCAAAAGGGACTAAAATCCTGACTTTCTGTTTCTCAGTCAGAACCCTTCCCCGCTAACCAAGTTAAAGACATCGCTTCAAGCGTTTTGTGCTCTTTGAATAAAGGAGCACCGCCATGATTAATGGGACGTTCTGGCCTCCTTATTCTATTTTGTGCCCCTATTTCCATCTGCCAACAAGACACCCAAAGCTCTAAATATCACTGGGTTGTAAGGAATGTTTAGAATTGCAGAGCTGGTTTGACACAATTAAAAGCTTCCAGAAGGCTGTTATGGGGCCAATTATTTACTTAGCGATAGCAAGCTATTTAAATTTCATTATGTAGTAGAAAATAGGGAGATAAGAACAAAATATGGTTGGGCTGAATGTGACCTCAAAACCTCTGCTTCTTTGGTTCTTAAAAGGTAGCAGAAGCAGGACATTCTGATTCAAGGACTGTTTTCCTAAACTGTGCTTTCTCTTAAACGGAATAGTTTCTCAATCTGTTTGTGGACTGCTAATGGGCCATTTATTGGGACATTCTGAGGCAAAGTGAATCTGGACCAAATAGCTCTGCTGATTTGGGGAGGGGTCCCCCTGTATGGAAGGTGGTTGGACTCAGTAACTTCCTGCCTGGAGCGAAATGAGGTTAACGGTTGTAAAGCCATAAACTTCCCCCATCAACAGGGCAAAGAAAACAATGTTCACTCCTTCATTTTGCTGAGTCTGTTTTCTAAGGATCACTTTGTTGAAACTCTTCCTCTTCTTCCCCCAGTCCCCTTTCAAGACTATCTCTATAGTGATTTTAACCACAACATTTCCAATGATATAACTTCTTATTTTATTCTTCTTATAAGAGATAAGAAGGACTGGAGGGCATGGCAGTGTGGAGGATCTGGCCCAGACTGTCAAAAGGGCTCTCTCTCTCTCCACACACACACACACACACACACACACACACACACACACACACACACACACGTATGTGTATATATATGTATGATTTTATGGATTTTGACAAATGAATACACTTGTATAACTGCCATCAAATCAATATACATAATAGTTCCCTCATTCCGAAACTTCACTTGTACCTCTTTGTTGTTAATTCCTTCTTTCCATCTTTAGCCCCTGGCAACCACTGTTCAGTTTCTTAATCTCAGTATTTCTGCCTCTTCCAGAAAGTAATATACATGGAATCATACAGCATGTAGCCTTTGGACTCTGGCTCTTTCACTTAGTGAAATGCATTTCGATTCACCCACGTTGTTGCTTGTATCCGTCCTTGCTCACTGGCATTCCACTGTGTAAGTGGAAATTTGTTTCTCTAGTCACCAGCTGGAGGACATTGAAGTGTTTATAGTTCTTGACAATTATGAATGAAGCTGCTGTAAACATTCACATGTAGGTTTTTGTGTGCATATATGTTTTCATTTCTTTTGAATAAATACCTAGGAGTGGTATTTTTGGATCATATGGTAAGTTTATGTGTACATTTATAAGAATGTTATGTTTAACCTTATCAGAACTTTTTATGCTTAACTTTACAAATAATATGTTTTTTTTTATTTTAATTTGTTTTTAACTTACAAAAGGGTATTATGCTGAAGCAATCTTTTGGGGATTCTTTTTTTTTTTCCACTTAGTTTTGTGTTAAGATTTATCCATATTGTGACATCTGGCTGTGAATGTAATATTCTAGTAGGTTAATATACCACAGTTTATTCATCTCCTCTCCTATAGATGGGTGTTTGGCAGTTTCCAGATTTTTAAAAATTGTTTTGTTTTACTGCTGGCATTCTCATATGTGTCTTTTGTATTAGTTAGCTATTGCCATGTAACAACATTACCAAAAATTTAGTGGCTTAAAATAACACACATTTATTATATCACAGGTTTTGTGAGTTGAGATTCTAGGTGTGGCTAAGCTGGGTCTCCTGCTTCAAATCCTCAAAAGATTGATGTCAAAGAGTTTTCCAGGGCTGCGGGCTTCCCCCGCCTTGACTGGAGGAGGTTTCCCTTTCAAGCTTATGTTGTTATTGGTAGGATTCATATCCTTGCAGATTGTCGGGCTGAGGGCCTCAGTTTCTTGCTAGCTCTCAGCCAAAGGTCACTCTGAATTCCTCCCTAACATAGTCTCCAGGTCAAAGACAGCAAAGGGGAGAGTCTATGAGCATGACAAACATTACAGTCTTATGTAACATAACAACAGAAGTGACATCTCATCACCTTTGCCATATTCTATTGGCTTGAAGCGACTCACAGGTCCTGTCCATACTCAAGGGGAAGAGATTGCCAAGGGATGTAAATATCACAAACAGGAATGGTGGGGCTAACTTTAAAGTCTGTCTGCCTCACTTGTTGGACATGTGTAGGATTTCCCCCTGGGTTTACACCTGGGAGTGGAGTTGCTAAGTCCTAGGGAACTCTATTTCTAATAATGGTCTTTACCTAAAGACTATCTTTCTGGAATGAATATAGCCAAGTCAGCTTTCTTTTGGTTAATATTTGCCCAGTATGTGTTTTTCTATTTTTCTTTTTCTTTTGCTTTCAATCTTTGCATATCCTGATGTTTAAAGTATGTCTCTTGTAAATAGCACATATTAGAATTTTAAAAATAAATCCAACCTGTCAGCACTTGTCTTTAACTGGTGAGCTCAGTCCATCCATCTTCATTATAATAAATGACACGCATGGACCTAATTTCATCATTTTAACATTTCAGTTTGTGCCACTTTTACAATGCTTTCATCTTCCTTACTTTTATTATTAATGATATATTTGTATCTCTCTAATTTTGCCCAAGGTGAAAATTTAGGATTCCCTGCTCTTTCTTCCATTCACCCTGATCATGCTGATATAAACTAGGCTTTTAATTCTGGATTGTTATAGATGTTAATTTCTCTTTTTCTTTGGCCTTAGGTTGATTTTTCTTTTTCCTTTTTTAAGCAGTAAGAAAGTTTATCAAGGTATTTGATCATCTTTGTTCCACAAATCTCTCATAGACTCTCCTAAATTTTTCCCTCCCATAGTACTTCAACCAAAACTATTTATAATACACATCTGTCTGCAGCGTATCTTGTATGCTTGATGATATTTTTATTTGGGCCTAATATTTGAATGGCAGTTTGGTTGAATGTAAAATATTAGGTTCTAAATTCTGTTTCCTTCAAGTCTACGAAAACATTACTCCATTTTTTTTTTTTTTTTGCATCTGTTGCTGATGTCAATCTGATTCTTATTCGGTATATGATCTGCACTTTCTCTGATAGCTTTTAGAGCTTTAAAAAATTCTTAAATAAATTTTTAATGTATCTAGAAATGTATTTTTCTGACAATTATATATAAATTTATATACATTAAATTTATATATATTTTAATGCAGAAAAATTGATCTTCGTTATGTTCTCAAATATTTCTTCTTCTTCATTTATATCTTTCTTTTAATGGCGCTCCTATTATCTAGATGTTAGTATCTCTATCTCTTGGCTTGCTTTTATATTGTCTATTTCTTTGTCCTTTTCTTCTTTCTTCTGGGATATTTCTTCAATTTGGTCTCCCAATTCACTAATTTGTTCTTCAGCAGTATCATTTCTGCTCTCTCTGTATTTCTATTACATTTTTATTACATCTCTTTTTGACTCTTTTTGTCTTTTCTTCCTTCTTATTATTAATTCTTTCCTGTTTCTTTTAATATTTATCAGGCTGATTAAAAAGTACTTGGTCCATATATTTCAATATTTCTGCTTCTATTGGAATCCGTAATCCAGGAGGTTATTTTCATTTTGAAATGGCTGTGCTCCTCAAATATCTTGTTATTTTGTTTCGTGTGCTCGTTTTTCTTCTAGGGCACTGGCTACTCAGTTGAGCAGTGCTTATGGGGAAGGGCATACCCCATTGCACTTAGGGTAAATGAGCTCTAGGGTGTAGAAAATCACATTCAAATGCTCCTTACCCCTCAAAACAATCCGTCAGGTCATGTCTTCATCCTCTGATCCCAGGAGAGAAGCAGATTCATAAGAGACTCAGAATTCAGCAGTTCTGAATCTTGGTTGTACAATGAAACCACCTGGGAAGTTTTTAAAAGTCCTGATGCCCAAGCTATGCTCCAGACCGATTTCATTGGAATCCCTGGAGATGGAATCCAAGCAGTAGTGCTTTGGATTGTAAGTCTCCAGCCCTGGGAGTTTGCAGAAGAAGGGATGTGGAAATAACCTCTGGTCAGTTGGTCCTCCTGGTTTTTCTGTTTCTTCTGAGGACATCAGCCGCAGACCACTACATCTTGGCAGGAAGGATGCAGACACTGTTTGCCACAAGGTGATGAGGAGGGTTGGGGAAGCAAGTGCAGAATTCCACTAATTTTTCTATTTTACCTTCCTGTAACCCTGGCTGTGTCCTGTCCCAGGACAAAGCCACCACTCCACAAACATCATTTTAAAACAGCCCCAGTAAATTCAGGAGCTTCTCACAATGTTGTCTCATTTACTTTTCTAGTTCTTGTGTGGTTGATGGGGATGGGGGAGTGGAGGTGGGGATCTAGCAGTCATGTTAATTCAGCATCTTGGCCTGCATTGGAGCTAATCACGGTCTGATCAATGGACCAGAAGTATGACCTCACCTGGGAGCTTGTTAGAAATACAGAATCTTGGGTCTTATCCTGGATCTACAGATTCAGAATCTGTATTTGAGCAAGATCCTCAAGTAATTTCCATGCATCTTAAAGCACTGA
>NW_006431920.1:9646471-9657342 GCF_000325575.1 Pteropus alecto | reverse complement strand
AAATTGAATCAGGTACCTTTTCGACCAAGTTTTGTTTTGGTCGTGTAGTGTTTGTAAAATGTTGATTTTGTTCCTTTGATTTGAAATTTCTCTGCTCTAGGCTGGAATTCAACAATGTTGAATTTGCCCACTATGCAGATAGATTTTAAAAACAGAATTCTTAGTTTAAGAAAAACATGCTCCAGTAGCACCATCTACCTTTAGGTTGTAGCACTCATCACTGTTGCAATTTTACATTTACTGGTATGAATAGTTGGTTGATGTCTGGCTCCTACATGACACTGTAAGCTCTAGAAGGACTATGAAGGTCACTGACTTTATTAGCCATTACTTCCCTAATACTCAGCACAGTAGATGGCATGTGAGAAGTGAGAGAAGTGACTTGAGTACTTGAGATCTATTTAATTGATGGTAGTTTATTGAATGTCAATATTAATGATTACACCTGTATTCTTTTGTCAAGAAATAGACAGTTTTGAGAATATGTTTCTTCCATTATTACTATTTCTCATCATTAACATTAAATATGACTGAATTTTTAGTCTTACATTTATTTAAAAAAAACTTGAATGTATACTGGCATTCAAACAAATGATAACATTTCGTAATTACTAATTTCTTAATTCAATGTCCACATTTTTCTTTTCATATAACAAAACAGGAAATGATGCCTTCAAGGAATTTCACATTTCTTTGGTATTCTTCTAAAAGAACTAATACATTTAGTACACGATATAAAAAAGCAAGGGTGGGTGGGTGTGTGCCAA
The DNA here is from genome assembly GCF_000325575.1 of Pteropus alecto. Taxonomy (NCBI): domain Eukaryota; kingdom Metazoa; phylum Chordata; class Mammalia; order Chiroptera; family Pteropodidae; genus Pteropus; species Pteropus alecto. The sequence goes on along the minus strand of NW_006431920.1, from coordinate 9,656,575 downwards.
GAATGAATCCTTTTTGAATTGTTTCTACTACTGTTCTGTCCTTTCCCACTTCAGTTTAGGCCCAGGACAGCAGCCTGACCAATCAATATTAGGTTTACTCGTTCCCCTTCTCTGTCTTCTCTACTAGATTTCTGAAGAGGTGTTGACTGTGAAAGAGTCTACCCTCCCATCAGACTGGGAGAAGTGTGCGCTGGCTGAAGAAAAACATCTGACAAAAATTCAGTTTTTCATTATATCAGGCATATAAACATGCATTTAAATAAACACTTTATTTAATTTGAATATTAAATTTTATTGGTAAAGATGGAGCATGGGTTCCATTATATTGGATACTAATGTCTTTTACAGCTATGGTTCCCAAAAGATATATAATTCCCCTCAAAATATAACCCATTTAATAGAACTCTGAATGGGATTCCAAGTCCGCTTTCCTGTGTCCCCTCTTCTTCCTCCCCACAACGAGCCTGATTACATATGCGTAATAATTACACGTGCAGTGGCATTACACAATGAAAAAAATTAGACTTTTAAAAGATCTTTCTCAGCTTTTTTCTGGAAAACTTGAAATGAAGTATTTTGCTTTAAACTTGGCAAAGCTGAAGACCAAAGTGAAGCCTATGATCAGGGAACATCTGACTAATAATTGAATACCATTAGAGAGCCAGCAGTACAACACATGCTTTTGGCTTGTCAAAGGTGATGACAAGGGTGCAAAATCAAGCAACATAATGAGAGGGCCATGGGAATGATTTTGTTTTGAGCATTGCTGAGTTTTAAAATAAAGTAACTTCTTTCAAGTTTTTCACAAAACATTGAATTATAAAATATAGAGACTATTTTGAAAATATTTCATTTTTACTTCCTAAAATGTGTGTTTGTTTAACAAATGTAAACCTTAATGAGGCATTTGGGGACTGTATTTTAATTTATTCTAATTCGTCCCTACATTTCAAAATCAGTTGCAAGTTCTTCATTTCATGAATGAAATATCAAAAATAAAAAAGAGAAAGAAAGAAAGTAAAACAAATCGAGTTCCAAGTGAGAGCATTTCTTTATTATTTTTTTTCTAGAGAATAACACAAGAAAAACCAAGTTGACTCTCATTTCTACACATCGTTAAAGAGTTCTTGAGCCAAACAACGACCTTTTATTGAAGAGTTTGTAGAAACTACTAGTGTGGGAAAAAATGATCATTTATTTGAGGAGAACATAGTCACGCTCTTACCGCCCACTCTCTGCTCACTTATTTCTTTGCAGAGTTGTGGAAAATAACCAGAGTAAAAAAAAACCCATTTCACCAGCAGAGGTCACCCTTTCTCCTTTATCGTTCTCGATAAGTGGCTTCTTAGCTGTGATTCCTTAGTTCAAGGAAACGCTGGCATTTTCAGCTGGGAGCACAGCCAAAGGGCTGGTGGAAATATATTCACTCCTCTCTCATACCATGGTATCTTCTTACAGATGCGTTGTTTAGATATATTATCTACCTGGATTCTTAAATGGATAACTTGCATACATACAAGAGGGACCATTAGGTTACCTATAACAATCCTATTCTTTGGTTAATCCACTTCATCAAGTATTATTCAATGCTTACTGGTGCCAGCTCAAATTCTGTCCAGTTCTCTGACTCATGGACCAAAGTCACAATCCCCTGGAGGTGATTGGCACAAGTTCTCGCAGAGAATCCCTTGGTGGGTTTCTACGGGGAAAAGAGGAAGAATTAAATAGGAAGCAGAAGTATTGAATACTGACTGAGCATAGAGACCGGTGCCAGGACTATAGGGTCAGCTAGAGAGGTATAAACCTCAGTCTCGGCTTCTGTTTTGGTTTTGTTTTGGAAGCAAAAACGTATCTTTGTAGTTTATTTGAAGACTAACATTGGACTACAGATGAAGTTCTAGGTGGATCATTCATAAGTGTCCAGAGTATGGGTCAGTCCGTAAGTATTGTTGAAAGAAGGTCAGATGGTAGTAAGTGCTGGAATTGTCCCAGTCCTGATGCCTTATGCTGGGGCTCGGGGGTGACGTGGGAGTGGGGTACTCAGCACATGTCTAGCCAAATCCAAAAATGGACTTCGGAAATTCCTTTTCTCTTCCTTCCCTTACGGGGGAAATTACAGGTGTTTTCTTGGGGTCCTGGGAAAGTTGGGCTTATCGGTTATACAGTGATTGGTGAAGATGTTTTCTAAATTAAATTCCCTCCCTTCCTTCTCTCTATTTTTCTTTTGACTGTAAATCAAAGTTCTTGTTGGCATTTTAGAAGTTTAAAAATGCAGTGGGTTTGGGGGATTCTTGGTGGCCGCTGTTCTTTTCTTGGGCTCCAGGTGGTACAATCACAGTGTAAGGGGCTGAGGTAGTACTTCCTGAAGAACAGAAGTGTACTTGTCCCTTCAGGAAGTGAGATAGCTGAGTGACCACGGAGGAGGACCTCTATTAATGCATGGGAGGCCACACATCCCAGAGAGGAAAATGTGCCTGTGTTCTTGACGTCACTCTCTAGGGTCCTACTTCTTCTGGTCACTGGACCTCTGGCTCTTTCAGCTGGTTCTCAGCTGGGTCACCTACTACCTGCCTGCGTATCATGCCTTGCAGAAGTATGCTTGAGCCAGCTGGTGCTGGCTTGCCAGAGACAGTGGATAGATAGGCGAGGATTTTGCAAGCTGAATTTTAAACCACTGGTAGCTTGAAATCAGCCTTGATGGGAATATTTACAAACATAAAAATAGGGAAATTGGCAAACATAAAAATCGGCCCCGCCCCCTACTTGCTTACCAGAACTCCACAGTTTATGTGCACCTCTTAGTACCAACTGACACATACTCACATCGACTTGTTTTAACAGTGACATACTTGGCAATGTTTTGATGCAAATATTTACTAGGAAAAAAAAGAGAAAAAATCACCTCCTTCTCTTCCTCCTCTAAAAGCTTTGAAACAAAAGTTCTTACCAAGTGCAGATTTTTAACCAGAGTTGTTCAAAAGACAGGCAACTTGCCTCAGTTTTCAGGCACAGTCTGGTTCCATTCTTTAAGTCCACACTGGCCCAAATTTCCTTTTAAAATCCCCCATTTTCTTCCTCCTGTCTCCTCTGGTTTCCTGAGGGTACCTGTTTCTGACAGTGTCCTTACCACAATGTATCAGACTCTTCATCGGTCCTTTTTGACTCAGAAAGCCATTCCAGCACACGGGCTGCCTGCCTTTCTCAAGTTTATTCGTGAGGGACAAAGGCTGTTTCCAGTTTCTCCACGGCATCACCCTCTCATTTCTTAATAGGTCAAATTTGGACTCTGCGGCATCGAACCTGGACTACTGCTGAGGTGACTCTTGGGAGGGAGAAGAAAGTCATTCATTTGCCACTTTCCTCACCCAGATAATGAGCATCGCTCCTGCCCACTCTGAGAAAGATACAGCTATGTAGTTTGGAAGCTGAATTTTAGAAAAAAGGATGTGGATTCTAGAACCTATGAGCTAGAGGTATCGTGAGGAGGTTGCCCCGCCCCCTGCTAGGGACCTTGTCCTATTTACTTCCATAAATCCAGTGCCTAGAAGAGTGGTTAATCCCCACTTGTTGACTGACTCAGTTTATCCCCCTCCCTCAGGTAGGAACATATTAGTCTGCTCGCGCTGCCATAACAAGGCACCATGGACTGGGCGGCTCAGATAATAGACATTTATATTCTTACAATTACAGTTCTGGAGATTAGAAGTCCAAGATCAAGGTGCTGGAAAATTTGGTTTCTGATGAGACCTCTCTTCCTGGCTTGTAGAAGGCTACCTTCTCACTGTGTCCTTACATGGCTTCTTTTCTATGTGTACATATATAGACACACAGACACACAGACACACAGAGAGAGAGAGAGAGAGAGAGAGAGAGAGAGAGAGAGAGAGAGAGAGAGAGAGAGAAATTTGGTGTGTCTTCCTCTTTTAAGGACACCAATCCTATTAGATTAGGGCCCCACCCTTAGACCATATTTAACCTTAATTACTTCCTTATAGGCCTTATCTCCAAATACAGTCACATTGGGCGTTAGGGCTTCAATACATGCATTTTTGGAGGGGGAGGGAGGGGGATTGTATACAATTTAGGCCATAAAAAATGGGAACAGATTCTGTTTTAAAAATATTTACAGAAAGAAGAAATGTCATCACAATCTCCTCTAATTCCTTCTTTTAGATTTAACAACTTTCTCTTCAGGAAAGTGATCCCCACGGCCTAAATCCTGCTTGATGCAGGGCGAAGCCATTTTTTTTTTCTTGTGTCCTCCATGGGGAGAGTGAATCCTAATTCTGTATATTCGTATTTTGCATCTGTGTATCTACACTTATCCCTCAAAATTTCTCCACTCGAAATTAATTTTCATTCATTCAAATTTAAATAATAAACATGTACAGTAATCTGAGAAGAGGTACATGTTGCCAAGTCAAACAAACAGCGTTGGGCTTTACGACTGACAGAAGTGAGAACTTTTATTCCTTGAGAACCCTAATAACACAGTGAGTTTCAATATCACCGTTACATTATTCCTTATCCGTCTCTTCTTCTCTAATTAAGCCTTTCTTCAATCCCATTTCTTTTGCTAGCTCCTGAGGACATAAAATAAATCAGGGTGGAAGTCAGACAGAATGCTTGTTTACTCCTCATTCCTATTTAGATTTTCCTTCGTAAATTTGGGTTTTACGTCTCTCTCGGTGAGAGAAGTTCTTGTATTTGTCAGATGTTTTTGCAGGGCTGGGGAATGGCAATGGGAAGCGGCAAATGTTAGTGGTGAGAAGGTGGCCTTGGTAATACAAGTCCAAGGCTGAGGCTTCTCTTCTGTGCACGTTTGCATTTAACAGGAAACTTCTGGAAGCAAGATGCTTGAATGCAAAGGATCTGAACCCGTATGATGAGGATTTCAGGCAGGTCTATGAGAGAGAGATTTTGTGGGGTGTGTGGAACTTTCTTCAGATCATATCATCTAGATAAGCATCTGCCTCTTCCTTACTTACCAGGAAGGGGCCCAGAGAGCTGGCATCTGGGGAGGGGGCAGGCCTGAAACTCAGCCATGGAGAAGTGCTGGAGGTATGACCATGTGGTGACACACACATATACCCTTTCCCTAGTCTCCGAATGGGTTACAACGGGATTTGAGTTTACTCTGCCCACATGTGGCCCCAGGAACACAAGCTTTAAAGGAGCTGGACCTGGGCCATGCCAAGGGTAGGGCTGGCAGATGGCAATCCTAGGGTGTAGCCTCCCTCCCCCCAGTGGAATCCAGAATCGCAAGGCTTCGGAGCTGGGAGGCACCTTAGAAGCCCGGTGAGTGTAAGTCTTTCATTTCATAGATGAAGTCACTGAGGCCCCAGAGGGCTCTACCCTTTTTCTGGGCTTGTCGGAGGCACTTAAGAAATACAAGTTGACTTGACATGACCCACTGTGAAATAGGCGTAACAAAACTCCCCATAGGGCAGCTGGATTAGGCTGCCAGCAGCTGGGAATGATTCTCCCTCTGTTGGTTAAGCCTAAATGGTGTGCGTGTGTGTTTGGGGGGAGGGTAGCAGAGGGGCATTACAGAAGTGTGGATGGTACAACCTGAGTGGAGGTTAAAAATCTCCCTTCGCAAATAAACTCTAGTTTAATAAAATATCGGAGCTCAAAAGGAAACTTCTAAACATTAAGATCAACCACCCTTCAGGTTATAGATAAATAAGTTGAGGCCAGAGAGGGGAACTGATCTGGCTGGTGAGCTGTTGGCAAAATCGGGTTTGTACCCAGGATGCTGGCTTCTGGAATGTTGTTCTCCCTGCTGTGCCATGGAGCCTCTCTCGGCAGTATGTTGTAAATCTGAGATGGACTAGATTGCTTGGATTCAGAGAGTATGTGAAAAGTAACAGAAGAAAGGCACAGGTAGGAAAGTGAATGGGCAGAGACGCAGAGCTAAGCCTGGTGAAGCACAGCGGGGTGTTTTTACGCTGCCATTTTGCGTCTTAAGATGGAGCGAGAGTTGTCCCACCAGTGAAACAGGACCGTATAAATTAAACCTGCAATGACCTGTCTGCTGAAGGTGTGAACAAGGCCGATAAATCCCTGGGAGCTTAGGAAACATCTGCTCCTTACCTTGAAGGCAGAAACTTTACCATGCAGCAGAAAAAGCCAGGACTGGAATCTTTCACTTTCTCTGAAGAGATATATAAAGATGGGGCCCGACCTCCAGATAAACTCCATAGCTGAGGGAGATTTGGAGAACCATTGGCTAGCTCTCCCTTTCTCCTTCATTAGTCTGGAATTTTCCTACTTCTGCCATGCCTATCTCAGTTTTTCAGCGACCTCGTGCTGCTATGCAGCCATGGAGGGGACTCTTGACTGGATCAGTGCACTTTCTATTGAGTGGTGGATGGCTAATTTGAGTCGGTGGGAGGAATGATGAGAAGGCTGCCAGGCAGAGCAGAAATCAGGAGTCTGGGCAGGTCACTAGGCCCAGGTCGGGATCCTTGGTTAGAGGTCAGGGTGTGAGGGAGGGCACAGGGGCCTGGCGATGGGGAAGGGGCAGATAGCAACCAAGAAGTGAGGTCAGGAATCCAGGAGATCAGAACTGGATTGCTGATCTAATATCAGAAATCTTGAAATCAGAGCAGTTTGAGGAAGCACCATGATTTAGGCCCAACATGCTCATCTCCAGCAAGAGGAAATTTTCTTAAACAGAAAGACACCAAATAGGTGACATTTTGCTTGCTGATCCCCAAACTGCATGATGGCGGCAACTTGAAATATGGTACCTAGGATGGTCAGAATCCCTGGCTGGGTTGAAGGATGCTGTGTCCACTGATGATGTCTGCTATGGACAGGTCAAAGAAGAGACTGACAAGTGTCACGTATTTCCCATTGCTATTAAATTGATGGCCTCTCCTAATATTCCTTATTCTACCTAATTCTACTTTGCAGCTTATACCTATGTGCCCTGTCCACTGTTCTGAACAGGTGCCATGCTGCTGGTCCACGTCATAGAATTGCCTTGGAGATAAGCAAGCTCCTTTAATTTGCCCTCTGGGGTGGAGTCTATGACTTGTTCTCTTTATATACTATTAGGTTCAACAGCCAATAGTATTACATGTATAAAATTCCTTAGATGGAAAATAATAGGGAGTTTCAAAACTTAGAGGCTGTGCTTGGACATAGACTACCTTCTTTGTCCCTTTGGCCACGAGGTCCCCTCTCTCATGTCTTCTTGGAGGTGCATGAGCAGCCTGGGAATATAGTGGATGGTGATTGGTGAGGAAGTAAGGTGGTCCATGCCATGCTCTTTGTTCTACCCTGGGATAAACTCTTACTTTTTTAGACCCATAAGGAGTAGATATTTAATAATAATTAGTAAGTGAAATGAACTATACTAGGCACAGCAGACCATCACAAGGTAACTATGACCCAATCCCTGCCCTCCAAGTTCTTCTACCCCAGAGGGAGGAGGGTAGCAACAGTTATTTAGTTCTTGCACCCCTGATCCTTAAGTAGCTGGTGAAAAGGACCAGAGCAGTGGACTGTTTGGTTCTTTCGGTCATGATCATATGGACACAGTTATGCTTGGTCAGACTGGGGGTGGGGGCATCATGGGAAAAATTTATATATCTTCTGCTTCCATTTCTTTGCACATGTGAAATTGATCAGAGGTGCAACTTTGAACTTTTTGGTATTTCTCTAGAGATAAGTGTCAAAATCTACTCATTTAAGAAATAGTGTGTATAGAGGTAAATGCCTGGAATTGGACCTGGGTGTTTCGTTAATTGCTTCATTGTATGACTTTGGGAAAATTACTTGATCTCTTTGAACTTCAGTTTTCTTCTTTTTTTAATCCATTAGGTGGGGTCATAATGTCTGCCTTAACATCTAATAGGATTAAAAATATGAACATGTATGAGTGTTTCGTAAATTATAAATCTCCATTAAAATGCAAGCATTTGTTATTATGACATTTAACACTAGTAATTGTTAGGTACAAAAATATATAACTGTTGCATTAAAATATGAAAAATGGGACCTCTTTTGAATGGGATATTCACTCCATATTTTATTCACCAAAATAGAATCCGTAGTGAATTCTCTTTTTCCATTCTTTGATGATGCCAAGCTTCCCATCAATAGCGAGAACATTTGAGCTGTTTTAGCAAAGGTGGAGAATTTTCCCCCTCTTCCTCCATAGGTTGTTTGCTCCACAGAGAGAAGGGGCTTGCATTTTGAGATGAGTGACCAAGTGAGGGATGCCATCTTGGACTGAAAACCGGAGCAGAGTTAACTGGCCTACAGAGGCCTTTGCCTCTTGGTTAGCTCTTGTTGACTCAGGGCCAACTGGACAAAGGAATTGGTGACATGGAACAAGAACTGAGATTGGTTATCTGGAGCTTGCTTTATTCTCCTCCCTGACTTCCTTCCCTGTAGCTTTGCCAGGACTCAGTTTTTCTTGCTAGCAGACATTAGAGCAAGGAGTTTCCTGCAAATTCTATTTCTCTAATTTGGGCAGAAAAAGGTATTGTCCCATTTAAATTCAAGGATCTATAATTTGGAGCAAGTGCATTTTGAGCTCAGATTACGTGCTATGCTGGCAACTTGTTTTAACTTTCAATTCCTACAGTTAGGAGAAAAAATAAGATTTCACATGTCATTTGTTGTAATGATTAGCTCCAGTGAGGATTCTATCTACAGTCATTTGCTTCAAAGCTTTAATTGGCTGAAGCCTCTATGTTTGATCATTAACAAAATGGTCTTCTCTTTTCTACTATGTTAATAATCTTGTTTAATAGAAATGCAGCTTTGATTTCTTCCTGGGCTAGGTTGCTATTTTTCTGGCACCTAGAAGTGTTGGTTTAAGATTTTGCCACATATGAGACATGGCAAAATTCCATCTTGGAACTCTCCAAGCTTGGACTGTTCAAAAAGATGAGACTGGAAGGAATATTCTTGGCCCAGCTGTGGGAAGCAGTTTGTTTCGATCAAAACGAACCAAAGAAGTTGGCTTATGTGGAAACTTTATACCTGTCTCACATGTTTTAGACACTTCTGAAAAAACAAACAGCTCCATATTTGCAATTACAAGGTCAAGAAGTCATATGTTGGCCCCTGTGCCAATTTAGCTAACGGAGTCCTCAAGCAGTCAGCACTGATGTTGTTAAGTAAGAGTATGTTGTGGCTATTTAACCAATCTCTGCACCTGGAAAAAATAAAAAAAAAAATACAACAAGAAAGAAAGCAAAGTGAATTTGAAACCAGAGTGGGCTATAGTGACAGTCTTCAGATTCCAAGCTCCTGATCGGTTTCTGCATTCCAGACTCAGAGGGATATTTGAAAAGCATGCATCTTTATGGGCAGAATCTCCTTAATTCATATCTTTGGGGCAAGATTAACACTGTGCAACACCTCGTATGGACCTGAATTTCTGGAACTTTAGTCTCATGAAAATTGTCCCATTGACCATGTCAGCCTTTTCTTTTTCCTCTGTCTTAAACCAGCTGGTTTATCTCCTGAAACTCAATATGCCCCCCCTCCCTTTTTTTTCAGAGATGTCAGTGCACAAAAGAGGCTCATGAAAAGAAACAGCTGTACCAATACCAGCCAGAGTTGTTGCAGTTACAGATAGGAGGTGTGCACCTGCGTGGAGTTGGGTGACTAGAGATTTGTCAGGGAAGGGAATACCATGGACCATCAGGACTCCAAAGCCAGAGGGATAGATGGCTCTGGGAGTGGCAAATCGGATATTCCACTGCTCACCTGGAGGTCACGAGATCACACCTGACTTGAATTAGTCAAAAGGATTCCAGGATGAGGGTTCGTTGGTTGTTTATGAATGAAATGATTAGCTGGCTGTAACAGTTCCTAATAAAAAGATCATCTCTATCAATGACATCTATTCAGTGAGCCATGAAAAAGTCGCATCTCTGTAGTCCTCATGCAGAGGGGGGCAGGATTGATGAGACTTAGAAGACTGCTGTTAAAGCTGTGCCCTTCTGTAGTAGGGAGTGAGCTGGGAGCCACTGGAGGGTTTTGAGCAGAGGAGTGACTTGATCTGACATATGTTTTAATAGACTCACTCTGATGACTGTGTTAGGGATAGACAGTTATGGAGCAAGATAAAATAAT
>NW_006431920.1:9579648-9645535 GCF_000325575.1 Pteropus alecto | reverse complement strand
CCTTCCCTTCCTTCCTTCCTTCCTTCCTTCCTTCCTTCCTTCCTTCCTTTTTCTTTTTTAACATAGGAGAAATAATGTGTCAGTGGGGATAATCTAGTAGAGAAGAAAAGTTTTGATCTAGGAGAGAGCAGGGAGGGTCGTTGAAGCCACGTCCTTAAGTGGGATCCACAGTACGAGCGCAGAGAGGCTGGCCACCTGTGGGAGTAGGGATGGTCCATCCATAGTAAGTGGGGCCGGGGGAAGCGGGGTTTATGGGAGCAGATGCTGTTGGGTGGGGAGAAGTGGATGTGGGAGACTGCGGTAATTCTTTTCTGAGCGCTTCTATTTTCTCAGTGAGGTCGGAAACAAAGTTAGTAGCTGAGAATAGGATTGAGAGAGGAGGAGCTAGAGGGTGAGGAGAGAGGTTGTCTTCCAGGAGGATGACAGGATGGGTGGACAAGGGAATGAAGGGTGATGGCCAGGCAGTATGAACACCCTGTTGAGGTTATGGACATGGATCACATTAAGACTAATGGGTGTTGGTTGTGTAATTTTTTCCCAGCTACATTCAGTGGTGAGGTGAAGTACAGAGTGGGTATAGATTTGGATTTCAGGGGTCGCCAATGGAGTTCTACAAAGCAGAAGAGGGGCATCCAGAAGATTTCTCTTCTTTTTCATTAAAAAAAAAAATACTGGTTATGAACTTACTAAACGATTTAACAAATATTAATGTTTGAAAATCACTGATCTAAATGGCATACTTATTCCCTCCCACCTCCACCTCCAACTTGGCTTCTGAATGTAGATATACAGCATCAGCAAGGATTTATCTGAGAATCCACCGGGCATTTTTCAAGTATTCACGAGGTACCTAACATAGTTTTCAGTGCTGTGGGGGGAGACAGAAGATGGGTAAGACACAGTTCCTGCCTTCAGGGTGGGGAGTTGGTGAGGATGTGAATCAGGCATGGCTTGGTAGACACACTTGAACTGTGCATCCCTCACTAAGCTCCTGGGTCAGATCTTACTACTCAAAGCAGATGCCACACTGTGGTGTGTTAAGTTACCACATTTGTGATTGTTACAGAAGCAATAAGAAACTAACACATAGCAGTTAAAACCCAAAGCCCCAAAAAGGCAGCAAGTAGATATCTTTAAACTCCAGCTTCTGCTGCTCCTGGATAAGAAGACGCTTGATAGTGTTTGATAATAGTTTACACAAAGCAGCATGGATTTCTGAGTAATAGGTGAGAGACTTTCAGGAAGCACTCAGCTCGTCATGAACCTAAAAAGTTGAATGGATGCAGAAGGGCCAAACACCACCAATATCTACCTGATATTTAACCTGAGCGGTATACTCTATTAATGCTTCCTAAGAGAATATAAACCTTTTAGGCAACCTCGGCTCACATTGAATTTATGGTCAAACTTTGCCATCTGAGACTTAAAAAAAAAAAAAATCTTAGTTCTTATCAATTTTTAAATTACATATCTAATTTTTTAAGAGGGTCAGTGTGGGGTAAGCTTAATGCCCTTCTATTGGAGGTTGGGGGTTGAGCATTTTGAAGCTGTGGAGACATACTCGGTGACCGAGAATAAAGTCAGGAGGCTGGTTTCTTCATATTTTGGTGTATCTGAGAAGGTATGGCCCTGGAGGAATCAGTTTGCAAAAATATTTGATACAAAGGGAAAAATACTTTTCTTCATCTTTTTGTTCTATTTTTGATCTTCGATTCAAAGGGGGAAATGAGTTAGGACTAAGATGGTATGTTCTACCCCATTTTCTAATTATAATTTAATTCAACATAAAATGTGTTCATTTCTCCCTGAGACATTCAGTATTTAGGGTCCCAGACATGGCATTTGCATTCTGTTTACAGTTCGGATGCTTTGTGCTAACATACTTGCCATGGATGCAGTTGAGCTTGCCTTTCCAGGCAACAGTTAAACCAGCAGGAGACCACTTGTGTGCAATTTGTTGGAATGAAATCTACATTTTGGGATTAGATTACTTAGTAGTGTCATTTTGTATTGAGTCGACTTTGTGGGTGGTCTCCAATAAACCCTGCACGTACAGCAAGTGTCAGCCCTGATTATCTCCGAGCAAGCTTGTAATGACTGCACAGCTTGGTATTTACAAGAAAAAGCCAGCTTCCTTAACTTTTAATTCAGGGGATGCTGGAGCGTGGATGAACCCCCACCAAAAGGTGGCAGCAGGCCCATTGTGAGGCCATTCTTGAAGGGGTCCAACTGAACTTTCTGTCCTCTCTGGAGATCAAGATAATAGCCACAAATATCACTTGGGGCTCACCAATTAGGATATTTGTCTTTAACAATGCCTCAGTATGTAAGGACTAAAGGGTTAGTTGAGGAGGACAGATCAGTGGAGTGAACTGTGTGGCTGGCTGAAGCATGGATACATACAGTAAAATACAAACGATGCTCCAGGTCCACCTCCGTGTCGTTTTGGTGGTAGCAATTCTCCAGGGCAGTGGTTCTTAACTAAGGGTGATTTGGCCCTCAGGGGATATTTGTCAATGTCTGGAGAAATTTATGTTGTCACAACTAGGAGGGTGCTACTACCTCTAGCGGGCAGAGGCCAGAGATGCTGCTAACCACCCTACAATGCACAGACTGCCTGCCCCGCTAACAAGGAAATGTTGTGCCCAAAATGTCAGTCGTGCCAAAGTTGAGAGCCCCTCCCCCGGGGATAGGAGCAGTGGGAGTGATGCACTCTGGTCCTGTCTAAATCTCTTTTTTCCCTTCAGCATCCTCTGATCCACTTTAATTCCCCTGCATCCCTGCTTGCCTGGAACCCTCGTGGTACTGGAGTTTAAAGACTAGAGTCATGGAGTGAAGAGAGTATCCTCTTTGGATAGGTTAAATCTGGGTTAAATCCCAGCCTAATGCCCCCAGCTTGGATGACTTTGGGGGAAAATTACTCAATCTCTCTGAGCCTCGATTTAAAAAATCTGCAACAATGGGGACTACGGTCCTCACCTGATTGGGTGGTAATGAGGATTAAATTTATACAAATTTATTAGCATTTGGTCTGCTAGGGAGTAGATACTTCGTAACATTTTTATCCTTGCACATCCTTATCTTTGCTTGTAATTACTAGAGTTTAGTTTGCCCATCTTTAAACATTATCCCAGCAGTTTCTTTTTATTGTGGAAAAGTTACAAAAAAGATAAGTCGGAAGAAAAAATTAAATCGCCTGTATTTTTATGCCTTGGAGATAAATATTGCTAATGCTTTTCGTATATACATTTCCCAGCCTTTTCTCTCTCTCTGTGTATGTTGGTTCATTCTGTGTAGAAGGTTTAGTGACTTGCTTTTTAGACTTCATGATGTATGAGGAACATCTCTCCATGTCAATAAGTATAGATCTACATCATTTACTCCATCATTTAAAAAATCTGCCTAGTGTTTTATTGTATCAATGAACCATGATTTAGTCAATCAATCCCTTATATTCTTAGACATTTAAATCATTAAGGTTAGTCTTCAAAGCCCAGAAAATGTCTTGTCAAGGTTTTATGGAGTCCATGTTTTGAAGTTTTAGAAAGCCAGTTCTTTCTGTGCCCAGTGGCCCCCGTATGGACATCCTCAGGTAGCTCAGGAGGATGATGCTTAGCGTAGGATACAAATTGCCTGCTCACACTGTGTGTGAGAGATAGTGAGCCTGATGCTCTTGTCCTTTTATGACAAGAGGTTCAGAGCTTAGGCTCTGGAGTCAGGCCACTCAGGTTCAAATCCGAGCTTCCCTGCTTGGGTATATAACTTCACCTACCTGAACCTCAGTTTCTGCATCTGCAAAGTGGTGAAACCAATCGTGTCTGCATTATGGAGTTGTTCTGAGAATTACGTGAGGTAGGATATGTCAGGAACACATCGCAAAGTCTGGTATATGCCAAATGCTCATTACATTTTAACTCATATCAGGCATGAATGACAAGCTGAGAGCTTCCTGGAAGTCTTTCACCTGGTGCTGAGAAATCCATGCTACTTTGTGCAAACTGTTATCGAACACTATCAAATGTCTTTTTATCCAGGAGCAGCAGAGGCTGGAGTTTAAAGATCTCTACTTGCTGCCTTTTTGGGGCCTTCGGTTTTAACTGCTGTATATTAGTTTCCTATGGCTGCTGTAACAAGTAATCACAAACATGGTGGCTTAACACAACACAAATTTATTCTCTTAAAGTTCTGGAGGTCAGAAGTCTAAAATCAGTTTTGCTGGACTAAATATCAACGTATTGGCAGGGTTATATTCCTTCTGGAAGCTCTGGGGGGAACCTGCTTCCTCGCCTACCTGGCTTCTCGACGCTGCCTGCCGTCCGGGGCTTGTGGCCTTGCATTGCTCTGACTTCTGCTTCTGTTGTCACATCTCCTCCGACTCTGACCCTCTTCTTATAAGGACGCCTGTGATTACCTTGCGCCCACTAGATAATCTAGGATAATCTCCCCCTTTCAATGTCCATTACCTTAATCTCATCTGCAACGTCCCTTTTACCACGTAAGGTAGCATATTCATGGTTTCTGGGATTAGGAGGAGGATGTATTTGGGAGGTCATTATTCAGCCTGCCACATGCCTGTGTATGCTACGGTCATGTCTCACTTTTCTGAACTCTGACATTGCTGGTAGCTTAGCCTCTGGGACACCTGACAAGTGTCTGAGTGCTGGGATCCTCACTCTGGGCCAAGTTTAACATCTGGGCCAAGTGCCTCTGTTGCAGGCAGTGGGTGGACACAAGAGAACACTTCCCAGACAGTGGTCAGTTGTCTGGGCACTGAGCTTATCCCCCATCCCTCAGCTTTTTTCCTTGACCCCCATGCTGCCCAGTCTCTCCAAAGTCTCTGTGGCTCATGCTTGGCTGGTTGTCACACAATTCTTCCAGCACTCCTGTCCCCTTGGCCAGGCTCCCACTGGCCTGGAACAAACCCTCCTTCCTTCTTCTTCCCCTCGCACTGCCTGGCTTCAGAGCACCTCACACTCCTATTTCCCAGGACGAATTCCTGGCCATGTTCCTCCAAGTGGCCTTATTTGCCAAAGTAATTAAGAGAGTACTACTCCCTGCCATCTCTGCCAGAAGTGCCCCCAACAGTCATTCTTCCTTTACCTTGTCCAGCCTGTGCCTCCCTTTGATCTGCTCTGAATGTTCTACATGCTCCTGAGGCCCCAGGAGCCCATCCACACCTTGCTGGTCCACGGCTCCTAAGACCCAAGGCTCAGGCAGAGCACCGTGGCACTCACGCCGTATCTGGACCACCGGAGGTGGGTGCTCTGGGTGTAAACGTGTCCCCCAACGTGAAGTTGGGGTGGTTGGCTAGAGAGATCCTCTGGGCCCGTGGCTACTGTCGTCCTTCCTTTGGCTTCTCTCTGCTACGAATCCTTTTAGACAACGTTCTGAGGTGGACCTTGGGTGAACATGCTCCATTCAGGGATCTTCCCGTAGTCTTTCTTCTCGGTTCTCTCAGTTCCCACCCATACCCATCAGAAAGCCCTATTTCTTCTCATTTCCCTGCTGTCATGACCCTCAAGGCCCAATTAGGGAGGATGGACCCCCCTTTAGACCCTTCGTAACATAAAGTTGGCTTTCCCAAGCGGGGTCTGGTTGGTTGCTTAGAAGCACGATGCTCTGATTTTTAGGCAGCAAGAAAACAAGTTGCATTTTGACATAAAAAACAGGTTGACTGTTCCTATCTACCTATATAGATCCTACTTTCTCCCCCTCAGGCAAACGAGAATGATGGCTTATTCTTTCCCACTTCTGCACATTCTTAAGTCTGTTTTTTTATTTTAGTTTTTTTGCTCAGCATTGCAGAACCATTAGCAGAACCAAAAGAGAGAAAAAAAATTCACCCATGATACCACTGTCATCCCTGACAAATTAAACTATTTTTATTTTTTCTATGTTGCCTTCCAGTTTTTGTCCCCATGAACATATAATTTAAATAGTCGTAATCATAGTGTAGCTATCATTTTGTGTTCTGCATTTTCCACTTAGCATTAATTATATCATAAGCATTTTTCCATGTTGCTGCAAAGTCATCGTAATTATCATTTTTAATGACTATATAAGTATTCATCAAGAGGGGAGTAGATTACTTAACCCTTGTTCCGTCGTGGGGCCTTTTGCGACTCTCGATCAGTCTGTTTCTCATTGGGGGTTGCCCTTGGCATCATGTCCCTTGCTGTCCTCCGGGTGAGGGAGGGAGGGGAGGTGAGCAGCAAAAGGATGGGGAGAGGGAGAAGGGGAAAAACAAGGCCGGGAGAAGCAAGCAGAGGGAGTTAAAGGAAGTTTTGCTTTACACACTCGCATTCACAGTAAAGACTCCTAACGGCAAGAGCCGAAAGGAAACCTGGTCTTTACCTCCTTAAGCTCCTTTGCTAACAGTTATTTTTGAGGATGACTTTTTCACTTACATTTTGGAATGGTTTTCAATGCCTGGAGGAAAGATGGCTGTAGGACACTGAGCAAACAAACTTAACCCATCAGTTTTAACTTCCCTTGCCATCAAAATTAACTCCTAAATGCTATTCTAAATTCTAGAAATATAGGTTCAATTTTTGCTGGTCAACTATTTAATGTTGATTAGAGCTAACATGATAACTTGAGAGGATTTCAATTGTGATGCTGTTTCTTAAAGCATCACAAGCTCTAGGCCCACAAGAAGCCCTGTGAAACAAGGGTCCCTTGTCAAAAACGTTTGGGAAACAGTGATGCTGCTGCATGCTAGATCCCCTTCTTGGGTGTTCACAATGCCTGTTAATATAGTCAATGCTCTGAAAAAGTCATGCAGAAAGGGAAACTGCTTCACTTTGGTTGACCTGGTGTTTTACAAGGTCACAGGGTTCTTTTGTCATATGGTACCCACCAGTCGGAGCCTACTCAGGCAAACAAAAGCAAGCTAGGGAATTCAGAGAGGATCGACCACAGAGATCTAATTTAATGTGTTGTGAGAGCTGAAATAGCCAAATAGGAACTGTGACTCAGAGACTGGCAATTGCAGGAAGTGGCTGCAACCCAAAGGGTAGACATCGCATTTCCAGAACATGAGACATGCTTGTCTCTGTAATCCTGGGGGTCATACATAAGTACTGAGACCAGCAAGGGGAGAGCGTGGTGGGATGTATTGAACAAGTGGTAGAACTCCTGGGTGAGTGCTAAGCCCTAGTGCTGGGACACAGGAAGTGGCTTGAGCTGTGGTGCTGGTTCTGTGGAAACACAGTGGAGCTCTTTTGTGGAGGAGTGTCCCCTCTGTAACAGGCAGAATTCTGGTCCTCCTGATCTCTGCCACCTGACGACGTGCATGTGAATATTTCACACCGTGTGGTGAAAGAGACTTTGCAGATGGAATTAAGGTTACTAATTGCTGACCTCATGACAGGGAGCTTCTCCTGGATTAGCTGGCATGGATCCGATGTAATCTCATGAGCTCTCAAAAGTAGAAAAGAAAGCCAGAACAGGAAGTCAGAGAAATTTGGAGCATGAGAGGGTTCAGCGTGCCATTCCTGGCTTTGAAGATGGAAGAGGCCATGAGCCAAGGGATTCAGGCAGTCTCTAGAAGCTGAGAACAACCACCGGGTGACAGCTAGCAAGGAAATCTCAGGGATCTCACTCCTATGACCTCATGAAACTGAATTCTGCCAACCTGAATGAGCCTAGTTCTGTGGGAACACACTAGAAGTAGATTCTCCTGCAGAGCCACCAGAGAACAGCCCAGCTGAATTCTAACTAACACGTTGACCTTATGAGATCTCAAGCAGAGAACCCAGCTGAGTCCATTAGACTTCCAACCCCCAAAACTGCAAAATAATAAATAAGTATTGTTTTAAACCACTAAGTTTGTGATGGATTGTCATGGGAGCAATAGAAAAGTAATACCCACCCATCTTTGAATCACTTGCCATGCCTTCACATTACAGAATCTGACTGGAAGCCCATTGGCAAAGGGGGTCTGGGAAATGAAGTTTGTGGGGTCCCAGATCCTCCATAATGCAGAACAGAAGGGCAGGAGTGAAGGCTAAAAGCACATGAGCAAGTTTTCGGCACAGCATCCGTTAACGTTCGGTGGGAGGAATATTGGGAATACCACTATGGGAAATTCTGATGGGGATGCTGATGATGCTACAGTAGAGCTGGACTTTTGAAATGGGTACCTTTTGAACTCTTACAAAATAAAGGAAGGTTATATATTCATACCAATTTTATGAGACTGTCAAAGGGGTGCGATGAGGTGTCATAGAGAGAACCCTATAGGCTGGAGGTCAAGTCCCAGCTCTGCCCTCAGTCCGTGGGTGGCTTTGAATGGCTCATCTTCCTAGGGCGTCCGCTTCTGCTTGTGTGGAGTAAAGGGAGCTGACTAAAGCACTGGTCAGGTCCTTTCAAGCTCTTAAGTTCTCCTACTTGGAGAATAATTTTACACTTTTAAATGATTGTGGATGGTATTTAAATGATTGTAGTCATATTATGATTGCTTTGATGCTGAATTCTTGATGAGCAACAGAACTCCCAGTCATGAGATTATTGCTAAGAGAAATTATGACTCAGTTTGCAGTTATATGCTCATCAATATGAGAAAAATAGATAGATTCAATAATTATAAGCTTTGGCTCCAAGTAAATTGAGGGCCCTGCAATATGGGCATAAGATTGATTTTTATTGCTAGAACAGCTGGTGACCATACCTCTGCACTGGTTGCTACGGTGAAAGTTAGAGCATTGAGTTGTATAATCCCTGGCTTCAAAGAGCTTTTAATCTAGTTGGAGAGACAAGGACAAAAAGAAATGATAGGATGATGTTAGGAATGAATAGAACCATGTCTTAAATTACATCACAGGTTTATGTCAACTTCTTGTTATTGCACTGAGCTTTTAATAAAGAAAGCTTTTCCTTTTATCTCCCTAGATCACACAGAGAGGTACAAACCTCAGAGCAGCAGTGGCTCAGAGCTGGGTTTTGTTGACCTTTACATTCTTCCTTGGCTGTTACTGGGAACTGCTCTGTGAAGCCACAAGCATCTATCATGACAGTTTTCCCTTAGGGTGTAAAACATAGCTTGCCACCCACCTTGAGCAGGTTGTTTCTTGAAGCATTTGAAAGTAAAACAAAGTACCTTGCCATTAATGGAATGGTAGAATTTTCTATCTGCTTATACTTCTGACAGGTTGATGCTGTCACCGGCTGTGTGTGCCTTTTCAAAATGCATGTTTTTAGCTTGTTACTCCTGGGTGGATTAATTCCTAATGCTCCTTTTTGAGATGCAATGATGCCATGGTCTTTATTAGCCCTATTCTGGGGTTTTTCCCCCCGGTGTAAAAACAGCCTTGCCTTCTGAGAACTTGCACATCTGCACAGATGGCTGAAAATTTTCATTTTGTACCTAAATGTTCAGGGCTCACAGAGATACAGCCTGTGAGCTTTAAGCTCCTTTTATGTTAGAAGAACCATTTTGTGCTGCGTGTTCAATATTTCTTTTTGTTTCCTAGAGGCTATGTTGTTTTGGAAACTTTCAAAATGGGGCATGAAACAAATTTTGCTTTTTCTGCCATAGGGTCACTGTTTCCCTATGATAGCATAGAATGAGAATATGAAATTGGGGAGTGCTGCCTGGGATTGAGTTCTGATCCCAACATCCTTTAGGACAAGTTTCTTTACCTCTCTGAGACTCAATTTTCTCCTATGTGAAGTTTGGGGAAAATAACCTGATAGGGTTGCTGTGACGACTAAATTAAATAATACATGTTAAGTGCTTAATGCAATGCCTGCTTTATAATAAGTGCTTAATACATGTTAGCTAACATTATCATCATCTTCATGATCATCAACATCATCACCATTATTGCTTCTGTTGTTATCACCATAACCATCAGCATGATCACCAAGGGCTTCATCATCATCATCATCAAGATTATCATCATCAAGATTACCATCATCATTATCGTCACCACCGCCACCACCATCACAATCACCATCATCATCATTAGCAGCAGCACAGAAGTAGCACCCTGCCCTCCCAGAAACTCTTTCTAGGTGCCCGACATGAAGCAATATCTGGCAATGATGTAAGCCTCTACTCATTGCTAGCCTCGGTTGTAGATACTGAAGCTCTGAGGAAGAGTGTGAGCCTCACCGTCCCCCAATCATGATGCATGGCCTCTTCTTTGCTTTCCCTCCTTGCATGGTTCTCTACTTGGCTGACAGTTGGCGTGGCATTGACCAACGCCCTCTAAAGGAAGGTTGGAGCCTCCATGGTTTATTCACTGGTAAGGATGTGGATGTGGAGTGGTCCTTTGAGGCTTTCACTGGCTGCTTGTTGGACTCTGAGAATTCACTGCTTCTTAGACTCATATCATTGTGAGTTTAAGCCATACCTATTTTGACATCACTCCTTGAGATACTGGTTATAGGGAGTTCGAAGGATTTGGGAATCGATCAAAGAAAAAGATGTGGCCACGAGGTGGCAGTAGCACACTCAAGGTTTATTTGGGTGATTCTTTGAAGGTTTGCTTGTGGAAGAAGTCTCTCCCAGCCTGAGACTCTCCGGAGGCTTATGCCATGGGATCACTACTCAGAAAGGGAACGGGGATAGAGGGTTCCCAGGGAGAAGGAGTATAGGAGGGAGTTAGCTGTCTACATGCTGCTACTCAGCAGCCTGGGCTGGGTCAGAGAGCTTGGAAGTGGCTGGGCATCTTTTCAGATTCTGGGTTTATCTTATCTATGGCTACCAGATGTTGGATATGCAAAGCAGACGGACTCTAAATGGCTAAAACTATGCTCATTTGGGCTAAATAAAACAATTGAATGTTTTATTTGGCATCAGTTTGACATTTGAGCTACTGGGTGGCTTAAATACAGATATTTATTTCTCACATTTCTGGAGGCAGGAAGTCCAAGATCAGGGTGCCAGCATGGTCAAGCTTTTGGTGAGGGCTCCTTCCTGGCTTGCAGATGGCTGCCTTCTTGCTGTGTCTTCATATGCGGGAGGGAGGGAGAGAGAGAGAGAGAGAGAGCGCGCGCTGGTAGGCAGACAGACGGATGGACGAGCAAGCGAACGTCACAGTATGCTCTGGTCTCTTCTTAGGCTGCACATCCAAATATTATCACATTGAGGGGTAGGTTTCAACATATGAAGTTGTGGGGGGCACAAATATTTAGTCTATAACACTTCTAATACGGAACTTTCTTTACCCACCATAGACGTTAAGTGGAACTCTATTTTGAAAAGTGAAGAGCATTATATCAATGGAAAAAATCATTTTTGTAACTACTCGAAGGGTTAACTTCTAGCAAATCACAAATAGTTTCCAATATTAGGTTTTCTTACAATGCAACCAAATGATGACTTTACTCCCTCTTTCTTCCAGCCTCTCCACTGAAGAATGTCAAAGAACGCCAGCCACAATAAAACCCACACGCTCTGTCCCCGCCCCTCTGTCTGGCGAGAGGTGGGGTGAAATCACAGTGTGTCAAGTAGGCTGTAAACATTTGAGCTGCTTTCCCTGACTTTTGGGAGAGCTTCTTCAGGGTGACAAGGGGACAAAGAGTTACAGTATAAATTACCATGCAAATTGCCACAGTGTTTGAACTTAAGACACCTTTGCTTGCCTGCTTGCCGCAGCTCAATGAACTCGAGCTCCTGCAACTCCCATGGAAGGGGAGACATGCAGTACCTCTCAGATCTGAGCTGTTGAACCACCTAAACGGCCCCGTATGCTTGACTTCGCGAGCTCCTGTAGATACACTTGAGTGGCTGCTAAAATATGACAAGCGAATAGACTGTCTTAAGGTGTTCCTCTGCTGACCTTTGAGGCGGTTTCCTCTTTCAAGGCCAATCATTGTAGGACAACTGTGCATAGTTTTGTAGCGTGAGTGGTCTCAAGGATGGAAACATTACCAACCATAGAATTGTCAACACAGAGACACTGTGTTTTTTTAAATTTTTTTATTTTTCCTGTCGCCCTCCTTCCCTCTTTCTGTCTTGTTCACTGGGTCAGTGAGGTAACAGATCGCTTATGTATGTGGGAGGTCTCCCTCATGAGCTGAGGCTGGCATGCCTGCCCTAAGCCTGTCACCAAGAGGTATGACCTCAGGACATTTCCTCGTGGGCCAAGGTCCCTGACTTTTTTTTTGTTGCAATCTGGTCTCATTCCCATGGCTGTATCTACAATGGCTATATCTGCAATGATGAAGGCCACATCCTGAGAGGTGGTGTCTCGTTCACAGCTCTCAACTCATCTTCAGTTTGTAGGAAGCAACTCCTTGAGTGCTTAACCCTAATTTAGAGACAAACAGGGGACTATAGAAAGTGCCTTGCGGAGTTTCTATACCAGGTTGTGGGGAAGTTTCTAAACAATGGTCAGAGCTGGTCTTAGTCCTGCTCTTCCCCTTTGTCCATTGTGGTATAATAATAACAAACCTGGAGGCACATGTTTTTAGTGTTAATATTTACTGATGTTTATGTGCTGGACATTATGCATGTTTTATCTCATTTAAGCTGCACAACAATGCTTTAAAGGTAGATGTATTATATTAGTCGTGGTTCTCCAGAGAAACAGAACCAATAGATATATACACATATACACACATGTCTACATGTATGTATATATAGTCCATATATATACACACATATATACATGGAATTGGCTCATGCGATTGTGGGGACTAGCAAGTTCAAAATCCACAGGACAGGCCGGCAGGTTAGAGACCCAGGGAGGTGTTGATATGCAGCCAAAGTCCAAAGGCAGTTTGAGACAGAACTACTTCTTTCTCAGGGGATGTCAGTCTCTTTTAAGGCCTTTGACTGATTAGATGACGTCCATCCCCATTATAGAGGGTAATTTGCTTTACTTAGAGTCTACAGATTTAAATGTTAACCTCCTCCAAAAATATCTTCTCTGTGACATTTAGACTGGTATCTGACCAACTATCTGGGTACCTTGGCCTCGCCAAGCTGACGTGCAAAATTAACTATCACAGTAGGTATCATTTTATTTTATAGGTGAGGAAGTCTCGGAGAAATTAATTCACTTGCAATGGTAAAATGAATATGCTCAGGTCCTAATCTCTAGAAGCTATGAATGTTACCTTGTGTGGAAACAGAGACTTTGTAGATGTGACTAATTTAAGGTTGTTGACATGGGGAAGTCATCCTGGATTGCCCAGGAGGGCCGAAGGTATTCACTGGGTCCTTTCAAGAGGGAGGCAGGAGTGTCAGAGCCAGAGCAGAAGGCGATGTGATGACAAGGGCAGAGATGAGAATGCTGTTCTTTGAAGATAAAGGGGCCAGAAGCCAAGGCATACAGGTGGCCACTAGAAGCCAGAGGAGGCTAGGAAATGGATTCCCCCTAGAGCCTTCAGAAAGAACTAGCCCTGCCGACGTTTTGAATTTAGCTGGTGCAGTGAAACTAATTTTGGACTTCTTACTTTCAGAGCTATAAGAGAACACATTTCTTTTGTGTTAAACCGCTAAGTTTGTGGTAATTTGTTAGAGCAGCCACAGGAAACAAATACACATGCCCAAGGCCACATAGTTAGTTAATGATAGAGGTGGAGTTTGAAACCGAGTCAGGCTGAGCCTCAGACATTCAATGCTGTTATCATTATCAGTCCTGTTGATCTGTCCCAAATAATAGTTTTTGGGGTCCACCTCTCCTCTTCGCCCACAGTCCTTGTTCAGACTCTAACCACTCTGCCCCTGAGCATATAGTAACAGAAGATAATTCATCACCCAGGAGAAAGAGACTGGGGACAGGAGACAGGAGGGTAAGGAAAGCAAGAGTCTCCATTTATTTCTACTACATGGTAGGTACTTTATAAAGATGAGTGGGTTTGGTTCTAAGCTGGAAGGTATTATTATTTTCCATATTTCATAGTTGCAGAAACTGAGACCAAAAGGTGTTAAGTAACTCGCCCAGGGTCACACTGGTAAGTGGCAGAGCTGGGCTTTACACCTAGGTCCGTCTGATGTCCACACTTGCACACACTCTCTTGACCACATGTGCTTCTTGAGAATCTTCATCACAGTGCAGCAGCGGCAGCAGCATCGGGAGAGGAAACGTTGGTAGAAACTGGAGAAAGCTGGAGACTGAGGCTTCCTGTCTTCTTGCTTTCCTTCCCAGAAACACCTGTCCCAGGTGTCCAGGCTTCAGATCCAGAGCTAGGGGTCTGCACAGTGTCCTCTCCTCCTCCCTAAGGCGGGCCGTGCTCCTTCGGTCCTGCAGGAACCTTCTGCCTGGTTTTCCTACCTCCCTGCCTTCTCGCCTTCCTTTCCCATCTCCATTCTTTGGCTGCCCTTGGCATCTGCTAATGTGGCGTTTGAATACCCCTCACCCTCCCCACTTCTTTTCCTTTTTCCATTCACATTGCTGCCTTTTTCCTTTCGCATTTCAATTCCGGCCACCCACAAAGGGAGGAAGAAGACATCGGAAGGGAAGGGAGCAGAAGGACAGTCAGGTTCTCCAAAGAGATCTGACCAGACT
Organism: Pteropus alecto; assembly: GCF_000325575.1. Classification (NCBI taxonomy): domain Eukaryota; kingdom Metazoa; phylum Chordata; class Mammalia; order Chiroptera; family Pteropodidae; genus Pteropus; species Pteropus alecto. The sequence goes on along the minus strand of NW_006431920.1, from coordinate 9,631,070 downwards.
TCCTTTGGCCATCATGGGTTAGTGGACAAGCTCCCAGAGCAGCCAGGCCTTGGTCCCATCACCATGTGGAGCTGGGCATCCAGTGACTGCAGATGACCTCTGGCAACCAGAGGTGACTGGGGGCACACTGCTGATTCTGAGCCGAGCTTATGACTTAACAAAACAAGTTATCAACGACATTGGGCTAAAAATACCGTGTTTATTTTTGAAGTGACTTGTTTTGGCAGTTATAAATATTCCATGAAGCCAGCTTAGAATGTAGTCTAGCGGCTCTCAGGCAACTGCATAATATTTCAGATGTGCACATTATTTTCTATGCAGAATCCAACATGTGATTTCCAGCCAATTCTTTGCTCTGCCGAGTAGCGGAGGGGAGATCGGGTGCAGATAAAACCAGGAAAGAATCACTTTAGTGCAAAGTTTCCAAACGGAGAATCTTACTGTGGAGTAGATGCTACTGGAAGAAATGTTCAGGGAAGTTTACTTTGACTGCCAGGTTACCCCTTTGCCCTTGGGTAGCAAAGAACTGAAGTACATTATCATAGCTCCCTCCCTTCCTTCCTCCCTTCCCCTGTCCCCTCCCCACTCCTTCCTCTCTCCCTCTCCCTCCCTGCATCTCTCTGTTTCTTTTTTCTTCCTTTATCCATCCACCCTTCAAACAATTATTGAGCACTAGCTCGGTGCCTGACGCACTGCTGCGTGCTAGGGACAGTTATAAACAAAATCAACCTGATCTGCGTGTCCCTCTTCCCCAACATGGAGTTTAGGATGCACTTTGAGAGTAATTAACAGGTGGATAAAGGAATAAATCATTAATAAATATGATCTATGCTTCAGTAATAACTGGGAGGGAAAGATGTGGACGTCTTCTAGAGCAGACAAGATGGCTTCTCTGAGGGGGTGGCATTATAGCTGAGTCTGGAAGGATGAGGAGCCCACGTGAGGGTGGAGGTGGGGGTGTTCCAAGCAGAGGAACTAACTGTATTCGAGGAAGTCTGAGAATCAGACTGACGGTTTGAGAAATCGACTTGATAACATTTTTATTTATGAAATTTCTACCAAGAGCTGGAGGAGGGCTGCTTGCCTAGCAGCCTTAAGAGCTTGGCACTGATCCTTTCTTTCTCTTCTTTCTTTCCTTCCCTTCCCCCTCCTCTCCGTGTGTGTGTGTGTGTGTGTGTGTGTGTCTCTCTCTCCTCTGCCCAAAAGCCACACCCACAGTCACCTCTACTCACCACTGTAACCTCACTGTCTTCAGCAGTTTCTGCTGCATCCTCTACCCCCCTCACCTCGGGGCCTCATCCTGAGACCCTGCTTCTCGTCACCCCTCTTCATCAGCAGCGAATTTGCTGTCACACTTATCACTCCCAGTCTCAGTAGCTTCGCCATCAGCACCAAGCTTGTTGCTGTGGCTATGGGGATGGTCAGTCACTAGGCTCAGCCACCAATAGCCGTGGCCACCATCTTCACCCCCCCCCCACTGCCACTACAATGGCACCCCTGCTTTGCTCAGCCCCAGGGGAACCCCAAAGAGAGATGACCCTGACCCTTCATAGCATGTTACAGCAAAAGGAACATGGACCCTGCAGTCGACCTGGCTTCGAGTTCCGACTCAGCCAGCTATTAGCTGGATGAACTTGGGAAAGTCTCTAGCCTTTGGACCCTTGTGGTTATTATAGTTATTATGAGGATTATGAAAATGACCGACGAGAACGTGTGCCTGGCAAAAGGGCCATGTCTTCTCTCTCTCCACCCATGTGGATGTGGGTGAGTCACAAACAAGAAATGAACCAACACGCTGTCGCCAGCACCGACCCCCAGCCGGCCAAAGCACTTCGGCACGTCCGCTGCTGAGGAGTCGTCTAGAAATGACTGGAGGGCTCCCCCAATGTCATTTTTTTTTTTCATTTTATTTTATTTTTAAATTTTTTAAAAATTTTATTTTATTAGTTTCAAGTATACAGTACATCGATGAGATATTTATATAGTTTATAAAACGATCCCTCAAATTGCTCTTTCTCTCCCCTGGCCCTCCACCTAGCCTTTACCGTGATGCCAGCTGCATTCCCTATGCTGTGTGCTTCCCCCAAAGTCATTTAAAAATTTTTGGTTAATGATGCTTGATATTTTTAAATTTCTCAAATAGTCCATTAATATATTCTTGTAAAAACTCAAACGACAGATAAAAGGGAAAGTTCTCATCCAGTACTATCTCCTTACTTTCCGACCTGTTTCTTTGGCAGTAACTACTATTCACAGTTTAATCTAGAGTATAGCCTTCAAAACTTTAAAAAGCACATTTACATCGGGGTGTGTGTGGTTTTGTTGTGTGTCTTTATTTTCTAAATAACTTCCATCATGATGTAACATGTATCATAATGTAGTATCATACTGCAACTTGATATTTCACTTATTTCTGTTTTGGACAGTGCGTACAGGACTATATCTTTTGTTTAGGGGTGATACTTTATTTTTAATGTTTTATTATGAAAAATTTTAAGTATATTCACAAATCAACAGAATAATATGATAAACCCTATGGGTCCGCTACCCAGCTTCAACAATTATCAACTCATCCAATCCAGAACATCGAAGCCCACTTACTTTCTCCTCTTTTATGAATTTAAAGCAAATCCCAGATAGAGCATTCCAACCATAATTATTTCATTATGTATCTCCAAAAGAGAAGAGCTATTAAAAATATAAACACAATATCACTATCACTTAAAAATGAACAAATTCTTAATACCAGGCTTTAGTTTAAAAATTATTTATTTGAATCAAGATCCTATTAAGATCCATGCATTGTAATTGGTTGATATATCTCAAGTCTGTTACCCCAAAGGTTCCCTCCATTTCTGTCTTCCCGTCTCTTTCTATCTCTTTCTGTCTCTCTGTCTCTGTCTCTGTCTATCTCTGTCTCTATCTCTATCTCTCTCTTTGCAATTTGTTTGTTAAAAAGGCTTATCTTTTTATCTGCTATTTACTATTTCCCAGTAGGGATCATTCATGATTTATTTTCCCATTCTCTTATTGATGGACACTTAGGTTGTTCTCACACACATGTTCTGGTGAACATGTTAGTAAAAGATCTTTGAGCAAATGTGCCAACCTTTCTCCAGTATAACTACGAAGAAGTGGATATGCAAAGTTGAAGGTGTTCACACTGTATTTGGCTGAATCATTGAAAACTTGTACAGGTCAAAGATGGTTGAATATTGGTAATTTCATATGCATCAACCTAATATATTTTAATTGAAATTGCCAACTTGCACTTAAACATATTGTACCGGTTTGCCCTCCTCCACTGATAGTGGTACCCACTTTCCTATACTATTACCACAGTCAACATGATGAGTGTTTAAAATGTTCTGCGAATCTGGTGGACAAAGAAGAGCTTTAATTTTGCTTGTCAATTATACTAAATAGCCATGGGGATCTTTTTCCTAGGGAGGCCAGACCCCCTGGGTGTGGACCCAAGCACAATGGGCAGTGTAGCTTCTGGGATGTGTCTGGACAAAGTGAGTGATCTTTAAATGGGTGAATTGTAGGCAGAGAGAGAGAACTGGCTGTTTTCTTTCCACTCCCTGCACTAAACCATGACCCTTAAGGGGGCTTATACCTGGTTGAAATACGAAGTCATTCGGCTGAAGCTAGTTGGTTCATAGCTTGTGCCTATCAGTAATCTGCCCCGACCCCTGCCTGCCTCTGTTAAGACACCTGCTTTGGCTGTGCTGAGAGATGACAGGCTACAAGCTTGGAAGGATACCTGGGCATTGCAATGAGTGGCCCCTTGCTATACCCACAGCTTTGTGCGTTCTACATCTAAGAGGTTTCTGGCACCTGTTTCCCTATTTAAAAGATATAATGGGGAGGGAGGCGCATGGGGATTGCAGGTGCGGGTAGGGAGGACTGTGTAGGCTGGTGGAAGGAGAACTGAAGAAAACGTCAGGAGACCTAGTTTCAGACCTGTTTTGTCCATTAGAGCAGGGTGTCCCAGCCCCTGGGCCATGGACCAGTACTGGTTCATAGCCTGTTAGGAACTGGGCTGCACAGCAGGAGGCGAGCAAGCAAAGCTTCATCTGTATTTGCAGGCGCTCCCCAGTGCCAGCATCACCGCCTCAGCTTCACCTCAGATCATCAGGCATTAGATTCTCATAGGAGCACCGGTCCCTGATGCCAAAAAGGGTGGGGATCACTGCATTAGAGCACTGTGACTGGGCCTGTCTCATCATTAATCTATGCTATAGTTGTCTGGAAAACAGGGACGTATGGGCCTGCCATACCCGACTCCTTCCCCGTGCAGTGTTCTCACAGGGACCGGGAGTCTGTGAAGGCATTTTGAAAGCATCTGTGTGCTCTGCAAAAGCAAAATTCAGTGTGCAAAACTCACAGACTCTGCAAACTAGAGAAATACCCCTTTCCTAGCTATTATTCAGTAATTATTCACATAAGAAGGATTTCATTGTTATGTTTTGTATATTTGTTGCAGTTGATGGCCTTTTAATAGTGGCATTGAGTTTGTGTACAGAAAGGTTATTCATTTTAAGATTTCTGGACCTTAATTGTTATTTGTTTTGCTTGGTTCCAGTGTGCTATGAATTAGTGATATCCACAGAGCATATTTGTCTTGGCACCATGGTGTATTGTCTGCAGTGAGTGCTGTTTGGCCTGGCACCGGCCTGGATTTCCCCATCTGTTTCTGATGTTTACATTGTTAAAGATATGATAGACACAGAGGACACGGCCACATGCAGAGAGGGAACTTTTTTCCACTCCAGTGCATCAAACAAGGTCTGAGCCTGTAATAAGCACAGCCCTAAATTACACTTGAGCCTGCTAACGGCCAGGCCCAGCCCCCGGGAGGGCATTGATTGCTGAGCCCTGGGGTATTCAGTCCCAGGAATGCTTGTAGTGAGCTCGACAGCTCAATCTTGAAAAACTCATTTTTGCCTTGTGTTTGAAAAGGGAGAACAGCGCAAACTTCATTTCGAATGGTACACCTGAGGGGGGTTCCTGGAAGCCAAAGATGGGAAGGATGAGCTGATCGGTCCCCAAAGAATCCTGATGCCATGTTCTGGGCCAAATCCATCCTCGAGGCCAGGGACCTGGGAGGCACTGGTGCTTTTTGTCAGCTCTGTGGATGGGCTGTTCCTAACCCCCGATCAATTCTCCTACACGGTCAACCCCAATCTACCAAAGTAGGGCCCGTATCTCTCTGTGAGGAGGAGAGCTTAAATTTTCCTCATTGTGTGCAAGACCACAGGAAGAGAAGAAAGGAGGAGATGGAGTACCTGGCAGGGGCGGGCATTTAGTGTCTGTTGATAGTAAGGGGTTTGAAGAAAGAGAGAATGGGGACCATGCCCCTTTAAGTCCCCTAAATGAGTGTGTGTATTAAGCGTGTCTGTGTGTGCATGTGTGCGTTTGTGTGTGTGTAAGGGGAGACATAACAGGGAGTGTGTAGTGGGAACATGGTTTATGCCTTCTGATTAGCTTAGGGCAAAGTCGATATCTGCTGTCACATCATTAATTTCTACCTGAGGATTCCTCCTCTACCCACTTTGCATGTTGCTCTTCGGTCCGAGTAAAACCCACCTGCTCTTGCTAAAGTGTTATCCCTTTTGGTCCCTCGAAATGAAAGAACTGAGAGGTTGGCTGGGTTAGTTCTTCCCTATGTGTCCAAGAGGACACTGAGGTCTGGGCTTTTCAGAACTTGGAAAGGAGAAAACATCTTCACGTCCTCAGCTTCTACTGGAGTAAAAACTCAGTCTCTTTTCCCTTGCCTTCCAAATTTACACTTTTCTAAATCGGTGGCCTATTTGGGTAGATCTGGCTCCCTGTGGAGGGAATAGATGGCAAATTACATGGACTGATTTGATGTTGTAGGCCTATTCAAACACCTGCCCTCTGCCGACAGGAAAATGCTTAAATTCCCTAATCCAGGCCTCCATCTGTGTCAGAAGCTCTGTCTTCTAAACGATTCCTATTCCTCTCTCTAACACATTCTCCATAGCGTAGCCAAGATGAACTTTCTAGAACATTTGTAGAAGGATAATATGTTAGGCTCTTCAGTGGTATTATGTTCTTGCTACATTTTTTTCCATCACTATGACTCCTTCCCAATGAAGAAAGTCACCAGACTCTGCTCAACTCCCGGAGAGCAGAGTCCCTGGGCGAAAAGTGGTCATTGCCCTTGAAGAAGACAGTGCTCTTCCTGGCTTTGGTTTCCAAAAGTCTGGACTTCTTGAGGGTATTATGCTAGCAAAGATCTTGGAGGAGGAGGAGAAGGAGAAGCGCCAAGGGTTCAACTTGCTTACAGCCTCTATCTTTCTGTCCTGCTTGTACCTCTCCTTGGAAACATTGCAACTCCACCATCTTCAAAACTCAGCTCAGGTGTGACCTTAGGAACTCATTCCTGAGTCCTCTTTGCTGGGGGTCGCTGTTCCTGTGCCTCTCTCCATCACGACGCTAATCAAACTGGGTTAGAATGTTCTGTTACCTTGACTTTCTTCTCCAGAGCTGGTGACTCACTCATCCTTGATCCATGGTACTTGGCAAGGTGCTGGACACCCAGGTGGTCAGGGCCATGTTTGCTGAATGACTGGCCACTCTCTAAGGTATCCTGCTCACTTGCTTGGTGACCTTGGGCAAGATTCATTGATTGTCTTCATTCATCTGTCAAGAGAAGGGGTGGAGCTAGATAATCTCCTAAATCTTTTCCAGTGCTAATATTCCCAAGGGAAGAGAACATGTGAACTTGATCAAATAGAAATGCCTACGCTGTTCTTTTAACTCTGTCATCTTCCACATGTTAGCCACGGTTCTGACTGGGCTGCCATGGTCAGGCAAGGGCATGCACAGACCTGTCACCAGAGATCTGGAACCTTCCCTTTTTAATTGGGCCTCCTCCAACATTTTTCTTTTTTATCTCAATGAACGGCATTACCATCCATCCAGTTCTGCATGCCAGAAACCCAAGAGCCATCTATTGACACTTTGCTTGTCTTCATTTCTGTCCCCATCCAGTGCACTTCCTGGTCCGAGAGAACTTTGAAATATCTCTTGAATCCAGTTCCTTCTTTCCTTTCTACCTCTACCCCAGCCCGACCACCAGCACTCTGCCAACGTCCACCCTCCCCTTCCTCTCGCTTCCGTCATCCTGGACCCCGACTACTGCAAACCGGTGTCTGCACACCCACTCTGCCTCCCACCCTCCCATTTAGTCTCCACACCGTGGAGCCAGAGTGATCTCAAAATTCAAATTTGACCCTGCCGCTCTCCCTCTTTACACCCTTTGCTGGCTTTCTATTGTTCTTAGGAAAAAGATAAATCTCTAACTGTGGTGTGTAATCCAGCCTGCCTCTTCAACCTCATCTCACATCGTGTCCCTCCTCAGGCTTATTTTTCCAGTTCTTCTAGCTTTCTGGTCCTTTCGCTGCATGCTCCTGGATATCCTCTGCGACAGGGCCTTTGCACATACTTATCAACTTCCATAGTTGCGATTTTACATTTGCGAGCATAATTATTTGCTTAATATCTGTTTCCTTTATACTGTTGGACCCAGCAAGGCAGAACCATCTTTTTTTGTTCACAATTGTGTCTCTATGCCTAGTATGTACTTGGCACTCAATAAGCATTTATTAAATAAATGAATTAAAGAAAGGAAGGAGAGAGGGAAGAAGGGAGGGAGGAAAGGAAGGAAGGACAGGCAGACAACACACCATGGTCAACATTTGTATACTTACTTAACTGGAATAGATCCAGTTTGTCATTATTAACTGGTATCTGCTAAAGTTTAATAAAAGAAAATTTTACTTGGGCAACTCTGTTCTCTGCATTTAAAAAACATCAAAATCTTAATATTCTAAAGAGAATAAAGATTTTCTCTATTGTGAAAGGTTCCATATGGCCTTAAGAATTAGTTCTAATAAAATGATGAATGGCTCTTCACTCCATTAACAAATGATCATTAATTTTAATTTATATGTCTGACATCTGCTCCCGATCTTTGTCCTTTCAAGTGTAATTGAAATAATTGTAAATATGCAACCCATCACTGAAAGTTACAGGTGATTGTTCTTTGCCTTGTCTATCCTCCAGCCATTGAGACTGTATTTCTCTCAGAGTGGGGTCCATTCCAGCTGGGTGCTCAATCAGCATGGGAGAAATGAATAGGTTTGTAAGGGAACAGAGATGGAATTGGTCTGTGTGGGAGGCAGCCATTTAAAGATATGGTTTGAAAATAAATTTCTCTCTGATATGACCACAAACCAGTTCTCCAAAGGGCAACTGTGCTTCTGTGGCCTTTTTACTTTTGGGGCTATGTTTGTTTTACATATCCACTGAGAAATTGGTGAGATTTAAAGAAGCTAGACTTTTATAAGACAGAAAATATTCTTTTTCACAATTAAGAAGGGGCTGTAAATGAAAGTGCATTTGGAAGAGGAGATAATTGAATTCCCACTAAAATGTGAATGATCAAGAAGAGGTCATTCATTTCCCAAGAAAAAGTTTTGACATGTAACGGGTCCTGAGTGCCTAGAGTAAGAAAAAGGACCGAGAAAGGAGAGGCTTAATAATATTCACCTGGGCATTTCTAGAATGCTTATGTTTTATACCTGGAGACCAACCCCTGGAGCAGGCAGTATATAAAAGGGGTCAGCTCTCAGAAATTTGTGCCAAGGCTGTCCCTAGGTTCAGTTCTAGGATTAATCATAAGAAACCCATGGAGGGTGACCTTCTCTATGTCTGCAGGGGTCCTTGGTCCCTGACATGCAAGAAAAAACTGGCCTCCATAAACAGAGTCAGAAAGCACTGCAAAGCCACTCCTTTATTAAACCTCTCATATCTCTTTCTGGGAGAACACAAGCTTTATTGTGGATGAAATAAAAATTTTAATACATTTGGGAAAAACTGTGCAAGTAAAGTGTTTTCCATATACCTAAATTGTTACAGGAAAATTTTATTGTGCTAGGACCCATGATCTCAGAAAGCAGGTTTTTATCCAGAGGCTACTCTGCTTTTATAACTGCATCAGATTGGTGGAACATATGAGCTGATGATGACTTTGTTTCTCAGATCTTTCGTGTTTGTGGAACCAATTTCTGCTCTTGATATAGGTTCCACCGATATATTGTTGTATCTGGGGGAAAGAACCTTGCTCTCCTCCTTCTTTGTTCCCTTTCTCCCTCCCTCTGTCTCTCTGTCTCTGTTTCTCTGTCTCTGTCTCTGTCTATCTCTCTGTCTCTCTGTCTCTCTCTTATAAAGCCTCTAACCAAAGGAAGTATTTCAGAGTTTTCTGGAAATCTGTTCTTCTCTTGGAAGCCGCGAGAGTGGGTACTGGTTCTGGGAAGAGAGAGAAGAAAATTCCTGAATTCCCTTACCATCTTCCATTTCCCCCATGCTTTTAGGGAGTGAAGGTGGGTGGTGAGTGAGAGAAATCGCTTCCCTGGTTACAGCCCACACAGAAGCAGAAAGGATGGCTGTGATGTTATAACAAACATAGTAGAGGAGTTGGTTTGGATGATAAGATATAAGAAGCCATAAGCATCTTTTCTGTTTTCTCCCGGGGACTCTTTACCTGTTGAATACAGTGAAGCTGTAACTTTTTTTTTTGACTTAAACTGGCTATTCTCTAATGAGTGACTTAGTTGCTCCATTCTCCCACAATGTGACTTTCTCTATCGATTACCTTGCAAATCTTAATTTAAATGTTCAGAACATTACTTTTGAATTTCTCTAGGCATGCTACAATCAACAGAAAGCTGCAATTATTTCTGGCCTTAAAATAAACGGAATCTGGACCTGTGCTTGAATCTTGCAATGCCAACACTATAATAGACAAAGCACCTCTTTTACAGTTGATGGGAAGAAATAAAATTCTATGTGTAGAAATTCGGATGTCTAGGTGGAGACAGTCATCTCATAGAACACATACTATTATCTCATTAGCTGCCTTTTTCACTTAACAGTATTCTGTGGATATGTTTCCATTAATAAGAAATAAAATCTCTACTCTATTTTTTAAATGGCTGCATAGAATCTAGCTGTCTGGATGCACATTAATTTACTTAACCAGTCTTCTACTGATGCACCTTGAGGGTGTTTCCAATTTTTCGTCATTATAAATAACTGGAGGATAAACATAATTTCATATCTTTAAAAAAAATTTGGCTAATTATGTTCATAGAATGAATCTTAGCATACCTGGGTCAAAGATATCCACCCAGAATATATCCCTGTTACACAAACTCAAAGAGAATACTCCTCCAACCCCAGCCCCTCTCCTCCTCATAGTTAGTGTCATATATTTGCATGTGTTTTGTTAAGCTGGGTTTTACTAAAGATTAGTGAGGCATAGGAAGAATGACTTCCCGTTAAAAAATAACGACAGTGACAGACAATTCTTATTAGGCATTTTTCTTCTGATTCCTCTTCTGTTTCCCCATTCCTTCTCTCTAGTGCCACTCAGCGATTCCCTTCAGTCTCCTCTGCCTTCTTATTATGCAGAGAATGTTTCCTCTTCCATTTAGAACCTGGGCACCAACCTGTTCTTCAATCATTCAACAAACACTAAGCGCTACTTATTCTACGTTGTAGATAGAGAGAGAGAAATTAAATTGTGCTAATAAAGGAACAAAGTGAGTATTGAGATCTTTTTGTTACATTGTTTTACTTATTGTAGCTTTGTAGTACATTTTAATATTAGGCAGGGCAAGATCCTTAGAACTGTTATTAAGAGCATCAGACAGAGATACAGGGACAAGATGGGGAGAAAGAGAGGAACCTAGAGGGATTTACTGGAGGGCCTAGAAAACTCTCTTCTGATTGGTAAAAATTTTGGCACCCAGGGAATTTTCCCAACTTCTCAGGAGGGAACAACACTGACTCCATGTATAAGAAACCTGCTCATCCTGAAGTCCAGTCAAAGCAATTTTTTCCCATCTCATGTCTAAAAAGAATTGAGTGACAACAACATGTCCATGTGACTGAAATGATAAGTCCCTGGAATGGAGCAAGGACTTTAGCTAGGATAATAATCACATCGAATTTCAACACTGAGGAGTGTAGTCCATTGATGTGAAATTGATCATGATAAGGAGAAAAATCATCAAAATTACTCAGGCCATGGCTAACTTGGTTCCCGTGAATGTATGAAATGCTCACATTTTCTTAAATGCAGTTTTTCCTTTTATTTTGATTCATAACAAGTTTTATTTCCTTTTGAAATTGAAATAAATATCGACTTTATTGTTGTTGATGAATGATTTGTGAGATAGAGTCCTCTCGTTTTTGGGTTTTAACCTACTACTGTACTTCCTAGCCTGAGTAGAAATTGATTTCGAACAGTCAAAGGATACAACTCTGCTGACCAGCTTTCATTTTACAATGATGCTAGCAGTAAATGAGGACATTAGAATAAACATCATGAGGTTCTGAATGTGACCATCAATAGTGTTTTTTTTAAAAAATAGCTATTTGAGTTACTGAGTTTTCCATTTTATAATACCATTTGTGATTATGCCGGACTGAACAGAAAAGAGGAAGCTCTGTTAATGTGGATTAATTTTTGATGCATTAAGGAGGCTCATTGGATTCAGAATCCAAGATTTTGGATTTAGGTCTAGCCCTATGAGCTGTGTTTCTTCAGTATGCCATTTCTTCTCTGTGACTCTCAGTAGTATTGTCTGTATAATAGGGAAGAAAGACTTGCCTTACCCATATTTTAGGTTACTGAATAGACTGAAAAATGCATGGAAAGCCACTTTGTAAAAGGCAAAGCATGATCAATCATGACCAAGATGCTGTTTAGGAATTATACCTATAAAATGCTAAGTAAATATCCAGGGATACAAAACACTGGTCGGATTTCTTCTGAGTGGTACTTTGTAAATAACCCATTGAACCCAGTAATTAATTTTTGGACCTGATCGAAATAGTCCCAATTCACAATACTCTTATCATTTGCAGTGACGGTCATATTGTGAGAAAATTTAGGCTCTTCTCTGGATTTATTTATTTGTTTTTCCTAAGAACGATCAACTGCCCTATGGTACCTGGGCATGGAGTACTTGACAGTACAGGTCAGTGATTCCTAAACCTAGATCTCTGTCAGACTCAAAGGGAACTTAAAAAAAATGCTAATTCTAAGTTCTCACTCCAGACTCACTGAATCAGAATCCTCAGAGGCTGTAGCCCCCAAATCTCTGCTTCTAAGCAGCTCCCCAGTGCTTCAGATGCATAGCTAGATGTAGGTAGGGCTACACCTGGCGGTAGGAACCAGGAGGCTAAGATTCTATTTCTGGCTTTGTCAGGTATTAGTTGAGTCTCTCTGGGCCTCACTTTTGTCATCAGTAAAATATCTGTTTTTGAGTTGTGATCAAAATCCAAGAACAGAGGAATGTCAGCTACTTCCGATCTGTAAACAATGAAGCATTTAAAGCCAATCCTGAGATTTAAACTTTCTGAGAAGCCCTCGTGGCTTTTGCTTAATATTCAGAACTCTGGAAGCTCTGTTTGAAATGAGCCCCATAAGTAAAAAGTGTGGAGCCCACTAAGCCTTTGTGACCCGTACATTACCTTCCACCTCTGACAATCTCTGGCTACATAGCCACAGTTACAGTGCTCTCAGAGAAGGTGGTATAAAACTTCGTTCTTTTGTTTCATGTTCTGGTTATTAAAAGTCAGCACAAATCTCAGCGATGTTGAGAGACCAGCTTTGAGGATAATTTAGACCTTCAAAGAACACTGCTTTGCCTCCTTGAAAAAGTCGCGTTAAAGCAATTAAATGTTATTTGAAGGAAAGAGAAAGCACATGCTGACTACTGAATAACAGGAATAGTGTTAGGAAACAGAATAGTCCTCACCCTGGGATCAAAGCCAGAGAGAGGCAGAGTGATCGTGTGCAGAGAACAAGGAGAGAGAGGAAGAATGGTTTCGGCTCAATTAAAGACGCGAATGTGCAATTTGGGGATAGTCTTCTGAATTCCGAACAATAGCTGGCCAGAGAAACGTGAATGGCCCCATGAGAACTCTCAGAGCAAGAAACACTGGATTATGCATCTCTGTTCAGACGGGGGGCCAAATAAAGGAACAAAGCAAACAAGTGGACATAATTGTTTGTCATTCAAGGGAGCCACAGACCTCTCAGCATATGGTGTGTGGAGATTCCAGAACGTGTGGGAGATCTCATTTGGAGGGACTATTCTTGTTCCAAAGACCTGGGGGCCAGAGGAGAAGGGGCCTGACAGAAACATGAGGTGAATTGTATTCTCCATTTTTGATACAGAACAGTATTTCTCAGCTTCATTCCCCAAGATATTCACTAAGCTTGGCTCCAGTAGACATTTATTGTTTCCAAAACTCAAATCTCTCCCACAAAGGACAGAGATATGCCATTACTAAAAATAGTTTGAAAACATGCTACAGACTGGAGAGAGTTCCCCCAAAGAAAGTACAAGACTCTTTTGAGTAACATTGGGAATAAGTGTAGAGTCTCCACATATCAATGGGACGTGTGGTGCCTGGTGCTTTTGTTGCTCTGTTCTTGAAACTTTCAGGGAATGGGGAAGATTGGGTTTTGGCAAGTGGGTCCTGTGAGAGGGAACCACATCATAGTCTGTGGGACTTTCTGGCTTAGATGCAAGGGTTCACAGAGCACCATGCTCTGTGAGGGAGGAGAAATAAGACAGAGATGTTAAAAAATCGAACTCCAAGTCTGTGTGTAGTTAGGGAGTTATTACATTGGTTCTGGGCCATGTTACAAGTGGCAGAAAGAGAAATTTTTAGGCCAAATACATCTGGGAAATGGTTGAAGTAAAACAGGTTTTAAAAATTTTTTATTGCAGGACTTTTCATAACCTTTGGTATTCTAGGAAAGAGATATTGTATGCAGTGTTTCCCAAGTATATCTGTTCATGGAAACATTTGCATGGCATCTCTTGGGGCTGATGTTCTGTGGAACACACATCACAAAGAAAGGAAACCAGGTCAAAGAATCTTAGGGACCTTGGAGTCTGTTTCCTCATCTTAGAAATCAAATTATAGGTCCTAAGAGAAAAAAATGATTTCCCCAGGATCACACAGATGGTTTTTGGCTCATGCTAGATGAGAAACCAGGGTATCATGTAGAAAGTAACAGATTTTAGGAATCTAGGTACACTTCTTTCTACTATATCACGTTGTAACTGTCATTGCCCATTTGTCCAGAGTTTCAGTGCTATTCTATAGTAAAGCTGAGATCAGGAAGGATAGGCAATCAGGGGTCAGATCCCGGAGGGATTTGAATGCCAGATATTTTTGGATTGTATCCTGTTATGTTCTGTTTCCATCTTGGCACTTATCACACTGTATCATCATTGTCTCCAGTGGCAGGTGATATTAATTTGCTCACAGTTCTTGCTTCTTTCCCCACCTTTGCTATGGTGAGCGGAGTCTACTTCCTTGTTCCATTGATGTTGGACTTGGCCGTGTGTTGTGGGCTGAATTATCTTCCCCTCCCCCAAATTTATATGTTGAAGTCCTAACCCCCACTACCACAGAATGTGACTGTATTTGGAGATAGGGCCTTTAAAAAAGCAATTAAGTTAAAATGAGGTCCTTAGGGTGGCTACTAATCTAATACGACTGGTGTCATATTATGACATATACAAGCCAAGGAGGGAGGCCTCAGAAGAAACCACCTCTGCCTAGACCATGATCTTGGACCTTTGGCATCCAGAACTATGAGATAATCATTTACATTGTTTTGGCCACCCAATTTGTGCTGCCTTTTCACAGCAGCCCTAGTAAACTAAGATAATGTCTGAGATAGTGTTCATGATTAGTAAATGGCCCTCATCCAATGAGTCATCGAGAGCCCAGGCCTTTTCCATATTGTGGCTCCGCCATCTTCAACACGTGGCTTCCAAGGTCACTGTGCCTGTTTGGAAGAAGATGGAAGTTGGGGAAGCGTGGAGCAACACTAGTGGAGGGTTTTATGGGCTACATCTGGAAGTGGCATATACCACTTCCACTCTCATTCTGTTGGTTAGATTTCAATCACATAAGCCCACCTAATGCAAAGGGTTCTGGGACATTTAGTCTGTCTGCATACCCAGGAAGAAGAGGAAATGGATTTGAAGATCTGCCAGCCTGTTTTGGCCATATCTCTTAACTACGGTGTAGGATAAGTATCATGAGAAAAAGGAAATGATTTGTCTCAGATCATCCCATCTGCCGAGGTGGTTTGTCTGGCTTGAATGAGGTGAGGATTCATCCTGGTGCTCAGATAAACAACTGCACGGGGAGTATGTCTCCTGCCTAATACCAAATTCACTTTTCTGTCCTATGTGTGCTGCACTTGAAAAATCACACTGATTTCTACACCCAGAGAAGCTAAGCGACTCTCTCATTTCTGACCGGTCTTCGTTTGGTGGCAACTGACTGAGACTCAGACAAGATCAGAAGGTCAGAAAAGCATCAGATTATTCTGCCTAAAATGAGTGGAATATTCGCTGGAGGGAAAACCTAGACCTACACATAGAAACAGTGTCGTTATTATTTTTAATGTTAGTGGCCTGGTTTAATTTTCTCTAAAAAACAAAAACATGGCTTTAACAGTAGCTCCCACTTTGGTATGACAGTGGTGTTTCGACTTCCTTGCTTTTCTACTTATCCTAGAAAATGCTGATTCTAACTCAGCCCTGCTTAAGCCTGGGGCAATTTAAGGCGTTCTTTTCTTATGAATTTAGTTGGCTTATCATCAAGTCATCTCTTATGGGGAGCATTCGTTCTAAGCCCAGGAGTATTCTTCCGGTTTTACCATCCCTGAAGTCTGAAACACTCATCTTTGTTTTCTGCTGTTCAATTCTCATGGGTTTCTCTCATCTCCCAGGAACACTTACTTGCCTTGTTCAAGTGCTATTGCATCGTTAGCAAATAGGTTTTAATTCTCTTAAGGTAAAACATTTCCCTCGGTTACTTTTCATTCACTCAACAAACATTTATCAAATGACTTCTAGTGCCAGGTCCCCAAAGCACCAAAATGAGTAAGATAGTCCCCGTCTTCCAAAACCCAGTGTCTAGTGGGGTCGGTCTCATTGTCGCAGAAACTTGTATTGTGTCTTGTGAGAAGCCTGGTTATCTTAGTCTATGTTCCAGTGGCAGTTTAATGAATTGAATGAAGAGACTGAGCATAATCTTGACATGCTTATATTCTTATAGTCTTTGTAGCTCTAAAAGGTGCTTTCCTAGACATATGCATAAATATAAATAATTTCCCTTATTATTATAAAAGGTAGTTGAACAGGAAGTGAAGACAGTATTTCTGGAAAATAGCACATTACTCACAAATGACATGGAGTGAATCATTGACTTTTACTTTATTAGATAGCAGCTCTCTATTAAATAAATTATTGAATACGTTAGGGAAGAGTCTGATAGGAAATACTCTATATTCTGCCTTTTTCTCTGTCCTTCCTTCCTTCACTGCCTCCTTTATCCTCTTCCCCACTCCCTCCTCTCTCTCTCTCTCTCTCTCTCTCTGTCTCTCTCTCTCCCTCTCTCTCCTCCTCCCCCTCCTCTGAAGCATTTTACTCTCCCTCCTCTCTCTCTCTCTTTCTCTCTCTCTCTCTCTCTCTCTCTCTTTCTCCCTTTCCTTTAACTTTCTTTCCTTCCTTTCTTTCTTATTTAACAATACTGAAAGCCTTCCATATTTGCAATGGTTCTATGTCCAGGATTTTCCAGTACAGACCCAATTTCATATAATTTTATTATTTTAAAATAAGATGCTTTATTAAACATTTAACTAAATGTGATTTGATTTTTATATCCTCGTTGAACTTGTCACATAAAAGAACTCACAATGTGGCAAAAAAAATCCTTGCCAGGCCTTGGGTTTCTCTCTCTGGCTTGGACAATATGGCCCTTGGTTGTGTTTAAGATTTAGGGAGATGCCCTAAGAGGATGGTGTGGGGACACACAGGTGAGCAGGGCTCAACTCCTGTGTTGATCGAATGGGAGAGATAAAATGCAAACCTAAATCTCTGTCACAAAGGCAAGATTTGCAGAGTGTATGTCACATCCCTCATAGACTTTTCCCGGCCGGTCTTTCAGAAGGTGTGTGAAAAGTGAGAAACTACTTCACTTGACTTTATCCCTGCACGTTTACATTCAAAACAATCCCCAGAGAGTGTGTTTCCCAAGAATTGGCTTTTTGTTAATTTGTTAAAATCCTTGTTACTCAATTCATTGGGAGAATTTCTCACTTCCTCTGTTGTATATTGCAAGGGTCAGCAAACAACGGCCATCTGTTTTTGAGGTGTCCATGGGCTAAGAATGGATATTACGTTTTTAAATGGTTAAAAAAAAATCAAAAGCAGAATAATTTATGACGAGAAAATTATATGAAATTCAAATTTCCATGTCCATAAATAAAGTTTTATTGGAACACAGCCATGCTCATTAATTTGCGTATTGTTCGCGGCTGCTTTTGCTACAATGGCAGAGTTGAGTAGTTGTGGTACAGCCCATATGGCCCAGAAGTAAAGCTGAAAGTGTTTATTATCTGGTCCTTTAAGATGGCTGCTAACCCCCTGACTTATTATTTTATTTGTTAGTGAATAAATGTTAAAAAAAGAGAGAAGGCATCTTAACACCTGGCCCAGAATCTTTTCTAGATAAGGAACTATCTTAGTTTAGAAAAATCCTCTGATGGACCATTTGGATGTGAAAGGACAGGTCCTGAGGGTAGGTTGGGGGCAGCGATCATCTATTCTGCATGAAAATGGAAAAACTTCTCCCTGTCCCTGTGCCTCCTTGTCCAGATAGATAGAAGACAGCCATTGTAGTAAAATATATTCAGGTTTGACCCCCAGCTCTGTGTGACTCAGGTCAGGTAGCCATTTAATCTTTCTGAGCTTCAGGTTCTTCATGTGTAATGGGGGAACAATAAGCAAACTTACTTCCCAGGTTTGTATGAGGATAAAAAGAATTAATGTACATGAAGCACTTAGCATAGAATCTAGCACATAGTAAGCTTATAATCTCTTTTTAACTATGAATTATGGTTATCATGATTACATTTATAGGATATAAGAGAATAAAATAATATATGTAAAGTACCTAGAACCCTGGCTAGCAAAATCCCATTTATAGTCCAATGGAAGATCCCTTGATGTTCAATCTTTCTTGAACCTTGGTCTGTGAGCCTGTCTGATCCACATGTCAGAGACGTACAGATGTGTATCTGAAACTAGAGCTGGTAACAGGAACTCCCAGAGGGACTGGGTTGTGTGGCCCTTGGAAGTGAAGGGCGAGCGTGGTTAATAACAGGTTTTAGCACAAGCAGTCCTGACATAGAGCTGACAGTGATTAGAGGAATCCTGTCTCCTCAGAGGTTTGAATAGGAAGAAACAGGTTAATGGTACCATATAAGGCATAATATTTAGAATGAATCTAGTGATAGTGACAGCTGTTTAATGAATTTTCCAAGAAAATAAGGAATTTTCAGGAAATGGGAGTATTTAACCTCACACAACAGAGCCCAGGGAACCCTAAGAGGTGTTTTTTGATGATGATGGATAGTTTAGACCTTTTATTCTAAGCAAAGGTTTCTCATCAACTATTTTTTAAAAATCATTTATTTATTTATTTATTTTTACGTCGACATTGGTTAACGAAATCCGATCAGTTTCAGCTATACATTTTAACAGTAAGGCATATATATATTTACATTGTGTGTTCACCTCCCACAGTTAGATTTCCTCTGTCACTACATATTTACATTGTGTGTTCACCTCCCATAGTTAGATTTCCTCTGTCACTACATATGTTACCTCCTTTACCCTGTCTACTTTCCTCCTCCCCTCTGGTAACCACTAGTCTATTGTCCATGTCCATCTCATCAACTATTAATTTAGAACAAACACTATCGAATGGCCTATAAGCTGCTTCTGAATTCTGTGTTAAATGAGTGCACACTATTTTGTGTGTGAGTTGTTGTTCAGAGATCAGATTCTAGAGCCAGAATGACCACCAGATCTAAATCTTGACTGTACCATTATTAACAGTGACCTCAGGCAAGTGATTTCACTTATCTGTGCCTCAATTGCTTCATCTATAAATCAGGAATAATAATAACATCTACTTGTGGTGGCCCTCAGTGGTCCCCACCTACCGGTATTCACACCCTTGTGTGAAACTCTCTTACATTGTACCAGGGTTGTCTGTGTGACCAAGAAAATTCACCAGAAGTGACAGTGTATCACTTTGACATTAGGTTATAAAAGATACTGGGGCTTCAACTTTGTTCCTTGTTTCTCTCTCTGCCTCCCCTTTTCTTGCATCACTTGCTCTAGGGAAAGCCAGATCATGAAGTGAGGACACTCAGGCAGTCTGTAGAGAGGTCCACATGGGGAGAAACAGGCCTGCCAACAACTACGTGAGTGAACTTGGAAGTGGATCCTCCAGCTCCAGACGATGGCAGCTTTGACCAATAGTTTCATTCTTATGAGAGACCCCAAGTCAGAACCACCCAACTGAGCTTCTCCCCAAGTCCTGACCCACAGAAACTGTGAGATTAAAAATGTTTGTTGTTTTAAGTGGATGCACTTTGGGGATAATTTGTCACATAACTAATACAGTACCTCATAGGGTTGTTAATATTTATAAAGCTCCAAAACAATACCTGTCACATAGTAAACACTATGTAAATATTTGTCAAATACAGAAATTCACACATAAATATAGACCTACTGGGGCAGTGGAAGAGGAGAACAGGCCCTTCTGGTTGGTCAAAACCCAGATAATCAAGTTTTGGCTATTTCAAAATTGAAAGCTTCTGCTTTGTTGAAGGCAATCTTGCCTATTTTCATAACAATCTGAAATAAGGAGGGAACTCTGATTTATATTTCCTGCAGAGGAGAAGAGAGATTGAAATGGTAAGTGCCAAAGAAATTAAAAGTCATTTTGGTTTTTCAATTCATTACTTCTGGAAAAAAATTGGAGCCCAGCTTCATTACTTGTGCTCCGTTTTAGTGCTGATGATAATTGCAAAGGCAGTATTTTAAATTAGAATGTATAAGACCACATGTAATTAACCTGTACAGAAGGGCTGAGACTTCATATTAGACTATTAAATCAATCCCAGCAGAATCACTAATGCTGAGCAATTGATTTGAAAATACGGTATGGGCAGAGTAAAGAAGCTGGATGCTAATTACTATCCATAAGAATTTAGCACACTCCTCAGATGTAGTTAGAGTGGCAGACTTTTTCCTCTGGCCCTTAACCCATCAAAGCTGAGAATGTAAATTAGTTCATACTGAATATTTAAAACAACCTGGAGTTTAAGGCAAGAGAGGGTTTTTTGTCGCTCTGTGAGTGGGTTGATCATAAGGGGACTCTCGAACAGACTGAGTGCTGTGACTGTTGGTAGACAGCTGTGTGCATGTTTCGGGGTCCTGGTGAAGAGTCTTGGGAAGGGCACGATTGTGGTATTTTCTGATGCAGTTGGCATGAGCTACTCCCTCTACAATTCGCATCTGTGTACCACTCTTTTACACGCTCCTCTCCCAACTTATGTCTATTATTTCCTCTTGTTTCTATCCTGCAGCATCCATTTTCTGTCTTTATTTTTCCTCCTTTTCAAGGAATCATTCAAACGATCAGCAAACACCTATTAGCTTACCCCACAAAAAAGAACAATAACAACAATGGCTTTTGTCTATGGAGCGTAGGGTCGGAGAACACAAGCTATCAGAATCCAGTCCCTGCTTCCCCTAGAGTAATTCAGCTGTAACCAGGCACATGGCTCAAGTACACTTTGCAGACTCTTGCAGTGACATATGGCCCAATTCCCCCATGGCACTGTGAGGGGAAGTGATGAGTGCTGCTTCCAGGCTGGGTCCCTCAAGAGAATGGGTATGTACCCTTCTCATCCCCTCTCCTTCTGCTGGCTGGATGCAGATGATGACAGGGCCCTAGGGCCGTAAGATGGAGTGAGTCTGAGTTCTTGACTCATCAGGTAGAGTAAGTCTAATGCTAGCTTTAGGTTCACATTTTCAGGTCTATCATGTGATCAAGAAATATTTCGTGTTTGAGGCATTGTACATTTTAAAGTCTTTTTGTGGTACCCCCTTTAGCATATCGACATTAGTACATATGTTTATATGCTTATCTCACTTAATCCTCACAAAAACCCTACGAAAGGTACTATTATTATTCTATTCTACGGAAGAAGAAACAAAAGCTCAGAAGATTAATTTGTCGAGGTCACCCAGACAGTAAATTACAGACCCTGGATTGCTTTAATCTGGTACTAGGTAAGTGACAAAGAAATGTAAGATGTTATCTTTGAGCTCTAGTAACCTACAGGCTATAGAGCGCCACTTTCTTTATGACCAAGAATTCGAGAACCATGGGATACCGCTTGTTTGCAGCTGCCATCCATTCTAATTGATTGGTGCCTATTCTATGCTGTTAAGTGTTTTGAATATTACTCCTGCTTGAGGCGAAGCATGGTGACTGGTGCCTCTCTCCTCTGTAGCTGCTGAGGTTCCATGGGGCTGCCGAGTTCGGTCTTCCTGTTTGGCTGGCCTGAGGAATACATCTTTTTCTCTGCGAACACCTGATGCCTCAGACTTTGGCTTCTCTGTGAGCAACAGGCAGTGGACCCACCGGACTCAGTTCGATGACAATTGCACTTTGAAAGAACTAGAATGGCTTCCCACAGTGAGTGTCCTTTTCATTCTGGCAAGGCTCAGATCAGTCTCCCGGAATAAAGACTTAGAGCAAATTTAAAGGATAATGGTAAGGAGAAATGATACATATTTATTAATTCTAATTTGGGAGTCTTGCTTGGACAATCTTGGAACTAAGTCACCTAAGGTAAAGAAGGAGGCGGGTGAGAGAAAGCATGAAGGAATTCCGAGCTGGCAGGATCTGATCGGGTGAGATCTAGGTGCCGCACCAAGTGTAAATTACCAGGCAGCCCCGGCTTCTGAATACTGTCTGCAGGAACCCGGTCTGTGCACAAAGTTTCTGGCCACCCGTGGGGGTTCGTTGTTCCTTTGCTGGCTTTCTGTGCCTGCGTAAAGCTCCAGGACCAGTCTGATCTGGCTTGGTTTGGTGATTTCTGAGGTGCTGCAAGGTCCACTGTTATCTCCTGAAAGGTAAAAACAAAGAAACAAGAAAATAAGGATCAGTTTTCAGTGTTAAGGCCCAGTTTTACTATGATGGGATTGGGTCAATGTTTCTGAGTGTTCTTGCTGCAGTGCAGTAAATCTGAGACTTGCTATTTTGGGGGGAGTGGGTGGGGGTGGAGGTAGGAAGAATAGTGAGGGTCAGCCTTATGCTGCTTTGGTTTGAGGTTACTTAGGCATAATTAGGTTAAAATCAAACCAAAAATGATCACTGACACTTTGTTCACACCTCAGGCTGGGCTCCTTGTCCCGAGATGAGGATTCATGTGAAGTTACTATTATGCATGTTCTCCCAGGGGAAACATGGGTGTGGGGGCAGCAGGACAGGGGAGGAGGGAAGCTAAGCAGGGGTGGGTGAGATTTCAGGTGATGTTCTAGCCTCCATCCTACCCTGGGGGGTGATATGGAACAGAAATCACTCCACAGAGTTTGCCCTGCCTCAAGGCAAGAGTGCTGGGCTCTCTCGTTTCTGCACCTGGAAGGTCTTACCTCCCTCTGTAATCTAGGTTTTTCCAGACCTCCAAGTGTGTGGCCAAAGTGGTTCCAGTTGCCCAAGCACATCCCTCTGCAGATGTGACCAATCAAGCACATACAGGCTGGAGGAGAGTCTCACAGAACTGAAGGGGAGCTCTGAGGGTATCTGGGTAGACAGCGGCAGGAGTTGCTACCCCTCAGGAGAGGGCCCTTGTCCACAGAATCTCGAGGCCTCCCTCACTTTTCCTTCCTCCCTAATTTCCCCCTCTTCCCTGTGCTAATCTGTGTTCCTTCAAAAGGTGACTCTATACCATTACTTGGTGATATCTTCCCTTTAATCCCTTTATATTTTCATTCCCTTTGCGGAGAATGACTCCTTCTGCCTCCTCTTCACTAACTCGGATTGGAGGCATCTTTTCTGCCCATTTGTAGGCTGTCTTTGCTTGAAGCCTCTCTTTACCTCCTCAGTCAGTCAGAGGCATCTGTCCATCTGCTCTCTGCCAGCACTTTGTACATTTAGTGGTATCACTGGTGACTGCTGAGCAAAAGGTATACTTTATCCTTTCTCTCACCATCTGCAGAGCAGTAAGTTTGACAAGAAACTAGAGAGTATATGACAGTGGGAGTTGGAGGTCTCTGAGACAGGGCTGAGCACCCAGGGCTGCTAGTCTATATAGTACATTGGTACAAATTAGGCAAAATAGCCTCTATGGGTAGACACAGCCCTGAGCAGGGTACGTGACTAGGCCACCTTGGCTGGTGGCCTTTGTGCAGTGTAAAACCTCTGCAACGGTACAGCATGGGTCTAGCCGGCACATACTTTTCCTGAGCTGGGTCCAGGGAGGGAATTAGGGGTACATGTGATTGATTCATAGAGGAAGGGAACTGTTGCCTGGATTCCCAGGGAATAGCCGTGAGATTGCTAGACAACATAATGTACGTGAAGAAGGATGGCGTTGTCTGAGGGAGATGTGGCCTAGGCCAGCTCTGTCCTCAGCAATGGGGCAGTCATTTTCTGATGGCACTGTGGCAAGTTGAAAACTTGCCACAAACTCTGATGCTTTTCAAACCGAGAAGTGGAACAAATTTCTTCCCCCTTGACTCTTATTGGCCTCAGTGATTCACTTGCAACCAATGGAATATAGTAGAAACTACACAGCAGAACTTCCAAGGTTAGTTAAGGAGAAACTGTGTAGTTTCTACTTTTGTTTCTTGGGACAATTATGCTTGGATGCTCTGTCTCATATCCTAGCTGTCAAGCTGTGAGAAGCCCAAACCGCATGGAAAGGCCACATAAGGTACTAGATTCAAAGAATGCCCCCAGCTTGTCAGCTGACAGCCATCTTGGATGTCCAGCCCAGTTAGGCTGAGATGAGAGCAGCCCTACCTCTCTCTACAACTGCATGAGAGGTTCCAAATGAGAACCACCCAGTTGATCCCCTCCCTAACTCAGAATCCACAAAATCATGAACAGAAGAAAATGGTCGTTTTAAACCATAAGTGTTGGGCTAATTTGTTATGCAGAACAGGTATATAAAGAAGGAATGCTTCTGCATAGCTTTGCATCAGTAAGTTAAAATCTGAGCCTTGGTTGAAAATTTTAGGTGGGTAGAGAGAATCAGCCCAGTGCTGCTTTGATTGGAGGTTATTTAGGCCTAATTACTTTAGGAATATGGTGCACTTCACATACGGAGTTTAGGTCAAAGTCTCAAGTAATATATTATTTGAGGTCCAGGTAGAGAGAATACACATTTTCAGCAAAAATCCCTGGAGCTGCCTCACTGGTTCCTATGTGTTTTTGCCTAGATGTTTTCTTGTTTATATCTCTTGGTGACATTTCACACATATCTGAGGCTGGAAAGGCTTAGATATTAATGGGTTAAATTTAGAGGCCACTGTTCTGTATTGTCAGTGAGAGAAGCAGCTCTATCTTACCAGATTTAAAATGCCTTTTAGTTATTTGCAGTTGGTTAGAGCCATGTGAGGAATGTTGCATACCAATGCCACATTAAAGAAAAAACAGTAAGAAAAGAAAAAAAAATAAGAAAAGAAAAAAACCTCTAAACTCTCTATTAGAGTCTACTATTTTTAAAACTTACTGGCCAAGACCCCACTGAGCTGTGCGCTCCATGGAGCTCGTGCCATTTTTAGTTTATCGTCTAGAGACCTTCCACAGAACATGGACATTTGGAGGAAGACAAATGAGAATCCATCTTGAAGCCTTCAGCTGGCCCAGAGTTGCCAAGCTGTTCAGAATTCAAAGTTGATAATTTAGTTTTTCTTTCATTTGTTTGAGATTGAAAACCAAAAGTGGGTTTCGGTATTCAAAGACATCACCTGAATAGAATTTATGTTCGGTTTTCTATAAACAAGTACACTTGAGGAAATTAATGAAACCTGTTGAGCTTAATATTTGATGGGTCCAAACTTAATGCGCTTTTAAGACTTATCTGAGGTGTAGTTATTACTGTGTTCTCACTGTAATAGAGTTCTTATGCTGGAGGTGTAGTTGTTACTGTGTTCTCACTGGCTGCTAAATTAGCCTGCTCTTGTTTGGCTGCTTCAGCGTATCCTCTGAGGTGGAAGGGTCACCGCAGATCCAGTATTTGCACTTAGGTACATGAGTCATGACTTAGGGGTTGTCTCTGATTGATTTATTGAGCTCTGTTCTTCAAATTCCAGGCTACGCTGCTTTTACCCATGTTTCAGGGCACCAGTCTTCCTGCACGTTAATCCAGTAGGGGGACAAAAGCAAGACACACGAGAACGGAATAATGAAGTGGGGGCGGGAATGCAGAGTTCCTTGTTTATTCTGTCCCTTAGCTCCCTAGGGCAGCAGGGGTGCAGGCCCCATTCTGGTCCACAAACAAATTTGGTCAACTTTGTATTTTAACCTTTTCAAGAACTTATTAGTACCTTTTTCCTTGATCGCATTTTCTTCCCTTCTTCCAGTCCCTCTGGGTTAGTCTAACAGAGATCTGGCTTTAAGAAGAGACACTTAGGTATGTCTGGTACAAATTATACTTTATAGCCCTGAACTTAGACAATAGAGGTCTCAGCAAAAATCCAGGCTGAGCCTCAGCTTGGGAGAGGCTCTCAGGTGGTGATGTTGGTTACCAGCCTGTCTAGGTCGAGAGCCTACAAGCTGGCAGAAGCCCCGAAACAGATTTCCCAGATACGTGGGCTCTCTTCCATATTCTGTAGAATTTCCCCCTGAAATTCTAGCCTTATGATTTGGTTGCGACAACTGCTCTTAGCAAACCGTGTTACCTGGGATTTATTATTATGGCTCTGGGTACAAGTCATACCATGCTAAGAGTCCTACATTCTTGCTTCAGCCACAGACTCTATTATAAGTAGGAATCCCGTGTTTGGTCCGTGGGCGTGCCGGCTCATTTACTTGTCATGGCATGAAACTGGGAGGACTGAGCCCAGCATGCCTGGCATTGGCATCTGTCTTATTTCCCTCTACCCAGTGGTCAATGCCTTCTCCGGAGGAGAATCTTTATTGGTTAATTAATGAATGAAGGAATTTAACAATATTCCAGACGAGCCTGTTATGCCCCAAGCACTTTTCTAGGCATGGCACAGGTCAGGGGGGCAAGATGGGCACAACCTCTTTCTTCAGGGAGTTTACAGTCGAGTGGAGAGATGGGTAGCCACACCAGAGATGAGATCCCAGCATAGAGGAGGGCCAGAGAGGACATGCCCAGGGAGCCATAATGATGAGTTCCATGAGAGACTTAGGACAGGGTAGACAGGGAAGGCCTCTCTGAGGAGGTGGCATTTACCCTCCAGTGTAAAAGACAAGAAGGAACTATCACTGGTAGAGGGAGGTCGGGGGTGGGGGAGGGGAAGATGACCCCACGGAGGGGTGGTTTGCGCTTTACAGCGACTGTTCTGAGGGTTATTTATTACATCTCCCTAGTGTATCGACCAGATGTGTGAGCCTTAAACCCTTACGGGGAATTTCCAGACTCAGTGTTCTGGGGGAAGGTATTTATTTGGGAGCTGAGGGCCCTTGCTGACCATATGCACTTTCTAGGCTGGTTTCACTTAAGGGAGTCTGCTGGGGGTTCTTGGATGCAGCCCAGGCCCTGCCCCCTGCTTTCTCCCAGTCCCCACTTGAAGGTTTTCAACTCTATTGAAAGAAGGAACCAAGAAGCTTTGGGGCCAACAGTTGGACACTATTTTTGCCAGGCCAGGGTGGGAGGGGGCGGCGCCTGGGCTATTCAGCTGCCCCAGAGCTTGGTGGGAGGGGACGTAGGGCTCCAGGTGTGCAGAGGACACTGGGGAAATGAGGGCTCTTTGACCCCACTGCTGGCTTCAGCCTCCCTGAAACCACTCACTCCTGTTAAAGAGAAGTGTGGTCTGCCCGCTCGCTAATTCAGTGAGGGCGGGGCAGAGGCACTTTGCAAACTCTCCAAGCTCATTTAAAATCTTAAGAAAATTCCTCAAAGGCTCCATTTCTCTGTCGGAAGGTCAATTTCTTTCCAAAGTGTTCTACATCAAGGTTATTTACATAGAATTTGCTGGAGGGAAGGGTATTGCTTATCCAACAGAAAGTACATCCACTTTTCTCATGTTTTCTTTTTTTTTTCCCTTAAGAGCATTTGAGGCAACTCAGAATCCATCTTTTTGGAATCTGGCTCTGAACTCCGGTGCCTTCTGTCCCTGGTTATAGTGGCCTCTGCCCCACGGCTCATCCAAATCCCTCGAGTCCTGGGTTGAGCATGTGTTCACTGTGAGTCTGTTCACTGGGGACTCACAGGACATCTATTGTAAGTAGCCTTAGACTGAGTCAGGGAGAGTTTGCCAACTATGAATCAATGCCTTGAGGCATTGGGAGTGTTCCTTCTTGTCTTCTCTTTTGGAATTACGCTGTTTAGTCCCATGGGTATTTTTTTTTTTTTTTTTGCAAGATTCAGACTAGAAACTCATTGAAAGTAATTCCCAACACAATTCCAGACTTTCTCGAATGTGTCAGCAAAAAAAAATAAAGTCTAGTTTTTCTCTCTCCAATAAATGCATACACCATCCAGTTTTTCTCACCCCAATTCGGGAGAGAGCAAAGTGTTACAACTCTAGGTCGCGGTCATCTCTTTTTATCTCTGAAAGGTCCTGGGATCTGCCAAGCCATCACTGAATTCCACAGGATTTACTGAGCACCTGTTCAGTGCCATGCCCTGTGCCAGGTGTTGGGGATGTTCAGGATGCAGCCTCTGCCTTAGGGAAACTAAGCTCTGCCCCCAGAGAGAGACATGTAGAAAATTAACCACAGGACAAAATGACAAGGACAAAGGGATATATATATACATATATATATATACGCATACACACACACACATATACACACACATACATACACACACATATGTATACACTTACACACACACTACGGGAATATATAGATGGAAGAGAAAATTGTTCTGCATTGGAATAGAGGAGGCGGGGGGGCTATTTATCCGTTAAGGAACATTTGGCAATGTCTGGAGACATTTTTGATTGTCAAAATTGGGTCGAGGAGTGCTCCTGGCATCTAGTGGGCAGAGGCCAGGGATGCTGCTAAACAGCCTACAATGCGCAAGACAGCTTCCTATGAGAATTATCTGGCCCCAAATGTCAAGAGTGTCAAGGTTGAGAAACCTTACTATAGGGTGCTGTTTGAGATAATTGGAGTCTGCTAGGCAGCAACTAGGGAAAGCCATTCTGCTCAAAGGCTTTACTCCATCACTAGCTTTGGAGACTCTGGAGCGGGCAAGACTGAGAAGAGATGAGGCTCTGGGCTTGGGGGGCAGCTCACACTGATGGTGTTCCTGGGTGGCTTCAGAACTGGCCCCGGCTGTGTCCTGCACCCACTGTGGTGCAAGTCAGGGATAGCTGGGTGGGAGAATTGGATTTCATCCTTTCAATGGCAGCTCAAAAGAAAGAATTGAGGAGGTTGTCCTTCTCTTGGTCCTCAAGAAGTGGGCGGCCAACATGCCAAGACAGGTGCACTGGAGAGAAGGAGGGCAGAGAAGACACCTACCGCAATAAGTGACTTGACTTGGGCTTGTGATTTGCAACAGTATGGGAGGCAGCCAGGCCATTGCATCTGAACACTTACAGCTGGGGACTTAGGCACCAGCTGTTAAACCCGTTCTACCCCAAAATCTGGAATGGAAGGACTGAGCTGTACCACTGACTCCACAAAGCGTCTCTGGTTCAGTGCCAGGAAAATGTCCTTAAATGAAGTGAAACAGCATTATTTGGACCTTCGCAATAACCCCAGAAGTTGGCTAAAACAGGTAATAGTACATTTAAGTAAAATAGGACAGTTTAAGAAACCGAGACGTAGCAATTTGGGGTGCTGCTCTGCCCAGAGTGCTGTGACCGGGAGAGTGGAGAGGCCGGAGTCCCGGTTTGGCTGGTAGACCAACACTGAGCTTGCCACTGGAATTCTCTCTGGTCCTTTGCTCTTTAGCCCTCTGACTGCTCCTCTCCTGCTGGCCTTTGCCGGCTCTGTTATCCCCAACTTTTTATCACCACAGTAAGAACATGGTAGGATATAAGGAGAATGAGATCTCCCACAGTTTTTTGGTTTTGTTTCTTGCCAGTATCCACACAGGTCCATAGTCGCAAAAACAATGTAATTGCCATCCAGCCCCTTTTCACATGTGCTGTGCTTGACTGTGTTCTCACATAGACCCCATGAATCACTGTAATGAGCCCATGTTATTCCAGCAAGGCGGAGTGTCATCATTTACCTATCAATTCCCTGCTTTGGTCATTTCAGAGGCTTTCAGAGAGTTTCAGTACCACAAATAACAGCATAGTGAGCATCTTTGTGTAAATAGATCTTTTGGTCCCCTTCAAAGACTTCTTTAGGATACATTTCTAACTGTACGATTAATGTGTCAAAGGCTATGAATATCTTCATGGATTCTGATATATGTTATCAAACTGGTTCCCAGAAGTGTAGCAATTTACATACCTGACATGAATACATGAATGTAGCAGACTGACAAAATATTAATAAATGTAAAAGGCCCCCGTTAAATACATGTAGTATGTTTAGCACGATGCTTGGCACGTGGTGGTTATGTTTGCTAGTGTTTCCCTGCAGCTCGTGATGCCTAGCTTGCTCCTTGGACTACAGCCTAGACCTGTCTGTCTTTGGTTGCCATCAATCTCCAGTGAGCGCCTGGCCTTGGCTTGGCTCAGTTTCATATAAATGTTAGCCATTAATGATAATATTGAGCATCTAGGGTGAGCCCTCATGTAGCATAGTGGTTAAAAGACTGCTCATATTCATCTCTTAGATCTTCAATTTAGTAGCTGCATGACCTTTGATAAATTACCTAATTTCTCTAAACTTGGGGTTAATTGAGATAATGTATGTTGAGCAAGTACCGCCATGCCTGGAATAGAGTAATATTAGTGTTAATAATCTATTTTAATAAATCACGTCAGTCTTCGAGATAGGTGACATCATCATTCTTATTTTAAAGATGAGACATTGAAGCTCCAGGAGGTTAAGTGTTTTGTCCAATATGGGCAACCTACTGCAGTGTGACCTCTGACCCTTCCGCTCTGTGACATGGGTGAGTGGGCCCCGTAGGTGGTGGGAATATTCATGAAAGCCCCTTCCGCACCAGGATAGCCAACACTAACTTACCCGTACATGGAAATGACTGTAAACTACATACATAAAACCTTCTAAACCCAAAGTAAGTGAATTCCATACTGCCCCTTATACAGATTCCAAAAATGCCCACAGCTGCTCCAGTGTTGCCCTATCTGAGGGGAGGGGTGGTGGAGGAAAAATTAGAATGGAAAGAGAAATTAATCTTAACCAATTGTGTTTAAAACGTCTTACTTCTGAAAAATTTACAAAAGCGTATGACCATGTGAACTTACTGCTTGGGGCCTTGGAAAGAGCCAGGCAAAATGAGGAACCCAGAAGCCGACATCTCATTAGCTTCATGGTAATCAGCCACTGATGTGATCTCTTGACTAGCAGTTAACCAGGAATAGTATGGGCTAGTTACTTTTGATTGCTTATCCCTTTTCTCTGAATTAAAACTTTGTCATTAGCATAGTTTCAATCGGAGAGTTACTGCCAGGGTGGAATTACTCTAATTAAGAGGAAAAGAAAAATATGTTTCTAGTCATTAATTTTTCTTGATTAGAGGGTGACCCAGTTTGAGGTTAAGCGAAGAGGACTGAGGTAGTAATTTAGCACTCTGGGGAGGTGGGTGGAGATTGTGTGAGCTGGAGAAGCAACAGCTGGATCCCAAGATTGCCATCTGATTTTAATTCATAGCTATTTGTAAATAGATGTGGGAGAGATCTTCGGGAATGGCACGCTAGTTTGTAGAATGAACAAAGCAACGATGGGGTTGGAGGCACAGCTCTGTACACTGAATGCTACCGATGCCACGTCTATATCCCAATAAATGTTTGAAAGCTTTTCCCGTCTTGCATATGAAAATATCATGTTTTCATATTTTCTTGATTTGAGGAACTGCGCCTTGACTTGTCAGATTTTGGGATAACAAGAAACTTTAGCATATGCCCATAACATTGAGTATACGTGAAGGTAGGTAAAATATTTTCAACTCTCTTGCTTAAAGTACACGTTTTCTTGAGGTTTCCGTGCTGAGAACAAAGCGTAATTTAGTGCAAAGAGTACAGACTTGGAGCCAGAAGACCTGAGCGTGGGTTCTGCTTCTGCTGTTTGCTAACTTTGGGGCTCTGAAGTCAATCATATTGGGATCTCTGAGCTTATTTCCACATTACAAACCTAATTTGAGGAATCAAGTGAGATAACTAAATATATGAAATAAAAAAGTCATATATAAATGTTATGATGGTATCACTGAGTTCTCAGATTGCTTCTGAGTTGAGACTTCAAGCAGCATCTTTGGGAAGGAGAGAGAAGGGAAGGGTGAAAGCCTTGGGTTGCCTTCAGGACTGTAGGGACCATTAGTTTTTAATATGGAAGACCCTGTGTTGCTGCAGTCAGGCTGGATATGGTGCCGCTGTACTGATTGCCTGTTGGCTTTGTAGGTGAGACACAATTTCACCTTCTTCGACTTTTTGGCTGGACCTCAGAATTAAATAGGCATAAAGCAGATTAACAGGAGAAAAGCATACAAATTTATTTAGTATAAGTTTCATGTGAAATGGGAGCCTTTATAAGGAAACGAAGACACAAAAGGAGTGGTAGAACCTCAATGCTTTTATACTGGTTTGAACAAAGAGAGGCAATTGTGGAACAGAAACTACATGGGGAGAATGAGAATTTTAACAAGAGCTGTTTATATAGAATTCTCTGTCTTAACGTGCTCTCCTTGATGATGAGAGTTACTTTCCTTCTGGTATAGGGAGGACATCTTCCACCTGATGGACAATGGAACAGGAGATAGGAAAGACAGGGCGGTAATAAGGTAGCAGAGAAGGAATCATTAGTCCAATCCAGTCTTACTGCCTTACTAAAGAAGCCTGCCTGCGTTATAGCCCATCGGAAATTCCTGCTTTCAGGAATAAAAGGAAGATGCTCTTCTTGCACCTGCTGGTGTTTTTTGGTTTTGTTTTGGTTTTTTGAAGTCCCTGGGGTTCAAAATAATTTTAACGTCAAAGAGGCATATTTTGGAGCGAAGATTCTGAGTTCCATCTGTTTCACTTCCCTATCATCCTCTCTCTCCTTTTTCTCTTTCCTTTTCCGATGACCCGCCTCCCGAAGGAGAACTGTGATTTCCATGTCAGGTGGTTCTAGGGACACTGCCTCTGCTCTTGGCTGTAACAATGGACACAAAATCTGGGCCTGACCAATCAGTGTATGGCATGGGGGTGACCAGACTGGGCCAGTTGGAATGCTTCTTTGGCACTTTCCTGTGGATACCAGGCAAGTAAGGTACCCGCCCTCCTTTATTCTGGGATTAATACCCTGAAATACTGTTGCCCTACAATACGAAAAGGAAAGTGGACAACAATGTTTGTGTCCCTAACTCTTTCTGGAAACCAGCTTCTCCACTCCATTATGTAGAGGGCTAAGAAAGATTCTGTTTTGAGACAGGGATGTCTTTTGTCCTTTAAATCACATGATATTGTGGGTGGCTTCTAAAAAGGGGCCACAGTCATTCCCCGGCACTTCACAACCATGCTCTCTTCTTCATAGAGACCCATTCTAGTCACATAAGGAAAAATAGAGCGGTGACAAGGTCTGGTAGAAGGGAAGGAATTGTTAGTCTGATCCAGTCTTACTGCCTCACCAAAGCCCAACTGTATTGTGTCCCATCAGAAAGGCCCTCAGAGGCCACGGAATAGTGAAAGGAATTACATTTAAACAAGTCCTTTGCATAATTATTCATTTAATAAATGTTTACTGAGTGCTTACTTTCCAAGCACTGGAATTATAGCTGTGAATTATAGCTGTGAATAAAATGGACAAATGCCACTGGCCTCGGGAGCTTACAGTTGGGGGTGAAGCAGAGAAGATAAACTAAATAAATAAGTAAATCATACATTTTAGGCCGGGCTAATTGCTATGGAGAAAAATGAGATAGGAGGGAAGACAGGGAATGTGTGTGTGTGTGTGTGTGTGTGTGTGTGCGCGCGCGCGCGCGCACGCACGTGTGCGTCAAGGGAGTGGTCAGGGAAAGTCTCACTGCGATGGTGACTTTGGTGTAAAGACTTAGAGGAAATAAGAAAGTGACCCCACTGGCATCTGGAAGGCCATATGCAGAGGGAACAGTCAGTGCAAAGGCCCCAAGGCAGACGAGCCTGGTGTGTCCCAGGAACTCACAGAGCAAGGCAGGGAGATGAGCTTGGGGAGGTCAGTGATGGAGCAACTGAGGCAAGGCCTTGTGGGCCCACTGTGTGCGCTTGTTCTTTGACTTCGAGTGGGGCAGGAAGCCCGTTGCGGCCATTCAGAAGGGCCTTTATCGAGCTAACGTTGGCTTCTCTGCCGAGGGTATTCTGAAACACAAGGCATCTGCAGCCACTGCTACTGTAAGCTGCATCTAATACAGAACACGGTAGGGGTGAAATGAGCCAATGTATGGAGAGTTCCCAGTGTGGGTGGGCCTGACGCAGAGCGAACCCGAACAGGGAGGAAGCTGTCATTATGAACAACAGTCGGACAGTTTGTACTGAGGTGTAAGTGATTGACAGCAGGTACTCTCTTTAAAGCAGATTTGGTGGAGGCAGAGAAAGCGTTTGAGTCATTGGAGAGAGGGAGGGAGCGGGCGGAAGCAGCAGCCCCAAGGGGTCAAAGGGAAATTCAGCTGCTCCCACCTGCTTTTTCCTTACCACACATTTTCCAAGAACTGGCGCCAAAAGCCTGTTCGGATCTTTATGCTATTTAGAAATCCTTATACTATGTGCAGTATTGTCTGGCACAAAATAGACCTTGATAAATCAGTTAAAAGAATGATGAGTGCAATCCAGTTTATAGCTTCTTAACTGAGCCTCAGTCACGCTGACCCTCCCTACCCGTCTCCTCCCATGAGCCACTCAGCCAGTGTTAGCCAGAGGACAGCTGGTGAAGGATTGATGTCTCCAAGATGGCGCTGAGCACTGGGAGCGTGTGGTAATGGTTATCACACCCTCATTCTCTTCGAGTATCTGTTCATATCTGTCAGCTTCTGAGTTTCATTTTAAGGGTGAAGCTGCAGGAGTTACAAGATGTGGAGGCATCGCTGGGCTTCTGGAAAAGGCTGCCCGTGCCCCTGGGGACCACACACTGTCCTTCCTCTTACATCTGCTAAGGCTCCCTTGGTCTCTGGAGACTCTGCACATTTTGGAGAAATGTAACTTCATAATTCTTTTCTGGTCCGTCGCTGAGTTTAAAGAAGAAGTGGTGGCTTGTAAAATTTTTATTTATGACGTGATTTTCAGAATTCAGTGTTCGCAAATACCGGCAAGGTTGAATTTATGAAAGTGGAGGCTATTTTAATATTATCCATGCGGTTTAAAATGCTGCCTCTGTTGGGAATGTTAGACTTTGGCTGCAGTGAACCGCATCCTGGGAGCTGCTTGTCCTCAATGAGTACTTTCCTGAAATTGGATTATGAATTGCAGTTGAAAGGCTAAATGCCATAAATTCAACTTGTATCTCACAGAGATTTTAATTTGGCTGAAAAAAGTTTTGTTTTCCTGAGTCTTTTCTTAATTAGTAATTTGATTCAGGTTTAATTAACATTGCCTAGTGATTGTTTTTGCCAGCTTAGCATTCTTTAACCTATTAGCTTTGAAATGTGAAGCAGATTTCTCAAGTGAGTAAAAGATAATATTTTTTAAGACAATTTCTGACGTGGGAAAGATTATAATTCATTTATTTGCAATTGCTACCAACTGGTGGAATGGGCCAGGGGTTGGAGCACAAACTGTGAGGGTGGAAACTGCATTGGCCACCTGAGACCCCTGTCTGCTGGTATAAATACAGAATTGGACCGACTCATTAAACTAAAGTCTAATTGATCCAATGTGCGAGCATAAAACTCTTCCTGGTATATTTTTGAAACATGAGCTGCCCTTTGCAAAGGAGGTCTTGCATTTATTTTTTTCAAGGAAAAGGCTGAGTATTTGAGAGGCATAGAAATGATGGATCATTTTAGAGAGATTCTATGTGACAAGAGAAAAAGACAATGTCTTAAATTCAACTATGATTTTTTAAAGCTTTTCAGAAATGTGGAGAGAAAGCCAATGATAGAAATAGCTGATAGTTCCTAGAACTGGAACTGGTGTTAATGGAGAATATTCAAAAAATAGAAATTTAGAAAAAAAATTCATTAGTCTGATTATGAATTTTTCAAAATGTGAACTACAGTTGGAAGAAAACTGTGTTGGAAGAAAACTCCCAGCTGGAAGGTAACAGGCCGTCCCAGTTGTCCAGAGCATCTTACAGGACATTCTCAGAGGCCTTCCTTCAAGAAGCAGAGAGCAATGACACACACTTGTACCTGGGCCCAAACAGCTGCTTTGTGGATGATCTATGCTCTGGCAGGTCTTCTAATATAGTGAAGAGCTCAGGTCTGGGTTGGAATTCTGGCATCACTACTGACTGATCATATGATCTTGGACGAGTCACTTAATCTGTTTAAATCTATAAAATGGGAACAATAATCATGTGTGGCTCTTAAGTGGTTGTGAGGATTGCATGAGATAATGTATATTAAGGTCCCAGGCTACAGCTAGCTCTTGAGTCCCTCCTGGCTTCAGCCACGTGGAGTATAACCAGTCAAGCTCTCATTTAGAAAGAGAAGAGGGGCTGGCTGTTCTCAAGAGCGATAGGCTATATCGGCCTTGGAGACCCTCATCCTTGACTTGGAGATGTGTGTCCTAGAAAGAAAGGCTCCTCTGTTTTCCCTTTGGGAGAGCCTGGCATCTTGTGACCCAAAGAGAGGCTTTCGCTCAGACTTCGTATGGCATCTTGGCACTTACTTTCTTCCTCTGTGTCTAGAAGAATAGCCCAGCGGACAATTATTCATGTTTCTCTGGGGGCTGGGAGATGAACTGGGAAAGGCGGAACATTCTGGGACCAAAAGTGCCACAGGTATGCTTCTTTGGTAGTGATATAATGTGGCTTAGCCCAGGTGCTGCGTCTGTACCGGAGTTAGATACGAACACTCCTGCAGTCTCACTGAGCTATCTGTCTTCTCTCCCCAGTCCTGATTTAGAGATTGGGCACCCTCTTTAGGGCTTCATAAATTCTCCCTGTAGAGGTATGATTGCTGTCTAGCCTGCTGCAGATCGAGCATCTGTCCCCTGCAAGGGGGTCATGGAGGCTGCGGCTTGCTTTGAAGGGACTGATGTGACAGTACAGCAAGGAGCTAAAGAGTGAGCAGCAAAGTAAAAGAGTGTTAGTCTTAATTTTAAATGATTTTTGAAGGCAGGAAGTAGATGATTATATGTATACTGTTGAGTTCTGGTTAGATTTTCCTTTTGTGCTCTTTGCTCTATTATCAGTAAGAAGAGGCAGACAACTTTTGAAGGCCTTTTCCATGTTTTGTTTTGTTTTTTTTTTCTGATTTTACCTCCCCATATATTTAGTTTTTTCTTTCCAAAGGTATGTGATGGGTCTGAAGTGAGGCACGATCAGATTGTGGGTTTGTGGTTCTATATGGGCCTTTTCTTCCCCACAGAAAGGCTGGGTTTCCTTCCTTCCAAACCCAGATTCTGTTACTGTAAATACCCAGAAGGGCAAACAAGGGACGAGCCAATGTGGTGTTGTTACTGTTTCCTTTCCACCTCTGCTCTTGAAGGTCCCACTTTCCGAGGTGCAGTCAGGGGCAGAGCGAATCACAACTTTCTATATCCTGTCCACAGAATAACAAGCTAAAGGAAAGGGGAAAATACCAGGTTAGCACTAAAACAGCTGATGGCGAGTGATGGACTCACGTTGCTCTGCCGACCATCTCTCTCTCTTCATCTAGGAGGGCTTGCTTGAAGCCTGGGAAGTGGGGACCATGGGATGTGTGGTGCTTGAAGTTCTTATGTTAGAAAGCTTAGTTTTGTCCTTTGAAAGTGGGAAATGGTTTCAAAAGAAATCATCTTTTTTTTTTTTTGGATCAGGATCAGACTAGAGAGCATGCAACCTTAGCAGAACTTTAGAATTCCAGAGTTGAATGGATTTGTCCAGTTTCATTCTTTCAAATGAGGAATGTGAGGCCCAAGGAGATTCAGTGTCTTCCTGCATATCCCACAGCACCTACCCATGGCTAGATCTGGCTTTGACAGAGTGGAGATACGGTGAAGATCTGAAGTGTGAGCTGTACAGAAATAAAAGTAGGCAGACCCAGAACTCCTCGTTCCTTTTATAATGGGGGAGGGGGGTGGGGGGTGCTGCTGCTGTTTCACTTACACATCATCTTGTATGTGAGAAAAAGGCTTTAAGAACCAAATTTGATCATACATTGCTGAAGATTCATCACCTACTTAGTGGAGAAGATTAATTGCTGTATGATAGAAAAGGTTCTGGGGCTGGGAGTGGGGTGGGGAGAGGTTGGAAGACCTAGATCGAGTCCAAATGTGTGATGAGGCCGTCTCTTCTCTCTTCTGTGTCTCTATTCACTTTTTTTTCTTTTTAAGCTTACAGCACCTGGTCTTCCTAGGTGGTCTTCCATCCAAGTACTAACCAGGCCTGACCTTGCTTAGTTTCTGAGATCAGACGAGATCGGGCACAGGTGGCATGGCTGTAGACTCTCTTCTGGGTCTCTAAATCCTCCTTTGTACTATGAGGAGTTGGACTGGATAATTTCTAAATTCTAACACTAAAGTTCTGGAACGTTACGATTGTATAAGCACTATTAGTTAAGACATAATTTCTGCCTTGTGTGACAGAAATAAAAAATAATAGTGTTTGACCTGTGTGTAGTTCTCACGTAAAAGGTAAAGCTGATGTGGTGGCTCTGCTCTTTGACCTCATCAGGGGCCCAGGCCCCTTCTGTGTTGTTGCTCTGCCAACCTTAGAGGGTTCCCTCATCTTCACAGTCCAAGATGGCTGGTGACATGTCTATGTTCTAAGCAGCAGAATGGAAGAAGGAAGAAGAAGAGAGGGAGAGCTGCTTTCCTTTATGGGCATGCCTCAGAAGTAGCACTTAGCACTTCTACTCAAATGCTTTTGGTCAGGACTTAGTTCGATGGCCATGGATGAATGCAAGAGAGGCTAAGAAACGTAACCTTTATTCTGGCTGGCTCTCTGCTTAACTATAAGTTCTCATTGAGAAGAAGAAATAGATATTGGGGATAACTGTCAGTCTTTGTCATGTGAGTCTTGCTTGAGACAATATAGAACACAGTATTGTTTGTTGCCTCCACCACTGCTCAGTGAAGCATGTTCAAGGAGGGGGCCCAGGAGCTGTGTCTCTGAAAGCCATGACAAAAGCCCAACTCGGAGGAATTATGGTGGGTCCCATAGAACTTGCTGTTGAAACTCAAGTTGAAATTGAAGTAAGTGGATAACTGTGGTAAACTACCAGTTCCTGATGCTCCCTTTCCTCACCCCTTTACTTCTTGTTCTCCAACACGGCAAGTGATGGCAGCCATGTTTGTATGAAATGCCCTCCTACACATCAGTGGCCACAGACTGAAACAGGTGTGGATACCTGATCTATGTTGGGCTGTCACATCCTCCTTCCTGGTCATATGAGCTGTGACTGAGAGACTCAAATCGATTTGGGGCTATTTGCTTGGACTTGAGTGTTATAAATTCAAAAGTGATGGGGCACCATCTTCTGTGGTGAATGTGGGGACAGAGAAGAATGAAGCAGGTTCTCAGAGCATCTCCCAAACACCATGGGGCCTGAGAGAGAAACTGGGAGAGGCTCTGGTTCCGGATGGCCCCACGGACTGAGATTCAGTTTCCCATAAGGCTAAGATGCATTCATTCCTGTTAAATTTATTAAAACTCTCTTAAAAAGACACCATATATATGTAGAGAGAGCTCTTTTTTTTTTTAAAAGAACTCCTAATCTGACCAGTCGAGTTTTTCTTTTCTTTTTTAAACAAATCTTCAAATCTCACGTACCATCTTAACAGCTAATGGCTTGCAAATTTCAGTTTTCTGCTTGTCACTAAGAGTAACAACTCAGAGGAGACTATATAAATTGATTCACCTAGCCAAACTAATCCAAAATAGGGATGCTAAATAGGTCAGTCGATGGAAACCAAAACCACAGTGTTCCCCCCACTCTCAAGTAAAACAGCAAGAAATCCACATCGGAAGGGATGAAATGCAATGCAGTGGTTTAAAAGGGAGATTGAAAACAGCTCATCTTTATTTTAAAATATCTTCCTCTAACTTCAATGAACATATGGATTTGAAAAAGATCATAAGTTGGTATTAGAGGACAGAACTCACTATACATTTATAACTTGACTTCAAAGGAAGAAAATAGATAGGCAAGTCATCAACTTGCTTAAATAAAATTTAAGACTGGAGATTCTGTTGAGAAATAGAGTCCATGCCGTTAAACTTTCCTTATGAATTATGAAATCCACTACAAGAGATACATTAGAGTAAGACTTCAATTAACTGGAACCTAATTAATCAGAGCTTTTGATTATTATAATTTTAAAAGCTACCTAAGTCAGAGATATAATCAAATAAGTTCTCGAAGTGTCCTAGCTTTAGGTTTAAATGTTTTTTTAATTTAATTTTTTTAACCACTAATACTTATCTAGAGCTATAGAATTGGCCAAATGATTGGGTTTTAGAGCTAGTAAGACATTAAAGGCCATCAAGTGCACTAGTTTTCAACCTTAGTTGCACATTATAATCACCTGGGGAGCTTTTAAAAATCCTGATGCCCAGGCTGTACCCCATACTCAGTTATATCAGAATCTCGGAGGTGGGAGACCTGGGCTGATTTTTCTAGATGACTCCAATGTGTGGTATAGTTGGAAAACCAGGGATCTTCTGCAGTTTTCCCAAAA
Organism: Pteropus alecto; assembly: GCF_000325575.1. NCBI lineage: Eukaryota > Metazoa > Chordata > Mammalia > Chiroptera > Pteropodidae > Pteropus > Pteropus alecto. The sequence continues at coordinate 9,590,997 of NW_006431920.1, read as the reverse complement.
TGTGAAGGGACTGACCCAGATTGCCAGCTGGTATAGAGCCAGGACTATAATCTAGAACTTTCTAAACCAGCCAGGCCTCCACTCATTATGCTATGCAAGCTCCCAGCTACACAGGGCCAATATGCGTCAGTTCAGGCTGAACGCTAAGCCAGTGTTCCTCCAACTTTGAAGTAAATCCCCATCACCAGGAGATCTTATTAAACGCAGCTTCTGATGAGCAGGTCTGGAGTGGGATGAGAATTTGCATTTCTAATACATTCCCAGGTGCTGCTGGTCTGGGTACCCTACTTTGAGAACCACTCTGTAAGTTACTGTAGGACTGTATCTTCACCCACAAGCACACTTGTCTGGCACAAAGGTAGTAGATTTGGATTCTTCTCATCTTGTTCAAGGACATGGTTGCTGTATATTTCAGTATCTCCTTGTTTTTCCAAAAGTGTGGGAAACTATTCTGTCCACGCAGAGCCTGTGAACCATCCACAGATGAATGTCCTTTCACGTTGAGGGATTCTATAGCTGTTGTGCTTTCTCGAATCGCGTCATTCCTGAGCAGGATTTTTTTGTCGTTGTTGTTAGCTTATCCCCGAGAGAGTAAAAGATGGCCATTCATCAAGCAGGATGAGTGTCCGAGCTCCACCTATCAGCCTACACATGTGCCTAGAGATGGAAAAACTGACATGCGGTAGAATGAAACCCGGGCATCTGCGGAAATCCAGGCCTAATCCCTCCCCATAAAACAAAGTGGAAGATAAGTGAAAACTGTTGAAACCTGAAAGCAGATGGCTGAGTTCCTTACACTGGGGTATACAGGGGACCTCATGACAGACTATTTATGGGTTTGGGGAAACCTGACAAGGTGTTGCTGTAAATGCCAAGAAATACACAGAACAGTGATTTTATTTGAACACATCTCATGACTACAGCTTCGCGAAGATGGAGAAAGATGGCTGCTGTGTGTGTGCGTGCGTGTGTGCGCGTGTGCGCATGTGTGTGCGTGTGTGTGTGTGCGCATGCGTCTGGGTGCTGCACTCGTTTAGCTCACGCTGCTAAGAGCAAGACTGACGATGGATGAGAAAAAAGCCTGCCAAGGGAAATCCCTGCAAAGCTTCAGCGGGGGACAAAGCGACCATTTGTCACAGAGGGGCTCTATCCGTGGGGTTGGGAATGGGGAGTTCGGGCTCATAGCTTTAGCGTTCTCCTAACAGAGCTGCCCCAGACAAAATCGGGTTCAAAGAGCTGCCGAATGCAGCAGCTGTGTCTTTGGCCATCCCTGTTCCATGCCTTTCCACTCCTCCGCGTGGTCCCAGTCTTTGCATTATGTCTTTAGCATCAGTACCTAGAGCAACGCGGCTTTCTTTGTATAGATATGGAGCCGTGATTAATATCTGTCACTGAGCAGCTGATTATTCCTGATCCTTTAAGGTTCTGTCCTTGTTCCTGGCCTGACCCATAGAATCTTTTTGATAGATAAAAAAAGTTCCTTAATATGCAAAGGAGTAGCTCACTGGACCTTTGAAAGCCATTCTCTCTAGAAAAAAAAGTACTACATGTATTATTTAAAAATCCATTTTTAAAATCCAAAGGACCCTTCCCGCAGAACTGTGTGGTTGTCGGGAAGGGGCGGCCCTTTTGTCTCTAATTCTGAAGAACACATGCTCTTGGTTTCGAAGGGGGTGAATCACATAGGAAGATTTTCAGTTGTCGTTTAAACCAACTGGACCCTTTGAATTTTCCTGGAGCTCGTCGGAATTCTGCTTCTGGGAAACTGCATTGTGGTGAAGAAAGGTGAGGAGGGGGGAGAGGGGAATCAGAGTGAGAGACATGCTAAAGGGAAACGTGTCTCGAAGTCACACGCAGGGCCCTCATTTGCAGTGTTCAGGTGGACAGGGCTGAGTCTGGAGGAATGGCTTTGGACGTGAACCGTAGACTTAAAGGGGAGGAGCCTGGAGCCCCTGTGGGCCAGCTTCACACCTGCCAAGTCTGAGACTTCAGATGGTGGCCGTGGGCTGCTCTTCCACCTGGGAGGGGGCGAGCAGGCTGCCCTTCTGAGGGAAAGGTGCAAAGGCCCCTCATTGTCCCACCCGATTCTCCACCATGTTCTTCCAGGTCTTCCCCTAACCCCAGGATTGGCAAGCAAGGGCTGGTCTTCCAGTGGGGCTGGGTCCACTGCTGAGCAGTGCACCTTCCCCACCCGCCCTGCCCTCCCGGGCTATTTTTCTTGCCTTCCATTGTCAAAATTTACTGCTCCCATGTCTTATCCCTTCAGTAGCTGCTCCCTGCAAAGTGATAGATGCCAATTCAGTGAAACCAGTGACATCTCTCCATTCAGGCCATTGGTTTTCAACAAGTCATCCTGGACCAGCAGCATCACCTGGGAACTTATAGAAATGTTAATTCTTGGGCCTCCAGCCCTGATCTACTCTGGGGCGGGGGGCGGGGGGCTGCATTCGGCAGCTCTTTGAACCCGATTTTGCAAGAAGATTCATGCTGCATTATGCTGAAGTTTCAGAACCACTGGCACAAACTTTGGGGATGTTTGCTTTACAGCATGGATCGTCTGCGGACAGAAGCGAATTTCCTGGTGGGAATTTGGGAGCACAGCGGCAAGTCAGTGGAGGAGGTAAAATGTAGGGGAGCAGCTGGGCCCCTTTTTAGGCCTTTAGATGACTCCCTATTTCGCCCATATGTTAGACTCACCTGTGGCCATCTTTAGTGAAGCTGGCCTTGGGTAGGTGGCATTGCTGCAGATAACAGGGTTGTTATATTGTGAGAGCACCGCCCCAAAAGAGCAGGCTGTACAGCTCACCCACTGCCAGCACCCCCTCCCTGTCATTCCTCTTACTCTGCAGTATGGCTTGGCTGCATCTTCTCTTGGGTATGTCCTCTTTGGAGAGGTTCTCAGTCCTCCCTAACATGCTCCCAGCCACCTGCACACACGCATGCACATGCGCACATGCACCCTCCCACATGCACACGCACACACACGCATGCATGGCATTTCTGCCTGTTTTTCCTTCTCTCCTGGGAAATGAGCCCAAGAGAGGCAGGCAGCAGAGTTTCTTTGATGAAAAGACTGTAAAATATAGCTCACAGAGCTGCTTTCCTCACGTTTTGGCTGTCGAATTTCCAAGTGCAGATTAAATTGTGCGTGTATCTACTTAAATGAACTCCTCCTAGCCCTCAGTCCTGACTGGACTGTGCCGTGTCACTGACCTCAGGCTTGCTTTCTGGATGCTGATTCAAGAGGACATGCTCAGCTGTGTCTTTGGCTGGATCCCACTAGCCCAAGGCGCTCTCCCCTTCTTTGGGACTTGGGGTTAGTTCGGCTCTTTGTTTGCAGGGTCCAGACTTCTCTTAGGTCACCCATGCATTCCGAGCCTTCTTATGAGGTTAACTAGAGGAGGCTGACTACACCTTCTCCATTCCACATCCATCTCCCTGGCAGGAGAGCAACAAAATTTAATCCTGACCTTTCTAGAGTGGTCTATCATGGTGACCCGGGAGCAACCATTAAACAATTAGAAAGCTCCTTTCCTCTTGAGTTTGGAGCTGAGAAGAAACTGTACTGCATTTCTTCTTGGGTTATGCTGGGGAAAGATTAAGTTATTAAGAATTGTAAGTGGCCTTCTCTTGTGTTATCTTTTCCTTCTGCAGTTTTCTCTGAGTCTTTAATAAAGACCTCAGCCTGGTGTCGGTGTTTTTGGGAGACTGAACAGTCAGAGAGTAAAGGGGTAAGGGACTGTCCCACCCCACCTCCTTGGACTTCAGTGAGGAGGGAGCATCCAACTGGTGAATGACCTTCATTTAATCCCTCTAGTGGTGGCCCGCTGAGTCCTGGGAGTAGTTGGAGAAAGGCCGCCGGTGGGGAGGAGAACTCCTGGGTAGGAAACTCAAGAGAAACAGTCCAGGAGACTTATGTGTCATGGACATTTTGGTTCTTAAGGGAATAATTGCCTGGGAATCCAGACAGAGTCAAAGAGCCAGCCTCAAGAAGGGCAGGTTTGGAGACTGGACCCAGAACCCCAAAGGTGCTCATGGGGAACAAGAGTTTGTGAACTTGTCTCTATGTTCCGTCACTTATTTGGGGACTGCGCTCCTCCCCACTTGTCTGCTCCTTAGACGCTTTTTCTAAGGAGCTTCCCCTCAACATCCACTCTGAATAGCTTCTGCCTCCCCTCCCCCACCACATCCACCTTTTTACCTTTCCGATCTTGCTCTGTGCTCTATGAGGCTGAACTACGTAAGATAAAGACCATTAGAGCTGAAACATAGAAACTGAGTTTACTAATTTGCCAGGCAAATGAATACACATCAGTGAATAAATCCACTGAGTTTTCCCAGAGGAGGAGAAGTCAGGTTTTTTAAAAAAAAGACTTAGTAAGAGGGTTTCAGGAGGGCGACACCAATCAAGGACCGAAAACTAGCACTCTTGATAGGTCTGAGCTGGATTAGTTGAAACAAATCCCATTGTTCATTGTGAGGAAAGAGACAGAAATAAGAGGCCAGTAATGGCCTGGCCTCCCAGAGTCAGTCAAAATTCACATTCACTGAACAATTCCGGCTCGTCAGAACCAGCTGTGACACCACACAAATTCAATTTTGATATCTTTTGGGGCAAAGTGTACTGTAAGGAGGACACGTTCCCTTTGGACTGAATGGATTGCCCACCGGCTCTGGTTCGGTGTGGCCAGTGGGGGCAGCGCCGCAGAAGATGGGCTGGAGGAGGGTGAAGCTGAGGACTTACTACTCCAGCTCTTTGCCTGCTGGGTGGCTGTGGGCTGGCCACAGTCTCTGCCCAGGGAGCATTCTCTGTTCAGCTCCCCTCTCCTGGTCCCATGACATCAGGCCCAGGGGCGGTAACAGTACCCTTTGTTGCCAGCTCTCAGGTACTGAGTCATTCTTTGTCTGTATCCCTAAACTCTGCCTCCAACTGTGAACAAAATCTTTTTATCCAACTTTTCTCAAATTGTTTCTTTTCTTGTCAGGCCCTGACAGGTAGGTTGACAGATACAACCTACATCACTTAATTTCTTCTTCTGTATTCTTACTCATGCTTTTTGCCTCCTCCCAACTTTAGCTTGCACAAGGTCCATCTTTGCATTATTCTATTCCAGCTTTTCAGCTTTAGCCCCCACTCCTAAGGCCCTCCAAATGTTGACGTTCTGAGCAACTCTCAGATGGGCTCAGAGCCTCTGATATCTGGGCTACATCATATGTGCCTGGCAAACCTACTAATTGGGTCATTTGTTCAGATACCCTCAGTTCCACCTCCATGGCTAAGAGTGGAGGGAATCGCAGAGTACACAGTGTGTAAGGCAGGGGTGTTCCGTTTAGATGGGGAGTGGCCGTGGCAGACATTGTACTTGACATACAACTTTTAATCCACTTCTGTCTCCTTTTCCTCACTTGGAAGCTCCTCGGGGGCCAAGCTCCTTGACCGCCTTTTTATCTGCGCAAGTATCTAGCCTCGTTCTTCGCTGTGTGTGCTCAGTGAATGTGGTGAGTGAGGGGCTCCTTCCAGAGACCCTCGCCTCTGGAGGATTAGTAGACTGCCTCGTTCAAATAGCTTTGAACACCCCATTCACATTACCTTTCAATTCCTGAAATGCTTCAGACAACTTTCCCAGGCTTGGATCCAGTCGAGGGCGATTCTTTTTCTATCTCGCCCTGCAGCAGGGAGCAGGTGAGCCGCCAGGGCCAGAGTGGGCTGCGGAGTGTACCCACCTTGCTGTGTCCAGATGTTCTCTTACCAGACATGAAGGGGTGGAGGACAGAGTTCATGTTCACTCCAGCCAAGAGTCACTGCCAGAGAATTTCATTGTGAAGAGAGGGGATGTGGCTGACATTTACTCAGCACCTACTCTGTTTCAGGCACTTTCCCAGCTCTTTTTACATGTTACCTCATTAAATCCACGAAACTTCATGATGTAAGTATTCCCCCCTACCCCCCATTTTGCAGGTGGGGAAACTGAGACTCAGATAAATTAAATCTTTTACTCAAATTCAGTGGTACAGCAGGGCTTGGACCCTTGTTTCTGTGACTGTGAGCCATTGCTATTTCCACTCAGTCACATAAGGTGCGAATGGCAACATCTACCTGCTGGCTGACTGTCCACCCGCATCTACAGTGGGGTCACCAGCTGCCTCTCCTTCAGCCAGATGGTGGGCAGCTGGAGCAACCTGAGGGAGGGCCTGTCTTAAGCACCTTCCACCTGTATGCCCTGAAGTGCCTAGCATAATAGTCTCCCACGAATCCACAGCAAATGAGTTTAAATGGAATAACTGGAAGTAGTTTGGGTTAGGTCGTTTCTGTTAGAGCAGAGGGATGGGGGTGGGGGAGTGGAGGAGAAATGGCAGTGGAATTCACCGTGGCCATCAGCTCAGCGCTGTTTCTGACTTTTCATCTCCGTTTGGACCTTATGTAAGTAGACATCTGGTGGCCCTCATAAGTTAGAATCCAATCAAAATACACAAAACTCAGCCCTTGGATATCCTCTCTCTCTCAGCCAACTATACTTTTGAGAATTGCTTTCTTTCTTTCTTTTTTTCCCCCTGGCTTTATTGAAATATAATAGACAATTAGTTTCTCGTATTTACATTGTACAATTCAATGAGTTTTTTTTTCTCCCAATTATAGTTGGCGTACGATAATACACCAGTTCCAGTTGTACAGCATAGTGATCAGAGATGCACATAGCTCACAAAGCAATCATCCCACTAAACCTAGTACCCCTCTTCCTCCTTACATGTTTGTTACAACATTATTAACCATCTTCCCCATGCTGTACTCTATATCTCCATGTCTATTCTGCAGCTATCCGTTTGTACTTCTTAATCCCTTTGCCCTTATTCACCGTCCCTCCAACTCCCCTCCCATCTAGGGCTATGAGAATCGCTTTCTTGATTGGCTATTGTGAATAGGTAAGAAGAGGCTGGCAGTCAGGTAGGGCAGGGGAAATGCTTCTGGAATTCCAATGGAGGTCTGCTTGGGATGCTTGGCACTTATTCATGAGAATTCTTTTACACATAATCACACTCCCTTCACAAATGAAAATATTTATATGATGCTATTCATGGGATTTGAGAAAAATTACAGCCCACATGCTCCCCTTTCCTCTGTGCCCTGGCATCTCAGAGTATTTTCTTTCCTCCCCCAATATTAGTGGAAAAGAAATCAAACTTTTGCAGGCTTCACTTAGTTCTTGACTTTCAATCAACTACGTTTGTGACCTGAATATTTCCTCCTCCTCTTTTAGTATTCATGAAAGATCATTTGTGGCCAGGCTGGTGGATTTAAGCATTTGTCTAGTTCAGGAAAGACAGATTTATTCCTTGGGAGTTGTGTATAACTTACAACTGACATATTTCTAGCCCTTCCCCTACTTTCCCATTTTTTTTTCTGTTTTTAAATTTAGAGGTCATCATTTTTTTTTCTTCTTTTTCTTGTTGTTATACAAAGTTAAGGAGTCTGGGCTTAAAATATTGATCTAGCTTCTCCCACAGAGACCTGGTCTCTGAGTTTTGCAGCTTGGTATGGCTGATTGAAAGTGGTCTGGGCTGAATTTGCTTAATAGAATGTTACACTCCTCTCCTGGGTCAATTTTTATCCACTTTATCAAGTTACTTATTGATTACAGCTCTTGTCACATGCACATCAGTTTGCTGAGAAACTTAGAGATTTTTTTTTTTTTTTGTGCTTAGAATAGGCACAAAATAGAGTGGACTCTACTTCACAGGGGATCTCAGATGCCCCAGTTTCTAAAACTGACTCCATTCCTTCTTAGTCACTTGGCTCAGAATTATGAGAATGATGTTGGTTGTCTAGAATAGAAAAATTAAACAGATAAAAAGTCCCCTCTATTCCCCCTTGCCCCATCCCAGTTTATTTTCTTCTCTGGAAATGCATAGAATAAAGATTCTCTGGAAATCTTGAATAAAGGGAAGAAAAGCAAGTACTGGGAAAGGAAACTTAAGACTAGAGAGGAGGACTAGAACAGCTTTAAGTCCAGCCAACTAGTCAAGTCCAGGAGAGGACAGGCTCAGTGTTTTTATGCCCAAGAAAAGGCGAATTAGAAAGAAGGAAGGATATTTGCTCCCTTCAATTTGCAATCAGATATAGAAAAGTCTGTCATGAAAGCAGAACTCTAATGAGCTTGGTTCTGAAGATTTGGAGCCCCTCAGCAGGTCATGGATTACCCCAATTACTGGGATTATTGCAACCAGGGGAACAAAGAGCACCTGGGAACACACTCAAAATGGAAACATTTATTTTTCTATTGAATCTCAGCTTCGTGTGTGCCAATGGTTATTTCTAGGGCTAAGTCCAAGTAAAATGTGAAATCGTCTCCAGTGCCGCTCTGCTTTTATTGTTTAATAACCTAACTCGAGTAGTGAATGATGTCACTAAAAACAGATACAATTTGACACTTATTTATATTAAATTGAGAAAACATTATTTTATAAGTTATTAGTATTTTTTTCTGTCAAAGTGCCAACTATTTGGAAGGCAGGCTTTGCGCCTAGGAGTACCTGCAATGGACATTAACTGTTACGGGCTGGGCAGTCTCTTAACATCTTTCCTTGTTTTGGGAAAACCCAAGTATAGAAACCAGCCTCCCAGATAGCTAGCAATGATCCCTGTCACCTGTCTCCATGCCCTTGTGTAGTCCCCTCCCTCACTGTATTAGGGTTGGTCCGTGTGACTGAGTGCATGTGGCAGGGATGACTATGTGATTATGAGGCAAGACCATGGAACACTTTGTGGCTCCTTCACCCTCCCTTGGGTCCCTTGCTCTGGGGGAAGCCAGCTGCCATGTCATGAGCACAGTCATGCAGCTTGATGGAGAGGTCTGCGTGGTGAGGAACTGAGGCCTCCTGCCAATAACTAGCTGATTATGTGAGCGAGCCTCCTTGGAAGTATCCAGCTTTCAGACTCTAACCCTGGCCAAATCTTATCTGCAACTTCATGAGAAACTAAGCCAGAACCACCCAGCTGCTTCCAGATTCCTGGCTCTCAGAAACTCTGTAAGGTAATATATATTAATGTTGTAGACCGCTAAGTTTTGGGATGATTTGTTATATGGCAAAGATAACTAATACATGAAGGGAGGAATGTCCCACTTCCCACAATGAAAGCCAGATTGTACACATTTCTTCTCCCAGATTCCTGGCAGTTAGTACTTGGACATGTGACCTTCACTGAGCCAATCAGGTGCTCAGGCTTGAGCTTGTAACCTACACTGGGTCAGTCAGATGTTTGTGTCTAAGACCTTCAATCTGAAAAGAGTCATAATAGAGCAGAGTCCAGTTTAGAATTAATTCCTTCAATAGCAGCAATAGCAGCAGATGGTATCTTTGGTTGGCACCAGTGAGAATAAGCAGTATGCTTCTGTGCCTTGGGCATGGCCAGCATGTCTGTAGCCTGGTTTTTGCTGTGGCATGATTTTGGATGTTATTCTTTCTTGGCTTCCATTGTTTTCCCCGTTTACAAAGCTGTTCTCTGTAGTCTCCCTGGTAATTTCTCCAGTCTGATATTCTTCCAGTGAACTCTTTTTCTATTGAAGCTACACTACATTAGTTTATTTTTTGTGCAACCAGGAACCCTGACTAGGACAGCACTCAAGTACATTTTTATAATGATGGTGATATCTTCTTTGTAAGTAGGTCCACTATGTCCATTGCTATAAGAACAGGCTAGACACAGAGCAGGTGAGGAGTAGATCTTTATGGCTTAGGGGGCCAATTAGTGAACATCTTTTCTCATATGGCCCCATGTTCTGTTAGCAGCTTTGTGGAGATGGCAGTGTTAAGGATGGTACCTGCCATCAAGGAGTTTATAATCCGGACTGGAGATAAACCACCTCACCTGCCCACCCGCTGTAGCCATCTGACTCAGTGATGTTGTGGGAAGAGGTCTCTCTTTGGGGGTTGAGCCACTCCACCTGATAGTCGTGCAATTTGTGGAGAGTTATCTGACATGGCAGAGGCTCGTTTATCTCACTGACAGAATCACAACCTCTGTTCCACTAGAATGCTGTGCAAATAGGTTGGATAATACATGGGAAAAGAGCTTGCACTTGGGACTATAGGAAGGTCATTCATGTGTACATGCCACTGGAGCTCTGGCTCAGGGCTGGCTAGGTGGCTCCCTTTTGACCATTGAACTGTGGGATCTCGGCCAGCTGCTCACCTTCATTCCTCCTCAGTTTCCTCATCTGAAAAATGAGCAGCTTGTGTTGGAGCTGTGGGTTTTTAAACCTTTGTTTTTCTTCTGTAAATCTAAATAAAATTATATGTATCTTCCAAAGTAAATACATATATTTTACTAGCACAAACATATTTTACAGATTTGCTTATTATAACAATAACTCAAGTATTGAGAACAGGGGGCTATTTAATGAATATAAACCTGCGAAATCAGGCTTATGGGTAATATTCGCTTACCAGGCTTGAGTATACAGTTTCATTCTGCATTTTATTTTGGATGTACATCAATAAGAAAGTTCCGTTTCATACACATAAGTAGTTGTAAATGGTAGTTGTTTTTGATAGGGTATCTTAAAGTCTCAGAGGCTTTTTAGTTAGAGAAGCTTTGGTATGAGGACTACACAAACATGAGCTCCTTAATGCACAAGTTAGCGGAGAATGGATTTAAGTGTGGCTTGTGCCATTTTTGGGTGCCCGTGGAATTTTTTTTTAGAATTTACAAAATGCTAGAGTAGACAATGCTCGGGTTCCCCTTCTACTTGCACGTTCAGTGGTTCTAAGGATTGACATGGGGGTGATATCTGCATAACATCAGGCAGTCAGTCATCTCTTTCACTTAGAAAAGTAGTATGTGAACATATGCTCAGCATAAACAACTCAAACAACATGGAAGCATGTAGAATGTAAAGTGAGGGTTCCCATTCAACCCCCTCCCTTTATGGCTCTATTCCCCATCACTTTCCCTTGGGTCTCCAGTGTCAGCACTTGATTCCTTCCTATTGCTCTGTGTTTATGTGTATTCAAATGTAGATCATTTGTTTTGTCACATAAATGAAATCATGCTCTCCATATTGTTCTGTGACTTTACTTTCTCTCTCTCTCTTTTTCCCTCCTCTTTACTCTCTCCCTACCTCTCTCTCCCTGCCCCAAACATATCTTGACAGACTTTCTGTGGGTATATAGCTCTACCTTACCCTTTTAAAGTCTTATTTAATATTTTATAATATAAATATCCACAGTTCATTAACCGTTCCTCTATTTAGCAAATAGTTAAAATAGTCCATGTTTGTCCTTATTATAAACACTGCTGTAATAATAACCCTTGTACATATACTTTTATTGGCCTTTCAGCACTAGGTCCTG
>NW_006431920.1:9577489-9579618 GCF_000325575.1 Pteropus alecto | reverse complement strand
AAGGAATAAATATTGATAAATACTAGCCAATCACCCTTTCAAGTCTTTGTCAGTTTATACTTCGCCACTGATACTTAATTCATACTTCTTTGGTTACTAGTGAGGATGAGCATCTTTGCATGCTTATTGGCCAATTCTGTTTATATTTTGATATATTGCCTCTATTCCCATTTTCCTGCTGGGTTGTAATAATTTTTCTTTTCTTAACTGGTATCTCACATCTTTGAAGTAGTATTTAATATGAAGCTATTCCAGAGCACCAACAAATTCAGATGGATTTCTTGGAACTTGTTGTAACAACAATTGGTCCATATAAATAAATGTTTCTATCCATTTATTTGTTTACTCAAAAAACATTAAAGAAGTATTATTATGTGTTAGGTATTAGAAATACAAAAATATATAAGTCATGTTCCCTACATTCAAGGTGCCCACAAGTTACTTGGGAATACAGACATGTAAACAGTTATAGTTCTCAGTGGTAAGTGCTCTAACACAGGTGTGTCTGGGGAGCTGTGGGAGAACCAGGTCTGCCAAGTATGGTTTACAGTACAGGGTGTGCTATCTGGAGCGTCATACCCTATTAATGCTGAAATTGAGTAGTGGAGGTAATCAGACACCACATATATCTTTTAGGGAATACATTTTAGAAAGCTGGAATTTCAAGAGATGTTGAAAAGCTGGAGAGAGGAGCTTAGCAGGCTTAGGGGAAAAAAAGAAAATGACATTGAAAAAGCTTTGAGTCTGTGATGGGAAAATTACTTGGGTAAGGAAGTGAATAGGAGAGATTAGGATGAGTGAAAGGAGAGGTGTAAAGAAAAAGGAGAGAGATGATGAGTAGGGCTGAAGTTAAGAGTGTCTTCCTGTAGACATCCGTGAAGTTTGGGGACAAGAAATCATAACGTCAAATCAGAAAAGAAGACTTTATAACTCCCACTTAAGATTTATTAATGTGGTTCCTGTAGGAGGCAGATGAGAACCTGAAGGAATTAGATCAGCTCTCCAGAGAGGCAGTTAAGAGCTTGGCTAAAGAATTGGGTTTCAGAATTAGGGAGAAATAAGTGCATGTGCATGCGTGCGCGCGCGCACACACACACACACACACACACACACGCGCGCGCGCGCACATTTTGAGGGGAGAAAAGGCAACATTCATTGTTGGAAGGTAGTAGAAAAAGCATTAAATATGGGAATCAAGATAATGGCTGTCTTATCCTAGAGTTGTTTATAGAGTTTCGTAGAGTTCTTTAGAAAGCAGAGCCTGAGGCAAGGGTTAAAGGGCTGACATTTTTGGGGAGATGCAAGCTTAGGACAGTGAAGGTGAGGGAAAAACAGAAGTGAGACAAGGAAAGATGTGAAACACTGGGATGCATTGCATGATTGCACTGCTCAGCACTTCCCAAAGAACCACATGAAACAGCAGTTTGCACCGCGGGTACATTTGCTTGGCATGTGGGACTTTCTAGGAAGGACTGGAAAGAGAAGCCACACTTGAAGTAAAACCACACTTCAGAGTTGTCTGTAGAAGAAATAAAGGATGGAGTGTTTAATGACCAGATCCCTTTTTTCTCCTGTTTTCTAGTGGTCAAATTTCACTCCTCAGGGAGCTGATTGCCCTGTATTTCTTTCTGTTTGGAAGAGGCAGCTTCTGTTGCTTGCAAGAAGGACCCTGATGGACTCACACTGTGAAGTGTTGCATGAGTCCCCATCTCCATAGCTTCACTCTCTCCACACCTGACTGAACCTGCAGTTGCTGGGACTGATGGCATCCTTAGGAAATTTAATCAGCTCAGGTGATTCACTGGGAAATCAGTCATTCTTCCAGCTACTTCCGTTCTAACCACCGGCTCTACTTCTAGTAACTTTATTTTTATCTCTAATTAGCTCTCCATCTGATATCCGAGCTCCATAATGGGTTCTATGTCTTCATCCCTGAATGTTTTCCCTTATAACCTGAGTTGGATTTATAAGGGAGTAGATTGGAAATTAATATAATTGTAATTCAACCCCCAACTGGGCCTCATGTGGTCTAGCCCAGGCAAAGAATTATACTCTGAGGAACACAGTCCAGCAACTAAAAGCAATTAAATTAAATTAAAACTTTATTGGTATTTCTGAGAAAATCTGCA
>NW_006431920.1:9549541-9577283 GCF_000325575.1 Pteropus alecto | reverse complement strand
TCCCTTTTCCTTCTGTCTCTGTGGTTTCTATGCCAGCTTCTGACATATAGATCTCATTTTGCTTCTGAAGTTATGCCTTCTTTTTTTCTGCTCATTGTCCCATAAACTGAGCTGGGAAAGACAATTCTTTTTAAGCGGGATAACACTCTGAGGAGGGGAACACTCACTCATTAATCATTTTCATTTTTGTCATTTGAGAAAGACTTTGCTAATACTCAGAGCTGTTCCGCGATGAAATAGACCGCCTTATTAGGTACTGATTCTCCTGTCATGAGGATAATTCAAACGAAGGCTGGATGATCAATGCCCGGTATGTTGAGAAGTGGTTCTGGTCCCGGGTGTTTTTGGGTCCGATGATTTATAAGCTCCCACCATGTCTAAGATTCCAGGGTGAGATTTGTGTCCCCTCAATTTTGACATAATTTTGGGTTTGAATCTTGTTTACTTCTTCCCTCTTTAGAAATCTCTGTGTGAAGGGTGGGGACCCTGGGCTTGATCTAACTCTTGTATTGGTTTTAATTTCTTTGAGACAAGTTGTCTAAATTATCTTTTTATCATCTCAGTCTTTCTTGTCATAATCAACGAGTAAGCATAATTACGTGTACTCTCAAATGGCTCAGATTTCCCACTAATTTGTGAACTACATGATTTAGTTGTGCCAGGCCCTTGCTTAATGACTCTCTATTTTCCAGGGGACCAGAAGGCAAGGCAGATATTGGATTGGTGAGAGATGGTAGCCCGGAGTGTGGGTTTTTCAGGCAGGGGAATGGGGTAGGGTGGCCAGCTTGCCAGACCTATGTTGGGAGAGGGAGGGCCACACTTTGGGGTCAGAGGGGTCTGGTCTGAGTCAGCTATCAAACACCAGGAATGTTAGTCAGGACTCCTTGAGTTGCAGGTGACAGAATTCAAACTGGCTTGAAAAAAATTATAAGACTGAGTGTTATTAAAAGCACATAACTGGCTTCCCAAACGATATTCAGGAGCTTCAGGGACTTGTGAAGACTTGCCTGTTGCCTGCTCTCTTTCTCTGTGTCACCACCCTTAGCTCCTCTTTTTTTCTGTTACTTCATTTTCTACTCCAGTGGAAAGACACCTGAATGTTTTGAACCAAATTCTCAGAGTTAAATCTCACTGGCCTGAATGGGATCATGCGTCTGCCCCTGAATCAGTCTTGGTGGCCGAGGGATAATGTATGCTCACTGGCCAGGAGACTTGTTTTCCGAAAAGGAGAGTAAGACTTAGTTCCCAAAGAGGAGGATATGGATTTCGGACTGAAAAAAGTTCGCATCCACTACAATACAACCTTAGCGATCACATTAGATCTCTCACCCCAGTTTCTTCAAGTGTAAAATCCTACTTCATAGAGCTGTTGTGAAGATTGCAAATAGTGAATGCATAGCCTCTGTCACACGACAGGCCTTTAATAATCAGTGGAAATTCTTATTGTTAGGTCTGGAGAACCAGTTGGTGAGGGAGAATTACACCCAGTGTAGAGGTGTGTGTGTGTGTGTGTGTGTGTGTGTGTGTGTGTGTGTGCACGCCCGCTCGCTTGCACGTTTGTGTGTCCATGCATGCATTCCCGTGTTAAGTATCAAGGAGGCAGAGGCCAATAAGACTTGGTTTCCACCATCTCAACCTCTCCTTCTTTGCCTTCCTCCCTTTGCTCTGCGACTCACTATTTTTCCATCTTCCCTTCTCTCCCTTCTTTCCCCACCTGTCCGCTTCCCTCCTCTTTTCCTTTCACTGGCCATATTCACACATATATTATAAAAATTTTGTATTTTCTTTATTATTTGTGATGTTAATTGAGTTTATTTATGCTACTTTTTTACATCCCAACTTGAAAAATGGTCTGAGATATTTCACCCAAGAACATGCCACAGAATAATATAAATAGCTGAAGAAATTGGAAGGGAGGGAATAAATAAAGAGAAACAAAGTCAAATTGAATTAGGAGACAAATATAATACCGCCATATCTTATGTGATTGCTAGAGGTGAGCTCCCTTTACTGAAAATAAAATTTCACCTTCTATATTCTTAATTTAAAAACGGAGCAGGTTGAATATTTTTTCTTTTCTCTAAAACCAGCCAAGCAGTAACACCAGCCAAACACAATGTTATGTGTGGTCCTTGTTCTGGTTCATGGGGTGGTCGCTTGTGATAGTAAAAAGGTTCCACCCATTTATAGGGACCAGAGAAGGTGTTAAAGACAATTTGGGATGTGGGGCTGACAGGCCACCAGGCAGGCAGAAGGGAAACAGAAAATCTCTCCTCCAAGGTCCATAGAACTTTAGAGAAGAAAGAGATCAGTACCACGGAGATACTGAAGCAAAAGTGTAAGTAAAGATGAAATGGAAGATTTGCCTTGTTAAAACCCAGCTCCCCAAAGAATTAGACTCATGGGTTCATCCTTGTGCTGGGGCCATGTGTAGCCACCAGACTGGCTGTTTTCTGGCTCATCCCTTTTGGGAATGATTGTTGCTGAGAAAGGGGGTTCCATGTCAGAGAAGCTAACAGAATGTGGTCATCGGGACAGCTATGTATACATCGACTTGTTGCTTCTTTAGGGCCTCCTGCACACACAACTACATGTCATTTCATGTTTGAGAGGGAACCAGCAATGTGTGGGAATATGGGAAGAGGAAGGGGAATTAAGGGAGAGATGAGGAGTTCTGCCTTGCTTTGTGCATTAAATGGAAAAGGACAGATAGTACTAGTTAGGAATATTATTGTGCTTGAAATGTGGGAATGTCCTGTGAGGAGAGGATGTATACGGATGGGAGATTTGGATATTACAGAGCCATAAAGTTGTAAGATTACAGGGACTTTAGCCTTACTCTAGAGATGGTGCCTGAGCTGATGAGAATACGTGAAGGTACGCGCATTTTATCTGCTCTAATGAGCCTTATCTGACTCCTTGCCTCCTGGCTGACTCTAGGGGAACTTCTGGGAATTTTGTCCTCCTCCTCCGTCAGTGGGAATGCTAATCCTTGCGTCATGCCTTTCCTGGGCCTGTTGTGGGATTCTATCACTTGGAAAGAATTTACTGAGCTCGGGCCACACATTCAGCACTTTGGGGAATAAGGACCAAGGTTAATTCTCAGCCTTTATTCTTAAAGAACTAACAGATGTGGAAGGTCTTTATAGGGCTGTTTAGGGTGTTTGTAGATGAGTTATGCAGCTTAGCGGGGGTAACCTGGTTGGCCAGGCCTCAGGCTTAGTCTGCTCTGTCCTCACTGACTGGGGTGGCACACCCTCTTTCTAGTCTTCACCGCCAAGACCAGGGGTGGGGGTAGTTGCTCTAGGGGGTCTCTTCTAGGTCTGGCCTACATGAATCTCCTGATTACTCAGATTGTTTGCTTGTGAAGTCCACAATAGGAGCCAAAGTCTTTGGCCAGGACATGCTAGGTTTTTATCTGTGGCAAAGCCAGACTATCTCTTCACACCCCAAAACAAACATTTCTTCAAAGTGCCATGACCTTCCAAGGTTGAGCTGCATGAAGGCAGCCCTATTGTTCTAACCACAGGTCATGTGTCTGGGAGGGCGCTGGGTCTGTGGGCTTGTCCTGGTAGGTAAGGGGTGTGAGCCAGGCCTGTTGGCTTCTGCTGCAGAAGGACGAGAGAGCTGGTTAGCGTCCTACCTGGCATCACTCTGTGTGTGTGTGTGTGTGTGTGTGTGTGTTTGTGTGTGTGTGTGTGTCCTGTTGGGTGCCTCTGCCCTTTGTACAGGAGCATCCTTTGTTGTTTTTCTCCATAAGAGTCTGATCAAGGCAGCTTTAGACTCCGAGAGCCTTCCTAGGGCCAAATGTTTTCATTTTTCTCTTGGCTAGACTCCCGGTGCTGTCATTCTCAGTTGCCGTGGGCAGGCTTGTGTTTTAGGAATGTTCTAACTCTGTGGGTCTTCTCCAAAAGCCACCAAAGTGGAGAATCAAGGCCATTCCCCAAACTGGAATCTACATTGCCACTGATCTCCAAGCCAGAGGCGAATTCCTGCACCTAGCCTTCTGATAGATTTTGCAATCTGGCTAAAACATAAGCTCCCCATGCCTCCCCATTTTAAGACAGTGTAAAGAAAAACAGGTGCCCACTGGTCTAGTCACATCCCCTATAAAACGGTTGGAGTCTCTACTTTTTGTGGGAAAACAGCAGAGGGGGGCTGGACTAATTACTTTCCTTTCAGGAATCTGATTAAGGGAAGGTTGAGCTGTGTGGGAAAGACAAGCGAACCGCCATCACAAATTGTCACCAAGGAGAGCCAAGCTATGTGACAGTTGAATAAGCTGCCTAGGGGTGGAGTGAGCTTCCTGGCTCAGACAGTGTGCAAGCAGGGCTGGGCAGCCACTCTTGGAAGGAAGTGCACAAAGGTGACTGATGAACTAGGCCGAGGGTGGAGTGGAGAACCCAGAAGTTTTTCGGGGGCATTGAAATTGTCTTGCAAAGCTGAAGTACGGGAGAAAGGGCAGTGTTAAGTGCCTCTACTCTTTTATTTTTTTATTTTTAATATCTTTTTTCATTTATTGTGGTAAAATACACATAACATAAAAATTGCCATTTTAACCATTTTAAGTGTACACTTCAGCAGCATTAAAGTCCATCCGCGTTATCGTACAACCATCGCTGCCATCCACCCCCAGAACTTTATGTTCCCAAAGTGAAACTTCACACCCATTGTACAATGACTCCCTATTTTTCCTTCTCCCCCCCTGCCAGCTCACCATTCTACTTCCTATCTCTATGAATTTGACTATTTTATGTATTTCATATGAGTGGAATCTTACAGTGTTCATCCTTTGGTGACTGGCTTGTTTCACTTAGCATTATGTCTTCAAGGTTCACTCAGGTTGTATAGCATGTGTCAATTTCATTCTTCTTTTTAAGGCTAATATTCTACTGTATGTGAATAGTACCTTCTGTTTATCCATTCCTCCATTGATGGACATTCGGGTAGTTTCCTCCTTTTGGCTATTGTGAATAATGCTGCTATGAACAAGGGGGTACAAATATCTGTTCAAGTCCCACTTTCCATTATTTTGAGTTTATGCCTAGAATTGGAATTGCTGATCATGCAGTAATTCTGCGTTTAATTTTTCTGAGGAACCGCCATACTGTTTTCCATGGTGGCTGCATCATTTTACATTCCCACCAGCAGTGCATGAGGGTTCAATGCCTCTTTAATAACCGACATCTTCTTAGCCTCTTAACACCCACAGGAAGTGTGACCAAGAGATGTGCCAGTGTGCTTGCCCAGCCTGGACCATCAAAAGAAAGGAGCTACGGGGCAGGTCTGTCTGGCCTCAAATGCCAGGAAGCCAGGAATGTAAATAATCTTGGGAGATGACAATTCTGATCGGTAGCCGGACCAAATTAAGCATTCAACAGAAAGGGTCCAGACCTCATGATAAAGGGAGCAGAGTAGAGACATGGTCTTTGTTTTGTTTTAAAACTCGGTGCTGAAGGAGCATCTGCAGCAATTTAAGGTGAGGTTTGTTGATTTCATGAGTCTCTTTCAGAGCACGTACTAGAGCTTGTGTTTTCTCTCATCTTTCCCAGGCCCTAACAGCCAAACCCATCTTCAGGACCCAACACTTATTGAGCACTCACTATGTGCCAGGCATTTGGTAAGTACTTTCTGTTCATTGGCCCCTTAGTCGTCTTTAAAATCTATAAGGCTTATGTCCTGAGAATCACCAAATTCAAAAATACCACTGCAGCCTACTCCCCACCCCCCGCCCCAAAAGAGCAGTAAAAGCGACCAAAAATCTAAGTGAGTATTAAGGCCTTAATGAGAATCGCTGAGAAAGTGACAATAGGGGACCATAAATTTCCGTGAAGATTTGGAGACTGAGGCTTGGGCCTTGTCTGACCCGATGCTCTGTGCCTTTTATTTTTCTGCTTAATGAATCTTCACTGATTCTCTTGCTTGTGCAGTGACTCAAGGTTATGTCAGCCATTTTCTAGTCTGGGTCTTCTGCCTAATTGTTCACTCAAGAACAAAGACGTAAGTAGTAAGTTTATGCTGATTCCTCAAGTCAGGAAGAGGAGATGGAGCCGCCTTTCAGGCTCAGAAGAGAGAAGGCTTCTCTCTGGTTTCTGGACAGGTTGCCCATGCCTGGCACACATGGCTTTGTGGATGTGGTTCGTGTTCTCTTTTCCTTTCCAGTCCTGACTCTCACCCTCTCCCTTTGACTGGGTCTTCCAAGGGTACCAATGACTGGGCCTTCTAAGCATTCAACCTTGGAGTCACCTTTGATGCCTTCTTTCCTTGGTTTGCCACTCTCAGAGTGGACCGGCAGTTCTGTCTCTGGGATCTGACCTTCTCAAGCCATTCCTACAGCCAAGTCTCCCTTGGTGTCCAGGCTCTGATCACCTTACATGCTGATTTCTGCAGCCACTGTCTTTCTAGCGGGTCTTTCCACCTGCAGCCTCACCCCTCCTGGTACATTCTATACCCAACAGCTAGCCTAATTTTCTCCAAGTGCTATTTTGATTTTGTCACTCATCCATTCAGAAGTCAGCAGGAGCTCTCATTTGCCTCCCACCTTTAATCTAAACTCCTCAGCATGTATTTTAAGACCTTTGCAAACTCACATTTAACTACCTCCATCTTCTGTAACTTCTTGGCTTCTCGTCTCTGCTCTGGCCTAACACAGCCCACAAAAGTGCTAGCTTTGGGGCATGGCTCTGACCTTGCCCCTCAGATACATGTCTATCCCTATTAAGACACAAAAAGGATGTGTGAGTAAGGCTTCATCAAGCTTGTTTGACAACACATCCCTACTTCCTATGTAATGCCTATCATATAGTAGGTGCTCAATAACTATTTGTTGAATGAGTGAATGTTAAAGATACATCTCCTATTGAACAGCACTACACAGGTTAATTGCACACATACAAAAGACTTTGTGCTAAGTGTTTAGGACATAAAATGAGTAGGCTCCTGCTTGAGGCTAGTCTAGACCTATGAACAAATACCTTGCTTCCTTGAATATATGTTAGAATGAGTGCAGGATGCAATGTGAATTTAAAAACAGATTTTGGGGATAAAAGAAACACTACCACTTTAGTTAGACACAGTGGATGTTGACCTTTAATTTCAGAAACTTTGATATATGAAAAAAGACGCATCTTAGAATGGAGAAAAAGTGTTGTGAAAATGAGGTTTTGGTAGGAGAATCGAAGGATATCTATCTCTAGCAGAAGGACGTACAAGATGCAGTGGAAGGATGCTACTGACTGTCCGAGCTGGGTCTTGATTAGTTTCCCTGGTAGACTGGGAGGGGAGGTAGATATCAGTAGGCTTTGAAGACTGGCATCTCTACGCCTTCTAAGCTGTGCGGCCTCAGACAAATGACAATCTTTTTTAGTGAAGTTTCCCCATCTGTGAGATGAAGATGATAATAGAACCTACCTAGTCACTTGTACCTGCTGTTTATTAAGCGTTGACTATGTACCCAGAATGGATGAAGTGCTTAAAATGTTTTATTTAATCTTCAGCTGTAGGTATTGCTAATCCAATCCTGGACACATAGTAAACATTCAGCAAACAAATTTATTTAGTGAGTATCAGTTTTGATGGTTGTTGGTGTGGTGTTGTCTGCCTGCTTGGTGTTCATTCACCCTTTTCCTGGTAACAGCACTCAGAATTCTCTTTGAGGAAATACCCTCAAGGAGGGCGAGAAGCTCAGTGTAACAGGAACATAGGGGTGTGTTTATGTGTGGAGCTGAGCCCACATCAGGTACTTGGGTATCTGATTGAATGAGACTGAAAACATCTGTTAAAAGATGGGTGCTGGAGGACTTCGGAGGAGGGAGCCAGCTTGCTGGGTGGGTGCATTCGACGAGAGCTTGGGAAAGGTCAGGATTTGAATGCGTTAGGAAGACTGTGGCCATCAAGGAGGAGGAGGATGCTGCCATGGGCGGGAGGTGAGCAACATCACTGACAGAGAGCAATGCAAAGTGCAGTCAGGACAAAGGAGATAGACAAGGCTGGCTGCTTCTGGTAGAGAGAGGGGACACAGAGCAGGCGAACCAGCCTGGGAGCTGTCACCCAGAGCTTTGGGTTTCTGACCTCGGGAGTGGGGTCAATACCTCCCTCCGCAGCAGCCCCATTACCCAAGCACTGTGGTTTACTCACTGAAGCAGGATTCCTAAACAGTTGCATATATGTTTTCTTTGGTCTTCTAAGGTCTTTCACTTTTCTACATTAGAGCTCGCATGAGCTTCTTCCTGGCAGGAAACAGTTCTGTCTTTTGTTTCTGTACTGTTTTAGCTCGGGGGTTACGTGCTCTGCTTGTGCAACAGTCTGCCCGGGATTGAATCCTGGCCTGGTACTTAACCATCGGTGACCTCTTGGGCAAATCAGTTTCTCTGTGCCTCAGTTTCCCCACCTGTGAAATGGGAATAATAGTACTATCTACCTCAGAGAGTTGCTGGGAGGATGAAATGAGTCAGTGAATTTACAATATTGTGTGTGAATGGTGCCTGACACGGAGTAAGGCTATATAAGTGTAAGCTACTTATTATTATTTACATTTTTATTCATTCCACAATGCTCAGTATAGACTGCTGTAATCTAATTTTCTAAATGAGGAAACCCAGGCCAAAAGGGGTATCTCGCTTAAGGCATGAACTGATTGGGGGAGAATGACAGGCTCAAGGAGAACCTCAATATCTCTAACCAACGTCTGGCTGTGGATGTGTATGGGGATATTCAGTTATTTTTTTCTTGACTTCTTCATCCATGCACCCTTTGGGGTTTCATCATTAGCCTCATCTCTCTCGAGGCTCCTAAGCCAGCAGAGGCCCTGATTGGTATGACAGTGAACTTCCCCACTGCCCTAGTCTTTGTTATGCAAGCTTCTTTTATTTTGATTCCAGGAGCATCTGCTTGTAGGATTGCCGACACTACTGGGCCCTCAGAGCTATGGGGTCTCACTAACGTATGGTCCCTCCGTTACTACATCGAAAGACGATTTACCTAACAGATGGGATCTTTTGAATATTTATGTCTGGACACATCTGTTCTGGGCTTGAAAGTTTAATAAAGCTTTTCATTTTCTGAAGCGCTGGTGAAGCCTGCGTGTGGTGAGCTGACAGCCCCGTAGGGTCAGCTCCTTAGTGGTGATGCTGGGGCATGGGAGATGGCTTGGGATATTCCATTTGGCAGGCAGCCACACTCTCTAAATCCTTCTTATTCCTTCCTGTGGTACAAGAGGAAGTGGCTAAGGGGCCAGGGGCAGGCAATGGGGTGCTAACTCAGTGGACCAATTGAATATATTTATAGAGAGGAAAGTAGCAACAATTATTTGCAAAGGGGGAAAGTGTTTTCTATCACTCCGTGCTTCCCTGGGGAAGATGGATCCCTGGTTTGGGTGCAGGATGGAGCAGTCTGGCCTTGTCTGGGTCTTTGTCCCCACGACACATGAGGCTTTTGGGGGAGTCTAGATGGGTGTGCAGGAAGGGCCTTAGCAATAATACTCTCGAAGCTGGGATGTGGGAGTTTGTCTTGAGTACCTTCAGCTTTTTAGTTCTTGCTGTCCATTCCCTCCTCTCCTGAGCTTGATGGCATTCTCTAAAACCCCTAGGCACTTAAGCTCTGTTCCAGTCTGAACAGGCTCTCAAGAAAATAATGTCAGTAGGAATAACAATAGTGTGCAGTGCAAATCTGCATTGAGTCCTTAATGTGCCAAGCATGTGCTACAATCGTCATCTTTATTTCCATGTCCAATGACTCCCTCAACACGAGTGTAAGAACTCTTATTACCTCCTCCATTCTATAGATGACAAAACCGAAGCACAGGGAGTTTAATTGGCCTGCCTAAGGTCAAACACGCACTACGTGGGACAGCCAGCATTTGAACCCAGGCCATCTTACATCACAGCCCAAACTCTTAATGCTTTATCACCTGACTGGAATCTGTCAACCAGCATTTTCCAAAAGGTGTTTTAGGGCAATGATCAAATGACTCCAAATGTAATTTCCCCTGAGGGCAACTTAAGATACACATCAGCTTCTTAAAGGATCTGAGGAGTCCTGCAGTAAAGAAATTTGGGGTAATCCAGTGTTTTCCACATTTCTTTACAACAACAAAAATCTCTTTTTCCTTAATAGCAATTAACAAAAATCTCTAGAAGATCTAATACAGTGTCATGGGAGTTCCAGTCAAGATGGTGGAGTAGGTAAGCGCCACGCTGGCCCTCTCTCACAACTACATTAAAATTACCACTAAACTGTGGAACGACCATCATTGAGAATCACCTGAAATCTAGCTGAACAGAAGTCCTGCAACTGGGGACACATAGACGAGGCCACCTTGAGATGGGAGATAGGTAGGAGGGGTGGAGATGCAAAATGGGCTGCTTCTACTCAGGCGGTTGAGAATCGGGGAAATATCTTGGCTGGGGAGGTCCCTCTGGAGGGGTCCTGGCCCCACACCAGGCTCCCCAGCCCAGGGTTCTGGTACCAGGAAGAGAAGTCCCCACAACTTTTGAAAACCAGCGGAGATTGTGGCTCAGTGTCCTAGGAGCTCCTCCTGAAGGGGCCCCACATGAACTTATTTGATGACCGACTTTGAGCTCCAGTGCTGGAGCAGCAGCTCTAAAGGCACCAGGGACTTATAAGGAGGAACTGAATTGTCTGGCTTCGGGGTGGGAGCTGGAGGGGCAGCTCTCTCCCAGACAGAAGTGCTGGCAAAGGCTTTTGTTCCTTTGTTGAGCCCTCTTCTGCCCAGCTTGCAGACCCAGGCAGCTACCATATCTGAGTCTGCATTAAGGTAGCTAACACTGGTCCCCCCAATCTGGTGATTCTGAGACCCCATCCCCTCCTAACCTGTGGATGTACCCAAGCTGCTTCTAGTGGATTTTTCATACAAATGGTCTGTCTTGGCTTATTTTGTAGACTTTCCTAAAATCTCTCAAAGATTCACAAAACCGAAACAAGGCCCATTGGACCTTGGTGTGCCCTGTTATCTCTTGTTGAGCAGCTTCAAGCCTAGCACTAGTGGCAGCCAGCCTCAGTTTGTGGCTTGGCTTCTTGAGGCATTTCCAACCCAGAGTGGGTGATGGCCACCTGTGGATTGCTTGGTGCCTCATGCCAGGTGGCCCTAAGCAGGGCACAGACTACAGCTGAATTTGGCCTGTGGTGGGGCCCCTCCCAGGAGGCTCTGGCCTATATGCCCAGTGGCTGGCTTTGGTCTGAGCCAGAGTACCAACTGGGGTCTCATGACACACCCAAAGGGCAGATAGGGTAGGCACTAGAGCCCTGGTAAAGCGAATTTTGCTCTGTAGGGTCAGCCTCTGCACAACAGGTGTTTGACTGGTCATGGCCAGTCATCACAAGCAATCAGCCTGAGGGTCAGTACCTCTCGTTGATGAGCAAACAACAACCAAGGTTCAATTACAACAGGAGGATGCATACAACTTATACAAGAGACATACCTGGAGACCCCACTCAAGTCTTGCCAAAGCATGAGGATGTAAAGTATAACATGGGGAACATAGTGATATTGTAATAACTATGTATGGTGTCAGATGGGTACTGGATTTATTGGGGTGATCACTTCATAAGTTAAATAAATGTCTAATCACTGTGTTGTACACCTGGAAATATCATATTGTATGTCAACTATGATTGAAAAGAAAGATCTAATACAGCACAAGCCACTTTGGAAAACACTATCAAAAATGAGTGTTGACTTAAAATATTACCTCTTCAGGGCTATTTACATTTTAACAAAGTTTAAAAGTTTTAAGTCTTGGTAAGAAGAGGATGGAAGTGGGTAGAAATCCTATTGATGGAATTTTAGGTATCATTAGCTAGAGAGGATTTTCTTAAGGAGCAAACTTCAAAAAGCAATGGATTGCTGTCTATATGAATTAAAAAATATTTTAAAACTGTTTTAAACGTACAGAAATTTGTAAAAACAGTACAAAGGACTCCTGTGTACCTTTTACCCTGAGACCTCACTCAGGTCTTGCCAGTGTCCCAGTAACATTCATTGTAACGCTGGACCCAGGCCAGGATCATACGTGGCTCTCTGTTTTCATGTCCCTTTGGCTCTTTGAATCTGGAAGAGTTCTTCCTTTATTTATTTTTTATTTTTATGACTTTGAAAATTTTGAAGTGTTCCAGCGGTTATTTTGTAGAATGTCCCTCCACTTGTGTTTGTCCATTGCTTCCTCTCCATTAGACCTGAGTGGCGTATATTTAGCCGGAATATCATAAAAGCTGTTCTCACGGAAACCTGTTGGGTGGTAGGTGTGTGACATCTGTTTTTGGTGGTGGTAACGTGGATCACGTGGTGAAGGTGGTGTCTGCAGGTTTCTCCACTTCAAGTGATCCTTTCTCCCTCTTTGTATTTGTATTTAATAAGTGTTTTGTGGAGAGGCATTTCGACACTATGTAAAATCCCATTCCTCACTCCACCTTCACCCATTAATTGTAGCATCTCTTGATGTTTCCTGCCTGAATAAGTTGTTACTTTGTGGTTGCCAAATGGTGGATTTTAATACTATGACTCCTGCATTTAGTAGTTGCCTTTCTACCACAGGAGATTTCTTCCTCATTTATTTATTCATTTAAAGTTTTTGTATCTGTTTGTGGATTTATGGGTTCCTATTTTATTCAGTGGCTATAATTCTTACTATTATAGTTTATTTTGATGTTCTAATCTTTCCAGTTTAGCCAATGGAAACTCATTCAAATTGGTTCCTAGATCCTTTTGACATATTCCTACCATTGTTTGAGTACTTCTTTACTTTTTGGCAGTATGGGGTGTTCCAGATGCATCTACTTTCCCTGCCCTAGCCCTAGAATCAGCCATTGCTCCAAGAGCTCTGGTTCCTTTTAGTATTTCAAAGCCAAGATTTGGGTTATAGGTGTGTTTGTTGCTAGTGGAATGTCCCTGCTCTCGGGCCCTGTCAATGGATGGAGCTAGGAAATTACACATTTTGTAATACACATACATTTACATCTGCATTTACTGAAAGCCACGAGTTCATATCAGTGCTTCCAGTTCCAGTTCAACATAACAACACATATTCCAGTTTTCTCCCTTTCCACATTTGTACCTCTGTGTGATCGTGAGAAACCTGGCTCCATTTACCTGTCTTCTGTGTAGTCGATCTCTGGGCTCTGACTTCTGCCCACTCCCGTGTGGACCCCAACATCACGTTGGGCCTGTCTCCCCCAAGACTCTTGTCTCATTTGGGCCTGCCTAATGATGTTCGGATGAAGGAAGGAAAAAAGGAAGGAGGAAGTGAAAGAGAGAGGAAAGAAGGAAGGAAGCTAATCAATATTTTTTAAAGCAGGGAGAAGAAGGTAAGAAAAAGCCCTGTGGATTTCGTAACTTTAATACTGAAAATGAAAAAAAAATATTTGCGTTTTCTCATTTAATCCTCTGAGATACTAATTTATTTTATTTTTAGTATTCCAAAGGCAGAACTAAGGCCAGTATGTAGGAATTATATGGTAGCAGATTTCAGCTCACAATAAAAGATGTTTCTCCAGCCGGAGCTGCTCAACATAGAATGGTCTTGGTTGCAAAGGAGTGAGCTCCTTGCCAAGAGAAGAGTTCATTTAGAGACCTTAGGACCACCAGTTGGAGGGACGGTGAAAATATTTCTTGCATTGGGGGAGAAATTGGATTAAATGCTGGTAGAGTTCCATGCTGACTTGATGGAAGTGGCATAGCTGGAGGCCAGAATTTGATAATGCTTTTCAGAGAGCAGTGGCACCGAACTCCCCCAGTGGCGGCTGAGGAGATGGGCAGGATTCCAGAAGGAGACTTTCCTGCTGGTGTCAGCAGCCCTGTGAGGGTGCAGTACTGGAGCAGCACAGTGCAGAGCTGCAACGTGCAAGAGCTGCAGTGTGCAAGTGGTAGATGTGTGTTTGCATGACGAATTTGCATCTCGAGATAAAACATAGCTCCAGATTGAGACAGCCTTTAGTTTATTGCCAACAATCTAACGTTGGCTTCAAAGGAGAAACTAAGAGCGTTCTTGGAGCTGGTTCTGGCCCTTGTAGTTCTTTTATTGTTCCCAAATGGACCACATACTGGGAAGCTTTGGTGATTGCCCTGCCAGCAGTAACCTGTCAAACACAACAAGCAACATCTAAAAGGGTTCTAACATCAGATGTTTCCATACGCTTGCCTCTTCATTTTTACAGACCCTCGCAAGCAATCTATCTGCAACTCTACTGTAAGGAAGCTAGAGTTTTGACATTTTTTCAAATGTCAAAACAAACTTAAGACTTAAAATTCTATGTAATACCAACATGCATGCCTTCAATTGTCTGGGACCAGCAACAATTCAACAAACGTTAGTCGAATGCCTTTTCTGAGCCAGCAATTGTGTTAGCTCTGAACTGCACAACTAAGCAAGGCTTCCATTGTCCCATTTCACAGGCAGGAAAATTGAGGCAGAGTAGGTCAAAAACTTTATAACATGCAATAACAACATGCAGTGTCACGCTCTGTCTTCCCTTCGTTCTTCCCAGAGGAGCTTGGTTGCCTTGTTACTGGGTAGGAATGGAATGGGCTTGCCTACCTTTCCCTGAGTAAATGGCAGCGTTCGTGACTGTGTTTTGTTTTCTTGATGAAGGTATTATAAATCAGACCATTTGGGACTAGGGGTCAAATCCTGATGGGATTTTGCATCTGGACATTTCTTAACATTCTCCCCAAACCTGATACTTGCTAGCTGGTTTGTGTTATGTGTAAATATTTATGTGCATATATATTTTTGAGCATGATGTATTTGTGCCTTGGGTGTATCTTGTGCAGGTGGGCACCCACTTTAGTTACTGTGAATCCTGAAGAACCAGCTATTCCACCAGGTTATAGTAATCGTGACTGTTTAGTGAGCAGATTGCTGCGTGTTAGACCTGGAACACACATTATCTCCTTAAATGTTTCCAATAGCTGAGTGAGGGAGATTAATTTACAGAGGAGGAAACTGAGACTCAGAGAGGTTGTCATGTATTCCATCCAAAGCCCCACAGCTAGAAGGTGGCAGAGTCAGATTTTAAACTCATCTTTGTCCAACTCCACAGGGGTAATGTTCACTATGCTACACTGCTCCTCACAGAGCACTCACCTCACTGGCAAACATTGTTATGATGAGGACAGTGGGCCACAAAGGGGCCTGAAGAAATAGAATACATAAGAGTTAAAAAAATTCAGCCTAGGAGGTTTTTCATGTGTCTCTTCCAAAGGCCAGAGTTCAGATTAATGATGTTGGAATATTCATGAGTTATGGCAGTGTGCAGTACTAGGGAGAAAAGTTTCTTTGTGACAGAAATTAACCTTAAGGCAAGGGATCTTCTGAATTAAGGCTCATATATAGCAGATATGATCAAAGCAATCATATAACCCACTTGGGAGGCTGTGGAATCACATCTTACAATGGTACATAATGCTTTGGAACATGGTTGTGTCCATTTTCATCTATCCATCTATTCATCCATCCTTCCGTCTGTTCGTCCATCCATCTATCCATCCAACCATCCATCCATCCATCCATATTTATATGTTCTCCGCCTAACGATAGATAGCTGTCTCATTGTGCTCGTCAGTTATTTTTCTTTCCATCTATATTTTTCAGTTCTTACGCATCTCTTTGTCTTTCTGTCTGTTTGTTGATCTGACTCTGTTTCTTTTTATGTACGTTTTACTGTCTGTTAATTTTGTGCAATATATCTTTCCTTCATCCATGTTTTAGCTATCTATCTATCTTTCCATCTATCTATCTGTCTGTCTATCTTTTTTTATTCATCTATCCAATCATCTCTCTATTAATCTCTCTCCATAACTATCTATCTACCTATCTATCTATCTAACATTTATCTATAAGTATATCTATTTAGTTATTCTGTTCTTTATCATTGTATCCATCCATTCATCCATCTACGGTTTCATACATCGGGCTATTAGTCCATTAAAACACCCACCGATCCACTGTCTAATTATATTTTTTCTCTCTGTCTGTCTGTCTGTCTTTCTGTCTCTCTATCTATTTATCGATCTAGGTATCTATCGTCTATCTATCTATCGTCTGTCATCCATAATCAATCAATCAATCAATCACTCTAATTTATCTGTCTATCAAAATAGCCATATATCAATACATCGATACTTCAAATTATTTATTCATCCATACGTATATTTATACATCTTTCCATCTAACCAGTTATCCATGCATCTATCCATGCATCCATCCATGCATCCATTCATCCACCCATCCATTCATCTATCCATCCAACCATCCATCCATCCATCCATCCATCCATCCATCCATCCATCCATCCATCCAATTTGTTATTTGTATAACTCCCTATTGAAATCTATAGAGGTGTATCAAAACCAGACTAAACCAAATCTTCGTAACTGTTTCAGCAAAGTTGGGGGGAGATAGATGCATACAAGAACAGACAAAGCATAGAGCAACAAGGTGTCTAATTAAGTATCAAAATGGGTGGTGCAGGTAGCTGGTGTTTTCCAGGGACCTAGAAGGAGGACTTTGAGGATTGCTGTGCCTGGTCTAGCCATTTTTGTTCCCTTCAGGGACCACTATGGCACCAATAAGACTTCTGGGAGTCCAATCAGTTTCAGTCCTAATACAGGCTGAGCTGAAAACTCGGATATATGGTCTACCCATTGCTGAGATACAGTTTGGGCCTCTTTAGTTCTCAGTTTGAAAATGAGATGCCACCTTTAATCTTAGATACCAGTGTGACGGGCCTGCAGGATTGAAAGAAGATGAAATAAGCAGGGATTTATTTGAGGAAAGACTGTTCCTCTTCACTCCCCAGTTTCACAGCTAAATTATGAGTTTGTATGTAGAAAGCCAGAGAAACCAGCTACAAAACCAGCTCTCTAGCAGCTGACTCCTCTGGCTTTTATGACCTCAAGGGCTGCAAGGTTGACAGTAGGGGACCCAGACACTGAGGAGGCCTTGAATGTGAGGTGCAGACATATGTGACATAATTAGGCAGCCTTTATGAGGAAAGCAGAGAGAAGTCATTAGGACTGCTGTTTAACAAAGAGAAACTTCCTGCTCCCACCCCCTATTAAAGAGCTGCTTTTCAACTGAGGTCGCACTTCTTTGATCCCCGAAGGCCCCTGATGTTTTGCTCACATCCTGTCATGATATTTAATGATGTCTCACATGTGCACCAGGAGCGCGGCCCGACTGAGCATCGTTGCGGGGAAGGGCTTGTAACATGACAAGTGTTTGATGTGGTTCCTCTCACGGCCAGGTTCGTGTGGCAGCTCTGCAGATGCTAGTGAGAGCCCTGATTCCACTCGGTAGTGGAGGCGGTTGAAAGGAGTGATCTAGAGACCAAAACATTGCCAAGTTCTTCGTCAGAAGCTTCGTTAATGATGGGGTCTGTAGTATCAGCTGGCGCAACGCTTAGGCGAAGAAAGAAAGAATTTGGTCTTGGACAGTCTTCTTTCAAAAGGCTGGGGAATGTTTCGGGGGACTGGATCATCTTCCAGCCTCTGCTTCCCTGTGATCATACACACAGCTGCTAAAAGGAAGATTAATAGGCCCTTAGGGACAGTCCAGCCCATACCAGATATATGAATCCTTCTACAAAATTCCTGGTAGGCAGTCTGCTCTCGTTTGCCTAAACATCGCCGGAGACAAGGAACTCCCCACAACAAGGCAGCCCACTTGGCTGCTCTGTAGGTTTGAAAGTTCCTCTCCTTTTAGTTGCCTTTTGTAACTTCTAACACTGGTCCTACCTGGGGGCTTGGCAGCTACATAGAAAACTGGGCTCTTCTTTGAGAGAGTTCTTCACCTCTCAGGTGCCCCCTGAGCATCCTCATTTCCAGGCTAAGCACCCCATTTCTGCTACTGTTCCTCCTATGTGCCCTGGATTCCATACCCTCATGTCTGATGGTCCTTCTTGGATTGTCCCGGCAGGACAGTGTCACCGCCCTTGTCCTCTGAATGCTGATTAAGGTTGCCATGGCCTCTGTGGTATCTGTTGAGCCCAGGTCTCTGAAATAGAGCCATAATCTCAACATGGAAAGGCAATAATTGGGTTCCTGTGAGATTCACAAATGGATCAAAGTTCATGTTCCAAACGTTGGTTTGCATGGATATTTCCTTCCCCTCCCTGGCCATTTGGATTGACAGCTTGTCACAGGCTACTGCTTGGGCCTCTCTCTTTTGGTTTCAGCCAGAGGACAGTCTGAGTGCTTGACAAGTGAATGCCATTGGGATTGAAGTAAAATATTCCTAGCTGCCTTTTAGTGGAGATTCCTGTAACCATCTGCTTCTCACCCTTTGGATCGCTACCACCTTGTACAAACCCTCCCATTTCTCTCTAGGATTCTAGCTAGAGCAATCCTAGTGATCTCCTTACATTTATTCCTGTCCCTTAAACACACATTGCTAAGTTTTTCAGCAGCTTTCCATTGCACATTTAATAAAACCCAGACATGTTATCGTGGCTTTTGAGGCTCTGATCTGGCCCCTGCCTACTTCTCCAGGGTTTTCTTGTATCTCCCTTTCCCCCGATCCTATGCTCTATTCACACGGACCACCTTTCAATTCCATGGATATACCGTCTTTTTTCTTCCATTATGGGCTTTTACATGGGGTTCCCTTTACCTGGAATGCTCCTTCTGCCTTGCTCTTTGCCTAGATGGCCCCTTCCCATCTTTAGACTTTAAATATTATAGGCTTACATATCCTAGAGTCCCTATTATCATTGTATGACCTTGTGCTATTTACTTTATAGAACCGATCACAATTTGTAATTATATATTTGTTTATTTTCTGTCACCCCCTGCCTCCCCATTTCTCCTTGCTTCCTCCTAGCTCCTGATCCTCGATCAGGCCAGGGTCTTTTCCTCTCTGATCTCCAATATATCCCCAGCTCCAAGGTCAGCTCCTGGTGCATGATGATGATTCAACCTATACTTGTCGAAAGAATGAATAACTGAATGGGTGAATGACTTCAGTGGCATATTTATCTCCAGCCGTCCATCAACTTGAATACATACAAGATTCATTCTTGAGTTATACACTTTAAGTTTTAGGAGGCACTTTAAAGATAGTATGGTCTTACTGAAGTAAGCATCCCCTTTGCTTTCTCTATTCTCCATATCCCAACAAGATGGAGTTTTACCAGAATCTCATCACAATGTAAATGCAGGCCCAGACTGTCCTGGTTGAATTACAAATTTTCCACTTAGATTTATATTGCTTTTATTTTTAACACTGAGAATATTTTTTAAAAGGGCCCTTTTTTGACTGCTTTAGTGTCTTATCTAGATGAAAAAAGGAAAAAGAATTTGAAGTTTTTAGCACCATTCCTCACTCTAACCTCAAAAAAAAGGATTCAGATGGTTTTGTTTTGTTTTGTTTTTGTTTTCGTTGTTGTTTTGTTTTGGGTATATTTAATTTCCCTGCAACCCTACCCCAAATCACAGAATGGAGAGAGCTAATGTTAATCAAACGGATGCTTTCAAGTATAATCTCTGAACTGGAAAATCTGTATTAGTTTCCTAGGGCTGATGTAAGAAAGTATCACAAGCTGGGTGGCTTAAAACATCAGTAATTTATTCTCTCAAAGTTCTAGAGGCTGAAGGTCTGAAATCAAGGTGTCAACCATGTTGGTTCCTTCTAGAGGCTCAGAGAGAGAATCTGTTCCATGCTTCCCTTTTAACTTCTGGAAGCTGCTGGCAATTATTGGTATTGCTTAGCTTGTAGATATATTATTCCAGCCTCTGCCTGTCTTCATATGGCCTTCTTTTCTCTGTGTCTCTTTGTCCACGTCTCAAACTCCCCTTTCCCTTCTCTTAGAAGGACACAAGTCATTGGATTTAGGTCCCCTCCTAATTCCAGGGTGATCTCAACCTGAGATCCTTAACTTAATTAGATCAGCAAAGACCCTATTTCCATTAGGTCACATTCACAGGGATTATGACTTGGACATATCTTTTGGGGGACACAAGACTGGGCAGTGAGATGCAGAGAGGCAGAGTGACTTGCCAAAGACATACAGCTACTTATTGATGAAATCAGAACTACAACTCAGATGTTTTGGTCCTAAGTGAATGCGCTTTTACTTTATTATCTCTCAAAAGAAGGAACTCTTGGCTTCTAAAGCATTGGTTACATATGTCTTTTTTTTTTTCTTTCTGCATTAAAGCCGCTTTTATGACCTGGAAATTGACTGGGCAAGCTTCTCTAGCTCAAACCACATGAATCAGTCTAGTCCAAATAATAATCACATTGGTTTGTTCAGGTGATGTTTCTCTCAGCTTGGAAAAGACGATAAAGGATCACAAAAAATCCTTTATAATCAGCTGAGCTGATTATAACTATCTGGGCTAATTGTATTTGTTGATGTTCCATGGCAGCCATTCAAGC
Organism: Pteropus alecto; assembly: GCF_000325575.1. Taxonomy (NCBI): domain Eukaryota; kingdom Metazoa; phylum Chordata; class Mammalia; order Chiroptera; family Pteropodidae; genus Pteropus; species Pteropus alecto. Next base: position 9,556,893 of record NW_006431920.1, on the reverse strand, counting down.
TTTTGTAAATTTAATTTCCCCAACTTTGTCTTTGACCGCTTGGGCTAGAAGCATTTGGTGCTTTTAGCTAGAGCCCAGTGAATAGCAGTGGTCCCTGGTCATGTTCTGTCCTGACACACACCTCAGATGATGGTCATACGCCAGATACATGCTAGTGAGTCCACTCAGATTTTCATAGAATCCAAACCATTTTATAGGAAAATAAAGTAAATCACACTGCAACTGTTTCCTTTTTCTCATTAAAATGAACATTTTTTTTTGGTGGGGCAGGCGTATGAGGGAACTTGATAACATAAAAGCATTTTACAAGCATGTGAGTAATGAAATCTATCTTTTAAAGATGTAATGTGTTTTATAGGCTTTCTTAATCTATCCTTGCCTTCCTTCTTTATGAAATTTAGCAATGATTAAATTAAAAATGAAGGTTATAATAAAATAAAACCTCACAAGCACCACGTTAATTTATAATTGCCAAAATAATTAATGGCACATCCCTAATTGGCATTCACAACTCCTGTGGCCTAGATAGGGCAGGTATGAGCATCCGCAAATACCTTTTATCTAGAGGCTATATCATCCTTTCCTCTCCACTCAGGAGAATATTTGGAAAGCAAATGACTAAATAGATAACTACAAGTAATACATTCTTAAACTGTAAAGCTAAAGCTCATCATTACATGGCTATATTATAGAAAACTAACTTGAGATTCCTTTAATTTCAAGGATTCACCAAACTTAGCACATTAACATCCTCAGACCGACATCCCTTATGGTTGCAAGAGAGTTGTAGCTTCGTGCATGGGACATCCAAGCATGAGGATATCCAGCAAGGGGAGGAAAAATCTCTTTCTTGTGTCTTTTTTTCCCTCCCTAATTCAAGAAATGTTTCCTAGAAGTGCCCAGCAAACCTCCCCTCCCATTTGATTAGTAGGTTTGGGTCACATTTGTATCCTAGACCAATCCGTGGTAAGGAAACAGAAATATCACCAATAGTTTTGCTAATCACATAATCTGTGTAGGGGTATAGGTTACCCAAACAAAATTTGGATTCTTTTCCAAAGGAATAAGGGAGTGTATTAGGACCATTTTGTTTACAAGCGTCAGGACATCCAAATAAAAATGGCCTAAACAATAATGAAAATTTCATTATCCCACATAACAAGAAGACCAGCAGTGGGTGGTTCCAGAGTTGGTGGGTTCAGAAGCTCAGGGGTGTCAGGCTCCTATTGGCCCTTCCATGTTTCTCTTGGCTTTATCAATGTGATCGATTTCAATAAGGCGACCACAGCTAAAAGCACTGTCCACATTCAGATGCGGAAAGAGGGCAAAGTCCCTGGCGTTCATCCTTCTGTTAGAACACTGGAAGCTTTCCCAGTGACCCACAGCAGTCTTGTTTTTATATCTTATGGGCCAAGCTTGTGCCCTGGGCCTGGGCCTAAATCTGTCACTGGAATGTGAATGGGATCAACATGATTGACTTAAACAAATCAGCATTTAACAAGGGGGAGCCTCCTTGGCTGAGGACAAAGGGGAACATCTGGAGAATATGCAGGCATCTGCCAGCAAAGAAAGAAGGGGCTGGGAAGACTTAGGGAGCCCCTACATGAGAGTCTTTATTTCTCTAGTTGGAAGAATTGAATGGTATACCTAATATAAAATGAGGAGTGTTGAGGTTTGATGAGAAAGATATAAGAAAGATATAGAATATTGTCTAACTCATGGGAGCAGCAACCGGCAGTGCTGTTTTCAGGAGCTGTTCTTTGGGCTAGAAGTAGAGAAGAGTGGGGATTCTTTAGGAAATCTGAGTTCCTGAGATGGCTGCTCATGAGAGCTCCCCTGGGGGAACCCTTGCTTTAGGGGACTAGCAGTGGCACAGACTTCCTCCTCTCCTCCAACTCCCGAGTTACAGCCAGGAAGAAAGGGAGATTCATCTCCCACTCCCCAGTGCTACCAGTGCCAGGACTTTCCTTTCTCATTCCCTCCAAGTGTTGTCCAGAAATCCCTCTGGGGCCTGCAGGTCTCCTTCCTCCTTCACTTTTCCAGAAGACACTACTGAAAAGTAGCCAAAGCAAGCAGGAGGACTGTAGACGATATGTTTTCGTCAGGATATCAGAGAGCTGTGCTCTTTTTCACTTCCTGGGACTCAAATCTTAGAAGCATCCAACTTTCCTCAGGTCTCAGCTCCATCCCCTTCTAGTTTCTTAGCTAACTTCGCTTCCTAGCTTTGTTCCTGGCTGGCCCGCGTGCAGAGGTGGGGCAAAGCCTTGTCACTGAGGAGTGGAAAGGCCCTGAAGAAGTCTTCTGACAATCAGGTTCTCCATTTCTAAAGTCAGGATAATTATGCTCGCCTTGAAAGAGCAGTGCACGCCCTACAAGGAAGGCCTGTGTGCTGTGCCCGTCTTCCTTTTCCCTCCTCTGCAGCTTTGCTTTCTCTCATTTGTGTTTTATAATCTGCTCGTTTGTTTGGTTGTTTACTTCTTTATTATGGCAGTGAACGCTGGGCCCCCTTTATCCTATTGGGGGCGAGGAGGTTTCAAAAACAACTCCTCTGGATTCATCCTTCATTAATATTCACCCAGTCGTGCAAACGGCTCTGGAGGCCTCTCCTTGTAGGATGCTTTAATGTGGCAGTTATGAAAGCAGTGCAGACCAAGCTTGATTAGCATAACAATGAAGCTTCTGCTGTATCCTCAAAGGAAGTAGCTGGAGTGGTCACAGAGCCTTTAACAAGTAGTGCTTTAGGATGAAAAAGGAAGGGGTTGGGGTGGGGAATGATAGATAGCAAATGTGTACTATGAGAGGGGGGATGAGAAGGGGTGGGAACTAGCAGGGGAAGTGGGAAGGGAGCTTATTTGCTTTTCTTCTGCATCGTTCCCAAGAAATGTCCTCTGCAACTACAGAACTTCCTTTGGTAGTGGCCCTTTAGAAATGCATTACTGTCTACATTTCCAGAAAATTTAACATTAGTGTCTCTTTTGTCTGTAGAAGGAGAAAAACCAAAACAACAACAACAACAAAAAACAACACCCCACAAACCCAGTCCACAACAGTAGTAATTACTTTCAGGTGTTCAATAACCCCTGAAAATAGGGTGGATGGGCATACGATCTACCTTTCACAGTTGGAAACCCATCCATCCATCCATCCATCCATCCATCCATCCATCCATCCATCCATCCATCCATCCATCTTCTATCTTGCTCTAGAAATGATTTAAGGCTGTTTCCAGATGAAGTATCCAAGGTCTCAGTGCTAGGAAGATTTGAACTCAGATCTGCTGTCACTCTTCCCCCACACGGTGATTCTCTGTAATCACTAAGATCCAAACCAAGAACCTTAAGTCCTAACTCTTTCAATTAACAGGTCCAGCTGGATTTTTGTAGCTGATCCACACTTATTCCCTCCTAGTTTCTTTCTCAGCAGAGGGACCCTAACATGAGTGTGGAGTGTGCCTCTACAGAGCCATTTAATTGTCTGTTGGCCCACTTTAGGCCAGTGCAATAACTTTAATTTACACATATAAGCTATCGGCTATTCTGTTGGATTTCTTAAAAACAAGGATCAGCTGTTCTCTCATTACACAGACATGGAAAACAGCAGGAAAGCTGAGGCACACTTAGGCTTTCTCAAGCCATGTAAAATCGAGCACTTAGTGAAAGGAGTAGTCTGGATGATTCAAGAAAATCTCCTCCATCCCCACCCCCTGCCCTGCCTTCACCAGCACACACATATAGAGCAGGAAGAAAGAAAAGCTATTGAAAACAAGAACTGGTTTAGAGCAACTGTTTGCTATACTAGGCTGGTGGCAGAATTCACTTCCTTTCCCCCAAAAGATGATTTGAAAAGGTGGTGAGACAAAGGGAGATCAGTATTACCTGGCCTCATAAAGGTGAGAGAAAGAAAAATGAATGACATGGAGGGCAGGGTGGGGAGGAGACGATGAGAGACAGAAGCCATTTGGTGGGGGAGGGGCGGTGAGATGCTGAGGAAGACAGGTGTCCAGTGAGGGACTCTCTGGGGCGCGGGGGTAATGGCCCAGGAGTTCTATTTTTAAGTTGTTTGTGGTGCTGTGATATAACTCCCTGTGGAAGCCCCGACCTTTAGTAAAAAGTCTGTTTGCAGTATGCAACAGCTTTCGTGTGTGCGTGGGGGGAGGTGAGGGTGGGGGAGTGCTTTGGAGATTTAACAGGAAAGGGGCCGCACCTCACATTCAGCCTGGTACCTCACAGAGAGAAGAGAATGACGGCTGAAGGGGAGATATGACAATTTGAGAGATCACCAGGAACAGGAAATCTCAGTGAGAGTTGACCACACAAGATCCCTGGGAATCAGGTAAAAATCTTTCAATGTGTAAGATGGGGCTGAGTAAGATTTCCTCCCAGATTTAAAAGAAATGAAACCCCAGAGGTTTACCTAGACAGAATATATTTGCTTTCATTCTCTTGAAGTTTTGATAGAAGTCTGAGTGATCAATTCAGCAATTATGATTATTGCTTCAGATTTTGACATCCTTTTGCAGAGTTTGCTGTCCATAATTGGTTTCCAGAGATGTCACATTCATATAGTTCTTTATAGCTTATAAGCACTTCGTGTCATTTCACTTAATCTTCATAACCACCTGGGGAGGGGGGCTGAGAACCCAAATCACCCCGGAAGCATTAATCTATTGCCATTAACTTCGAATTTGCTGTCATGAAACTACTTAACTAGTTGTATCTGCAAAACAATACTCAACCCAGTGTCTATACAGGAAAGAACATCCTAACACTGAAAGGCTCTTGGTTTTTGGAGGTGGGGGTAAGGGGTAGAGTTTGCAGCTATAGAGCAACTTCTCTTCCAGATGCTTTTATAGTTTTAATACAAGCTAAGAAGGATTACTACATGCAATCCTATTGAAGCTGTGACCACATATGGTCCAGTCTCAAAGCTATAGTCAAAGAAATAACCCAGGAATCAAAGGCAATTTAATAATATCTCTAATTTTTGTAACTTTCAAATATCATGAATTGGATACAAAGTTTGCAGCACTATGTCTAAAACTGCTTTTCTATTTGATTAATTCTCTCGCATTCCCTTGATTACACAGAGTGGTTATCCTTTACACTTTCTGAAAAAAATCACTCTCTTCAGGTCTCGCCTGGGTGGTGTCTTTGTCCTTCTATCCGTTGCTATCCCGTTTTGTAGAACTGAGTCAGGGAAGTCAGCATATGCTGTTGTGGTCCAGGGGAAAGAGAAAGACTAAGAATACATTTACATAAACATTTCAGGGTTGTAATAAATGTTAAAGTTAATCTGGCAATATGTGTGATTATTGTTTTGTATATTAATTAGGCAATAAATGGTAATGGTTTATGCAAATGATAGTGCTTATTATTTATTTTTAAGGAAGAAACTGTATTTTTACAGTTGTTCTCTTCTGGCTTTGCAAGTGCTTTAGTGTTTATAAATAATGACCATCCTTTGACTCTGCCTGATACCACAACACAGTTTTATTCTCATTGGAGGAACCCCAGACCGGACATTACTCACTGACACAGACTTGTCAAAAGACAAATACTTAAATCTGCTTCCTTAGAAATATTAGTTTCAATAATTCTCCTATTCCTTTATGACTTAAGGTTGTAGGTTCTTAAGAAAACATTTTTTTTTTCTTCTAGAATATCTTAAAGTAATTAAAGCTGGCTTGCTTTCAACATGTTTTATAGTCCCCTGAGTTGCCACCCCCTATTTGCTAAAATTCACTATTTGCTAAAATTATTTCACTATTCTGAGCATTCCATTTTCTGAGTTCAAGGAGTGATAACACTTTGACTGAAGTCATTCTCACATCTCCAGGGAAAAGCTGAGTGGGAAGGTGTTTTAGGTGCTAAAAGGGTTTAGAGGGACGCTCACGTCTGGCCTTCTAAGAACTGAGAATCCAGGCTTTTGTTGGCCTCCTAGGCATGAAAGGACCTGACTGCCACATTAGGTTGTACAGGTGATGGGATCAAGATGATGGGCAATGAAAGGGAGCAGAAATGCCACCCCAAAATATGTCTCTTTGGCAGAAGGATTATCTTCAGCTGGTTATTTTTAAGAAACAGCAGACTCAGGAGAAGCTCTGAAAACCAAGTAAAAGCTACCCTTTTGTAAGAGAGATTTACATTTCTGAGGAAATCTTTATTTGTAAGGTGTCTTCTTCTCTGTACCAGGAAGAGGATGACTAAATCTCTAGAAACTCTAGTCAATGGTGAAGGCAAGGCCTTAAACCTGTATAACGACCACACCCACGTTCACTGTGCTTTGCCTGATAACCTCCCACAACTGCCCCATCCCTGAATGTCTTCTGTTGTTTTTAGTTGGAGATGGTATTTAAGGTGGTGGCTTGGTTCATTTTGGGGAATTACCTAGTTTTTCTGGGTCTCTCTCATGTGTATAGGAGGTATACATGTTATTAAACTTCTGTTTGTTTTTCTCCTGTTTATCCAACTTTTTATTACAGGCAATAGGAGGTATACATGTTATTAAACTTCTGTTTGTTATTCTCCTGTTTATCCAACTTTTTATTACAGGCAGGTCTCAGCCAAGAACCTAGAAGGGTAGAGGGAAAATTATTTTTCTTCGCCTACAGCAGGTAAAGAGAGAGAATTTGGGTGGCATTTTCTATAGCTTGTAAGAGAGACTTCTGCTAAGGCATTTAGAAGCTGACTATGGGTGTCTTGAAGCCTTGGGGACTGCTCTTCTCCTGAGCTGTAGTCAGAGGAGCTTGTAGTTCCCTTCCAGGTTAGGGGTGTTATCCATTTACCACGATATTTTGGGGCTTTGAGTCCCATAATTTTCCATCTCCTGAAGACAAAAGAGAAGGGAAAACAGTTGAAATTCTTACTTGAGGCCCAGTCTGGCTGCGATTTTCTTCTTTTCTTTTCTATCTTTAGTTCTTTGTTCTCCGGCAGTGATCTGAGGCTGACTTTTCTCCCACAACCTCTTCCTCTTCCAAGTTGCTATTTAAAGTCCAAGGGCTTCTGGACACTCTTCTCTGCCTCTGAGCTGCAGGGGTCACAGGGGCAAATGCTCACTGTCACTCTTCTCGATGAGGTGGAGCAGGTTCTCTCCTCCAGAGCCTCAGAGCCAGGGCTGATAAGCAGCTGCGCCACTTGTTTTTTGCCAGAATGGCCCCTCATCCTCCCTGGAGTGAAACACCTGCACCTTGGTGGGCAGCAAGCGGAGGAGACATAGGAGGGAGAAACTGCTGGAGTCTGCACTAGTCAATTAATTAACCAAGGGGAGGAGGAGTTCTTGAACTTGATATGCAAACTTATGCAAAATCATATGTAGATTATCCTGGGTTCAGAATTAAGAGTTGTGGAGGTCTG
>NW_006431920.1:9542313-9549500 GCF_000325575.1 Pteropus alecto | reverse complement strand
CACATAGAGAACAAGAAGTAGAAATATTTTGAGTTAAACAGTTAAGTCTTTCATAATTCACACCCACAATAATAACCACCATTTACAATTTGGTGACTATAAATAAGGCTCATTCCACCTACCTGTTCAGCTGTATCACTCTGTTCTCCAGAAATTCTGATTTCGAGGGCTCTAACTGACCTCTCACTCATGCTGGACCAGTATATTCAGTGGGTTCAGGCCACTATGTATTTCCATCTCTGAGTTTTGCTTAAACCTTTACAAGATATCAAAAAGCCATGCAATGTGTACTAGACTTGAGTTTGAATCCTAATCCTGAGCAGTTACAAAACTTTAAGGAGCCTTAGTTTCCCCTTCTGTGAAATGGGGCCAATAATATCAACCCTCTCGTGGCTTTCAGGGACTATTAAATGAGATATTTGGATCATATAGTATGTTGCACATAGTAATCTCTGATTATATCCAATTCTGATGCAAATTTTAAGGCTCAGCTTGAGTCCTACTTCCTTCAGGAAAGTTTTCATTTTTACCACAGCTGGAAGTAATCTCTGCATACTTTTGAGGTATTTCTTAGCTGTGCAGTTCATATAGAAATTAAAAACGCATTGCTTATGACTTGTCCTTTGCTGTTGCTTATTAATTAACCTGTGCTGTTATTTAATTAACTCTTCATTTCTTTAGTTTTTGTCTTCCAAACTTGACTTTAAGCTCATTGAGGACGGAAACCATGTTTTATGTTTTATAGCCTCTCAGGGTATCAGAACAGTACATTGCAACAAATACTTGGTCAAGTTCCTCTCCATAGATTAAGATCCAGGAACAAAAAATATAAGCATATATAAGCACTCTTAAGGGGTCACCTAGACCATGGAATATGTTTCTTCCCACAAGAAGCTTATACTCCAACAAGATACCCCCCACCTCCCTTGTGCTCATGCAAGTGTTTCTCATCTTGCATACTCTACCTTTTTTTGATGAGGAAACTCCTATGTTAGCCCCCAGTTTTTAGCAGAAGTTAATAGCAGTAGGCACAAAACCCTTGGAAAAACAGACGAAGGGGTGGAAAGTCTCCTTAATTAGATCCTGCTTGTTGAAAAGAGTGCCATCAGGAACAGGACTTAACATGACTGACACCTTTTCCTGGATCTTACCAAGCCTTGAGAGAACCAGCTGTGACGTCACCCACTGTAGCCACAGTCTGAGCTGCAGGTCCCAGGTTGCAGGGTTGGTGCACTGTCATTACAGGGTTCCTACATTTCCCTGGACTAAACTAGATGATTTCAGTTGTAAAGGTCAGGAAGTGACTTACCCAGTGCAGTAACTCAATGTGCTGCTTAGAGCTCTGGAGAAATCTTAGAGAACAGGTGAGAAGGTTTATGCAAAATTGTTCAGTGTTTTAAAACACATGGCTGCAGACACACAGACACACACACAAATTTTCCCTTTAACCACACTAATACAAACGGGCTTATCTTGTGGTGAAAGTAATACATTCTGCATTTGGGGTCATGCTTATTGGACGAGGCTCCTATTTTTCATAAAAGTTCCAACGTGAGAGCAGAAAATGTAAACAATGATAAGAGTTTCATCTTTCTCCCAGGGTCATTGTGAGGATGAAAAAAATCTCCCAGAACCTTGGTTTTGCAGCCCTGATTAAAAAACAAAACAAAACACAGCAAAAAATTAAAAAACAAAACACAAAAACAAAAACCACTGAATGTAAGCACAGGTTCAGAAAACCCTGAATTTTCCTTTTGGATGATATTGTTAGTACTAAACACTCCAAGTGCATTCGTTATATCTGCATATAAATATGGGTTTGTCTGAGGATCTGGGTGCTCACAAGAATCCAGATCAAATCAAAAAGCCATATTGATAAACCTGATGTCTTCCATACTTGCCCTTAGATGGGCTGCATCCTCTGTTCCCATCCTGAATGGGCATTTGGCACCCACTCTCTGAGCTCCTCCTTTTACTCTTTCTCATGCTTCTCTTTTTCTATTTCATCTTTCTCCTTCCACCTCTCCCTACCCCACCTATTTTCACGCCTTTTCCTTCCTTCACCTTGATCTTGACTTTTTTTTTTTCCCAGTAGAATATCATTAAGTTATGCGTTAAGTAAGTGATACCTGTCAGGCTCCTTATTGCTCAGAAGTACCCTCTGGGTATAAATAAACAGGTTTCAAACAGAACAGAGGTTTCGCAAGAGAAAATACAAGCGAAAAACAATCATGACATCTAGAAAACGAACTACACACACATTTCTCCTCCAGTGCACTTATGGAAAGGAGGATTTTTTGGTGATTAAAACTTCAGTGGGCAGTTTCAGACTTTCATAAGGGGTGGGCAGGGAAGGAACGCGTGGACTATTTCACCCTTTTCTGATGGCTGAACTCACAGAAGAGCTGGGGAAGAGGAGACATTGGGTCTGGGTCCAGGAGGAGGCCCCAGAGATCAACAGATTCTTTTTTCTGCCATAAAATGGAATTGTTCAGTTTTTCTGATCTTAGTGGGAATGTGGGTCCAAAACAACTTGATTCGTCATTGTCAGAAGTGGAACTCTAGTAGGCATACGTTGTTGTCTCAGTTATTACTCACAACTCTATAAGAGAAGTATTTTATTATTATTATTTCTTTTATAGGGAAGGACAGTACTTGGAGATGGCTAGGTAAATTGCTAATTTCACTTGATTAGGAAGGGCTCAGGCTGGAAACTGAACCCTTTACTGAGAGGCTCTTCTTAAACTGTTTTAAAACATACTGCCTCTGTATCCTGCAATTAACACGGGTTGTTTGCATTTATTTTACATTTATTTTACTTTTCCCCTTCATTCATACCAATATTACTTGTCTTGTCCATGATGTTTAAATTATGTTTATCCTTCAAGACTAAACAGATGCCAGATAAAATTTTTCAGTGATCACGACTTCTCCCTTTTTGCTTTTCTATCTTGTTCTTCCCTTCCTCCTTCTTTCGCTCCCTCCCTTCCCTCCTTCTAGCATATGGTAGCTTCAATTCTGTAGGTATAAGTCATATCCCTATATTGGGGGGTTAGCTTTATCTTGACTAGAAAAACATTGTTTCATGCTTCCATCCTAGATCCTGCTAGAGTCCGGAGCTCTACCCAGTATTTCTGCAAATTCCCAAAGGGCTGTTAAAAACAAGACAACAGGCCAAAAATGGAGTTGCTAATACTAAGCATCACATCACCAAACTGAGACTTAATTATAGGTTTGGCTCTCCCAGAAATAGAATCTTAAACCAGTCAGTGAGGAATCACTCGAACAGCACTGGTTAGGTCACCTGCCTACTAGACCCCTGCCATCCCCAAAAGATGCCTAGTATAACTTCCTTGCCTCTGCTCCCTTCTGCCTGTAAAGGTCTTTCCTTTTGTACAGCTCTCCAACTATCTGCTAGATTGGATGCTGCCCAATTTGAATTGATTGTTGCTCAGATAAACTTAACATTTTTAATATGCCTCAGTTTATCTTTTCACAGGGATTATGTTCTTGTGGTTGTCTGTATCTCTGATTTCCTGTTCCTGTTGAAATTCTTGCTCTTGTGCATGTCTTGCCTCCTTTATCCTTTTTAACTGCCCTACATCATCTTAAACACAGCATGCAGCCCCCACGCCTTTTCACAAAGCTCCTCCCACCCAAGGCTCTGGCAGATGGCAGATGTTACCGAAGGTTTGGGATCATGTTGCAGAACTACAGATGTTTTATTGACTGTTACATACTTTTGTCCCCAAATTTCTTGACCCTTTCTCTCATGGTACTTTCTCTCTAACCTGCTAAATCTCCAGACTCTTCCATTTTATTTCCCCCTTCCTTAACGTTTTTCTCCTTTTCATGTTCCCCAAATCTTTTCCTTCAGTTACCAGTAAGTGGACACCGATAATCTCTCCAATTCTTTTAACTTATCTAGCCAGAACAGTTTACTTTCTCTTTGTCTAAATCTTTTCCAGGGCTTCATCTCCCATAATCAAATATTTTGATATGTTTTCTTAACAAAAGAAAAGTTTTCTAAGAGAAATCCTGTCTTTCTTCTAAATTTCCTGGCTCAAAATGCACTTCACTTATAAAAATAACAATTTTTTTTTCTTCTTACATCATCTGTACGAGACCCGTATCTATGCTATATTTTTATTTTATTTTCTGTTGGCCTCTAAAACATCAGATGACTTGATGGTATAAGCTTCTTATCTTTATTCAATTGGTATTTAACCCTTCTTTGTGCATTATTGTGTTTTTCTTTTTAAAATCAAATGACTGTTCTATCTTTAACAGGATAAGTGCATATAGTCACTTTTCTCTTAATATTAGGTTGAAATCTACACCATTCATCTTAAAGGTAACTCCAAAGTGAAACTATGAACTGAAACAATCATGTTTCATAGTCCTTTTTAGTCATTTGCACCCTATATTATGCACCCCCCAAGTATGGGAGAGATTACAGTGGAAAATAAATCAGTGTTATCTGATTTAAGCCCACTTGGAGTTCAGAACAGGGGTACATCTCCTTATCTTCCTCATGAGGTCGTTGATTTTCAGTTCATACGGATATATCTTGGATGAGCATATGCAGTCTCTTCTTCTCTCTCTGGTCTTTTTGCCTTTTCTCTGTATTTTCCTCATGCCCCACTCCCAAATTCTCTCCCTCCCCAGGGTCTTGGTGTCATCGTGGTTTACCAGGCAAGGTTAAGGCCCTTGGGATCATGTTCCTGGCTCCATCCTGGTGGTTATGGCTCCTTGGAGTCTACTAGGCTAAGGAAGGGAAAGAACCAAGTCAGTGAAAGGGACAGAAAACCTCCTCCAGGCTTGCACTCACTCATAAATGATGTGAGTTTGTAGGTGGGTTGTAGTGGACTCAGGGAAGAGGTGATAAGAAAGCCAAGATCTGCCTTTCTAAGGGCTTTGTCCACTGGAGGAGCTCAGAGTCTGGTTGGTATCAAGAATATTTATTTTGGAGCTATGTGGAGTAGTGATCTTATGCACTTACTGGGGTGTTTACATTCATCAAACTCCAGTTTTTGTAATATCTTAACACATTTCCTCTCTATGCTGGTAATTACTGTGTAGGATCCTAATTTTGCTTAGTGTCCAGACTGGCTTCTTCCCTTGGGCAGTGTCTATGTTTGCTATAATTGGATGATGCCACACAACCCACTGCCGTCGCCAGATTTCATTATGACTTGGCGTCTTCTGTATTAATTTCTCAACTGTGGGGCTGTTTCAGAGCAAGTGAGGCCAATTTCCTTTTTAATAGCACAAATCTGGAGGCCCAATTTGAGCTGTGAGCTAAGTGGGCGCATTTGTGCAGCTCTGATTGACGGACAGTGCACTCTTTGTTTGATTTGATTTTTTTTTTTTTTAAATGAGAGCTTGATCCTGAGAGACAGCTGGCATTCACTGGAAGCCAGAGAACCCATCCTTGGAAAGCCAAAAAATACATTTGGGCAGCTGGTTTTATCCAGAATTATTTCTTGTTGGGGACTGAGACCAAAGGCCTGCTGTGCTCAGAGTGAGGGCTGCTCCTCTGGGGTGGGCAGCTCCCCCCGTAGCTGGCCCAGGAGACTTTCACTGTCTGGTCCCTGGAGGAATTTGGAGTCAGAAGGATGTAGGGGGTTAGGAACAGATAAAAGACAAAATGCCCAGTTACATTGTAATTCTAAATAAATAATTTCTAGTATAAATATGTCCCTCATAATTTCTTGGAAATACTGCATGGGACACATGTATACTAAAGCATCATTCATTTTTTACCTGAAATTTAAATTTAACTGGGTGTCCTGTATTTTCATTTGCTAGCTCTGGCAATCATAGATATATATGAAAAGATAAGGGTGGTTGTGATTCCTGTAAAAAAGTCCAGAAGATGAAGAAATCAAATCTAAGATAAGGAAGAAAGAAGGGCAAAATGAATCATTTGAAAAGGAAGGGTTCACCAATGGAAAACTTGTTTCATTGGCACAAAAAGAAAATTAAAAAAAAAAAAAAAATTTCATGGGAACCATAATTGCTATTTTAGGCTCCTTAGCAACAGGAAAATGGGGGGCATGAGTTTCTTAAAGATTCATATCCTCATGAATGAATGCATGGCTGGAGGGCCTGTTAAAACAAACTACTAGGTTGCATCCTGAGTTTCTGACTCAGCAGGTCTGGGATGGGGCCTGAAATTTTGCATTGATAGCAAGTTCCCAGCGATGCTGATGCCTCTGGTCTGGGTACCACACTTTGAGAATCAAAAATTTAAATCTGAGACATCTAATATGGTAGTCACTAGCACTTGAACTATGTCTAGTCTCAATTGAGATGTGTTTCAAGTGTAAATACACACCTGATTTTGAAGACTTAATATAAAAAATGGATGTATGATATCTTATTAGTAATTTTAAAATATTGATTACATGTTGAAATAATAGTACTTTGGATATATTGGGGTAAATAAAATATATTACTAAAATTAATTTTACCTGTTTCTCTTTTTAAACTGTGGTTACTAGAAAATATAAAATTACATCTGTGACTCATATTTGTGGCTTTTATTGTATTTCTGTTGGACAGCGCTGTTTTAGGCTATCATTTGGGTCTGAATTTGGGCACCCCATGAATTAGTGAGAGGGAGATGGGGAAAATGCCTTTGATTTTTGTGATCTATTGAATTTAGTAGCCCGTCCAAAATTTTCTAAATTCTCTCACTTAGGTGTGCCTTTTGGGATTTCAAATGTGTTCCAGTGTCCTAGTGCTTGATGCAAGTAGGATTTAAGTTGGGCCCAGTCTGGGAAAGCAAGAACTTTTACTGGGGAGGTACAAGACACGACCAGGCTGCCACTCCCGGTCAGGAGATCTTCTCCTCCATCTTTAAAGGGGGGACACTCACAATGAGAAAGGTGACCATTTCTGTTTCTGCAGTTGTCTCCTTGCCTGCTTTGCTGTTTACCGACTTGGGAAGAGAACCGATGATGGCAAAATCTGTAAATAACCATGGGATGCACAGGCCGTAAGGAAGCCTCTTTTCTTCACTATTTTTTCTGTAGTCAAAGCTCATCAAGAAGCTTGGATCCGGGTCTGGGTTCTACAGCTGATGAGGCCATGTAGAATTTGGGCAAAGTTAGAAGAAAGCCCCAGAAAAGGTTAAAGCTTCAGAAAATTGAATTTCAGACAGAAAGTCAACGACTTGTACT
>NW_006431920.1:9526255-9542281 GCF_000325575.1 Pteropus alecto | reverse complement strand
AGAAGAAAAGCCTTCAGGTACCAGAAAAGTTACTCTACACCCTGGGGGTAATTGTTCTGTCTCCACCAAGAATAAAACTGGTGGAAAAACGTTTAAACTGCTACATGGGGGGTTTGATTTTCAAAGAAAGAAGAATTTCCTGACATTGAAAATAGTTTATCATTGGAGGAGTTTCTGATAATGTCTGCCCAGCCCTTTCCCTTAACTTTCTTGCTTAGACTGCAATAACATTCCCAGTTAGGGGATCAGGAATTATGCCCTGAGATGGAAGGGGAGGTTTAGCATCATTCTGGTGAGAGAAGAGGCCAGAAGGCATACCTGTGATGCCAGGCTGCTGGTTTTTGCCCAATTCCTGATTTCTCACCTGTGTAATCTTCCCTCTTGCCATTGATTTCAGTTGCTCAGGTTTTTACTTGAAAACATTTAGTTAGCTTAAGCATAAAAGAAATATATGAAAAAATCTTAAGCAGTGTTGAGCTGTATACAGCTCATACCGGTTCCCAAGAGCCAATTGTTAAATTTTCAGGAACTTTGTGAACTGGCCAGTGACACATTGGTAACTTGAAATTAGACATGGTAGGAGTATTTACACCATGGAAACTGGCAAACTATACAATTCAGAGCCCCCTGCCCCATCTCTCTCCTGATCCAGTTGTTGAACATTGAGCAGCATCTGGCTGGATGTTAGGTGGCATAGCAAATACTTTCTGTGCTTATGACCCATCTCCTTGAACTACTTCAGATTTCAGTTATGGCGATAGTGGTTGGTTCCATTGCATACAACTTGCATCTCCCTTCAAGTGTTCTATATCTCTATCTTCTTATCCTCTTTTCTGGTTCAGGACTTCTCCTGAAGACACAAAGTTCACTCAACTCTTACACAGGACAGCCTGGATGTATGGGGGAGTTACTGCTCCAGGTGCAAATCTAAACAAATAAGGACTGGAGCCAGAAGATAAATGCCTCAGACACTCATCCTTTGGAGAGAGAGAGAATTCTGCGTCGCATAATGCGTGACTCTTTAGTGGGTCCCTAGTAGGAATGAACCCCAGCTACACAAATGTACTGACTTTCCTCTTTGTTTTTTCTCTCCTTCTCTTCTGATTCTGGGATTGTCTCCCAAATAAACCACTTGCACCCCATATCCTTGCTTCAGGCTCTGCTTTTGAGGGAACTTAATTAAGATAAGTAGCTCAGAGAGTCTCTAGGAGAGCCAGAAAACTGGACTGGGAGGCCACGTAGCCAGATAAGTTGCTCTAAGCCATCACAGAGCTGGTACATTGGCAATACCACTGCTGCCTCCACTGGGACACAGACATGTCACTATTGACCCTGGGCACTGGACAGTACCGCTGGAAGCTCTGCCGCTCCCCTTTGGAAACTTGGCACAGTTGCCTCTTCTCTTGACAGAATGTTTCTTCAAGCCACTGACTCTGGACCAAAACCTGGAGTGAGTGTGTGTGTGTCTCATTGGTGGATCCTGGAACCCATGGTTTCTTTCTAGCTGTAGAAATGTTAATAAGTGTTTCAGTTAGTTACTGCTGTGTAACAAGCTATCCCAAAACTTAGTGGTTTAAGAAAACTATTTTATTTGTTCATGATTACCTATAACTAGCAGATTATGGACTGAGCTGAATAGATTTTTTTTTCCTCTCTCTCTTTTTTTTTTACTTTTCTCACCTGTGGCTGGGCCATCTGGCCACCCAGGACAGTCTTGATGATGTGATGACCTCACTTACATTACTGATAGTCGGTCCTGCAGGCTGGGCATCTCTTTTTTTTTTTGCATGGTCTTTCATCCTCAAGATTGCTTGTGTAGTTTCTCACATATGGCAGCACATGTTCTAAGAGGGTGATAGTGGAAGTCACAACATCTCTTGAGATGCAGGTTCCAAAATGCCAAAATATCACTTTTTTTTTTTTTGCATGGTCTTTCATCCTCAAGATTGCTTGTGTAGGATTCCTCACATGGCAGCACATGTTCTAAGAGGGTGATAGTGGAAGTCACAACATCTCTTGAGATGCAGGTTCCAAAATGCCAAAATATCACTTATGCCTAGACTCAAGGGATGGGGAAATAGATTCCAATTCACGATGGCAGGGCCAGCAAAGTCACATTGCAAAGGGAAGGGCAAGTGGGGATAAGAGGATTATCATGGCCATTTTGCTGAGAAGCTGACTCAGGAAATGTCTGACTTTTGCAGTGGGAGATGGAATTCATAAGGTGGGGAACTCCTCAGATCTGAAGAGATGTTTTAAGGTGCTGGATGGCTCAAATGAGCAACAAATGTTCACTCTAATTGACTTATTCCTGAGTTCAGTGATTACATCTTCTATTCCTTTTCCAAAAGCCCTTCCTGGGCCACTGACTTTCTAGGAAGACCCCTTCCTGGTTCCAGTCTCATAGGTGCATGGCCAGGAGGGCACTGGGCCTTAGCTTTGTGATCAATGTCACCCTGAATGGAGGCACCACAGGTGCTGGACAGGAGTAAAGTCTGAGGCTGGATTTAATCATTGAATAATTAAAGTGAGGGTTCTTAACAAGGCATCGTTTCAAAGAAACACACTGATTTGTATAAACATGTACTGTTTATCAACATTCATTAAGACAACAAAATTTTGAATACTGTGTAATTTTAGAATGTGATGAAGGCCTGAACCAGTAATAAATCTTGCTTTAATTAACTTTTCTCCAAGGAGAGTACGAGGATTAGCCAGGAAGAGGAAAGGAAATGAGGAGACGGGAAGCTAATGCTTATTGAGGAGCAGTGTCATGGTGGGCATTAGACCATCCTCGCCCATTTACACTTGCTCTAACCTTGCCTCACTCAACCTTTGAGATGGGGAAACCGAGGCTCAGAAAGTTTACATAAATGGATCAAGTTCATACAACTAACAACGACTAAATGACAATGTAAATACAGATTCAAGTTTGACTCCAAAACCTGTGATTTCTGCACCTATTGTGCTTTCTATCTGCATATGAGATTTCAGGATCTGCCAAAAGTTTTGAGGTGGCATATTCTGGTGTGCTCAATGTGCAGGGACTCATGCAGCAGAGTCAGAGCAGAACTGGATTTTGGAATCCTGATTCAGCTTCTTAGGAACTCTGATCATAATGAAGTCATTTAACTTCTTAGATCCCCAGTCCCCTCATGGGTAAAATGGGGATCATAATAGTATCTCTATACTGTTATTCAGCATTTAGCATGATGCCTATAGCTAGTAAATTAAGTAATATCAATTGTTATTGTTAATAACTATCTGCAATTGGTTTTTATTATAGAATATGTTTTATGCTCTGTCTATGTTGTTGAGTCAAATTGAACAAATACTGTAGGTTTACTTTGTGGGATAATCGCAAGTGGTGACTATGATACCATGGATGGGGTTACTGCATAGACAATCTGATTTGGTTATTAGGCGCTTTGATTCTTGTTGAAATAAATTGTAGAAAAACCGAAAGCACTGTTACAGCTGTTTAATGACATGTTCAGTAGAGATGTGATAATGACTGAATTGGATTAATTATGGGGTCCTTCACTGGATTGTTTAGTGGTAAATTTGCAGATATCTTTTCAGATAAGCCTACTTGCTAGATGAATGGTTTGAATTTCAAGTTTACCTGTAGCAGCCTAAGGGATGGAACAGTTCATTTCTGAAAAAGGACTTGTAAAAACAAATATCTTGGGTCTTCCAGGGCATGAAAGTTGATATTCTTAAAACTGCAAAGAAAGGAGAAGGGAGGGCTTGTGCATCACTGATTTATACTTATTTCTGTGTTTGCAAAATTCACACAGGGCCTGTGTGAAATTGTTCTGCATAATCGTAAAAGCCAACTTCTATTTAATGGTTACTGGTTTCTAGGCACCATGCTAAGTACTTTACATGCAATTTTTAAAATTTATTCCTTATATTAAACCTATGCCAGTAGATACCATTAGTTTGCCCATTTCTACACACAAGAAAATTGAGGCTCAGAGAGGCTATGTAAACTCATCCAAGAACAAACAGCTAGACAAGTGATAGGATGGGCGTAAACCCAGGCAGACTGACTGCAGAGCCCTTACTCTTAGCCTAACCAAAATTTGTGAATGAAAGCCCTTGTTGGCAAGGAGATTCCTGTTGGCTCTGGAATAGGAAAAGGTATTCAATGTGTATCAATCATAGTTTAATGTCTGTGCTTAAAAGTGGCCCCTTGCTTCCTTGCTCTTAAGAGGCCAGACTCCTGCTGGATACGAACAATGAGGCATGGAGCCGGATTGCTATTGGCAGTCATCCCACAAAGTGGAAGAGAGCTGGCCTTAGATTGAAGCCAGCGCTGTGAATAGTAGAGTGGAGAGATGGGAAATTCCTGGGTCTTTGACGACATCTCTGGACTGAGCTCTGCTTCTGAGCTTTGGCTAGTGTGATGGATTTCCTTATTGACTGAGGCAGAAATAGCCAGTTGCTTCTCCAATATCATGCTTCCTCTTTCCTTACTGGCCAAACCTCAGTTTTGCTCAGGATGGCCCTTGCCAGTTAAAAAACTATACTTCTCAGTCTCTTTTATATGGGGTTGGCCAAGTAGTTAAGTTCCAGCCAATGACATTAAAACAGAAATCTCCGCTGGGGAGTTCGAGGAAAGTTTTGCTTTCTAATAAAGGCACCATTCCTTCTTCCTTCCTGATACCTGGAATGCTGGTGGCTGGAGCTGGAGTAGACGTCCTGGTTGCAAGAGATTTGCAGAGACCTGGCACTGAGCTACCAACATAATGCTGGGAGGCCTTACCTTCTTGGTATGTGAGAATGAATACGACCCTAATATGCTTAAACCAGTATTTCCCAGTCTTTGTTATTTGCATACAAATGCAATTTCTAACTCAGAAATTGAAATCTTTCACTTACATGGATCCTTTCTGGGTATTCTGGTTATCTTTTGCTACATTACAAGCCATCCCAAAACTTAGTGACTTACAATTGTTTGATTATTTTTCATATGTCTGTGGGTCAGAAATTCAGACAAAGCATTTAGAGCTGCCCTGCCAACCACTGAAATGCAAGGGATAGTCTGTGCTTCTAAGAAGAGAGACCTGCCACCAGGTCCCAAATCCTTCTGTTGATTTTGAGTTTTGGTCATATTGAGGCATGAGGCAGAAAGATAACTTCAAACCAGAATAGAGGAGATGGCTGCTAATGTTTTGTGTCATGAGGAGATGATCTGGAGGCAGTCTGTTCCAGCTTCTGTCTCGGTCCTAGGCTGCAGAGAGGCTTAGGGAAAGCCAGAAGGTGGTCTGCGAGAGGGCCCCTTGCTTCCCCTGCATGAACAAGGGCAACTCATTGCTTATTTCTCTTGAGCTTGAAAGAGGGAAATAGATTTAATTTTAGAAAGATAGTCTAAGACCAGGATTGGCCCAGGGGCCGCATCATTGTGAGAGGTGGAGTGGAGTGGACAAGGAAAATCTCTCCAAAAGTGTGAACCCAGCGGCCTCTCTGTCCCCCACCAGAGATGCATTCCTTCAACCCTTTCAGTTTTTCCAGCTTTCAGAGTCTTCTGCTGAAATGAAACTACCTTAGAAAAAATTGATATTTTAAATCCGTGCCTCTCCAGTTGCCATGTGCCGTGATAGCAAGAGGGATGCAGAAGCCCACAAGATAAACGAGGCACAGAACCTGCCCCAGAAAACATCGCCATGTGAGAAATGCACAGTATTCTTTTCATATTAAAATTAATGCAGATGTGGCATGACACAGCACAGAAAATCGCATGAGTGCTTAAATCCATCTTTGAAGAAATCAGAATGCCAGGGACCCATGCCAGGGACCCATCCTTTGTGGTGAGGGGTATGCATTGTTCGGCTTATGCCATTACGAGCTATTACGTTTGAAATTAGTCTTCTACCGAGAGCAGGGCTTTGTGGAACCTTCCACAGACCACGCTGGCAGCGGAGACGTCTGGCTGAGAGTTGCCTAAGTGGGAGGAGCAGGGGAACGAGTCTTCCCTTTCCATTTCTGTGGTGAATTTCACTGGGTTTCTTAACGTCTGGTCCAGATTAGGATGATGTGTTGGTTTTCAAAAACCCAATTACCTGGTATTAACTGTTTGAATACACATATGGACAATACGCCTTTCGTTGGCTCATTCATCGCCTTACTTTCTGTCTTCCCCCTTTAGAATTTCAGAATCCATTGTCTGACCACTGACCTCCCCTTTGTCAGTTCCTTTTTGTATACTTGGGCTGTGTGGCCATTACCTGGGTGGCTGACCCCAGCTCATTAATTCTGATATTTTGACACCTCATTGATGCTGATTATGCTAATTGCAGGTACTGCTGCCGCCTTGGTTCTGTTTGTCCCACTTTGCTTTTTCAGCTGAAACCTCAGCGGGACTGGTTTTGTCATGTTGCTCATTTCCATTTTTCATTGCTTTTCATTATTTCTGTGGTAGACACAGTGGCAGGCTGAAAAAAAATGTGTCTTACTATTTTTAGCACAATATGGGAAAATTCAGAAGAAGAGAAGTAAGCATAATTTTTACTGAAACCTCTATTGTTCTTCGCTTTTCCTATGGTATTTATTTCTTTTTAAAAATAAGGCCTTTGGAGAGTCTTAAAAAATTTAAAAGCAAAACCTAACAAAACCAAATAAAAACGCCACACCTGCTCCAACATTCTCAAGCAAATGGTGCGAAAACAAAATGAAGCAATCACTCACTCCAACAGATTTCTCTACCTTCCTAGATACAGTAACTACTTGGTGACACATATGACCGTAGGAGAGAGAGGGGCCTTGGGGGTCTTGGAATAAAAGACAATGACAAACAATCTGAAACAACCTGGCTGACTGACAAGATGGAAGATAGGTCATTCTAGAATGGAAGTTGGCAGATATGATGTCATAGGGCAGAGCCATAGTGGGCAGTGGCTCCTAACTTTTATGAGTTTACAAGTTACTCTTTCGTCTTTTTATGTGAATAGAGTGTTGTGGGCTGCTGACATCCAGAGAGAGTAACCGGACATGTTGGTGTGAGGAGCTGAGGTGTGGACAGCGGGGGGCATGGTAGAAGTACTGAGCATTTTGTGTGGGGTCTCATGTGTCTTTTAGAACCAATGGACAAGGTGGAAAATGATGCGGGAAAGGGAGATTGGAGGCAGACAAAGGAAGGCCCTGCATGCCACACCAGCTTTGCAATGGTTCCCACGTTGTGGTGACACTTGTGTCAGGATCCCAGCAAGTTCATGTTAGGATTAATTGATGAGAGTTCAATAATCCATTCGGGGTTAGTGC
Source organism: Pteropus alecto (assembly GCF_000325575.1). NCBI lineage: Eukaryota > Metazoa > Chordata > Mammalia > Chiroptera > Pteropodidae > Pteropus > Pteropus alecto. Next base: position 9,535,015 of record NW_006431920.1, on the reverse strand, counting down.
CATCCCCTTGGCTTAGTAAGAGAGGGCTTGGATATCACCTGCGGGCCTGACAGAGAGGGGAGGGTGCGGTTGCCTTACCTAGAGATGGGTAGGGCTGCGTGGTGACAGCACCTTTCAGAAGTGAAATAAAGGCTCTTTCTCATATGATTTCCTACCACTGCTGCCTGTGTTATTCAAGGCTCTCAGAGAAAAACAACAGGATGTATATATACATGCATGCATACCACACACACACACACACACGCACACACACACACACACACACAGAGAGATTGAGATTGAGAGAGAGAGAGAGAGAGAGAGAGAGAGACACACACACACACACACACAGAGAGAGTGAGAGTGAGAGAGAGAGAGAGAGAGAGAGAGAGAGAGAGAGAGAGAGTTAGAGTTTTTAAGGTATTGGCTGTCATGATTGTAGAGGTGTTGACAAGTCCAAGGTCTGTAGGGTAGACCAGCAGGCTGGAGTCCCAGGGAAGAGTTGCAGTTTAAGTACAAAGGAAGTCTGCTGGCAGGATTCCTTCTCGCTTGGGGGAGGTGAGTCTTTGTTCCATACAGGCCTTCAACTAATTGGATGAGGCCCACCCACGTTATTATTATTAGAGTAAACTACTTTACTCAGAGTCCGCCTATTTCAATGTTAGTCTCCTCCAAAAACGCCTTCACAGAACCATTTAGAATATTGTTTGACCAAACATCTGGTACCATGGCCAGCCAAGTTGACAATAAAACTAGCCACCACCCTGCTCACTGGTTGATCTCAATCAGAAGCCAGAGGGAGAGGGAGCCTCTTGATGCTCTATGGGTGGGGTGGCCTCCTAGCCACAGAGTCTGGAGGAGGCTGGACGGGGGCGTGGGGCAGACCTTTTTCCCCAGTGTGATATGGAAGAAAATAAGGTCAGTATTTTGCTTTTATACCCTCACTACTCTGTCTAGAAGCTTAGATTGAGGTTGTAGGTCTTTCTGAACTTTAAGTGTTTCCAGAGACCCTGTATAATATAATACGTCCTCCTACCCCCCAGCAAATGGATACGAGCATCAAGTTGAAATAAAATCTCTTAAAATGTTGCTGGTTTTCCTTTATGCTTTTCTTTCTTTCTTTTCTTTTTTTTTTTCTCTCTTAAACTGTAAGAATAGCAGTATAAGCCATGTGTGATTTCAAAAAGCAAGCACCTGGGTAATCTGGAGATTCAGAGAACTTTAATATTGAGATCTGTGTATCTATTTCACTATAGTACACCCCCCACCCCGCTTCCCCCCACACACCAGCTGTCTGCATTTCCAGAGGATGGCACAGAAGGGCTTAAGCTATCTCAAGAGAGATTTAAGTTAGCTCCGGTAAGGGGCTTCATTACTAAGTTTGTGAAATACCAGGAGGGGTTTCTCTGTTGGGTTTTGAATTTTGGACTTTATTGAAAAGTAAATACACCAGGGTCAAATTTACATCAAAGCAACACATGTAAAATGGAGACAATGAATTATTTAGCTATTCAAGTCAGAAATGGATTTTTAAAACCCAACCATTGCCTCAATTTTTCATTTTATACAATGCAATACGTCTGTTGAGTTCTGAAATGGCATTGTGCAGGAAGTGACCAGGATCTGAAAACTGTTATCACAAACAAACAGAAGACAAAGTGCTGTACTGGAGATGCCATTAGGTCTCAGTTCAGGTGACCTAAGGGATGGCATCTAGCAGCAGAAAAGCCATAACCACAGGTGCTGCCTGGGCAGGGTGATGCAGACAAGAGCAGTTCTGGTTGGGGGAGGAGTAACTGGCTGCTTTACCTGGGTGAGTCTCCTTCTCTTTCTGGAGTCTTTCTAAAAACGAGAGATCAGCCACGTTTCAGCGCTGCAGTGGCAACTATGAGCACACACCACCTCTACCAGATATCATAGCACAGACCACGTCTTTCCTGCATCTCATATATGGCTCAAGCCATGGATCCGAGGGAAGCCAACTTTTATTCCGGCTATAGTAGATCAGACGGGCAGGCGTGCTGAGCCACAGGCAGCCACGTCTGGATGGGACACAAGGGATTGTGGGAGGACTCTGAGGTACCTGGTGAGGAGTCTGTTTAGCCAAGGTTTTCAGTTGACTGGTGGAAATCTGACCGAAACAAGTTGTCTTCTCTTCAAAGTGAATGCTAGGAAACCTGACACATCACTTGAGCTTGGTATCACCCAAAGATGTTGGTGACAGATCCGAGTCTCCATGATGTTGCTGTATGTCTCAGACCTCAGATGCAAAGTTGATGCGGCAACTTCCTGTGATACCCCATTTTCCCATGTAGCCTTTCAATAAATCCCCATCGCACTAAGTGATCTGAGTGCCTCCTCCTTGTCTGATTAACTAGTATGACTTACCTAACCGGTACAATCCCATATAGCTCTAACGGTGTCAGATTCCGCTTCTACCATGATGCCATACGTGTTGCCGGGGAGGCAGACTAAGCAAACGGGCTCTGGGCTCAGATGCCTGGATTCAGTTCAGGCTTTGCCACTGTTCGGTAAGGTATGGCTTCAGTTCTTGTAACACAGACACAAAACAAGAGAGCCTTCAACAAGCAAGGTGGAAGCTGATTTCCCATTCCCATCATAGTGTGAGTGGAAACGGTTCAGGACTGGGGAGGCAACCCTGTAATTTCAGGGATCCAGACTCTTCTTATTGTGTTGCCCCCAGCCAATAGTAAGCAATACAGCTCTGACCTCTATGCTATGACTATGACTAGAGAAGAATGAGAAAAAGATGTTGGGGTTAACTAGTGATCTCTTCCACAGTGACTTACTAACCATGCTATCTTGGTAAGTGATTTAATTTCTTGGTGCTTCAGCTTTTCCTGTAAAACAGGGGTAATGATAATACCTCACTCCTAGGGTGGTTGTGAGGCTTAAATTAGATGGCATGTAGGATAGTGCCCAGCACATATTAAAATGGTCATTAATGGTTAGAAATTCTTTTTCTTATTATTAATACTCATTATTATTCAAAAATAGGGATGAAACACAGAAATAAAACATGGGAACAACTCAAGAGCTGTCGAAAATGTAGCCATATCTTTAATGAATAATGAGTACAAAAAGGGCTCGTTGGAGTCTTTTCAGTTTTGACCTGTTTCAGTAAATTGCTGGGATGAAGAGAAACCTGCAGAATATCCCCAGCAGCAGCTCAAGCTAACCCTGAAAAACGAATGACATCATGGGGTACAGATGCCCCTAAGTAACATCACCTCCTGCTGGGAGGAGCCGTGATGGCAAAACCTTGGAATCTGACATATGTTTTGCCAGGGGAACCGGAGTTGCATGATTTCTGTGAACTTGAAAGTTCACTGTGGCCAGTATGGATATGAAGTATGTGCTTGCATATGTGTGTGGTGGCCCAGTGTATGAAATTGGCATATATTGATGAAACTTTCCTCTCTGCTGAAGGGATGGGATGATTTTGAGAGCCACTGGAGGAAACAAAACAATAAACTTATCATGTTGCTTGATTCAATGAGCTCTGGGATTTAGAAACTAACTCTGAGCCATTAGTGTGTGGCTTTACTTTTTTAAAAGGAAAATGTTCCACATGAGTCGAACAATGTTCGTGGTAGGGTGGTTTAACACTTTCATATGCTTCTGAGGTACCTAACATGGAGTGTTCTTTGAGCAACACACAATACAAACAATTATTTCAGACATTTCAAAAATGAAGTGCTACCAGCTTCATTGTGTTCCTCTGCTCTGGCGAGTAATGAAAGACATATTCTTAATGTGAAACAAAAGAGGATTGTGAATATTAAAAAAGCAGCCCAGCCAGTTAGAGTTAAACCGTGGGGATAAGACATTAACTTAAACCACATGTGAAGTGCAGCTGTTTCTGTTGAAGCTTTCATCAGGCTCAAGTGGAAAGATTGGTGGGTTTTAATATGTGGTTTCCAGCCAGGCCAATAGGAATCTGGGGAAAATGTGTGTGAAATCAGGGTTCTGCCAGGGGGGTCCTGGGCTCTGGGTTGGCTTTTCTTTCTTTTAACGTAAACAGGGGTAACCCAACACTGAGGGCAGGCCTGCTCCATCCAAACGCTCGGCCGAAAGGCTCTGGGGTGACCAGACATCTGTGCAGTTTGGGGATTCTTCATACTCCCTTTCAAGAGCAATGCATAGGTTCTGTGATGTCAGGAGTAGGGATGAAGGAGTCACCTTCTGGTATCTGTCTACTGCTACTTCCTCTCAGAAACGTCTAGAATTCATGCAGCTTCTAATAACTTAGAGCACTGAGAGGTGTGACCTCTATGCGGACTTCCCAATATGCCCATTGGGTTCAACCTCTGACGATCAAAGCTTGCCAAGGAAAGTGGTGATACATATGATGAGGGGCGTATTGGTTACACGAGTGTGAAGACATTAGAAATTAATTAAAGAAGATCAAGTGTGTGAGATGAGTGCAAAAATGAGGATTAATTGCACAATTTTTCTTTACAGGACTGAATGAATTAACGGGCTTCAAGGTCGGTTGGGGTGCTGCTTGATTTTGTGCAGCCTGTTCTCGAGGTCTTAGATCATCGCAGAGATCTTCGATGATTGCTGCTGACTACTGGGTGACGTCGGCCTTCCACCATGTGCCTCGAATATCACAATATTGCTTTCAGTTTTAGAGGCCTGTAGCAGAAATAATCTTTATGGGCCCACAAATTCAGGAGCTGAGGGACAAACATGAAAATATCTAAATTGTACTCAGCGATCTTATTGGAAATACTACCGTTTATATGCATTGATTCATGTGTTCAACAAACATTTATTAGACAGCTACGAGATTCGAAAGACTTTGCAAGGTGCTCTGGGGGAAACAAAAGGAAAGAAATTGACATTTATTGAGCACATACTATGTGCCAGGCTTCATGTAGGCCCTTTAAGTACATTTTCTCATTTAATTCTCAAAACTTCGAAAGGGAGAAATTATAAGACATGATCTTTGCTCTCAAGAGTCTTCAAGTCTGGAGTTAAGTAGTAAATAAAATATATATCCAAATGCCCATGAAATAAGGTAATTATAATCATATGCTAAAAGAGAGGTTTCAATGAGAGCTAAGAGACTGGAGTAATTACTTAGGGAATGGAAGAAAGTTTGTTGGAGACCACATTTAAATTGAAAATTGAAGGTTGGGTAGGATTTGGATTCACAGAGAGGTGGGACAAGGGATGATCCAGGTAAAGATGAGGATGAGCAGGGGAAGGAAGAGGGGAAGCAAAACCTGCGTCACACACTGCTCAGGGGTTAAGCGAAAATCACTTAGGATCAAATTACGCTTATTATTCCCTCTGGGGTCCAGCATGAGGTGTGGAAGGCGGCTGGACTTTACGGCCATGTTTCATGGAGAACGCACATCTTTAGACACTAGATGCACATCCATTGTGGTGAGATGCTTGACTGTCAGAGGCCTGAGCAAATAGGGTCTGATGAGAAAAGTGCAGGTTCTTTCTAACCGCATGCCCGTGCGGAGTGGGATGGCTGGGAAGTGGCCAGCACTTCTAGCTTGTGGTCATCTCTCTGTCTAGTTATGCTGGGGCTATGCCATTGAATTTCAGAGGTTAACTCCACATAGCATTTGACTCTAAAAACTGAGAGGGACCACAACAGAATCAAGTCCAATTTGATTATACCATAGGAGAGTGAGTACGTGCGTGCGTGCATACATGCGTGTGTGTGTGTGTGTGTGGTGGTGGTGGAAGGTAAATGTAGGGTTACATCAGCCTGGCAGGGACAGAGGGACAAGGGCAGAAGTTTGGACTGCATTTGATGTAGGTTAGGTGACAGTAGGGCCTAAGGAAAGGATTGAACTGAGAGGGACCACAACAGAATCAAGTCCAATTTAATTATACCGTAGGAGAGTGAGTACGTGCGTGTGTGTGTGTGGTGGTGGAAGGTAAAGGTAGGGTTACCTCAGCCTGGCAGGGACAGAGGGACAAGGGCAGGAGTTTGGACTGCGTTTGATGTAGGTTAGGTGACAGCAGGGTCTAAGGAAAGGATTCGGGTAAGCATGTTTCACTAAGTTAGAGCTATTGAATTGCAAGGTTGTATTCTCTGAAAAATAGTCACCCAAATTCTACTTTGTCACCTTGCTAGCACTTATTGAATTGAGTAAAAAGCAAGTGCCCTTTCTAAAGCAGCCTGTTCTGATGGAGCGTTGAAAGTCGCCATACTTGAAGTCACTTCGGTCAAGCCTCAAGGCCCGAGGGCTGGAGAGACCATAAGGATGTTTGGGAGACACTTCCCATCCTTAGGCAGTTCACAGGCCAATGATGTCAGGAAAAGGTGACCAATAGTCTATGGCAGGGGCCCAACCCCTGGACCACTGACCGGTACTGGTCCGTGGCCTGATAGGAACGGGGTTGTACAGCAGGAGGTGAGTGGCGGGTGAGCAAAGGAAGCTTCATCTGCACTTGCAGCCGCTCCCCAGCACTGGCCTCACCGCCTCAGCTCCACCTCAGATCATCAGGCATTGGATTCTCATAGGAGCACCGGACTCTGGTACCCAAAAGGTTGGGGACTGCTAGTCTATGGTGAGCCAGGTTGGTGCAAGTCGAATTATTAGCCCAAGATATTGTATTACTTTCTTAAGGCTGATAACAAAGTACCACAACCGAGTGGCTTAAAACAACAAAAATTAGTTTTTTCACAGTTCTGGAGGTTAGAAGTCCAAAATCAAGGTGTCAGCAGGGTCATGTTCCCACTGTAGACTCTAGGAAAGAATCCTTCCTTGCCCCTTCTGGCTTCCGGTGGTTCCTGGCTGTCCTTGTCATTCCTTGGTTTGTGTCAGCATAACTCCAGCCTCTGCCTCTGTGCTCACGTGGCCTTCCTCCATGTATCTCTTTGTCTTCAAATTCCTCTCCACATAAGGACACTTGTCATTGAATTTAGGGTCCACTCTAATCCAGTGTAACCTCATCTTAACTTGCTTATACCTGCAGAGACCTTATTCCCCAATAAGGTCACATTCATAGACACTGGGTGTTAGGACTTTGGAATATCTTTCTGGGAGACACAATTCAACCCACAACAGATATCAATGTATGGGCTGGCAGGGGAAGGAGAGAAAGACTGTGGATTGGGACAGTCAGAGATGACATCTTGGCAGTGATGGGACTTGAGCTCCTTCTCAGGATATGTGGTATTTGGATGGAGAAGTGGAGGGCTGGGCTTCAAGGCAGGTGGAGGGGAAATGGGGAAGAAGGATGTGGTTGGAGTCCCAGAGGTTGGCACGTGTGAGGCATATAAGAAGGTGATGAGGAGACCAGCCTGACAGGGTCGGAGGAGTCCCTGGGGGAGTGGTGGAGCTGGAAACTGGAGACAGAAACTGGGACCAGTTTGTGGAACGATCTATACATCACAGTAGAACTGCTGGCTGGGTTTGGCCATTTTCCCTTATTCTGAAAAACTGACCAACAGCTCCAGATACCTTGAAAAGAAAGAGATCGTCCAGCGGGAGGGATTTTATATCCCAATCTTCTTCTGAAGTGTATCTCATCTCAGAAAAGCTCATGGTCCACCCATGAAGTGGGTGTTGTGGGTTTAGACTGAAGACGATCTTCCTACTCTGGCAAGGTCATGATGAACTTAGCCAGTAAGCTGTCAACAAGGCAGAGCGGCGAGCAGAAAGCCTTATTCTCTTTGGGCTGCAGTTTTCCCCTCTGTAAAGCAATGGCTTTGGCTGTGACACTCTGCAGCTCCTTGAGTCTATATGATACAGTGGTGTAACTTACATCTACAAATATTGCTTCATTTGATATAACATCTCCATTAGTTAGATACAGTAGAGGTATTTTTTACTCCATTTTGATAAATGAGGAAGTAGATGCAGAGAAAGTTCATTGATTTGGAGCAACACTCAGCTGGTCAGTATCAGAGCCAGACCTTGAACTAAGGTCTAGATCCCTAGTTCAGTGTTTTCTATTCCTCCTCAACGACTCCTGTGTAATCAGAATCTCTCTGTCTGTCCGTCCGTCCTTCCATCCATCCATTTCTCCTTCCAACAAGCAAGTATGTATTGAGGGTCCACTATGTGTCAGGTACCCTGCAAGGCCCTGGAGATATGTGGATAATTTAGGCAGGGTCCTTGACCTCAAGAAGTTCATGGTCTGCTGGTTAAACTTGAGAATTTTTCATAATGGTGGGGCAGACACTAGAATATAAGCTGAGTGTTCTCTTTCTACCAAGCCAAGCTCACCATGAGACCAAGGGTCTACCGGGTAATGCCCTTGGGCCAGTTTTTTTTTTTCACTTTATAAACATAAAGCTATTACTGAAGGCATGTTGGACTTTTTGTTTAGTCGGCATCTATTATCAGCAACACAGTATTAAATAAGGATAGTCAAAGGGAAGCTCTGATATTGAGTTAGCTACAGTACTGAAATAGTGGCTATTAAAACCAATAACGATAACAACAACAACAACAACAAAACAACCCAACCGCCAAATAAACAAAAAGCCCTCTCACGCCATGACCCCTTGGATTGCATTGCACTGTATTACATTTCTCAGCTGATAAAACCCTTTACGTGATTGGCACTTTGCCAGGTGTCACAATCTGAGAAAGCACCTACTTTAGGTCAACCTTAGATCTTCATGTGAGTGACCTTCACTGTTGCTCAGCACAGCCGAACCACTGTTTCCTCATTTTCAAAATAAGGAACAGTGACGATGGCAGCAATCGATTAGGGTTTCTGTGTAAGAAGCTATGTATGAGGTGCCTGGAGCTCAGCAGGACTCAGGAAATGTGA
>NW_006431920.1:9516556-9526231 GCF_000325575.1 Pteropus alecto | reverse complement strand
ATCTCACTGAAGTAGCCTGGTGCCCTTGGCTGGCAGGCTTTACTTTGCGTGTGTTTTTGACTCAGTGCTGGTCTAGGAGAGAAGAAGACATGGATTTCCTGACTCTCATCTCTTCTAAGATTTTCACATCGTCTTCCATGTAGAAAGCATAAGGTGGACAAATTAGTGCAGTATAACTTGGGAGACCTCTGATGGATTCTACTATTTTTAGTTGCTTTTAATTTGGTCAAATTAGTGTCTGAATGCTTAAAAGAATATGCCAGGGTCATAGTCACTGATCTCGTGACTTCAAATCCAGGGGTCTTCCTATTAAGCTGCCGTTCCAAGATAAAGGCCCCAGAGCTGGGGACATCCTTAATTCGTCTGAAAAAGTAGATCGTTGGGTACCCAGACTCAAAGATCAGTCTGAGAGCATGGAATGAAATACAGGGCTTTGTTTTACTGCCAATATTTTCACTTAATTTATTCTGTTTGGCTTGTCTGGATTTCGGGTTGCTGATCAATGAGGACTATTGATCATAGGTCACAGAATAAGGACCATCTACCAGTGATAAAAGTGACCCCAAAATATGTGGAAACCCTGGAAGCATTTAAATTCGTTAAAATACGATTGACCACCAAATTGCATCACTAGGGTTGGAGTGCCATGAGCACAAAAATAAAATTTAGGGCGATGAACAGTTAAAGCCTAAGAAATTATAAGCAACAGAAGCAGAAATAATTTATCCTTACCACTCCTGGCACTGTGTCCAGTGTTTGCATGGCATCTTCTACATCTCTTCAGAAAAGAAACAGCTAGAATTTGCCACTGGGACACAGGCATTCTTGCCTGCATTGGAGCCAATGGAGCTGTTGGAAACACTCTATAAATCTCGACTCTTATACGATGACCTTCGGCTCTTTGGGGACAGCATTCACTTTATGTTCATCCTGCAAAATGCTGTAGATGAAACTTGCAGCAAGACCCAAAGGCTCTGTATCCGGCATCCTTGCCAGGTGAACAAAGGGGATGGAGCTGCCCAGGGCCGAGCTGTTCTTAAGAATTGGGCTCTGTTTTCCCAGCCAGAAGTGAAGCTCCCATTCCAGCTACCAGAGAACAGCGAAGCTCTAACTGAGGTCACTGTGTTCAGAAGCGGGGAACAATTAAGTGCCTTTCTCTAGCAATTATTACTCTTGGTACTTTACAAGGACGCCTGTAGCATCCCTTTTGTCGGCCCTGTTTAGAAGCTCTGTCCATGACACAATAAAATTGGGTACAGAAAGAGGCTGAATCTGGAAGAGGGAGCCTCACGTTTTATTGGCTATAAGGTAAATACCTTTTGATTTTATTTTCAATTTAATACAAGGCGCGCCTTGAGAAATGCTTACGTTAACTTAAAACAGGAGGAAAACAGTGCCAGGCCCTTGTGTGGCAAGGCCCAGTGTGTCTGATTACCGCAGGCACCTGGTCTATAAACCTATGTCAGGCCTCAGACCTGACACAAGCTTCCAGGGCGATTCTGGGAGTAGTTTGGGTTCATGGGACCCGCCTCCCTTGCTCCCCCACCAGGCAGTCCCTGAGATGCTGGGACAGAAGATATGGAGGGGTACGTTGCCGAGAGATTTGTAGCAAAACAAGAGTTGTCAGCAGAAGAGGAGCAGTGTTGAAAGAGCTCGGAGGGGGTTCTGTTTCAAATTCCAAATTGCATTGCGTAATTCTGGGCGCAGCTCAGTCCCCACCTTGTTCATGCTGTCTTCCCAGGGGCCACTGTGGGCTGCTTCTTGTCTCAGCAACTTTGACATGTTCAGAGTCACTCGTTTCGTCACTGGACCATCTTTAGCTATTGCCTGTTAGTTTTATTGTTTCCTCGGTGAGACTCCAGATTCCTTGTGGGTCCCTTGGAAGGTTCCTGCCCATCTCTCTGACTTTAAGCAGATCCAGACAGGACAGTTAGGTGGGTCCCCCACCCCTCTCCTCCGCAGCTGTTTATCCTGGCTCTGTGCTAATGTCTCCATGTTCTCAAGGTTAAGAGGACACCATCAAAGCGTGGTCCGAGGCACAGAGGGGGAAGCACATTCTTTCTGCACATTATGCCCTGTGGCAGGAGAGCGGAATGTCTGAAACAGAGCAGATTTGTGCCTCTGACTTCACAAGGGCCTGGCTGGGCTCCTTGGAGAGAGTAAGTCAGCAGTGGCTGCCCACGTCTCAATGGGTGTCTTTACATGGCTGCCAGCTCTACCCTTGCCTGCTGGGGGCTGCCTTCCTTCTACAGTGCACCTTTTTCAGGGGAGACCCAGGATGTAGTGCTAACCATGGCCAACCCACTCTCTGATCTTGAGCTTGACTCAGTGGCTTATCTCTCCAAATCAAGCGACAGCTCCTATCTTCCAAGCCTCTCATGGCTGATGAGAGAATAGTGAGATAGGAAGACATGTGGGACAGGTGGTGCATGGCACACCTGGGGGGTTGTATAGCGTAACGGTTAGCATACCACACGGACAGGGTCAGGCCACCTAGTTGGGAATCCTGGATCTACCATTATTGACTGCGAACCCTCAGCAAATGAGTAGCATCTCTGAGTCTTGGTTTTCTCATCTGTCAAACGAGCCTAATACTGGTACTGTCCTCATAGGATTGTGGTGGAAATAAAGTGATGCATAGCCAGGAGTGCTTGATGTACTGTGAGCACACAGATGGCATGTCTATCTTTGGGAAGGTGCTAGGGTCCTGGGATGGATCTTTGCTCCCTTTCCTAGGATTGCTGTGTAGCACATCTCACATTTTATCAAGGCCACCTGCCAAGTTCGCTCTTTCCTTTGCTAAGCCATGACTCCCTCTGGGGAAGAAACTGTTTTTTTCATCTTTGTGTCCCTCAGAGTCCTGAGAATGGTGCCTGGCATACAGAAGATGCTCAGTGTGAAAATGCTAGTGGGGAGGATGGATATCTGCGATGAGACTGATGTGGATGAAGCCTGGCAGGATGGCAGCCATATTTGTATCCTAGTTAGCAAGAACTCAGGCTCTGGAGCCAGACCGCCTGGCTCTGTTCTAGTCTTTGAGTCAGCTACTTAGCTTTCTTTCTCCTCAATCTCCTTATCTGTAAAAATGGGGGAAATAATGGAATCTAAGGCATGGAGCTGTTGTAAGGATTAAGTGAGACGATACATGTAAAGAACTCAGTGTTGTAGCCTGGCTTGTCATAAGCTCTCAATAAATGTCAGCGATTCTTATTGCTGCTATGACAGTTCTGTGCTAAACACAATGTATTTTAACTCATCTAATTCTCATGACAGCCTCAGTGGTAGATATTGTTACCCCATTTCACAGATGAAGAAATTGATGGGGAAGTGGAATAAAGCTGTGCATCTAGTATGCGGCTGAGCCAAGATCCAGTGCCAGATTTTCTGGTTCTAAGGCCAAATTCTCTTGCTGCCCTGAGCGAGGAGGGGCTGAGAGTGCAGCTTTTAGCATCTGCTTCTCCTGGGGGCACAGAATAAGGATGACAGGGGATACTCCTGAAACCAACTACAGACCCGCTCACTGGCTTATCCAGGCTGTCTTTGTCCTAGCTCACTGGTGAGCAGCCACACAGAAGCCAACACGAATGAGGACAGATGGACAGATAGACAGACCTTAGGGCTCACTTCTCCTTAGCTCCAGCAGCCAGGACCTGACCCAGCCTTTGAAGAGCCTCAGTTTGTTTCTGTAAGCCTTCACTGGGGACCATACTATTCTATTATGTGCTTTTGGGTATCTGCAGTGTTTGAGTGAAGGTTTGCCCAGCATTTTCCTAGGCATAGCAAGCAGACTCACTTTCCTGCAGTCCGTAGGGTTTGTGTGTGTGTTTGCACACGCATGCATGCAAAAATTAAAAACAAACTCAGGCCCCATGCTGGCTGTTTCTCAGCTTTGCTTTTTTTTTTTTTTTTTAATACCACTGTCCTGATTCTTGAGAGCCAGTGGCTTTCAGTATTCTGCAAGCTTCTGAAACATTATAGAGCATAGAGTCCAGTTTTAGCAGACATGGTATATCTGTCTAAGTTCTACTCCAGCTTGATTTCTCTCTTATTCTTGTTGGCTGTTCTGATTTCTAATTTAATGATTTTGGGGTAGATTGAGGGGGGTCCAGGGACCAGTGAGTTTGTATGAAAACAATATTAAAATACTTGTCTCTGGGGTCATCTGATACTTACTTTCTCTCAGCATTCAATAAAAGAGCAACATTTTTGGGGGGTTAGTTTCCTGTGTCTGATGTGTTTGGTGAGAGAATGGTGGAAGGGATGGATTTTGGAGTCAGTGAGATTTAGGTTTGAATTTCTCCTCTGCTAGTTATGGGCAAGTTCTTCATGGTCTAAGCCTGCCTTTGTCATCTTAAGATGGGGGTGGCAGTGACATTCTCTTGTGGTTATAGTAAGGATCAGAGGCCCTTTGGAGACATGCAGTTAATGTGAGTTCCTCTTCCTTTAAGATTTTAGCAAGTAAAGTAAGATTTCCCTCTTAGCTCTTCTAAATTTATCAACATATCACTTCTATCTTTCTGAATGTAACCTTTGCTTTCTGTGGATTTCTTAATAACTAGAGATTCTATAAGAGAGAAGAGGAACTCTTCACGACAAAGGGGCCTGTAGGACATTGTCAGCAGCCCTTAGGCCCGTTGGGTTCTCATTGTACTAAGGAGAATAGATTTATCATATATTGTTATTATTATTTTTCTAGAGATTCAGACAGAATAGTAATAAAACACCATTTAATACTTAATAGGTGCTTCAAACCATCTATTCATTGCTTTGATCTTCACAGACTGTGAAGGAGGTACTATTAGCTCCATTTTATAGACAAAGAAATTAAGGCTCAGAGAAGTTAAGTAAGTTGTTCAAGGTAACCCAGCCCATAATAATAGTTAAGCCAGGATTTGAATCCTGGTGGATTTACTTCTTATTTTAGGAGCCTTGCCTTTGAGCTCTTCTATTGTTTTAACTCTTCTCATATTAAGTTCTGCTTTTACCTGTGGAAAGGAAAATATTAACAAAAGAAGATTGGGTTAGAAAAAAAATTTAAATAAAACCAACGAAGTAGAAACCCATCATTCCCCGCTGTCCCTCAAGGAAAACAGCACACCATGGGTGCTTGTGGATTGGGTCTCAGCTGTGGCAAGAGAGGAATGGAGGACAAAGTTGGAGGGATCAGAGATTGTCCTCTGTGGCCACCTGTCAGGTTTCATCCAGGGCATTACAAGAAATTAAGGGACTCTTCTCAGTCTTAGGGCTTTGGCTTTGTGAGCTCTGCTTTGGGCCTGCTGGAGGTGAATTTGAGTTCTCCGTCTCTGTCATTCGTCATGGAGACCAACTCAGACTTGGTGGAGCTCTTTCAGCTACTGGTCCAGAAAGACAGAACCAAAGTTGGCTCCCTGTTCAGTGGTTAGATAATAAGCACCTGAAGGGCTCCCTCCCAAATCATGGTGACAGTACCGTGTGAATGTTGATGGGGAATTTGTGTATGAAGCCTCTTTGTAAGCTCTTAATGAATAAGCAAATATAAAGGCTTATTATTTCAACTGGAGTGGGTGCCGGTGGTTGGAGTGTTTGGAGATTTAAAATGAAAGGGAACTGCTTATATTCTCCATTAGAAAGAAATATTGGGGAACTGGATAGAAAGCATTGCAAGTAAGCAGTGTTTAGAGGCATTGCTCCAAATTCGAAATCGTGCACCTATGAGGCCAACTCTGGGTGGATGTGATGCTGAGGAAAGACATAAAGGCCTGAATTATTGGAGGAATTTAGGAAAGGGAGGGGAGAAAAGTACCTGAACATTGTGTTAGAATAGAAATACAGTAAGGAAGCATGGGGCGCGATCAAGGAGAAGAGAGTTCTTGGCAGAGATTGCTTCTGTAATTTATCCCAGACCCTTTAATTCCTGACCACGACCCTGGGGAGGAGATTATCACCTTCCCTAGCCAGCACAATTGGCTGGTACAGGAGGCCGTTAACTTGGGAAAATCACCAAAGATAGTATTGGGCAACTTCAAAAGTCCACCGTCTTTTTCAATGAACTTGTTGTGAAAAGGCTTAAACAGAATACTAATAGCAGCTAAAGATCTAGCTGCAGGTGGCTGTCTAATTCCAATCAAAATAATTCTCCCCCAGTCTTAGTGGATAAAGGAGGGCAGAATTAAAAAGAGAACCGAGAGTGATTTTTGGCACAGGCACCACGTCTGTCGTGGAGGAAGACTATTGGTGTTGGCAGTGTGCAGTCAGGTTTTTCCCCAGCAACGAATTTCCCTCTCTCCTTGATGGCTAGAAGGTCTGTACACAGATGCCTTTGTGTTAGTTGTACACAGCTGTCCTTGCCATGTGGTATTTGCTTTAGATAACGGTCTGGTGGAGGGAGGGTTGGCTGTTGATTTTTGAAAAATCAGAATTCTTATAAACAAATATGCTGCCCCCTTTCCTTGAAGCTTCCGTGCTGACTTGAAAACATTCTATTCAAAGATCAGACTCGAGGTCATCAGGACTTCTTTGTGGAAGTTTTTGTTCAATCAGTGTTCTATCAGAGTTTCTAAGAACGAGCTCCTCGATAATGAATGTTGCTTGCTTAGAATCAAATGCGAGGTTAAAGAAAATTTAACAGTTTCTTGATTGCAGAACTTTCCAGAACCTTTTACATGTAAGTTTGTTTTGAATTACCTAGAAAGGGATGGACTTTTACTGACCCTTTGTTTCACAGATGCATCGTGGGAAATATACCTTTTCTAAAAGGGCAGGGATGGCCACCATTAGAAGCAGGTTGCGCAGGCATTTCTCTAGCTGTCCCTGGATAGGAGGATTGAGTCAGGTGTCATACACAGCAAACGGCAGCACATGGCATTTTGTGTGTGTGTGTGTGTGTATCTGTCTGTCTGTGTAGTGTTTGGAATGGGGACAGTAGAAAAAAAGATAGTAGAGAAGAGAGGGGAATCTTCCCTTTCTCTCTCGGAACGCGTAGGCTTATGAGTTTCCTCAAGAACTCTTTCTTCCTAAGTGCCAGAGTCATGGGTGGAATTACAAAAGCTGTTCCCAGGGGCTCAGTATTTATAGCTTGCTATGAACGGAAGCAGATTTCTATGGCTGAAAATAGTGACATCCAGTCATTTGTGCAAATTTGTAAATTTTCCTCAGGGATTTGTGTTCAGGGAAGTAATTTTATGGCAAGGACAAAGTTGGTAGACATGGTCGTTTTCCTGAGAAGCTCTGTCCTCTTATATACCCTTAAAAAGGAGACGGGCCCTTTCAGATGCCTCCAGTCCAGGCACTTCTAATACAGTGGGTGAATAATCCATTCTGGCTCGTGAATTCTGATGGGGTCCACCATTTTGTTAGTCCTCTTTTTTTGTGGTCTAAAATAGTTTGAACCCTGGAGGGTCTGGGGTCTGCGAAAACTTCCACATTTTCCATCTCCATCATTTTTGTCTCACTGGATTGCAGGGGAAAAACCACACCAAAAGGCCTCTCTATTCCTCTCAGATGGTGCAGGCAAACCCAGAGAATGTCAAGAACGGCAGAGCCAGAGAAGCAGTACAGATACACATTTTGAAAAACAATCTGGAAAAAGGGCTTAAAAAGTTTTTTCTGAGCTCTGATCATCCCAAGAGGATCCTTTTTTAGTCATTTAGAAATTAAAGAAGGCAACCTACTGCCAAAGAACTGAAGTCAGCAGCTCTATCAAGTCAAGGGACCTTGGGAAGAGAACAGGCGTGTTTATTAATCTTCTAATATCTCTTTCCCGATAAAACCCTGATGGTCCGCGTTGTGCATGTTATCATTACCTTCAAACCAGGTCTGTTGGTTATTTTTTTATTTAAGATGTTTGGCTTGTTTGGAAATTGAACACTTACTTGGATTTCATTTCCTTGGGCCAATGGCAGACCTGCTGGGGGTGATCCTAAGAGGGTATATTGATAAAAGCCTTAATAGGGTAGCGCAACAGGAAAAAGCCAGAATGAATTAGCTCGCTGTGACATGGCTAACATCACCGCGTTTATATATGTTTCATTAAGCAGGGGCTTGACAGCTTTATGAGGAAACAGTGGGGTTTGCAATGGAGGAAGGCCCTGTAACCCTGCCAAAGCTGATCGCGGCCTGTGCCATGCATGCTCTTTAATAGAATAATATTTGTGCAGTGAAAATGTCATTTTAAATGACTGGTTTGATAATCCTTTAAGCTTTTAAATGATCTGCAAAATCTGGAAACTCTACCCCCGTGTTTAAAATTGACGGGAACATTAATGAATGCAAACAGTAAAGGATGGTCCCCAGATTTGTTTCCTGAGTCAGACATAGCTTACTGGGGTTTCTTTCCTTTTGTCTCTCACGCTCCTTCAGCAACGCGAGTGTGTTCACTGAGCAGCTGCAGCAGGCTTTCGCTGTGGAATGTTTTTTGGGGAGGAGTTGTTCAGCCTGTAGTGGGAACTGGAGTTACCAGGGTTGGTGCTAACAGAAGTTCCTTCATGCAGAGAAGAAAAGGCACCCCCTCTGAGAGGGAGCTTGTAGAAAGGGCCCCTCTGGGCAGAGCAATTAGCAAAGGGCTTGCTTCTCGCCAGCTGGTGCATCTGAGCCTGGCTCTTAGTGTGGTAAGCAGAGAGTAGGAGGGATTTAGGCCCCTGGAGCCTGCTCAGGCCGCGTCCTACACAACCATATGCAGCATCCCTGGTGAAGTTTAGGTGATTCTGTTCAAATCCCCTTTGGACCAGGATAAAGTTCCCTCTCTCAGACAAATATCTATATGCTATATAACGTTCTAGGAGGGGGCTTTCCTGGGACAAGAAAGCCCCAGTCACTCCTTCCTCCCTTCAGTGAGTGACTTGGGAATAGCATGGGAAGGCCAATGGAGAGATTGCCTTCTCATGGATTGCAGAATAGGATGCAAAGCTCGGAAAAGTACAGCCTGGGGTGCCAAATCTGGCCTGCAGCCTGTTTTTATAAATAAAGTTTTCTTAGAACACAGTCATGCCCTTTCACGTATTATCTATGGGTGCTTTCCTGATACAATGGTAGCATTATATAGTGGTGATGGAGACTGTATTGTTCACAGAGCTTAAAATATTTGCTACCTGGCCCTTTACAAAAAAAGTCTGTGGACCCCTGCTCCAGAGCACTGGGCCAAATGAGGTAACATCCCTGCCTTGGATCCTGGCTCTGCCAAGTCCTTGTGTCTTTGGGCAAGTTACTCAGTATCCCTGTTCCTCGGTTTCCACATAAATAAAATGGGGGTAATAGTTTTGGTCTGCCCTCTTCATGTAGCTCTTGTGAGGATTAAATGATTGAGCATAAGGGGAAATGTAGTCTATGTGTGAGATGTTATCCATCTGAGGTCTCCCAGGGACTAGCTGTGGTACCTTGAGGAAGCCTCCTTGATCTCTTTCTGTTTTCTTATCGGTAAAACAAGAGGGGAGCTCTAGATCAGCACTTTTCAAATTTTAATGTGCATAAGGTCACCTGGGGGAGTCTGGTAAAATGCAGGTTCTGATTCCATAGGTCTGGGATGGGGCCTGGGAGCCCGCATTTCTAACTAGCTGCCAGGTGCTGCTGCTGCTCCTGCACTGGAGAACACACACTGAGTAGCAAGGGGCTTGCTAGTTTTGCTGACTTTCCCAGGTGGTGCGATCGATGAGCTGTCTTGCAAATGCTGTTGTAACCATACCAAGGAGTCACTTTCCAGGC
>NW_006431920.1:9502594-9512526 GCF_000325575.1 Pteropus alecto | reverse complement strand
CGGCACTCCCCCTACCATATGCCTTGGCGGAGGTGTCCTTCACTGGCTTCACTTTGTGGCCTAACTCTGCATCCGTTGCTGGGCACTGGTGAGATGAGATGGGTATTCTTCCACTTCTTGAGGGCTCTGGCCAAACCCTTCTCCTGGCAGCCAGGTGGCTTGACAGAAGCAGCCGGTGGCAGGTCGGTCACTCCTGGCTGGCCTCAGTTCGGCCTGAGTGCAGCGGAACCCTAAGGGCAGAGTCACTCCCCCTACCATATGCCTTGGCGGAGGTGTCCTTCACTGGCTTCACTTTGTGGCCTAACTCTGCATCTGTTGCTGGGCACTGGTGAGATGAGATGGATATTCTTCCACTTCTTGAGGGCTCTGGCCAAACCCTTCTCCTGGCAGCCAGGTGGCTTGACAGAAGCAGCCGGTGGCAGGTCGGTCACTCCTGGCTGGCCTCAGGTCGGCCTGAGTGCAGCGGAACCCTGCAAGGGCAGAGTGGCTGGAGGGTGCCCCGCCTCCCTGCTTTCTGCCCCAGACGACAAAACTATAGTCGTCCCCCATCATCAGTGATTTTGTTTATCGTAGTCTCAGTTACTCATGGTCAGCCACGGTCTGAAAATATTAAATGGAAACTTCTAGATGTAAACAATTCATAAGTTTTAAATTTGAGCCGTTCTGACAAAACCTCGCTCGGTCCTGCCCTGGATGTGAATCATCCATAGTCCAGTGTCCCCACACTGTATATGCTCCCTGACCATGAGTCATTTAGCAGCCGTCTTGGTTAGCGGATCCACTGTCGCAGTATGGCAGTACTTCTGTTCAAGTAATCCTTACTTTACTTAATAATGGCCCCAAGGAACAAGAGTAGTGAAGCTGGCAATTTGGATATGCCAAAGAGAGGCTGCTGTAAAGTGCTTCCTTTAGGCAAAAAAGTGAAAGTTCTCTACTTAACTAATGGAAGAAAAAAAAAATATGTTCACATTGCTAAAAGAATGAATGTTCTATCCATGAAATTGTGCAGGAAGAAAAAGAAATTTGTGCTAGTTTCGCTGTTACATGTCAAACTGCAAAAGTTACGGCCACAGTGTGTTGTAAATGCTCCGTTAGGGTAGGAAAGAAACATTAAATTTGTGAGTGGAAGACATGAGCAGAAGACATATTCCGACTGACAGCACGTGTTGATCCAGAAAGCATTGAGCCTATAAGAAAACTTCAGCAAGGGATCCTCTGAACTGAGAGACACCAAGCCATTTACTGCAAGTAAAGAATGGTTGCACAGATTCAGGAATAGGTTTGGACAAAAAAATACAAAAACTGCTGGGGAGGCTGCTACGTCTGCTGATGAAGAGGCGGCCGCCCCATTTCCAACAGAGTTGAAGAAATTGATTAAAGTTCAGTACTATCCGTGGTTGCGGGCATCCTCTGGGCCCTGCGGGTAAGAGGGAACTGCGGTAGTCAGTTATGCCTTGGAGCGTGGATGTTGCAGGAAGTGAAATGCCTCCTGTGGCTCAACAGGTTGCCAGCGCTGCAGAGGAATTCTCTCGGGTTTTTGTTCCTGACCACATTTTCCACAGGCCTGGAGAGACCTCAGGCTGTTTATCCCAGTTGCCACCTGAAGCCACCTTTTGGCCTTTTTAGGAAGGGGTTGTCCTGCAGCTGGAGCCAGAGGCAGGGGTCCTACCCTGATCGGGTGGGGCAGATGGGAGAGGAGGGAGCGGTCAGTATGCAACTTAACATCAAAGGAATTGTCCATGGACAATTGCTTATCGGGTTAAGATCCTTAGTTAGTAGCAGGGTTATGATATAAAAGCACATGTTTTTAGATTCAGACAAGTCTGGATTCAAATCCCACCTCTCTGAACTTGTTTCCTTACAGACTCGTTGTAACAATGAAATGAAATTATATGCGTTGCCCTGTTTCGATCCCTGGGGACTACTCCCTGTTAGCAGCTCGCCAGCTCCGAACGCCCTCTGATTGGGTTTTGGATCCTAATTAGCACAGTCTCTGACACGAATAGAAATTCAGTAAAAATTCAGTCAATAAAAATCGGTCCATGAAGACTCTACACACAATATATGTTTACAAAGGAAAATAAAGGCACTAAGACATTGGTTTGATCAATTCACAACAAGTTAGTCCTTCTACTATAAGATGTGGACCGTCTGGTGAGTTCCTTAACTTCTCTGTGTCTCAGTTTCCTCATCCGTGATAGGAGGGTAACAGTTGGGTTTGCGTGGTGGGATCGCTTGGAGGTTGAGATAACAGAGCTGAAGTTTTAGTACCGCCCTGGCACCCAGTCAACACTCACCAGCTCTTAGCCCTTCCTGCGGTTATTATTTCAAAAAACGCAGGCGTGTGCGATTGTGATTAAAAATGCTACGAAGCAGTGGTTGTGGATTCCCTGTACAAAATGGCCTTTAAGGTGCTTTAAAAACTAGCTGGGGGATCAGGATGAATGCTCTGGAGTGTGCCGCTCCCCAAAACTGTGGCAGAGAGAGGCTCATAGCAGACCTGACCCATGTTGTACAACTCTGACGGGCTCTGGACCCTTCTTCTTAACTCTTCCCTTTTCGTACAGCACATTCTCCGCCATGGCAGCTCGAGGCGATGGCTTGTGTCTTGAAGTCATCTTTGATGCCCTCTTTTTTACCTCGTGTATGTAGTCACTCATCAAGTCCTCCACCATGGACCTCAGGGCCAGCTCGTCCTCCCTGTTTCTGTCTATCCCAGCTTGCCTTGGCCTTCTCTCCCCACCACCCCCAAAGACGCATCTGGCCTGCTGCAAAGCTTGAGGCCAGCAGCTTTCAACCTGACCATACCAAAGTCACCTGGTGAAGCTTTAAAAAGAAAATATGATCCTAAAGCCCTAAGCCCCAGGATTCTGCTTCAGCTAGTCAGGGATGAAACTTCAGACATCTGTGTTTTAAAATCTCCCCAGGTGATTCCAGTTTGCAGTCTGGGTTAAGAACCCTGTCAGAGGATTTCCTGCATCCAGCTGCAAAATCAGGAGCTCAGCAGCTTTTATAACTTCACTTTGCTCACCTGCAGAGAGGAAAGCCCTTCCATGCAGCCAGGCCCAGTGCAGTTGGTCAGATAATTCAACTCCAGCCCAAATGCCTTTACCTCCGTTAAAAAATAAACCAACAACTATTTCTTTCTATGATCATATGTTGTCTTTCATAGTATTTATTTGAGCACTTATCTGATATTCTTCATCCGACAGGAAACTTCTTGGGAAAGGATCAACAGCTTGTTTGGCTTTGTACTTTCCATAATATTTAGTGCAGGGCTTCTCACATAGTAAATATTCAATATATAATCACTGGATTGCTTTATAGTTGTTTTGTGTGCCTCACAGGATCTAAAATAGTTCTGAGAGCACAGTAAACACTCAATAAACATTTGTTGATTGATTAATGAATGTATCTACTCAAAACCTATAGAGGAAAGGAAGGTCACAGAGTAGTTCCTGACTGAATGGCCATAGGTGAGTAATTTACTCTGAGTGCCTTTGCCTTTGTTGTGGGTGTATGCAAGAGCCCGTGGAGCCAGCCAGCCAGCCAGCCAGACAGACAGACTCACTCACTCACCCACCCACCCAGTTCTTGGCAACGCAGAAACTGATCTTCTGCTTTGATGATCCTATCACTGACACTGATGCCTGGTAAAGACTGAAATGCTGAATGAGAACAATGCTAGGTTTAGTTTCATCATGCTCAATGTAGTCATTTCATATAAAATTACTTTGAAAAATACCACCCACATGCAAGTTAAAACAGATGGGTTCAGAGTGACGATCCTTGGTTGCCCCTGGCCTGTCAGACAGCATTGGCCACGTCCCTCTATTGCCCCGAATTTCAGTTTCCTCTTCTGGAAAACCAAGTTTTGGATTATTAATCAGCAATTCTTATTTCCTGAAGTGCCCTCCAAAGAAAATTGGTTTCTTAGAATATGTAAGATGTTAATAGATGTTTAAAACCAAGCAAGCGACCAACAAACACTTTGAGGAAGAAATCAAAGTCGTTTGGGAAATTCTGGTCAAGCCGACTTCTCATAACCTTTATAATCTTTAGTTTTTGTTTCCCGTGATTCACTGAGAGGATAGGGACAGGTTCCTCCCGAAACAGTCGGCTCAGAAACGCATTTCCGCCCACGGAATACTTATTAATGAGCCAGGGGATGTGCAAACTGGTCCTCAGTAGTGGTGACTGAGTGTGCCCGACATCCTGCCAGGACAACCATCCTACAGGTTGTCTGCGAAGAAAATCTCCTTGCCTGTGGTGCTTTTACCTTGGTTTCCCAGGCATCTAAGTAATTATGGTTCATTAACTCACCTCTTCCAGGAAGACTTCCCATCTTGCTCCATCCCATAGTGATATCCCTTGGCTTTGAGCCTAGTAAGGCAACAGAGTAAGAAGAGGAAGGACTTTGCTGTCAGGTGGTAGGGTTTGAGTCCTGTTTCCACCTGTTGTGCAGGTACCTGGGCAAGTAACTGAGCGTCTCTCCGTCTCCTTGTGCTTATCTGAAATCTGTGGATAATACTCTGTGGACATTTGTGGTTTGTCCCGCACAACATCCTTTTGTCCTTCTCCTAGTAAAACATTAAATGAAATTTCCCTCTGGGTTTCATTCCAGCCACACTGTCAGCCCTGGGAAGGGTAGGTGTCCAGACCCAAGACCATCAGGACATACTCCTCTGACCACAACTGGGCATGTGACCCAGTCAGGATTAATGGAACACAGCATAACTTTGTTGGTGTTTCCAGAAAAGTGGTTCTTGTTCTTTTTCACTGGATTTGAAGATTAGGGAAGGTAAGGCCTGAAGATGTAGCAGTCATCTTACAACGGTGTTGGGAGAACCTTTCCGAGTACCAAGTCAACAAAGTGGAATGTAGACTTAATGGTTGGAATGTCAGCAGCCATCCTGGACCATGAGGTGACTTTGGGAGTGGAAACTATAGAAGATGCGTGGGTCCCTGCCACTGTGGAACACCATTTAAGTTTTGTATTATTTCTTATCTTCTTGAAAGTGAAAAATAAACTTTTATTACATTTAAGCCAATGTTTTTTCTATTATTCACATCTGAAAATCGTAATTCATAGTTTGAGTCACATTTTCCATTCTCTTTGTTTTTCTCTTTAAACAGAGTCCTATCTAACACCTTCTTCTACCTCCATAGTACGATTATGTTATGGACTGAATTGTATACCCCCCATTTATATGTTGACATCCTAACCCCTAGCACCTAAGAATGTAACCGTATTTAGACATAAGAGTTTTAAATTAAAATAGGTCTTTAGCGTGGGCCCTAACCCAATATGAGTAATATCCTTAAGAGGAAATTTAGACACAGATATGAGTGTGCACAGAAGAAAGACCATATGGAAATGGGGAAAAGATGGCCACTTATGAGCCAAGGAGAGAGGCCACAGAATAAAACCAACTGCCAACTCCTTGATCTTGGACTTCTAGCCTCCAGAACTGGGAGGAGATACATTTCCGTTGTGTAAGCCACCTAGTTCATAGTACTTTCTTAT
The DNA here is from genome assembly GCF_000325575.1 of Pteropus alecto. Classification (NCBI taxonomy): domain Eukaryota; kingdom Metazoa; phylum Chordata; class Mammalia; order Chiroptera; family Pteropodidae; genus Pteropus; species Pteropus alecto. Next base: position 9,506,999 of record NW_006431920.1, on the reverse strand, counting down.
GGTAGATCCAGCAAATGAATACAGAGTAACTGAAATAATAATGTATATAGGGCATCTGGCACAATATTTGTACCTGGGAGGCCCTCGACGATATTACATCCTTTTCCCCATCAACTAACTCGTACTGTCAGGAAACCCTGTAGAGGGCAATATGCTCCATTTTCCTGACGAGATCCTTGAAGCCTCCACAGCACCTGACTCAGGATCATTATGCATATTGGAACACTCAGTAAATGCTTATTGATTAATTAGGACTCCCTAGGCCATGCTCAGCAGACAGAGATGGATTAAGTTGTTTGATAAAGCCTGTCCTAATGCACCAAAATCCTCTGGCAGGCTTTTCCTTTAAAGGGAGAAAAGAAGAAGTCGGATTTTACAGCTGGTTGAAATATACTGGAAGAAGCTGTCAGGGGAAATAGTCCTGGAGATGAAATTGACAGAGTGATGGCCAGGCAGAACCTTGGCTATTAGTTTCAAACTACCAGTTATGTCTGTTTTAATCTGGAGGATGCTGTGATAATGAAGTGATTGTGTGAATCTCAATAATGTAAAGTTACTGTTGTTTTTAGCATTTGTGGCCATCATGACTTCATTTTCGTCTAACAGGGAGGTTTTTTTTTTCTTTTTCTTCTTTTTTTTAATCCTTCTTCAGAGCTGTAATAGGATGGAAATATTCTTGCTCATTGTTATTTATTGAGAACTGTAATTGAATGTTGGCCCTTCTGCCCCTTAAATCCATAGCAACAAACCTATTCCTTTAAAAACCTAATTTCAAAACGGTGGCTACACCTAGAAATCTATCCTTTTAAGCTCATATGTGGCATGGCAGAGGCTATAGCTTCACTCCTGTAATTTTCCTCTGGGGAACGACTAGACCTTCGCTAACAAAGTATTGGTTAAATTTCACCTACGGGGAAAAAGAGAACTGACAAAAATGTGTCATATTGCCTGGGTACAAGGCTGCAGAATATTTTTTTCCCCAGCAGCTGGTAAAGCTGTGAAGATGTAACTTGATCCTTTGCCCTTCCCTTAGTAAAAGGGTGGGTATTATATTTATCTGGATAACTTAAGCAAATATGAAAAACAAAAGCAAAAACAAACAAACGTCTTTTTTTTCAGGGTTCTCTGAAGCTTTTCTTGAGATAAGAAGGAGAAAAGGCGAGATGGAATTATTCAGGTAATTGCCCATTCTCTAGTTCACTTTGTGCAGGGGATTGGTCTCAGCTCAGGAGGTCTAGTCTTTCTATGCGGTTGGCTCTTTCCACACTCTTATCAGAAGAAACTTTTTTTGAGAGCATCACCTGTAAAACCATGCAGTCGCGATGCCACGGAGGTCCCATTAGATAAGTAAGTCCTAGTAAGTACAGGAATAAGCTTGCATCATCGGGGCTCCTGGCTGACCTGCCTGCTACTTCTCATTAAAAAAAAAAAAAAAAAAGAAAAATCCTTGCATCTGATTCTGTCAAAAGACAGAAACATTCTTTTAAAAAATATGTTGATTATAAGCATTCCATTAAATGTTTTATGGCAGAATGATTTTTTTTTCTTACCAATTAGCATCAGATGGCATTGAATATAAAGGTCCTATTTCAAAAGAAACTCTTGGAAAAACTTCCTGTTATTTCTATATTTTGACCTTGAATACTGTGAGGAAAATCTCACAGTTAAATGCTAGTTTTCAGATGTTTAGCTTATTTGTTTTTTGTCTGTAGTGTATAAAAAGAGTCTGCATACAGATATGAGTGTGTGTATGTGTGCACATATATGTGTAGAAATAGAAGAGGACAAGTCTGGTTTTGACTCTTAAGAGATACCTGTCGGGCCATTAGTTTACTTGTGGTCAGTGAACCCTGATGGTCAGAGAGAGATAAAGACCCCTGTCCCCTCTGCCCAGGAAGCTTTATCTTCAGGCCACCCTCGGAGCTGATAGGCAGGCCTGCTGTTCTGGACCGCTCGCAGGCTCAGATCTGCCCTAGTGCCTTCTTCAGTAAAATTCCCCTCTCTGCTCACATCACCAGTGGCTGAAAGTCAGATTGGGCAGTGGGGGTGTGGAGGGAGTTAGCATGGAGGCAGCAACCAAGGGTGGGTGGTGAGAGTCTCTTCCAAGGGAGATGATGGGTATCACCATACTGAGTAGATAAGTATGTGTGATATAAATAGGCCAAAGAAGACCTCTCTGTATCAATCTCTAGGTTGCTTATTTGTTCACTGCAGATTGAGACCCATTAACTTGAAAGCCTGCCTGTTCCAAATTCAAAAATTTACATAGTTGATTATTTTAAAAATAGCCCAAACATAGTTTTAGTCATGTAGGGTCTGCCTGCTTTGCATACCATGTGAAAGCTCACCCAGCAGCTGCTAGCCATCGAGAAGATAGAACACAAACTGCCAGGCCCCTTGGAGTTTTCTGACAGAGAGACTCCCTGCCATCCTGTGAATCCTGACATCACTGAGACATAGAAGCCCCCTGTCTCCCAGGAGTCCCTGTGTTCCCATCACTTTCTGAGTAGCAGCCCGCTTTGGACAGTCTTGTGCTGTGAGGGGCATCTCTCATGCAACCCTGTCCAAGTGCCTACTAATAAAGTGATTACTGCCTCTCATGATCACACCTTTTTCCTTGATCAGCCCCTGAATTTCTTGCATCTTCTACAAAATTTACCTGTAGCTCTTGGCTATCTATCCATACTCTGTCTCTGAACCAAAGCGCTGCCTACAGAAAGCATATGTTTGCACTGTTTTTTAATTTTTTTTTTTTTTACCTCTTTTCTCTGATTGGAAGGATGCTCTGTTTTGCAAAACTTGTCCATCTGAAACATTCACAGAAATAAATAATCCTATCTACCAAGAGGCAACCATTGACTGGTAATGTTTTTATTGCTTAAGTAGAATGGAAAATATATAGATGCTTATTTTATTATTGTTATATAGTTATAGTTTCAGCCTTTGCGGATGATGTACATAATAATAAAATGTTAAAAAAAGAATCAACTTTTTTTTTTGGTAACAGAAGAGACAAGAGAAAGAGTTAGATCGTGGTGGAGAAATATGAGAAGTAGAAATGAAATTAGTATCGGATCGTTTTATGTCTTTTGCCAGTCTCGTTTCTATAACTAGATTACAAACGTTTGGAGAGCATGGATAAACGCTTAATTCTTTTTATCATTAGTGTCCTAGTACAATATTGGATTAATATTTGTTCTCAATGAATATTGTTGATGAATAAAAAGATAGAGAGGAGCAAGATGACTGGGAGAGAAGGGAGAGGGAGGTAAGAGGACAAGGGCTTAGCTAGGAAGAGAGAAAACTATAAGACGAAGCATGGCCGTGTGACCTTAGGCAAATCTTTGACCTTCAAATTTCTAACCTAGATGGTAGTTGTGACAGGACATGGAAAGCCTTGTGGAAATGGGAGGACTTATATTGAAGCAGAGGTACATTCGTGTATTTGATCTTTTCTCAAAAAACCCTGACGGTAGGCCTCAGAAGAGTGGGTGGTACACTGACACCTGGAATCCCTTGGAAAGTCTCAGAGATTTAGGAATAAGGTCCCTGGACCCTACTTTAGAGGATAAAAGAGCAGCCTCGGCTTTTGGGCGAGATGTTGTCTAGTTAGATTCTTTGCTTTTCTAGGGTTCAGAAGGCAAAGTCCAGACTTCTGGGCATGGATCCTAGGGGAAGAAAGGGGTCCCAGGACTCTGTATTAGCAGGTCATGGTCCTACCTTCACCTGCTCTCTGGGCTCGACTGGTACCTGGATGTGAGCACATTAAGTGAAGCAAAGCATTGAGAGCTAAATACTTTGGGGACCCAACATGAATGCTCCCTTAGAGCAACCTAGCACTGAAGGACTTGGGAGATGCTCCTAGGAAGGGCTGTGCTTACCTGTGTAGGAATCTCCATCTCGAAGACATTAGACTTCCTGCTAATGAAGCACGTGGAGATTCGAGGGATTGGTTAGGAAAACAACACAATGGAATTTGCACTTGGTACTTATAGAGCAGTTCTGACCCATGCTATTATAATTAAACATGCCTCCCATGGATGATGAACCAACTATGTATTCCAGGGCAAGACGAGAACAACTATAAAAAGATCCAGGGAAACACTAAGGTTATTGGTTGGAAACAGTCATTGTTCTGAATTATGTGGCATTGCTTGGGTGTTTTCCCCTGGTGAAATCACATTACAGACTGTCATTTTGATACTGGTTTCTGCTGCATGTGGGCAAAACCAGAGGGTTAAAACAGTCTTTAGAGTTACAAATCTTGCATGGAACCCCATGCAACTGGTTTCAAAAAGTCAGGAAAAAAAATGATAACTTGAAAACTTGTCACAACTGTTCTAGATTTCAGTGTTCTCCTCCATTTTCTGCATTTTTTGCACTCCTAATCTCTGGACTATTCTAC
>NW_006431920.1:9486510-9501709 GCF_000325575.1 Pteropus alecto | reverse complement strand
CACCCTTCTCCATTTATCTGTTATTCCATTTACAAAAGCGCCACACACACACACACACACACACACACACACACACACACGATATTCATCATTTTTGTGTATTTATTGTATTTGTGTTTTTTTGTTCTGTTTATTTTTAAATGCATAAATTGTAAATTTATTGATTTTTTTAAACTTTTTTTTCACTCATTTTAGGTACTTAGAGATTAGATACTATTCACTTATATGTTCTCATAGTTTTGTTTTAATCATTTAACTCCTTATATTTAACTTTTTAATCTGTCTGGAATTTACTACTTTGAAATATTTCTCAGATGAAGTTTTAAAATGGACTTTACCCCTTTTAAATGGCTGATTATCACAACTTTACTCATTGAACAGGTCTTCATTTCTCTAGTGATTTGAGATAACTCTTTGATTAGGTCCTGAAACTCTACATATATTAGTGTTTGGCTTAAGGCTAAATATGTGGATTATTTTATTAATTACTTTGAAAGATGGCAGACCTAGACCCTCTCGTTACTTTTGTTTTTCGAAAATGTTTTGAATTACTCTCAGATGTTTATCATTAAAGATGAGCTTTAGAATTATTTTGCCAAAGTTAAAATAAAAAGCCTCGTTGGGATTTTGATAGATGTAATTGTGGAAGTAAACAAAAACACCCTAATGAGAGCAAGTAAAGGCTATTTATTCAGAGTTCGGTATAGCAGGGCAGAGGCGCAAAGGCAGGCAGTGTCATGGGGAAGCTTTGTAGTGGGAAAAAGGGACAGCTTCAGGTTTGTCCTGTTTGGAGGTTGTTGGCCTGGGGAAGCTGAGGGTGGGCAGCTAGAAGTGGAGCATCTTATGTGATTGGGTAGGGGTGCATATTTGGCTTTCTCTGTTTGGGCCTAAGGTGTAAGTGGGGACAAAAATTAGGGATGCTGCCAGTTACTAACGAGGTCCTGCCATTTTGGACTGATTGTTATAGAAGGTATTGTTTAAGTCTCTGGATTGTTAATAATAGTGATAATAGTCTGACTTCCTACAAGTCTGATTTACAGCCGGCTGGCTTCCTGTGCTGTTTATGGTAGATAAGGAGTGGGTTTCCTGGGCAGGTGGCTGTAGGTTGTGGGTCGGACTTCTGTCAAGTTCCCAGACACCAGCCCTGGGCCAATCTTGTAAGGAGAGCTTTCTAAGAGTCAGCAGTCATGCCTGGTATGTTAACGCTTCTCTGCGCATCCATATTTGCGTGTTTGGTATCACAGTTAAGATGATTTTATGAAATAAATTGGGCAGGGTCCTTTTTTAGTATAGTGAAAAAGTTTATACAGAATGGGAATTTTCTTCTCTTTGACAATTTATAAGAGTTCGCCTATAAAATTACATGGCTCCAGAATTTTTGTGGGGGATAACTAAAAATTAACTTACTATTTTTGAGTCAATTTATTATTTTTCACCCATTCCTGCCCCTGCCAGGTTATTCATTTCACTGAGATTTGCTAATCTGCATATACACCTGGTGAATTTTTCACTTATATTTTAAAAATCTCTGCACCCATTCCTCTATCATTTTTCATCCCTAAATGTATTTATTTATGATTTTACTTTCTGTTTTTATTGATTAGCTTATCCAGAGATTTGTTTGTTTTATTGAATTTTCAAAGAACCAGTTCTTGGGATCATCTATCAATTTTGTTTTTCTATTTTTTAATTCATTTATATATTTATCTTCATTATCTTTTTTTCTCTGGCTTGAGTTACATTTGTCATTTTTTCTCTTAGTTTCTTGAGTTGAAAAAACTTCATCTTACCTTCTTTTAAAATAGTACCAAATATTTGAAGCTACGTATTACAAGAAAAGTACAACTTTAGCCCATATCTTATACATTTGTATGAATATGTATATTGCTATCTGCTGCTGCACTTTTAATTAGGAGAGACATTTTTCTTTTTAAATCCAAAGCGTTTGGAAAGGTTTATTTTTAGTTTGTTTACTTAAGCATTTGTTATTAACTTCTAGTTTTATCGTGTTGTGTTTAGAGAATGTGGCCTAAATAATTTCTACTTTTTAGAATGTTATTAAGGATTTTTCAGTACAATGCTTAAAAAGATGTGTTCTCTGTAGAGTACATGTACATACACACTTATGTATATGCCAATTTAACCTCATAAATTCAAAAAATCCTTTTTCTGTCTTTTGTTTTTTGATTACTTGGTCTGTCATAGATTGATAATGGTGTGATGAATTCTTCCACTCCAAGTGTGTTTCAGAGGTAGCGTGATATATTAAGAATTTGGAATTGTAAAGATCTGTTTTCACATCTCCGATCTATAATTCACTAGCAATGTAACCGTCTTAGATTGAGTTTTCCAGGAGCACAGCCTGAGACAAGGATTTGAGTACAAGTGGGTTATTTGGGAGGTGTTGGGAATACTGTTAAGGGAGTAAAGAAATGAATTAGGGAAGAGAAGACAGCAATAATTTAGTACAAACAGATTTCTGTAGTATTTGCTAACTATCTTTTTGTTTGTTTATTTATTTCCTCCATTTCAATTTGAGGTATATGTACTATGAAAACCAGAGATCTTAAATGTACAGTTTGATGAATTTTTAAAAATGTAATTTGCACCCCTATTAAGGTATAGAACTGTCATCCCAGAAAACCTCTTCCCAGTCAATCTCACCCTCCTCCAGAGGCAATCGTTGTTCCGAGTTCCATTCCCATTCACCCATTCTACAGCTTTATTATATATAGGGGATTCTACAGGGTGTGCCCTTTTATGTCCAACTCCTTTTACTCAACATGTGAGTGAGATTCATTCATAACTTTATATGTGTCACCAGTTCCTTTTAATTGCTTAATAGTATTCTGTTGTATGAATATACTACCATTGTTTTTTACCCATCCTTCTGTTGATGGCGATTTGAGTTGTTTCCTGGAGTATATGAATAAAGCTATTGTGAATATTCTTGTATACTTTTTTTGGACACATATCTTTATTCGTCTTGGAGGAAACATCTGGGGATGAAATTGCTGGGTCATAGAGCAGATATATGTTTCACTGTATGAGAAACTGCCAAATAGCTTTCCAAAATGGCTGTACGTTCCTACTAGCAATGTGTGAAAGTTCCAGTTGCTCCACATTTTTGCCAACATTTGGTAATGTTAGTGTTTTTAATTCCAACTATCTGAGTGGATGTTAAATAGTATCTCATTGTGATTTTCAATTTGCATTTCCTTCATGACTAATGAAATCGTCCAGTGTTCATGGACTAATTGGCCATTTTTACATCTTCCTTTGTAGAGTGTTAATTCAAGTCTTGGGTTGTAAACTTTTTTACTATTAAGTTATAGGCATTCTTCATATACTTTGTGTACAATATAACTTTGAGATTGGCAGCAATATTTGTTAAAATATATATTCATTTACCTTAGACCGCCTGTGTGAGATCCTTGGTTAGGGTGGGCTCTCTAAATTGGCATTTTATGCTAATTCTTGATGATCTTGATGCACGGTCAGGTTTAGAAACCACCGGGGTAGAAGGAGCACTGGATTGGATTTTGATGGACTCAGGGATGACCCTAGTTCATTCACTCACTTACCTTCTCTTTCTGGTTCTCAGTGGCCACATATGTACAATGAGGAAGTCTACCAGGTGTCAGTTGAAGCCCCTTTTGGCTTTGAGATACTATATTCGATATTATAATTTGTACTAAGATTCCCCAACTTGGCAAGTTGAAGTCGGGTTGGCACGTATGGCACCAGCCAGGCCACACATGTTGCCCCATGCCTCATATCTGGCAGTCATGTCGAGGCAAGAGAGCTGAAAACAGACACTGCAGCTCCAGCATGGGAGCAGTCTCTAAAGGACTCAATGGAACAGACGTTGGCTGGAAGTTGTCGAGTAGCAGCTGGTGGGGTCTATGAGCTTCTTGCAGCTGTTTGCGATATGTCAAATGAATTTTTGTTTTTATGTGTTAATGTACTCTGAGCTATTTTACAGTGTGTTTGACATTTTACAGTATAGTAAAGTGTGTACATGCCTAATTAAAACAGATGTGCATTTTATAAAATAATTACTGGATACACTGAAGAAAAATGGCTAATTATATATACAGCATAAACACCTAAACACACGCTATAAATATGTACTTGAAAAGTACTGGAAAGTAGGTATAATTGGCTGGCTTCTCTTTTTGTGTCCAGACTGAGTCATTTCATAGATTTTCCTGGATCTGGGATCCACTGGCATTAGAATTTTCAGCTTAAATTTTTATTTCCCCTTCCTCCCACTTGCCATCCTCCATCTCATCCATCTTTCCGAAAATGAGGAGAAACTCTCTCCACTGAAATGAGGTGGAGTTAATATAACAAGAACAAAAAACGACAATTGTATTACTATGTGCTAAGCACTTACGACATATTACCTAATTTAATCTTCACACTAGTTCCATGAGGCAGTTGCTATTGTTCTTTCCCTTATACAAATGGGGAAACTGAGACTCACAAAGGCTAGCAACTGGCCAGAGATCTCTAAGCTTGGAAATGCAAGATCCAACATTCAAACTTAGGTCTGATTACAGAGCCCACCATCTTGAACAACTGCCCTCTACTGCCTCCATGAGAATGTCTTTCTGCCCAGCCACTTCTGTGCCCCCATGTGGATAATATTGCTGGTATGGGGACCTCATCTGCAGTGCCTCTGCCACCACTTTATACATTTCAGAACAGCCCATACTGGACTTCTTCAACAAAGTCTTTATGCCGTCTTTTCTAGGCTCATGGGATAGGGTTGATGTGTGAGTGAGTCGTAAGTCTGATTTGAGTCCTCATGGACCCTGGGCATTGCTGGCATGTGTGGGCCAGGCTGGAGGATGCTGTCAGCTGGGAAAATATGTTGGTGTTAGGCCTTCAAAGGCAGAGTTAGATGTCTGTGGGTGGCAGGGTAAAAGGTGTTTCGGAGGCGAAGTAAATGTACACAGAAAACATTGAGAAGTCTTTTAAATATCAATTCTAGGTGTGGAGAGAATCTGAACTATATCAGTAAAGCAGGTAGAAGTGAGCGATTGTGAATGTGTAATGCTCATGGAGAAGCAGGCTTTATTTTGTTAAGTTATTCACTAGGGAACCGACCTTAGTTCTTTCTAATCCTCTTTATTTAATTAATAAGTAAACTATCTCCCAGTTATACTTAGGAATGTTTGGTTTTAATGAGTGAGTTTTTAAAAATCATTGTTTCAACCTTGCAAACCAACATGAATGCACAACTGATCAATGTCATTTATTTACCCTGAGGTGTCCCATTGTGTCTTCACATGCTTCCTTTTCTGCAGCTATCAGCCAAGCAGGTTTGAAGAAAGGGCTGTTTTCTCAAGGTTATGGCACGTGGACTTGGCCTTTCTGTAGGCAATCCAGCTTGCTTGGAGTACAGAGAAGACAGAAGCACTTAGTCCATCAGATCCTATTCACGGGAAGGCAGCTACAGTTTGTTTTATGATATTTTGGAGAAATGGATTATCCTGGTTCTCTGTGACCACATATGATGCATGAGGATCCTGAAAGTTATTTATATAGTGGTGATTCAGGAAGTGTCCAGGGTCACAACAGGAGTCTCACATGTCAGTAAGTATGGAATGTAGGGCTAAAGGCATGGGGTCTTCCATCCGCTTGTAATATGACCTCCAGCCAGTGGTTTAAACATGTTTCAGATTTTTTATCTCTAATGTGGGAATAATAAGAGTATGTACCTCATAGGATTGTTGAGATTTAAGTCAAATAATCTCTGAAAGGCAGCACAGTGCCTGGCAACGGTAAACCCAGATCAAATGTTACATTGTTATTATTATTATTAGTTTGGTAATTTATAGCTATTTATTTTGGAAGGTAAAAGGGTGCATTAAATCACTTTTAGACCACCAGGTTATAATTTTAGGTAAGCCACACCTACCCTGTCTTGATCATCGTGTTTTCATGTGTAAAACAAAATGGTTGGATTAGAGGACCTTTTAGGTCACTCTTGCTCTAAGAATCTGTGACTCAGGGTTACATATCCCTTAACCTCCTGTGCTTTCTCACTTCATTTCTAAGCTTATGGGAGCCATGTGTACTTAGACAAAGCCCAAATAGAGGGAAAGACTCATTTTGGGGGCAATAGCGAATGCCGTGAAGAACTACAATAGAGCAGCCTTACTGGAAATGTCATATTTTAAGCTGTTTTTCTTTCTCTCCTTTAAATTATTTCTACTTGATGGTTGTACTTGGCAGTCAGGGAGAGTGAAGGTGGGTGACCCCAGAAATTCCCCCTGGGCTCCTTGGTGAGCAAAGTCTGGCCAAGTAGGAGAAGGCTTGTGCTTTGTGATCTGCCAGGATCTGGACCGCTTTGCAGGTTGAGTCAACAGGCTCGTTGGCAAGTGTTTATTGGTGGCAACGTGATGGAAGAGCTGTTCTAAAGGGGCATGGTCACAGCCCCCTGCTCTAGTGTTGGAGGGAGGAGGTAAAGGGAAGGCAGCTGTTGGCACATGCGGGCTGGAGAGTTCTAAGGCCCCGGCCCGCCCCCAGAGTGCCCAGGCTGTGGCCCTTCTGGTTCTGCATCTACAGCTCTCCAGGATGGTATGAGCCTTGGTGCATGGAGATGAGCTGGAGCAGAGCTTCTCCTCACCACCTTATACTCACAGGTGGATTTACTGTTCAAAGGAATAACCATGCTTTGGACCTATTTAAAAAAAACATATTGAGAAAATATTAGTAATATCATGTTTTAAATAATTACCATGTGTGCTTGTTTTTTTTTTTTTTTTTAAAGGCAAAATCAGTGACTCTGCTTATTAAGGTGGTACTATAAGATGCTGGAATGCGGTTTTCAGATTCCCTCACTCCCTCTGCTGCCCATCATAGTGTGAATTTGCCTTCAATCAGACCAAGCCTTTTAGTCACAACAGGGCACACCTTCAGAAATGAAATGGACTATGTTTTCCTTCTTCCTCCGACTGCAGAGATAAAGGAAGAAAAGGTAGACTGACAAATGGTGTGGGGGCTGGGGTCTTAGAGTGTATTGGGGGTGACTATGGGGACAACTATTTGAGAGTTAAAAGATCTTGGAGCTGGTTGTAGACAGAGATTATGGCAAATGACTTCCATGAGAAAATAGAGGAGAGGAGAAGCCATAATGTGTTTATCACTCTTTCTGAGTTTTGCAACTGATCAGGGGACTTTGATTTCCACGAAAGGACTAATTGATAGATGTCAGGCAGAATGTCTTTGGGGGATCAATTCCAGTTGGAGTAATTAACACATAAGTGTGTGAAATACCACGATGTTCTCGTTTGGTACCCAGTCTGTTTCTTGGCCAAATCTCAGGCATTTAAATTTATATTTGGATTTAAAGTGGCATATTTTACATTGAAAAATATGCTTGTCAAAGATATAAGTCAAGTATTGAATATCTGTGAAAATGGAATATTCTCCTTATCCTAGAGATGGAAACTAAAATCTAGTTTGATGTAGTTGTAATTTCCACCACCCAGGAATCCATCCAATGTCCCTAAAAGAAAGACTCATTCATTTTGTCATAGTCAGACCTCTATACCCAGAGTCAAAATATGGGGTGGCCACCTAAATTCCTAATCTCCAACCAGATACAATTACAGATTAAGATTATAGAAGGATGATGCAAATTAATGGATCTCAACTGTAAATGGACTTTTGCCCATGTCTTTTTTCTTTTGTTCTTTTCTGATGACAAAATTAGGCTATTATGTAAATTATGTCTGAAGAGACTTTCTACTTTTGAAAAAAAAAATCTAGTTTATTGGGCTTGAGTCTCCAACTTAAGGGCTGGAAAGCAGATGTCTGAGTATACAGTTGGAATGAAAGTGGAAAATGGGGAGCAGAGACTCTTGGGGTTTACTCCAATTTCCGGCAAGAGTATTTGTAAGGATCATAGAAAGAAGTTCCAGGACTTTTTTCAGGACTGTTAGTGATGGAGAAGATAATACTGTAGACTGATTTTATTCTTTTCCTGACTAAAGGGTTGACATTTTTTGATGTCCTAAATACAAGTAATTTACTGCATTTTAAGTAGATGGAAAGCTACATCTCATATATATATATATAAAAAAAAATCTTGACAAATGATTAGGAGTTGAACACATTTTCTACCAAAACAACGTTCTCTCTCATAAAAAAATTTAGCCCTGGTGGGTGTTTTGAATCCCACCTAAAAATAATAAGATGAAGAGAAAATTGAATGCTGTAAGAGACTGAGACATGTGTGATGTAGTTTAACATTTGGTTCTTTTGAGAAGCAAATTTAGTGTTCCGAAGCCTTCAGATCTTACATGGCCATCTGATAGCTAGTGAGATGCTGTGTGGGGGTGTCTGTTAGAGAAGGGACTGCTGTATCATTTCCAGATCTCTCTGTTTGTGAAATGAGTTTTTCTTTTTTCTCCCTTCCTTCTTCTAAGAAAGAAAAGGCAGATAATTAATCCGGCCTTTAACTATTCAACTTTAGTTTTGAAAGTTTTTTTCTAAAGTGTGGACCTTTATAAGGTGTAATTTTACCTTTCTAGGTGTGGTCTTGTCTTGAGACAGTCATTCCAGAATCTGCATGGCTCTGGACTTATGAATGCCTATGTCCGGGGTAAAGATGTTTGATCCTTTTGGTTCTATTATTAGAGGTATACCTACACAAAACCAAGCAATCGGAATTGATTTGTCCAGCATGTGAAGAGGTGCTCAATGACATCAGCCATTAGAGAAACACAAATTAAAACTTCGTTGTGATATACCACTATACACCCACCAGAGTGACCGAAATTAAAAAGACTGACCATACCAAGTATTAATGAGAATGTGGAGCAACTGGAATTCTCATACACTGCTAGTGGGAATGCAAAATATAATAGCTACATTGGAAGAAAAGTTTGGTAATTTATTATAAAGTCAAATATACGTTTATCATATGACCCAATAATTCCACTCTTAAGAATTTACCCACAAGAACAGTAAACATATGTCTATACAAAGATTTGTGCTTGCATATCCATAGCTGCTTTATTCATTCTGATCAGAACCAAAGACAACCCAAATACACATCAACTGTGGTACATCCATACAATGGCATACTACTCAAAAATAAAAATTAATGAATGATACACACAACAACATGGATAAACCTCAAATGCATTATGATAAGTGAAAGATGCCACATGCAAAAGAGTACCTATTATACGACTCAATTTATATGAAATTCTAGAAAAAATAAAACAATAGTAATTAATAGACAGTGGTTTTCTGGGGCCAGGGAGTAGGGAGATGGAGTGACTTCAAAGAAGGGAGAAACTTTTAGATGAAGGCAATTTCTATATCATGACGGTGATGGTGGTTACAATGATTATAAACATTTGTTAAAATTTATTTAATTGTAGTTTTAAAATTGGTGAATTTGATGTAAATTATAGCTCCCTAAAGCCAATTTAATGAAAAGTGACTCAATGTGTCACATTTGTTAGGTGCAATGGGGTCCTTGTCAGGAAAGAAGGAGTTGTGTGTGGTCTTATCGAGGGAAAAAGACTTTCCCTCACGTTCCATTGCAGAGCGAGACCATGTCTTAACACGTAACTTCACACATTTATAAATTTATTTATCCGAAACATATATGGAGACCCTACTAAAGCCAAGTGCTAACCAAAACATAAAGTGATTGCTGAAGATATAACTGATGCTCAAAAATATTGAATTGTATTGAAAATTTGGGTGTTTCCTGGAAATAATTCATGAGATTTTGTAGAGCAGATCCTTCTTGAACTCAATGGTTCTATTTGGTTAAAACCACCAGGTTTCAGGTGTTTGAGATAATGAGAAAGCATTGGCACTGGTCGAACTCTTGATTTCAGTTCCCCTCTTGAATTCTCCCCTGACTGCATTTCTCTCTCTGGCCTTGGAAGGCTGTGGGCCCTCCCTGACGGAGAGCCGCTCTGGTTAGCGAGAGGATGAGGTGGAGGTGCTTTCACTCTGTGTATATTCTTAGAACTTTATGGTTAGTTTTATATAATCTCCATGTAAGTGCCATCTGCCATGTTTGGCATTTAAGATAAAATATTTGAGATATTTTATTCATTTTGCCTGAACAACAGATTTTGAGAAATCAGGTCTCTCCCTTTCTGAGAACACAGCTCTGCAGAAACTGTGTATGAGTTCTTCCGTACATGACTCTGATTTCTATTTTTATCCATGGCTTGGGCTTTAAACCTGGTTTCAATTTTTTGTTGAAGGTTTTGTTTGCCATTTTGACAACATAACATTTAAAGTCAACTTTAAGGTTTGCCTGCCTTTTGCTTTCTATTTGGTATGAATTTTTACTGCTCTTTTCAAAGGCAGTTTATACTTTTAGAATGATGCAATGAAGACTGGCTTCCAGATTTGGGTGATCAAAATCTTAAAAACGAAAACAAAAACCAAGATCAAAACCTATCTGGTTAAAGAGGAACCTGCTTCTCTCGAACACAGTGGGTCCCTGATTTACAAGCACTGAACTTAAAAACAACAGATAAATAGATCCAATCGTAAAACAGTTGCTGCCCATTCTGAAGGAGAAGAACAATAAGCAATAACAACAATCCTTGAATATTCTGGAGGACCTGTGGATTCACAAGTAGAGGAAGAAATGAACAAGTTTAACATGTTATGGATCCAGGAGAGCTACCAGCCAGGCTTGACTCTCGATGTGGTGGATTCTTTAAATAAAAATACTGATTTTATCTACATTTTCCAGAAAATTTTACTTTACCCCCTCCCACTTATTGTAATTTTACTAATCAAGACAATTATGAATTCTCATTAGAGAATCAAGGTTCTATTTAAAACTTTTAAATAACTTCGAAAGGGTCGGGAGATTGTTAACCAATCAGATATTAGTGTAAAATAGTTCAGTTAGTTTGCCTTTTATCTAATTCCTACCCTTGGCCAATGGGAGATTTTGTTTGTTTGTTTGTTTGTTTTTTAATTTTAACATTTTGTCATGAAAATTTCTAAATATACAGAAAAGTTGAAAAAATTGTTCAGTGAACAGCTATGTATCTATGTATGAGTTTCTTATTGCTGCTGTAACAAATGACCATAAACATAGTAGCTTAAAAGAACAGAAATGTATCATCTAACAGTTCTGGAGGTCAGAGATCTGAAGTGAGTCTTCTAATGCTAAAATAAAGGTGGCAGCAGAATGTGTTCCTTTGGGAAGTTTTAGGGGAGAATTTATTTCTTGCTTTTCTCAGCTTCTGGGGGATTCACGTGTTTCTTGGCTTGTGGCCACATTGTGCTGACCTCTGTTTCTGTGGTCACATCCCTTTCTGACTCCGGCCTTTCTGCCTCCCTCTGTAAGGACTCCATGATTATGTTGGACCCACTTGGATAATCCGGGATAATTTTCCCCTCTCAAAATTCTTAATCACACCTGCAAAGTCCCTTTTGCCATATAACATCACATAGTCACATAGCATCCTGAAATTAGGGCATGGATAATTTTGGAGGGGCCGTTATTTAGGCTACCACAAACTACCACCTATATTCTAAAATTAGCATTTTGCTTTATCATACACATCTATCCACCCATAGCATCCTTGATACATTCACCTGGGCTACTTCCTATTTTTGGCGATCATGAATAAAGCTGCCGTGAATATTTTTATGAAATTCCTTTTGTGGACTTAAGCTTTCATTTCTTTTTATTTTTTGAATAAAAATGGATACCACTTTGTGTGTGTGTGCACGTGCATGTAGCTGTTCTTAGGATTATAATGTATATCCTTAACTTTTCACAACCTATTTGTATGGAGTTTAAATTGTACTATTTTGAGAATCTGTAAGAACCTTGCAGATTTTAGGTCTATTTACCTTTACCCTCCAGTCTTTACATTATAGTTGTCATATGTATTACATCTATATGTTATAAACCCCACAATAAATAAGATGCTATAATTTTTGCTTTAGTCATGCATTTTAAATAAAATAAGAAGGAAGTATAATTTTTTTGCCCATATATTTATGACTTAAGGCACTATTAATTCCTTCCTGAAGATTTAAGTTTTAATTTGATATTTCCTTTCAGTCTGAATAATTTCTTTTAATATTATTGGAGTACAGATGTGATAGCAATGGAATCTCTTAGTTTTCATATATCTGAAAATGTTTTTATTTCATCTTCATTTTTGCAGGATGTTTTAGTTATACAGCTTCTGAGTACACATATTTTTCCTTTTCTGCACTTTAAAGATGTTGTTTCACAGTCTCTTGGAATCCATTAGTTTTTATCAGAAGTCAACAGTAATTCATACTATTGTTTCCCTGTATGTAATATGTTCTTTTTTGGTTGCACTTATGATTTTTTCTTTATCTTTGGTTTCAGCAGTTTAACTATAATGTGCCTGGGTGTGTTTTTCTTTCTATATATTTTGCTTGAGTTCATTGGGCTTCTTGAATCTGAAAATTTATGTTTTTCCTTAAATTTGTGAAATTTTTGGTTATTATAGTTTCAGATATTTTTTCTACCCCATTTTCTCTCTCCTTTCCTTCTAGAACTCCAATTACGTGTGTGCTAGACCTTTAGATTCTGGCCATATTTTTCAATCAGATTTTCCCCTCTGTTTCTCATATTGGATTATTTCTATTGATTTATCTTCAAGTTCACTGGCCCTTTATTCTGTTACCTCCAGTCTTCTGTCAAACCTATCTAGTGAATTTTTTATTTCATATGTTGTATTTTTCAATACTAGAATTTCAATTTAAAAAGTTTCTATTCCTCTACTGAAATTACCTATTTTTTCATTTATTATAAACCATTTTTACTTTCCATGATTGAGCACAGTTATAGAAACTGCTTTAAATTCTTTACTAATTCTAATATTTGGGTCATCTGGGAGTCCTTAACAATTGATTGCCTTTTCTTTTCAGTATAGGTCACATTTTCATATATCATGATATGATTAGTAATTTTGCATTGTGTTCTGGAAACATTTTGTAAGTCATGTGTTGGAGAGGTTCTGAATTCTGTTATGTTCCTTTGAAGAGTATTGATTTTATTGTATGTGTGTTAGCAGCACTAGCTGTATTCAAACTCCAAACTCTCTGTTCAGTTCTTCTTGCCTTACCTGGGCTCCTTGAAGCCTGCTCTACACACATATAATTCAGCGGTGAGTCAGAGATTTGGGCAAAGCATATAAAACTCCAGGCTTCCTCTTTGGCTTTCTCCTTTCCAGGATCTCCCCCTCTCACTACCCAGCTGCTGTGGTCACCCCAAACTCTGTCTACTCATTCTTTAAGCCAATAGACTACCAGTTTTCCATCTCAGTTCCAGCAGCTTGGCTTAGCTCTGGTTGGGTCCTGAGGC
The DNA here is from genome assembly GCF_000325575.1 of Pteropus alecto. NCBI lineage: Eukaryota > Metazoa > Chordata > Mammalia > Chiroptera > Pteropodidae > Pteropus > Pteropus alecto. Next base: position 9,488,346 of record NW_006431920.1, on the reverse strand, counting down.
AAAAATCTATCAAAGCACTCAGGCCTCTTCTAAGTGAGAGTCTTCCAACCCTTCTCCATTTCTTCACTGCTTTGTTGGTCTCCAAGTCCTCGTGGCTAGTCATTACATATTGTCAAGAGTTTATTGTTGTTATCTGTGGGAGGTTTAGTCTGATAGGAACTTCTATCTCATTCCCAATGGAGCTCTGATTTAAGCAGATGAAGGTGAGTTTTTAGCCGTTGGTGGGGAGGGAGTAGGCATGAGAGTTAAGTTGGGGAGGTATTGGTAATATAGTTCAGAATGTGAGGTATAGAAATGTCAAACATAAATTTTTATTAATTCAGGGTCTGTCGTTGCTTCTACCTCCTACTCCTTCTCTGTGTCCATCTTCTTCACTTCCTCCTTTTCCCGCCCCAATATCACATGCCACCTCCGTCATCCTAGGACCCAGACCTTAGCAAAGCTAGTACCTGTACTACTCGTCAAGGACAATAAGGACTAAATAAACACGTGTAGTCTGTGTAACCATCACCTGTGAAGTTTTGAGTTCTGAACATTTAGAAGTCAGTCCCTGAAGGAAAACTGCCCATACTTAAAAATGCAACTTCTCATAAGTTTTGGCACAGGGGCAGGGGTTTATTCTGTTTTCTATTTTCTTCTTTTACCAGTAGGTCCTGAGAGGTTAACTCTGTTAGGGCCCGAGGCTATCATAGCTGTAGTTGGTTGCTAACTTGTAGAATAAATTACTTTTCGATTCTCTTTTTAAAGGAACATTCTATTCTAAAGTTCTGTGCCTCTATTTCTTTGCCTATGGTACAACCAACTAGACCATTTTCAACTCAATTAGGTTTTTCTTGTGTTATTAATAGTGGAGCACAGAACAATCAGTTGAGTTCAGGATGGTCCATGCTGTTACTTCGGCCGACCAGATACCCCCAAGCTTCTCAGCAGACATTCAGCCCATCTGCCATGATGACAGAAAATTGATTATAGTCAATTAGGTAGGTAGGGTGGAGAGATGTGGTCTTGCATTCTATTAGATTCAGACATTCCTCTGAGAGGAAGAAGTGACTCAGATTTTGCAACTGGAAAATTGGGAAAAGAAAGAAACTTAAAATTTCTTTATCATCATTATTATTGTGTTAGAGTTTGGAAGTTCATTGCTTCTACTCAGAACACTTATTTTCTTAAACTTTCTCTAATTTACACACACGTTCTTTGCAATATGCATTGGAATCAGATTCAGTATATGGTAAGAAAACCAGCTCTGCAATCGCAACACCGAACTCACAAAATGGCTGCATGAAGAGCTTCGTATTCAAGGCACTGAAGGGTTATTTGTTTTACAAAAAGCGTCTCTGAAGTGTTCCCTAAAAATACCCAATTCCCTTAGTGCCTTTAAAATGAGAATCACATTACAAAAATCCTATTGAACGGAGCATTTTGGGAACATACAAAGTGTGATTGCAAAAGATTATGGCTGATTTTAAGAAAAATTCCAGGCCTTACAAATTCAAAAAGTGGTTGTTCTCTTCAAGGTAATCACTGACTAGGTCTTTACACTTACCTCGTGTGAAGTGGGAATGACAGTGTTGCTGGGAGGATTCAATAAGACGACTAGGGAAAGTGCGTGGGGGTTACTGTAGGTGCTCAAGAAATAGTTTTTGTCTCTGTTCTACAGAGGAATTACTCAGGTCATTCATCACTAAACTCCCATGTGAACACTGTTCTCCAGGCCTCAGTGATGGTTTATCTTTGCTCTATGGGATGAATTTGGCATCTGATGGTGTGTGTGTGTGTGTGTGTGTGTGTGTTGTGATTTGTGTATACACACTTTTATACCTCTTAAAAATCAAA
>NW_006431920.1:9480986-9485634 GCF_000325575.1 Pteropus alecto | reverse complement strand
GCTTCAGGAACCCCGCTGATGAGGAAGATGGGTTGACTGGGAAAGGAGGTGACCATGCAAAACTGGAAAACGTCTGCTTTGTCTGAAGGGGCAACTGCTGTGCAGATTTCCAGTGTTACCTGATCTTCAGTGTTTAAAAGACACTGGAAGTCTGGATGTTGGTGTGGGAAATTAAAACAATTTTCAATTGGGCAAAATATACATAACAACGTTTACCAGTTTAACCATCTTTAGTATATGGTTCAGTGGCATTAAGTATATTCACATGGTTGTGCAACCATCACCACTATCCATCACAGAACTTTTTTTCATCTTCCCAAACTGAAACTCTGTACCCATTAGACGATAACATCCCATCACCATCTTTTCCCAGCCCCGGTGACCATCATTCTACCTTCTGTCTCTATGAACTGGACTACTCATGTAAGTGGAATCATACACTGTTCGTCTTTTTGTAACTATCTTATTTTATTATGTCTTCAAGATTTATCCAGTATGTGTCAGAATTTCCTTCCTTTTTAAGGCTGAATAATATTCTATTGTACGTACCGTTGGCCCTCCATATCCATGGATTCCACATCTGTGGATTCAACCAACCACACACCAAAAATATTTGAAAAAAGTATTGCTTTGTTGATGATGTGTATTTTGCAGTTGGTTGCATCTGTATTGAACATGTACAGACATTTTTTTCTTGTCATTATTTCCTAAACAATGAAGTATAACAATAATTTATCTAGCATTTGCATTGCATTAGGTATAATAAGTAACCTAGATGATTTCAAGTATAGGAGAGGAAGTGCATAGGTTATATGTAAATACTAGGCCATTTTATATAAGAGACTTGAACATTCACAAATTTTGTTATCTATGAGGGTCCTGGAACCAATTTCTCTGAAGATACCAAGGGATGACTATATAGAGCATATTTTGTTTACCCATTCATCTGTTGGGGGACACTTGAATTGCTTCCACATTTTGGCTGTGAATAATGGTTCTATGAAGATGGTGTATAAATATCTGTTTGAGTGACCTTTCAATTCTTTTAGGTATCATCTAGGAAGAATGCACTGGTGTTCTCCTCTACTACCCCATGCACACAATACTTAACTTCACTTCTGACGTCAGCTGTCTGAGGTTTTTCCCCTCATGCCAAGCAATTCTGTGTGACACCAGCTAGGTGTCCTACAATTCAATTAAACTTTGACATTAAGTAGAGTTAGCACAGACCCTGAAGGTTAAGGACTCAGTCCCACAAGACTGCCCCCCTGCCACATCACAGAAGCGGTTACAAGACCCACTTTATCTTCGGTACTTCTGGCCGACCAACTATATATCAGAGGTTCTCATGAACATTTCCTTGGGTTCAGTCTTTTGCTAGAATAGCCCACGGAACTCAGGAAAAAAAAAAACAAAAAACCACTTGTGTTTACCAGTTTGTTATATGATAAAAGACATGAATAAGGATACAGATGAGTAGCTAAGTGAAGAGGTACATAGGTTGAGGTCTAGAAAGATCTGAAACACAGGAGCTTCTGTCCCCATGGAGTTGGAGTGTGCCACCTTTCTGGCACGTGTATATGTTCACCAACCAGAATCTCATACTTTGGGGATTTTTGGAGGCTTCATCATGTAGTCACGAATGATCATTAACTCAACTTCCAGCTCCTCTCCCCTTCCCAGAGGATGGGGTGAAGTAGGGCTGAAAGTTCCAAGTTTCTAATCATAGCTTGGTCTTTCTAGTGACCAGCTGCCATCCTGTAGCTATCAAGAAGCCCACCAAGAGTCACCTCATTCAAACAAAGGATACTCCAGTCACCCAGGGAATTCTAAGGGTTTTAGGTAGCTCTGTGTCAGGAACCTGGACCAAAGGCCAAATATTAGATCAAAAAATGCACCTAGTGTTCTGTTCACTTAGGAAATTATAAGAGTTTTAGGTGCTCAGAGCCAGGAACCAGGGACAGAGGCCATGTGTATATTTTGTATTTCTCAGATATATACCCAGAAGTGGAATTGGTGGGCCATATGGTAATTCTGTGTTCAGGAACTACCATACTGAACCTCTTAATTTTTAAATGTTTGCCACTAATTCCAATTTAAAACAATAGCAACAATAACAAACCACATAGCACTTTGCTGTACTGGTACCTTGCGAGTTCAAGACTCGGGGGTCATGTAACCCCTTTTCCTGAATGGCTCGTAAGGCCCCAAATCATTTCTCTCTGGGCCTCAGTTTCCTCATCTCCAAAACGAGATTGGGCTGAAACATCCCCCCAACTTCTGTTTGGCTGACGCAATCCATGATGTCGGGGTCAGCATGATTCCAGTTTGGTTGTAGTTCTTTTTCTTGCTCGTGGATCTGGAACCTCAAAACCAGCATGTGGCGTCCTGGTGCTCAAATCACAAAGGTCCACATGATCTGGCTGTTTAGATAAGATGGGGGAATCAGAGCAGACGTGTTGTTTGCTCCAGCACGACACAAGCAGAATCTGAATCAGCCAAGATAAAACCGGCTTTCACTAGCCACAAAGCACTGTGCCCTTTTAAGGAAAGAATAATCTATTTTCCAGTCCCAACAAATTTCAACCACATTTGAACAGAAAAGATCACATTTCCAAGCTGTAGGTAAAAGATTCCTGTGGTAGTAACATGATTCTTTGTATGTTCGTGACAACCTCTTAGCAGGAGCTCCTTGTTGGCTTTTGAGAGGAAGATGTAGGTCCAGCCTTTTGAAAGTTTGTTTACTTCTTTTTATATAAGAGCTTTTTAAATGACTAAGGCACATAGCAGACAACTGCTCCGAGAATCCTCTGAGTCCTGCCAACTGAGAGGCAGCGTTCACATCTCCCTGTTTGTGTCCCTGAAGGACTTCAGCGTGCACCTTACTACTATATGAACAGGTGTATGGGGTCTTCAAACTCCCGTTTCTCTCTCCCTTCCTTCTTTTAACTTGATTCTGATTTTTTTTTTCTTCAAAAAATTCTCACCAAAAGGAAAATAGATTTTCAAAATTTTCAAAAAAAAAAAATTGCATCAGCAACTTGTTTAGTCATGTCAAGATCTCGTGCCATTCAGGATTCACACAGGCAAATGCGTTTGGTTTCTGTGATGAGCGGGGTGGCGACTCTGGGTGGGCCAGACCAGTCTAGGTCCACTGACCAGCTCTGCCAGTTCCTCGCTCTATGACCTGGGACGATTTGGCATTTGTAAAATGGGGACTATCTACGTTCTAGGGTTGTAACAAATATTAAATTAACAATGTGTGCATAGTATGGAGGTAGAAGAAACATGATACATAACAAGTCCTTGATACATGGAAGCCAGTTTTAATTATGTTTACACCCCCTTTTGAGGCATCAAGAAGGAAAATGGGGCTGGGAACTAAGAGACTTGAATTGATTGAGTAACTAATCAGCTATGTGATCTTGGACATCCTGGGTATCAGGTTCTACATCATTTATTTAATAAACACATATTAGTTGTTTACAAGTAGGCAGGTCTTGTAGTAGGAGGTAAAACTAGAAAGATGAATGGGACATGGCCAGCTCTTGGGAGCTCACCAGCTAGTTGAGGAAAATAGATACCGCAAGGTTGCGAGTATAAGTTAGAAGGACTCCAAGAACCTTTACATGGACTAGGGGACCAGCAACCAAAGGCGCATTACCATTTGCCTCCAATTACAACGATTCCAGATAGAGGCTCTGATGAGCATTAGGGCATTCGGTTACCTTTTTTAACTGACATGACCGTCTGTGTGTGGGGAATGTTCTCCTAACCCCTGTCATGAAGCAGAGGCCCCTCTGCAGGCATCAAGGCAGAAAATAAAGTTTTATGCAAATGTTATATGTAAACTTCTTGTTCGCTGGCTCTGATAGGAAAACCGTAGTCAGCCCCCAATGCTTTGTTATTTGCTTTGCACCAACTTTGCCACCGAGAGTGACTGGCAGGGTGTCTGTGTTTCATTTCTATTCCCAGTTGAAAGAAAATAATTCTTTGTTAATTGTTGTATTGTAATTGTGAAACACGGTGTTTGAAGAAGAATTTCAAGGCAGAACTGGCCTTGAGGTCTAGTTCTCTTGTTTTTTTTAATTTGAAACAAGGAAACCCTCTCACAAATTCCCCTGTAGCATCAGGCATTGGCATTCTAAACAGCTTGCACACAAGAAAACAGATCACATTTAAAAAGGGTCTTCTTTCTCTCACTCCATTTACCCTTCTACCATTCAAGGGAATGTGAAAAAATGGAAATCTACTTTTTGCACTGCCTCTAAAAAAATAACATCAAAACATCAGTCTGTGCCATTTCCCACTGCTTGGGGAATTGGCACATGTCTTCAATGCTAAAAGAATGTTCTCTTCATGTTGCTTTGCATTGCAAATGAGCTTCATTCCTGGAATACCTAGCAGAGCAGGCGTAGCACCTTCACCATGTGGTTTTTTGCTGCCCGGAAGGACACGGCGATTCACTGAGTCCAGAATGGCTGCTTCACAGGATGCCTGGGGCAGAAAGTGGTGGCCGTGGCCCCCTGGTCAGTCCTGATACACCCAAGACTACTGCACTGAGAACTTCTGCAGGAAACAAGGATCCAAGACTAGTTGTGGGACAGGGACTCCATTTCTGTAGGCATAGAAACTAAAAGGCAGGCAA
>NW_006431920.1:9451830-9480888 GCF_000325575.1 Pteropus alecto | reverse complement strand
GAGAGAGAGAGAGAGAGAGAGAGAGAGAGATCGAATTTGAAGTCATCTGTAACAATTGAAACAGCAAAGCAATCTTGAATTATTTTAATGTTATTTAGTTTCCAAATGCCACTCCTCCGGTCTCTTCTGACTTTTCACTGCCCATTTTTCTTCACTCTCTTGGAAGAACATCCTCCCTTCAAATTCTATAACACTTGTGCTTCCTTTGAGGGACCGACCTTCACCTTGAGAGTGATGCAGGACAAGGCAAATTTCCCTGAGTGGCGGAGAAGACCAAGCCCTGCACCGAGAGAAGACGAGGGTCCTTTGGCAGAAAGTGTAGAAAGAATTCAACACACACGCCAAGGTTGGAGTCAACAGGAAAGTTTATTAGAAAGGGATGACACATCACAGACAGCACGTGGCCTCCTCTCAGAGGCAGAGAGAGAGGGACAGTGAGAGAGACAGTGAGAGACAGAGTTAAGGCACTGAGAGGGACCCTGAGTGTTCAGGGAATTCAGTTTCTGTGTCATACTTTAGTTCCCATTTCCCTTGATATGGACATACAGTGAGGAAGGGGAAGAGTGTGTAGCGTGAAAAGGTAAGAATATGGAGTGTGAAAGGCCTGCTGGCAGTTCCCAGCCTTTAATCCATAGGTTCCCCGTGGTTTTAGCCAGAGGGAGTGACTCTCGGTTTCTGTTCCCCTTTCACAGTGCGGAAGGGCTGTTAGCAATCCCAGCAGAAACCTTCTTTAGTTCTGAAGGTGTCCTCCTGGCCTGGGTTCAGGGCTGATCAGCACATTGCAGTCTCTGATTGTGGCTTGATTAACGTTTTAATTCTCTTGCCTCCTCCTTGCATTAAGAGGAGTAGTCAGGCCCTAGGGTGCTTGTGGGGAGCTGGGCAGAGACCGAGGATGGCTCTGTGGGCGAGTTAGTGAACCCAGTGGGCAGCCTCCAGCCTTTCGCTGCCTACACACATCCCCAGGTCTTGCTTTCACATTATTTTCTTTAACATCCACCCCCCCCCCCCACCTCCTGGCCCTTAGAGTGTTAGCAACTGTCACGTCGACATATTAACTTAAGAAAAATGTTGAAAAGGCACCACTCCTGGAGGCAGTGCACCAGCTCCCCTGCTTCCTCCCAGTCCTGCTTCTGCTTCCTCTGCCTTATGTTACAGTCATTAGTGGCTTGTCTGGTTCCCCACCGGGCTGGCTCAGCTGCCTCTCGGCATGCCCCCAACCCCATCTTTCACTGTCCTGCGTTCTGTGGTCCTGTCTGTCTCCCCTACTAGATTGTAAGCATCTTCAGCAAAGGGGCTGCACCTCCCAGCTATGTAGTCTTGGCAACCACCAACGTAGTAAAGTGCACCTAGTAGGCATTCAGCAAACGCTTGCTGCATTGGGTTGCACATATGGTTCACATTTTCTAGGAATGTCTGTTTGTTCTGATTATCTGCCAGCCAAGTGTACTCTTGGGTAGAGAAAGGGAAATGGACTAAGAGATGTGGTTCAAGGAGTAGTCAATAGACTGCTCATAATTACTGGTGGGAAGGGAATAAGCATAAACTTTCTTGCATAACTAATCAATATCTTAATATATCTTCATTAGTGAGGGTGTATTTTATGTTATTGATATTAAATATCTACCTATTGTGTTAGAAAGGTTTCGGGGTAATTGTTATTGATGATTAAAATCTTGTCGACCGTTGAACATAGATTTTTTGTTTTAATGGATGATGATTGGCTGAGATTTATTTTTCCTGTATTGCTATAAGCCAGATTCTCCATTAAGCTATAAAATATTATGATACACTTGAAGCAATGTAATGTGATCCAAACACACAGTTATAACTCATTTTGTTATTAGTCATATGTGCCAAGACGTTAGCATAGCAGTTAACTAGTACTGGGATGAGTGTGGTATGCAGGAATATTTTTAACAACACAATTGCATTAGTGCTGGTTATAGTTTAATTATCCAATGGTTATAATCATAGGCTTAATGATAATTGAGCAATGGAATGACTGCGGACATGGAGTTTCGAGGCAGAATCTCTGTTTCAATTCTGAACACAAAAATCTAATTTAGAGAACAGTGTGATATCTGCCATCATTTGGTAGATTTCAGTTTGCTAGATGAGGCTTCAGTTTACTTAACCTTCACTCCGTGGTTGGCAGTACCTGAGTTGTAGCTATTTAGAGATGGATTTCTGAGCAGTCCAAATCTTCTGTGCTGCTCTCATATTTCTCTGAACTGCCTCGGGTATGAAACCACGGCACCCAGGCTGCCATTCATACTCAAATGTAGTTCAGTAATCCAGTCCATCTGATCCATCTGTTGTCTGGATTTTGCTTCAGGCACTTATTACTTCTTCCATGAAATGCTGCTGTGGTAGATTGTCCCCACTCTTCACCCTCTCAATGGCCACATTCTTTATAATGTGACTTTGCAGGTCCTGCCACTAAAGAGGAGCGATGTTTCCCTGTTTTTTACTTTGGGTTTTGCCTTGTGACTTGCTTTGGTGGTTGAGATGTCAGAAGGTGTCAAATGACTGCCTTTTGTTTCCCTGACCTTCTCCATCCTGTGTTGCTAAATTCTGTGAGTTCCCAGAATGCATCACACACTCTTGCATTAGATATTTCCTAGTTCTAAAATGTTCTCTCTTTCGTACACCCTCCCGCCGGCCCCCACCACATTGCCAGGGCTCCTTTTCTTTCTGGGCAATGCCGACTCATTCTTTAATCGACCATCGGTCAAGAATCATCTTCCCCTACGAGTTCTCTGCCGCCTCACCTCCCATGGTTCCCACTGTTCTTCAGGGCAACACTCTCTTCCTGCACTTGTTATCTGGTCTCCCTTTGCTTCCCTGTGAGTTCCTGGAGCGCAAAGACACATCCTCTCTATATTCCCAGTGCCCAGCACAGTTCCCGGCACATAGGAGTCAAGCCAACTACTTTCATCTTTATTCCCTTTGCCTGTCACCTGCCCCATCCCAAAGTCAGATTTGAGTAACGCTGAAGAAATTGAGAAACACAGGATAAAAAGTTAAGTAGGTCAAGAAACTGGGAAAGGAAGTAGGGAAAAAACAAATGATGAAACCAAGATTCTGTTTGGAGCCCCAAGTGTCAGGCAGTCTGGCAGAGTTGTTATAGTTTGGCTTCTCATTGAGCCCTAAGCTTCCAAGTAGCCAAAGCAAATAGGAAAATAAGAATAGTTACTAATATTCAGTTTTAGATATTTCACAAAAGAAAATATACGAATGGCTAATAAGCACATTGAAAGAGGCTGAACATCATTAGTCATCAAAAAAAAATGCAAATCAACGCAAAAGTAAGATACTATTACTGGTTTGGTTTAAATTAAAAAGACTGGCAATACCAAATGCAAGTGGAGATGTAATGAAATCGGAACTCTGATATATTGTTGCTAAGAGAGTCAAAAAGTTTGTCAGTTTCTCAAGAAGTTTAGCGTGCACTGATCTTATGACCCAGCAATTCTACTAAGCATTTAACTAAGAGACTTGTCCCTGATTTGTACGCAAAAGACATGCTATATGAATGGTAGCAACAGTTTTATTCATAAGAGCTAAGAATGGGAAACAACTTAATTGTCTGTCAGTGGGCGAATGGGTACACAAACTGTGGTATATTCACATACTGAAAATAAGCAAATTGCTGGCACATGCCACAGCATGGGTGCATTTCACGGACTTACACTGAGAGAGAGAGAGATTCCAGACAAAAAGGATAGATTTACTACATGATTCCATTTGCATGAAGTTCTAGAACAGGTAAATTTAGTCTGTAATGATAGAAATCAGATCAGTGGTTGCCTGGAATGAGTTTAGGGTGTAGAGAATTACTGAAAAGGGGCGTGAGAGAATTTTCTGGTGTGGTGGTAATGTTCCCTGAGGTCAGCAAATTTGAGGTCAGCAAACTTCTGCTGAGGATCAGATAGTAAGTGTTTTAGGCTTTTGCTATTATCTGACTGCCATAGTAGCACAAAAGCAGCCATAGAAAATCTGTAAGTAAATGAATGAGCATGGCTGCTTTCCAATAAAATTTTATTTGTGGACACTGAAATTTAAATTTTGTATATATTTAACATGTCACAACTATTATCCTTAAAAAAATTTTTTTTTCAATCATACAAAAATATAAAAACCATTCTTAGCTTCTCAGCTGTACAAAAATAGAGAGCAGGCCAGATGTGGTCCCCTGGCCAACTCTTCTAAATCCCAATAGGGTGGTGGTTACACGGGTATAGCCAACTGTAAAACTCATCAAGTATACTCTTTCGATCTTTGCATTTATTTTTTTACTTAATTTTAAATATAATGTAAATTATATTCAAGAAAAGATTCACAGTTGCCATAACATAACATTATGTATCTGTTAATTAGTTGAAACTCAGCTTTTTAGGAGAGAAATTTCTCCTCTGTGTTCTAAATAAGGTGACACAGTTAGGTGGTTACTATGTGGCTGCTGGTAGGCTGGCTCTTGTGTGCAGATAAGTTCTGCTTGACCTACAGAGTATTAAAAGTATATATTTGATTTTGACCAGCCCTTGCCAGGTGACCCTCTCCATTTCCACAAATCCCATCCTCCCCCATTGTCTTGATTGGTCCCTTTTTCATTCTTTTACTTTCAACCTCTTAACTTTTCTTATATTTAAGTTGTTTTCCCCATTAGCAGTATATATTTAGAACTCTCAGTTGTATTCATTTGTATTATTACATGTATTTTAAATATTTTTATACCTCTTGCAGAATAAAATGGGGAGAATACGGACCTTGTCTGTTTTACTCACCACTGTATGCCCAGAGCCTGGCATAGTGTCTCTACATAGTAGGAGCTGAGGGTATAGTCTTGGATATATGAGAAAGTCTGTAGATAAATAAGTATCCTTCAGACAATCTTTACAATGCTCATTCCTTACAAGGGAGTTTTGATAAAAACTGAGAAGGGATGAGTCTGAGACTATATTGTCTGGCAGGAAATTAGATGATAAAACAAATAGTCACACCCTTCCTCTGTGTGGATGATGGAAAACACAAACAATATCACATGCTCTAGACCTGCACTGTCCAATATGGTAATAAAATTTAAAAAATCTACTTTCTATTTGCACTAGCCACATATTAAGTTCTCAATACCACACATGGCTAGTGGCTGTCATATGAGATGGCACAGAGGACATTTCCATCATCACAGAAACTTCTATTGGGCGGTACTGATCTAGACACATGCCATTTGTCCTAAATAATTACAGAAAACAAACAAAAAATGGTACACTTAAATAACTTTGAAGTCTTCAGGGTCTGATATCGGTATATAATAAGGATTGGGAAACTATAGGCCCCCAATCCAGCCTGTTCTTGTAAATAAAGTTTTATTGGGACATAGCCATGATCATTTGTTTCCATATCCTGGCTTATTTTGTAATACAATATCAGAGTTGAGTTGTGACAGAGACTGTATGACCTGCAAAGCCTAAAATATTTACTATTTGGCCCTTTACAGAAAAAACTTGATGACCTATGGTATATAGCATGAGTTTGATTTATATATATGGTGTTTATATTTGTGTTAAGTATCTTTTGGCATAAACTCTACCTATATACAGAGAAGCAAATGGAAGAAAATAAAATCTTATTTTCAACTCAGAGATAATCACTATTAACCCAGTGGTGTATACTCTTTTGATCTTTTTCCTTATTCTTATATTTTTTATGCTCTAAAATATATAATGGGTAAAATATCATGTTTTTCAAAATTGGGATTACAGGACACAAACTTTTTGAAATTTCTCCTCTACTTCCAGTACTCTCTGCATTTTCTTTTCCAAGACAAAATATTCTATGATGTGATTTTTTTAAATGGTTGTATTTTATACCCTTAAACGGTTCTATAATAATTATTTAATCAACATCCCATGAATAGATATTTGGATTGCTTACCATAATTGCTGAATGCTAAGTTTTCATTGTTTTATCTTTTCCAGGTATGTATCATCTTTCCCATTCTTTTAGTGAGTAATTTTAAGATGTTCGAAAACATTCTTTTAACCCATACTTCTCTAATTGTAAAAATCCAGCCAAACCAGTATCTTTGATTCACTTCTAAATAAGATTAGAAATTTAGCACAATTTTACATTCTTTTCCCTCGTCTCCAACTTCATTGATAGGATCTGGGTTTTAAATCCCAATAATTATAATCCATTTTTTTTTACATTATAAAACTTTTCATTCAAGAATTAATTTTGAGATTTGTATTTGGCTTATAACCAGATTTACAATTAGATTTATCTCTATGGTTAACTTGTTTTAGCATGTATCATCATTTCTTTTGTACCTCGACTTCATTTTTAAAATCTTAATTTTGTTTAATCTCTTGGTTGATTGAATTACATGATGTAACTTTTTTTTTAAAGGAAAGATAGATGGATTATGTGTATATGTGTATATATTTAGACTGTGTATCTGAGGATAATTTTATGTTGCATTTACAGATAAAAGACAAATGGGTTTTTCCTTTTAGAACTTTGTAGATACTACTTAATTATTTTTGATAATTAGTGTTATAGAAGGTTGAGGCTGCCTTATTTTTTCTTTCATAGGTAACCTATTGTTTCCTATATGAAAGTTTGAAGGATGTTTTCTTTATATGCTTTTTAAAAATTGCAAAAATTAATCTAGGTGAAAGGTCTCTTTGAATTGATTTTTTTTTCTTTTTCTTTTTTTTTTTGTTCATGATGAATCCTTTCAGATGGAATCCAGCGTATCTATATTTCTTCAGCCTGAGATAGTTTCCCTTTATCTTTTGTTATTGCTTTTGTTTTACTTATTCTAATATTTTCTTCAGAAACACCATTCTTAACTTTATTTTTTATTCTTCATTTCTCTTTCATTTTTTCTTTTATATTAACTCTCATTGTTTTAATCTCTGTCCCACTGCATTCTAAGAAAGCATCTTAAGTAAATCCTCCGATTCATTGACTTGACTTTTTATATTTAATTTTTTTCTGCTTTTTATCACCATCGCCGTGACTATTATTGTTTTTGGTTTCCTGCAACCTTTCCTTATTTTACCTGTTTTTCATATTCTATTGTCTTTGCATGTTGTCATTCTTACAGAGACCTTGTCTTGTATCCTTTTGAGTTTCACCCTTTCTTTTTTTCTACATCCCTAGGCAAAGTATTTTCAGAAGGACATACTATCTCTTAGTCCTCGAGATGCTATCCCCTTTTTCTCGTCTGGCTGCGTCTTTCTATAGACCGTATGATATTTGTCGTGTTTCCTCTTTGAATGGGGGAATGCCTGTATAGACTCAGAGTTCACCATTTGACAGCGTTAGTGGTTGGCCCTTTACTCTGTCCATCTGTCAGGTAGTTAAAGCCCCTCATTCTTCAGAGTGGAAGCATGCTGAAGGGCACAACTGTAGCCCAAATTTATTTATCTAGCAGGTAACTCAGGTCCAAAGATTCTCTGAGTTCACACTGCTCAGTTCACTGGTACTTTTAAACAGTAACGCAAACAAGGAAAACTACAATTCCCAGAATGCTTCACACGGGGCTTCTCTTGTCTCTGCTCTTCCTTCCCACAAAGCACTGCATTACCCGTGGAGATTTTACTTCCCAGGTTGCAACGCTCTACAGGTACCTCTTCTGTGTTCTTTTGAGGAGGATATAGAAAGTCGCTGTTTTTGAAGGGAATATAGAAAGTTGTGGGAAGGCCGCAACTTTGAAGGTGCAGCATCTACACAGTTTTCTGGTTAACATACACCCTTGATTTCCGGATGAGGGCCGGAGGAAAGTCCAAAGTATAGTCCTAAACCTTCCGGCAGCCCCTTCCTTCTAACCTCTAAAGTCTCTTGTTTCATGGAGGTGGATCATGTGTAAGGGACAAAGTGAAATTTGAGTGTCTAGTTTAGTCTAATACGTAGTGGAGCTTCCTTCTGGATTCTGGGATTAGATTGACGTCCACGTTGGTTTCTGCTGCTGGGAATTTTGGCGTTTCTCAGTAGTGCCCTTACAGTCTTTAAGTGGGAAGTTAGAGGAGGCTGACCCTGTTGGTAATTACTAGCTCAGTATTTTCAGCTGAATGTAACTAGTTGTTGTTGTTGTTGTTGTTGTTGTTGTTGTTATTATTATTATTTTAAATTAGGATTTCTCAGGCAGTTATTTGTTTATGACTTGATCACTCCTCCTTCTAAAGCCAGCAATGGTATTGCTACGATGCTTCATGATTTCAGTTTCCTCTTAATGGGCTTCTACCAAAGTTTGCCTCTAAAGGGACCACCCCTTTCCTCTGAACAATTCAAACCACATTTGAAAAGAACATTTAAAAACAGAGTTATGTAGTGATTTCCTAAAATCTACAGTCCTTGGTGAGGAAGCATAAAAGAAACCTCTGATAGTAAGTAAGAAAGTGAATCCTTTCCTTGTATGCTTTGACTTGACAAAGGATTACAAAGCTATTTTTGGTCCCATGGACAACTCAAAACTAAGAATTTTCTGTTTGTCCTGTTGGAGTTTTGAAGGATTTTTTTTGTATCGAAAGGTCACTTTTTCATTAAATCCTTGCTATTTACTTTAGAATTTAATTACACAGTGTACTGTTGTCTTGGCTCTAGAGGTCTGAGTAGTTATCAACCAATTTTGAACAAAACGGAAGATCAGCAAAGGAGAAAAAAAAGTGATATGAAAGCTGAATTTAAGCTGCAGCCTCTACTGTGTCACTGTAGAGCACTAACTAGGAGATAATTTTCTTATCAAAGAATTAATGGTGGGAGATGTTAACATATGAATGCCAAGGGATTTCAGTGAGGCTTGGTACTTATGGGAACATTATTAATGAGAAATTTGACGTTACAGATATATACACACAGCATCACTTACTGAAAAGCCTGAATGGTGACATGATACTTTACTTCAAATTTGGCAATAAAGGTCCAATAAGTGGATGTGCTCTCTGTTTCCACTTTACCCACAGATCTTTATCTTGTGGTTATGACAGAAACTGTGAAGGATTAAGTCTGCATCTAACCCCAACTCTTGTTATCTCTCTGGGCCTTCTTTTCTATAGAAAAAGGATGTCTTGAAGGCTCTTTCCAGCTGACATCATCTGATTCCTTGTTAAATGCACTTTGCACACATATGTGGCTTTTTCAGGAGGTGGAAACGTTTGCTGTTGTGTAGTCAGTCCACGTGAGCTAGCCCACGAGCAGCAGGAATTTTCTGGTTCTCTAGGGCATCCTAATGAGCTATGGCAAATTGGAGCTGTTGAATCTTTTAAGCAAGTCCTGTTCTCCCAGTCATATGTTCTGAGATAGCACATTACAGAAATGAAGATGTGTTTTCATAGACTCTGTCGTATAAAATATTTATGCCCTGCCTTTGGTCGTATAAAGTATTGTGCAGTGTAGGTCATCTTCTCAGCTAAATGTTCCACTATGAGGACAGCTTCCTAAAGCCCTAGTGGATCCTTAGGGCAGGTGATAAGATGGCCCCACAGAACAAGACACTGTCAGGGCTAATGCCTGAATATAAATGGATCATGCATGACTTAACCCTAAAAGAAGATTTGGCATGAATAGAATTTCCGAAATGTATAATTAACTCTTTTACATTAATGAGAAATATAACCTCCAAAGATGTTAGCTGTCTCAAGATACAATATACTAAAGTTTAACTCTTTCCTTCCTCCGTATGGAGGATTGTCCCACTGTTCAAATTTGTCTAGGTACACAGGGGGAGGAGCAGTTAGACTTGCTGCTCCCTTTGTATTGTCCTCCTTCTCCCTCTTCAAGGTACTTCTTTTGGGACAATTGGATGTCATAACTATTTATTGGATCTTTACGCTCTGCTTTCCAATGTTATAGCCACACTTCGGGAGGTCTGCAGAAATGTCTAACATTTCTGCCTGCAAGAGGCTGACCATTTAGTTGGGGAGTTAAGACAAGTCCTAAAGAAACAAGTTAAAACAGCATACCATGAGGTATAATGTATTATATGCAATATGGTTGGATTCTAATTTATATGATGTTGATAGTGAGTACAATCATGATTACAAAGAGTAGGATTAATAACTGGAAGAGTTAAAGAAGGCTTTTGGAGCAGGTGGGAAACCTGGGTTTTGAAAGATGGCATGGTTTGGGGCAAGTAGGAAAAGGGAACTTGTGTGGCTCGCTGGGCAAGGAGATTTACTGGCGTCTAGAAGTAGAGGAAAGGCGCTTGAGAGCTGTGTCAGCCACGGCTGCAGGTTGTGTTACAATAACGAGCCTGAATCTTAGTGGCTTAAACGAGCCAAAGCTTGCTTTTCACTCAAGTTACAGGTCCATTGCAGAGTGGCTGAGGACTGTTCCAAGGTGCTTTTTTCAGGGATGCAGGCTGACAGAACCACTACCACCTAGAATATCTCAGGTCACCTTGGTGGGGAGAGAGAAGGGCAAATCACATACTGTCTCTTAACAGGCTTCCAACTGGAAGTGACACATGTCACTTCTTATATTTCATTGGCCAAAACAAATCACAAGTGCATGCTTAACTTCAAGGGGAAGTGCATTTCTCCCTATGCGCCTCAAAGGAAGAGAACAGGAAGTATCAATGAATGGCTCTAAGAATGCCAACCACATGTTGAGGGCGAGAGAGTTGTGTGAAGTAGTGGATAGCACAAGGACATTGCAGACAGATCACCTAGATTTGAAACTTCTGTCACTTAGCAACTGGGTGACCTTTGGCAAGAGACTGCACCTATAGAACAGCATTAATTATTCTGATCTAGCAAGGCTGTTGTGAGGACTACACGTGCGAGTGAATATCGATTTATTTAGTTATTACGTCCCTCTCCTGACAGCTTTCTATGTTTTGTTCTAATCTCACATGATAACTACTGTACCTCTTGCTCTTGGGTGTCAAGAAATATACCTATAATCTTGCAATAATTTTTTGATTTGGCTTAAGCTAGCCCAAGTGAATATGTACCAAGGCCTCCGCTGGTCCATGGGGTACCTTTGCAAAGTAGAAAAAGGCATCCCTCTTAAGTGGAGCTGCATGGGTTCTTGGGCATGCAGGCCCTTTATTTGAATTAAGGAAAGATTCCTCATCTTTTTGATAGGGTGTATGGTTTGGTAGCAAAGCATAGGCCAGATTTCAGCCCCACTCCTCTTTGGTGGATGCCCTTGTGCAATGAACAACCTGTGCGACCATATGTGGTGGCCCTGACTTTAGCTTTTTTAACAGATTCCTGAGAAAAGTAATAGTCCATTTATTGCCCAGCTTCCCTTCACCAGAGAAGAGAGAAGTTTTAAATGGTGTGTCATATATTTTTGGGAAAGTATGCTACACGTAGATTCCCAAGATATGAATTCCCAAGAAAATAACTAAGAAGCATTATGCTCTCACACTCAGAACATCTCACTTATCTGCTATGTTTCGAATCAATGGTATAGTTATTTATAAGCAATTCCCACTGATCTTAATGAGTTTAATGAATAAAGAATGAGCATAATAAGTGAGCTTAACTTCACCAAGAAATAATTTCTTATACAAAAGAAGTTTGATATTAAACTACCACCAAATATAATATAATTAAATCACATTAATTCTTATAGGTATTATGCAATTGTCTGTGCTGTGCACAGATAAGAAGCTGAAAGAAAATTTCTGGTATGCCTTTGAGAAGAATTTGTGTAATTTTAAAAATAACTCAAAGGAAAACAGGGCCAGTATTGAGAGGTTTTTCTAAGATACAGGTTTTTGTTTTGTTTTGTTTTTCATTTACATTGCTTACTCGATCAGGGTCTGACTTAATGGTCATGATTCATAGGATGAGGCGAGAGGGGTGAAGTTGGGAAAATACTGACCTCAGCTTTCTCTTCTTTGCTCTGTAGTGGGGAGGAGAGGGAAGGGGCATTATATTCTTCATGTGGACACAAGGTCTAAGCAGTGGTACCTTATGCACTGACACTGTGAAAGCCTGAAAGAGAGTGTGGCAGGCTGCATATGAGCCCCCCACCCCCCCAAGATGTCTATATCCTAATCCCAAAAATCCGTAAATGTGTTACTTTAAATGGCAAAAGGGAATTTCCAGATGTGATTAAGTTATAGATTTTGAGCTGGAGGGATTATCTTGGATTATCCAGTGGGCCCAATGTTATCCCAAGGATCTTTATAAGAGGGAAGGAGGCAGGAGAGTCAAGTCAGAGGAGGCTATGTGACAATAGAAGCAGAAACTAGAGTGACGTGGCCACAAATGCCAGTAGCCTTTGGATATCAGAAGAATCAAGGAAGAGATTTTTTCTTAGATCTTCCAGAAGGAACCATACGTACTGACACCTTGAGATTAGCCCAGTGAGACTCACATTGGACTTCTGACTGTCAGAACTATAAGAGGATAAATTTGCATTGTTTTAAGCCACAAGGTTCGGGTAATTTGTTCAGCAGCCAAGAAAACTGTTTCAAGGAGCTAGGGTGGGGCTTTCTGAGGATCCTACTAGGGAGGGTGAGTATTCAGACAGTGATCTTGGGTCAGTTTACTAGTTCAAGAGTCATCAAACTATGGCCCGTGGGTCAAATCCAGCCCACCACCTGTTTTTGTACATAATGGCTTTAATATTCTTAAATGGTTGAAAAAAAAATCACAAGAATAATATTTTGTGACATGTAAAAATATTAAATTCAAAACATTTAAAAAGGTTTGCTGATCCCTGTTTTAGACTCAGGACATCAGCTTTGATCTTGATGTCTTAATGCTTTTCTGTGTCTTTCATAAGACTGAATTTATCCTCACCTCACATTGCCCACCACGTTAACTTGATCAAGTCCTACATATCACTTAATGCTTCTTTGATTGAAACGCTACCTTCTCTATGAGGCTTGCTTGCCATGCTGAGAGTTTACTGTGTTCTGTACACTATGATAAATGCTAGAAATACAAAAATAAGGTACGATTTGTTTCTTCAAGACTGCACATCCACACACCAAATAAACCCTAGTATATATCAAATGCATTCAATCTCTGTGAATACTCCTAAGAGCCACTTGAGGTAAATATTATTTGTTCAGTTTTTCAGATGACTAAACTGAGGCTCAGAGATGCTAAATAACTTACCCATAGTCAGTTAAACAATTCTGTTTAGTCCCTAAACCCAGTCTCTTTCTATAATATCACATGATGTTCCCAGAGCCATCTGGTCCTGCCCTCATTGCTTCGATCTCCTCCTATAAGCTGGTGGCTTTGTGACCTCTGCCCTCAACCATAACTCAAAATCTATATGTCTTTATAGAATTAATAGTTTTTAGGCATCTAGTAGAGTTTGGAAAGGCTCCCCCCCCCAGAGTTTTGTTCTTGAAATGTCATAAGAGCCAATAAATTAGGATGTTGAGAGGAAATATTAGATTGAAGCAAAATTGTAGGCTGACTGGCTGCAAAACTCTTCTGGGTGAGTCGATGAGCTATGAGGCAGATTCATTTTAGCCAACTTGTCTCAGGTCCTGTAAGGCAGAAGTGTGCCTATAATTTTGACTTTTTTCTTATGTGTTCTTTGGTATTAGACAATTGTGTGGCCATCTGTGTGCTTACTGTAGAGAGGACAGTGAACTACGTATTGGTCATTTTGGTTCCATCTCCAGAGGTAGGTAGTAACAAAAAATGCCTGCCACCTGCTAGTGCCCAAGTGTGGAGCAAGGAAAGAAAGGGCCGAGGGTCATTTTAGGTACCGTGAAAGCAAATGAGTTTTTTAATTGTTTTTGATCCAAGTGTTTTGCTGACTCTTCTGCATAGGGTTGTGGTGAACATCTAATGAAAATGTATATGTGCACTATTTTATAAATCAGAATGTGCTATACCAATACAAGACTTGATAGACTTGGTATTAAATATATCAAATAGGCTATGTTCTCATTTTCAAAAAAATTTATTTTGTACTTTCTGTGTTCTTACCTCTGCTCTGTATTTCCTAGAGGGCTATTAAGAAGCATTGGCAGGCACTACAAATTCTCTTTCTTATTATTAGTGTTTTGTTTTTCTTCTATGGCAGAGAAATTATATTTTATGTCATTTTGACCTGACTTCACTGCTGTTGACTGTGGCTTATACATTTATGAAATGTAACCTGGTAAAGGGAAAAGCAGACATTTTTCTTCCTAGAAAGTCCTATAGGTTTGCCACATTACTCTGAGCTTAGTGGTGGAATTTCCAAATTCCTATCAGTGACAGAATAGCTTATTTTTTGGTGAAAGAAGGGAGACTAGGGGGAGGAAATCTTGGTCAAGAATATGTAAGAAAAGAGACTAAAAAAGAATACCAATTCTGGAGGACTTTCACTACAATCCTGCTGATTTGTGCCCGAGTGAACTATTAGAAAGACTGTGTGCAGGAGATCGCTTTAGTAACCCAGCTTTGAATCCCAACAAATAAGATCATTCACCCAAAGCAGCAGTGTCTGGCTTTACCCAGGAATTGAGGCATGTAAAAATAGTCGGGAAAGTTTTAAAGAAGAAAACAGATGTTTTAAAATTGGGATGGGATCTGTTTGGTCAATGACTATTTATATGGGTATGGTCAAATCAGACATGTTTGAAAGATTTGCTTTTTATAATTTACCACAGCTTATTACAAATGGCAGGATAGAACCAGTATGCAATATGGGTATTTTAAGAAAATCCAATATTATGACCCCCCAAATTTACAAACAGATGAACTAGGGGATGAATATTTCCCTCATTAAAAAAATTCACTTAGGGGGATCTCTTCCAGGATATTTAAAATATGACTTGATCTGCAAATAGGGTTTGCCCATGAGATTTCAGAAACACATATGATAAAAGTATGAATATACGCACATGCTGTACTGGGTTTAGACTCTCATTAATGTAGGTAGATGTCACATGTCTCAGGATGACTATACCTGCTACAGGCTTGTCCTTACTGCAATAGAGAACTCAATTGACAAATCAAGAACTACTTATCGTTGGGAGAGGCTATCTACCGTGGGCTGTGAGTGTCACTGTACTTTTTTGTTGGGTATACCTAGAATGCAAAGTTCTGACCATTCTTCACCTACATCATCTCTCATGGTTGGGTTTACTGTGAGCAGACTTGAGGGGTACAGTAATGTCTCTCTTTGGGATAACAAACAGGTTTGCTTACAGCTTACTAGAAAAAAAGCATAGTCCTTAACTTCAGTGTCCCTCATCTGTGTTGTAAGCCCACTGCATGCACAGCATCCATCTGGGTCCACAGCTTTACTCCAATGGGACTTGAGGGCAAGGAGAAATCACATGTACTTAGCTCTGAGAGATAAATGCTGATGCTCATGTTTCTTGCTGTGTCATAAGTAATAAAGTCCTTTGTCTCTGACTCAGGAGTCTCATGTCTTCTGCCAGTGCCATGAAATAGCAACCAGCTAACTTATTAGCTTGTATATAGGGTAAAATCACATGCTAGATTTGATAGTTACTTCAATTTGATTGTGTTGGGTCTAGATCTGTGAATTTGGGGTTATCTGGACACTTTGTTGACTTGACATAAGAGGTACATATGACTTTATTTTCTTATCTTTTTTGCTTAGGGCAGCAGATTAAAATAGTACTTACTATTTTATTGTCACAGGTGTAAGCTATAGCAGCTGGTGTTTGGTGTAGATTTTTGTTGTTTTCTTTTATATTTATTAAGGGAAAATCTTTGGTACTATTGAATTGTGATCATTTTCTCCAGGTGCAAGTCTCGATTATACATGCAAGGGAGAAACCAATGATTATTAAGGAAACGGCATGTTGGGACCGAACTCGTATGTGGGATTTATGAATGGATTGCCTATGCAGGATACGTATTTTAAAGATATATTTGAAATGTCGGTTAAGGAACACTGAGGTTAAGGACTATGTTACCTATGTGTATGGAGTATGCTATTAGGATGTATCTACCGGTACCACATGACAGATAGTGCTTTGTGTTCTGAGAATTAGAATTCAGGCTCTAGGAGTAGGTATCTCTTTTGCTCCCCTGAGTTGGGGTCAAGTGCCTCATCTCTTAGATGGACTTCTCTTCCACCAGAACATTTGGGAAGCAAGATAAACGACCTTTGGGGTAGAATAAATGTATGGGCATATGCATGGGTAGATCTGAATTTGTAGATCTGATTTGTTGCATATTTTTGTGATTCAACACCACAGTGGGCTGGGTTTGTTTTCAGTGAGCATATAGAAATTATCCAAATGAATGTCATTTCTTTCAAATTATCACCTTGGGAATCTATATGTTATTCTCGAGTTATTGCCGGTATTTTGGCACACATTTCTGTAACTCTTTTTACGAGGGTGTATTCAGAGTCTGAGGTCTAGTGATGATCAACCTTCGTGCTCTTTTTCAGTTGTCAAAAATCATATAGAGCCAATTCTATGATTAAAATGTGTGATCAAATGGTATAAAAGGACATATAAAGTAATAAAATTGATTTTTTTGAATTATTTGCAAATGGAACCCAAATGCTATTGCCAAATGAACTTCCAGAGATTTTTCAGGTGATGGAGATCTCTCAGAGCTAAGTGCATGTGAAATTTTCAAAGTGTCAACTACAAAGGGTCCAATAAATATGTTTGTATTAGTCACCTGGGGCTGCTCTAACAAAATACCATAGACTGGGTGGCTTAAACGATACACATGTATTTCTCACAGTTATGGAAGCTATTAAGACCAAGATCAAGGTGTCAACTGATCTGGTTGCTAGTGAGGGCCCTCTTCCTGGCTTGTAGATGTTATCTTGCTATATGCTAACATGGCAGAGAGAGAGGGGGCTCTGGCACTTCTTTTGCTCCTTATACGGGTACTCATCCCATTTATGGGGCTTTACTCTTGTGACTTCATCTAAACCTAATTACCTCCCAAATGCCCCACCTCCTCATACCATCTCAGTGCTTCAAAGTATGAATTTCGGGGAGATGCACACATTCAGTCTATAACAGTGTTTATCCCAATACACTTTGCTTCATGGCTGAACAGTACTGGCATGTCAGTACCGCCACGGGTCTGTGTGGGTTGGTGGGGAAGTACGTACTTTGTGGCCAGCTGTACAACCTGATTAGAATTAATCCCAGCCACTTGATCTTTACTATTCAATTTATTGCTGCAAGCTCTGTGAAAAGCTAAGTTCTTTAATACCAGCGAGGCTATTTTAATGACTGGTGACATGTTGGTCTCAAAATTCTGCCACGTTTCTGGAGACGTGGCCCTTCCCCCCAACTTTCATGATTGCAGAACAGGTGCAGGGAACTTGAACATTACCTGGTCCAGGGTTTCCCAAATTTCAGTTACTTCATATGATGATTTTGCGATATATATGCCAACTGCGTTATTATTTACTTATTTTCTTAAAAATAACTTACTTAGAAAAGTCATAAATTTATTTAAGAAGGAGACACTGTATTACTACTATAAATGAAAATCCACGGACATGAATACAGGATAATGGTAAAATAAATACACCGAAAATAGCATAATGTTATTAAATTCTAACCATTCTGATACTGATTCGCAGAAGCTGAGTTCTAGGTTTTGTTTGCTAACAAGTGAGATTAGCAAGAATTGGAGAGATATTAAAGACCTCTTAATAAAGACATGCAATGGATTATTGCACCTGAATTTGTTTATGCCTCCCTGTATCTGCACCCTTGCATGGTCTCCTGCCACACTGAGTCTGTTTTTGGTCATGTGATTTGCTTTGGCCATTGGACAGTAGCAAATGTCATGCTACCAGTGACTTGAAAAGTGCTTACACGTTGGGGCTTTCCCTCTCTTGCTGTTCTTAGAACCTTTGACCAGTACATGAACAAGCCCAGTTTAGCCTGTTGGATGTTAAGAGTCACATGATCCAGTCACCCTATTACCCCAATCAACAGCCAACCAAGGACCAGACATGTGACCAGTCAACCCTAGTTAATCTGCTTAATCTCCAGCAGCAATGGCGAGCTCAGCCAAGATCAGCTGAGCCCACGTCAGTGAAACCACTAGACCCATAGATGTGAGAGCATTAACAAATGATTGTTATCTTGTGCCATTGAAACATTTCAGGGTGGTTTGTTATTCAGCAGAAGTTAACTGAGACTGCAAACTAGATTTGTGCCATGTAATTCACAGCACGCAAATTTTCCAGTACGATTTCTTTCAGTGTTGAATTTGAGCACGACCACCTGATCTACAGCTAATAACACACATTGCATGCTTCAGTACATTCAGGACAATCCAAGTCCCACCTTTAGGTTTAACAACCAAAAGCCCACAGAGGTAAAGTGACTTTATCCAGACTTCATAGTTAGCTAGAGACAAAGATGGCACTAGACTTCAGGTCTCACCTGAGCAATCTACTTCCAGAGCATTTTGCTGCTTTCTTCAGGATTGGTGTGTTTAATCATAAAAAAGTGATGAGCAGTGTTTTAGGGAGGTATTGTAGCATCAGCTTATATTATCTGTATCTTCTTGTGAAAGGAGTAGAATTCAAATTAACCTACAGAATTGAAAAAATTATTATGTTTTTTGTATAATCTTGTGCTCTAGATTGAATCGTACCCCCCAAAATATTTTGAAGAGAATTCTGGCCCTGCTTTGATTTCCAACTTCAAGTCTTTGTAACTGTGAGAAAATAAGTTTCTGTTCTTTTAAGATACCCAGTTTGTGGAACTTTGTTATAGTTGCCCCAAGAAGCCAAAGCATCTGGCTTATTCACGTCTGTTGGGAATAATATTCTGCCTATGTTGCACCCTAAAGAAGATGGGATATAGGGAAACTCACAGACAGCATAGGAAGGTCAGGGATTCAAAAACGACCTTGACTATCTGCTAAAATAAACCACTACCCAGAAATGCCTGCGTGGCTGAGGGCTGAGTGTGTGTAGATGATATCAGTGCAGCCTGGTCTTGGGTTCCTTTCAATCAACAAAGGAGGCAATAGGGCTACCACGTAGCCTTTGGGCGTTCTGGCTCAGACCTGGTGCAGCAGAGGAAGTCTGTCAGGCAGGATCTTTTCTAGAGTTCATAAAAAAGGTAGAAATTCAGTCTTGATGGGGAAGTTAACATTCACCAAAGAGTCTCTGTAAGTTCATTTTATTTGGGATGTGACAAACATCTGTACCTTCTGGAGGTGAAACTATTTTCTAGGAGTGAAGACAGATATACTCAGAATTGACATTCCCTCCCTTCTTCCTCAATGAGGTTGTAATCCTAGTGCTGGTTTTCCCACACACAGTGAGTGATGTTGGTGCTCGGTGGATTATTGCCTCTGCCTTTTGAGCAGTCAGAGCAGCATTTCTTTTCTTGGTTGCATTAGTCATTATCCATTTACAGTCATTTGCATTTTGAAATCTTTATCCTGCTGCATCCAAATATTAATGGTGGGTACAGCCTGCACCAAAGCAATTTAATTGGCTTCTGAAAACCTCCTCTAGATAATCCAAAAAAATCTGTCACTAAGGGACCCCAATTTGACTGATCACCTTTTTCCATCAGATGCTAGGGTCATATCCTTAAACCTTCGTGCTTGTTACTTTCGTTTGGTTAATTCTATTAGTGGCTGACTCAGACATGAAAGTCTTTGCTATTAAAAACAAATGTCATCTCAAAAGGAAAATCCCGAGGCTGCCTTTCCTTCTGATCTCTCCATCAACAGAGACTGGATGCTCAAATCCAAAGTGCTGCTTTGCATTAATTGTCTGCTATCCGCAGTACCTCTTTAATGTCAGGGAAATAATTCCTAAGAGTGAAGAAGAAAAAGAGGTCATAATTAGCATTGGACATTGGATGAATTCGAAGTTGTCCCTTGGACTGGATCTGAGTGGCACAACCCAGTCTGATGCGAACCCTGAAAATGTGTTTGGTGAGTTTATCACTGACTCCCAGCTGCCTTAGCATAACCTTTAACCCCTTTTTCTTCAGGCGCTGATTTGTTGGGGCCACCAGTGTGCTCATCTGCAAAGTCACATTTCCCAGCTTCCTTGCAGCTAGGTGGCACAGTTCTCACCAATAACATGTAAGTAGAAGCCTGCTGGAGATTTCTGGAAAAATTTTGCTTTCTTAATATAGGCATTGTTCTTCCCTCCTTCTGGCCTCATTTTTTCCCATTCTGTCTGGAGTACCTATGAAATAGCTTGAGCTAAAGCAGCCATCTTGTGACCATGTGGGAAAGGCCAAGGATTGCAGAGACATTGCCCTGATGCACTTAGCTACCAAACCAATGCCAGGAACCTTCTACCTCTGGACTTCTTTCATGAGGAAAGATAATCCCCATTTGATCTGCATCACTGTTAAGTGGACCTTCAGTTATGGGCAGCCAAATTTGATTCTTAGGCGATACAATGGGATTTCTAAGAGCCCAAATATTTTGCTGTGTCCTATGCTTAAGAGTTATCTGGAGCTAGAAGGAAATTTAGCAGGTAAAGCGAGGGCCCAGCAGAGCAGAGAGTCCTGGTGTTCCCCATGTGTGTGTCAGACTGGGCCTCTTCTCCGTGGCTTAGGGCTTTCTGGGTGTTCTAGATGAACTCGTCAGAGGGATTCCTTCGGTTTCTGTGTCCTTTTGGGAGATTATATTTAATGAACAACTGCTTTGTTCATTTCCTTACTAATTTCCATTTCTTGAGAAAGAAAGGAAGCTCCAACTGAGATAATTATGTCCTGGTGCCCCTCTAAGTGAATCGGGGAGGGGGAAGGATACATTTTTGTGAATTGAAAATGTCATTTTGTACAAAAGGAGTCATTCTGAGTGAGGACTAACACATTCACAAAAACCAGAAACGTGGCTGGACTAGATCATCTCTTTTCTTGACATACTTTTAAAAAATTTGTCTCAATGTTCAAATCATTATTTACAACTTCCACACAAAGATTGGGAGTCTACTGGGGTTTCTCGAAATAGTCCTGCCTGGGTGAGGGGAGGGGGAATCAGACTGTCATTTGGGGAGTTAGTTGTACTAATGCATGGTGGGAGTTCTGAGCTTGCCCTGGCTTTGCGGGGGCCTCAGTGGAGTCCCCTCCTGGCCTCGAGCCCAGACTTAGAGAAAGACAGCTGATGTGGGTGGAACTCTGGGGTACAGAGGGACAAGTCTTTTCCTCAGGAGAGCAGGGCACACCTCTCTGGATTCGCTGTGGTCATCTCTCCAGCTAGGCCCAGAGACTTCTTGTTTACTTCTTGTTCCTTTGGCTAGTCTCTTCTCACGACTTGACACAAAATGTGTCTCCTTAGAGAACAAGTAGGAGGCAAGATAATGTCATGATCCAGAATCTGGTCTTGATTTGTCTGGAAGATCTGGGTTCTGCCTTAGTTCTGCCATCTATATGCTGGCTGACCTCAGGTAAATTACTTAGCTTCTCTGAGCCTTGGCTTTCTCATCTATAAAATTTATTATTCATTGTATCTATTATTGCTACATAATAAATGACCTCAAAATCTCCGTGGCAGCCAATAATAAGCATTTATTTCCCACTCACATATTGCTGGTCCACTGGGGCAGTGTGTCTTCAGATTGCTGAAGAGTGAGCCTTGGACCCAGGTTCTGGGTCTGCTCCATGTGAGTTATTCTGCATTTCAGGATGGAGGACAGTGGCTACGTGGAGCATTTTCTTCTCATGATAGAGTTCTAAAGCTTCCAGATGGGTGAGTAGGAACCTGTAATTCTCTTTAGGCTTGCATCTCGTGCACTGTCTCTTCTGCCTTCATTCCATTGGCCAAAGTAAGTTACATGACCAAGTCCCATGTTCAAAGAGTGGGAAATATATTCCTTCTATGGAGGGAGGTGGGAAGTGAACATTTACTGAACAATGTTCTAATTACCATTCCCAGCTTAAACAGATGTTTTGAAGACTTAATGAGATCATGATGCGAGGCATTTAGCATTGAGACATACACATAGTAGTGCTCATTAAATGTTAGCTGCTTTTTTTGCTGCTTTGTTGCTGCTGTGTCTGCTAAAACTATGCGCCTGTTCTCAGCGTGGAGAGGTGGGGCTCTGGAGAGGAATGCATTGAATGGGTTGTATACTGTTCAAGACTTCGATGGCCTGAGAATCAGACTTCATCTCTTCCACCCCAGCCTGTAGTATTCTCCCCTTTCATATCAAATGGGCCTGTGGAAGCTTCTGAAAACTTTAGGACATCGTGATGCTCTATTATACGTTGGTACATCCTATTCTACTTAAAGCATGTCCATGCCTGTTCTCAGTTTGACCTTCTTAAGTTATCCCGTGAAGTAAACTGAGAAGCCATCGCTACTGTCATTTTATGGTGAAGAGAACAGATTGGGTTGATCCTAGGTGACATCTGTCCCTTTGGCCTTCTAGAGCTTGGATGGAAAAGTGTTGTTTTCATGACAAGTGCATTGGTTGAGGTTTGTAGGAATAAACCATAAATATTTGGAACGTTCACATTTATTTCTTCATTCATTGATTCATTAACTCATTCACTCATTTAATAGGCAGAAATTTATGGTGCCTCCGTCATGTACTCCCTGAGCACTGTGGTGCGTGAAAGGAGTGGAGAGCTCAGCAGCCTTTGGGGTCATTCCAGGCCCATCTGGGGTTTCGACATTGGCGGGGAGTTGATGGCGAGGGCCAGAGTCAGGACGCCTGAGCTTGCTTTTCACTCCTGTGTTACTCACCACTGTGTATCCTTCATGAGCCACACGCAGTCTCCTCCACATCTCCTCACTCACTAGGTCCAACTAAATCACTCTTTCAGGTTACACTGGAGCATCTCAGGGTCCGCAGAGGTTCTCAGAGATGTCTCCTGGTCCCCTGGACCACACACTGACCTACTTGGAGGTGTGCACAGGCTGTCACCCTAATTAGCACCCTGTGATGATGGGACAGCAAGGTCCAATACCTCGAGTTGGAGGTTATGAGTCTGGGTTGCCGCGCTGAGTCTGTGGCCAATTAGGAGCTTGAGAGGCTGTCTCACCACGCCCTTTCCTACTTCCTTTTCATTTTCCTTCTCTGAGGTGGGACTTGCGATAGATACATCGGATAGAGATGGTCTGGACTAATGAATTCCTTCTCCTCAAACTTCAGCTAATCTAACAACAGTTTAAACCTATGAGGTCAGTAGAGACTATTTCCTCATTTTGCAGAGGAAGAAGCAGCCTCCGAGAGGGTAAGTGGCTCATCCATTGTTCAGCTAGAATCCCAGACGACCTCATCTTTCTAGTCTTCAGATTTCATAATACTTTTCAATTCATAAACACTTACTGTGTGTTCTTCTTTGCAGTGTCCCGAGCTTGCCAGTTTTTAACCTGTCAGTGGTGTTGAGGCCTGAGGTAGGAGGGGCAAACAAGGAATGAGAATCTTCCCCTCTCCCTCCTAGAGAATTCTTAACCCCTCTCAAATCCTGGAGATTGCAGGGGAAGGGAGGACCAATCCAGGACCTAAATCCATCGGAGTCAGTCGTATCCTTGGTTGACCTCGATTCAACAGGGCATGGCTACTCTGTGCTGGTTGGGCATCCTCACCTCTCCAGTCATCTTTGTTCTTGGCCTGCTGTAGACCTGAGGTGTCTTGGTTGCTTTGTTGGTCTCCCTTCTACCATCTTGGCGAAGGTCTTAATTTCAGAGCTGAAGGACCTTTCGCAAATATGAAGGTATCTGGGCTGTCTGAAGAGTGTAGTTTATTCCGAAAGCGTACTAAGTGCTTTTATGTCTGCTATTTGCTCTGGTTGCATTGAATTTAATTGGTTACTCTGGTGAATTTAACCCTCACTCCTGTGGTATAGGTGGTGTTGTCTTCATTTTACAGATAAGGGAACCATGAAGCTCAGAAAGGTTATTTTTCTCAGAATTACACGGCTGGTAAATGAAGCTTACACTTTCCATCACGTAACTCTGTCTAGTCAGTCACAGCTGCTGGTACGGGTCATGGATTTCTTATGTTATTTACAACTCTCATAACAACTCTACCTTCTTATCCCCTTCATTTGCCAGGTGTTGGGATTGAGGCACAGAGAGGTTAAGAAACTTGCCCTAGGTCACACAGCTCATACGTGATAGTAATGAAGTTCTAGTGTGGGGCTGTTGGACTCACAAACTCGTCTTTTATCCCCTTTCTTGTTGAGAAAGTCCTGTTGGACTTGCCACAATCTCCCTGAGCCCGCTCAGATACCCACGTGCGGTAGAAGACTCATGAAGGGAGCATCAAGAACAGAGGCGATGAGAAAAACACTTCTCATTGAAAGAGCAGCCTCTGTGTGTGGTATGCAGAGGGAGATGGTGAAACCCCATCCCCAGTCTTGGTGGTTGGGGGGGCTGATCCAAAGACCCTCACACCTTCTTTTTGAGCATCTCCCGATGGAACTACCTCCTTTTCTATCCTTCGATTTCTTGTGTCTTTGGTCGATGCCATCAGTGTAAGGACTGGCTCCCTTCTGGCTGGGCCCTTCTGACCTGTCATCCCCATTTCCACAAACCGTTTGAGGTCTGCTGTAGTGAGGTAAGCTAGGCACACCCCATAAGAGAATAGCCCCCACCAGGAAGTAAACTAGGGTCTTGCCTAGACCCTAGCCCAAACCCTGAACATGCAGCTGGAGATTCCTAGGAAAGAGTATTAGCTCATTGCAGCTTTTAGCATCATTGCTGTAGTTTCTCTCCTGCCTTGGGAAAAAACTGCCCACTTTTTCTGACCATTCTCCAACTCTCCCACAGAAACCCATAATTGACCAGGGCAAAACACACAGCTCACCCCGTGCTGTGAGAACTGCTAGACTTTGTGCATCTTCTAATCTGATTACATTTCCAGTCCAAACCATCTTTGTTTCTCACTTCCTAATTGATTTCCCTGCTTCCACCCGTACAATTTATTTTTTCTGAGCAGTAACCCTGATCCTTCTAAATGGTGAATTCGATCATGTCACTCCTCGGGTTCTCATGTTCCTTGCAGAAAAGCCAAAGTCCTTACAGTGGTGTCTAATGATGGAGGGCAGGGGCTGGCACTTTTTTCTTATAAAGGGCCAGATAGTAAACATTTTTGACTTTGTGGGCCTTTGGTCTCTGTGACAGCTACTCAGCTTTGCAGCAGCATGAAATCAACCACAGTCAATATGTAAATGAGTGGGCGTGGCTGTGCCCCAACAAAACTTTATTGACAAGAACAGGCAAACAGTTAGATTTCACTCACTGGCTACAGTTTCCTGACCTCTGCTCCAAGTGGCCTTGGGACCTCTTGGGCCTTATTACTTTCTGCTCTTGTCCTCTGCTCCAGGCCCACTGATCTCTACAAATACTGGAAGCATTGGCTTGGGCCCTTTCATTGGCTGTGCTATCCAGAACATTCTTCCTTTATATATGTGAGTGGCTCGTTTTCTCATTTCCTTCAGATTTCTACTTAAATGTCATTACCAGAGCCCTCCCTGACCACGCTATCTGAAATAGCAGCCCTTCTCATTTTCTAGCACCCCCACCTTCCTTACCCTGCTTTATTTTCCTTAACAGCCCCTGCCACCACCTGGCATATTTATTTATTGAATGAATAAATGATTTCTTCAGCAAATAATACTGAGAACCTCCTTAATGCCAGGCAACACTCTAGGTGCTAGAATTTCATAAAGAGCAAAACAAAGGCCCTACTATCACAGGGTATAAAGTCTAGCTGGGAAGACAGACAATAAAAATAGTAAAAATAAATGTAAATGTGGCAGGTGGAGATAAGTGCTGTGGAGGAAATTAGGCTGGGCAAGGGGACAGGTGGTGGGGACTCACCGCTCTGCTCCTGTCTCAGTATTTGTCTTCCGCCTGGCCTCATTGTTAAGGTTTCCCAAGTCATAGCAACGGTTCCATCAGCTCTCTGCTCAGCGCACAGCCTGCTTTTGCAGCCCTGGTGTGGCCGACAAAACCCCAGTGCCGATAGGGGGCACCACAGACTGCGCAGAGCTGGCCGTGCAAAGAGGTTTGATCAAGACAGGGGCAGCCAAGCTTTTCTGAACAGGATGGAAAGGAAGGTGAAGGCTGCAGCCGAGGGATGGTGAAGCTGGAAGTTGTGGGATGTAACAGGATCCAAACACGGCTGCCTGCACCACAAGTGTTTTTCATGGAGCGCTGCCTAAACTACGAGGCATTACGGAACAATGCACTTCCAAGTCGGATGCTTAATAAATCAGCCAGGCATGCGTTATTATGCCGCTGCAGAGCCCTTGTTGTGTCTTAATGCTCAATTATACAGCACAGAATCTGGATCGGGTTTTCTATCATACTGGACGTGTGGCAGGAACGACCTCAGTAATTGCTCTGCGTGGGAATGGATTCATCTGTGTCTTGGCAGAGTGACTTACTCAGACTGACATGTAAATCGAAGGGGCCTTACTTAGAATCACAGGCTCAGAGAACTCTACGACTTGAAAGAGACCTTTGAGGTGATCCCAGTCCAATGTGCTCGTGCTACAGATGGAAAAATTGAGGCTCACAGAGAGAAAGTTACTTGCTTAAGGTCAAAAGTGGCAACTGCAGCCTCAAGTCAAGCTACCCATTCTGAATCAAATACTTGCTTCAGCCACTGCCTGCCTTCCGGTGTCTGCAGCAGATGCCATGGACGGTGACATCCTCCTGCAGTCTGACTCTGAA
Source organism: Pteropus alecto (assembly GCF_000325575.1). Taxonomy (NCBI): domain Eukaryota; kingdom Metazoa; phylum Chordata; class Mammalia; order Chiroptera; family Pteropodidae; genus Pteropus; species Pteropus alecto. Next base: position 9,454,327 of record NW_006431920.1, on the reverse strand, counting down.
GCTAAAGACCAACCGGAAGAAGCTGCGCCTCATTTACTTGAATAAAAGTGGACAACCAGTTACAAAAAACAACAGACTTCCATATTTTATGGATCCCTAGGGACTCAGTGAACTCATGCTCCTAGATTAAAGGAAAGAGGAAAACCATACCCTTCTTGCTGAACTGGGCTGCCTGCTGGTTCCCCAGCGGTCTCCGGAATGGAGAGCATCACATGTGACAGCTGGAGAGCATTATCACTTGAAGGTTTGCATTCTGGCTTTTATATTTCATTTACATAGATCTGCATACTATACGCTCTGGGCATTGTTTTCTGTTTCATTCCAACGTTGCAGCCTCCCTTCTCCAAGCTCAGTTGGTGTTTTGGCTCCCTCAGCTCTGCTGGGTGAGAAAAGTGCTTGGCTAAAGTTTGATCTGGAGAAACATCTGGAAGTTCCACCTCATGGGAGAGGCTCTGGGGAAGAGAGTGGCTGCTGAGTCAGTGACGTGTTGGAGTCCCGAGGCCATCGGTTCATTTCCTTAAAGGTCCATGGTAAAGGTCTGCTTATGGCGGTCCTTATCTTTCTCTCATATTCAGAGCGCCTGTTTGTGTTAACACCCAGAGGCTAGCTTCTGTGATCGGAGTGACTGTGTGTCAGGGGCAAAGTGGCACCTTCAAGGTGTCATGGAGAGACGATTACCTTTTGGGCACCTAGATCAGTCCTCCATGAGATGTGTTTGTAGGTGAGAAATACAAATTAAAACCACAGGAGATACTACTACCCAACCCATTAGGATGGCTAAAATAAAAAAGACTGATAATACCAAGAGCTGACAAGGATAGGTCAAGTAGATTCTCATACATGGCTGATAGGAGTGTAAACTGGTACAATCGCTTTAGAAAATCACTTGCCAAACCTTCCGGAGGTAAACGCGCCTCTCCTGTGACCCAGCCATTCCGCTCCCAGGTCTGTCACCAAGAGAAGTGAGTGCACGTGTCCACCAAAACGTCGTGGCAGCATTATTCATGGCAACAAAATATTGGAAACTACCCAAATGGATAAGTGACTTGAATATGCTTATATGGTAGAATAGTGCATGGCAAACCGAAAGAATAAACTCTTTATGTGCAACAACGTGCATAAGTCCCACAAATTAAATGTGCAGCAAAAGAAAACAAGCACGCGAGTCCCTACTGTGGGATTCCATTTATGTAAAGTCCTAGAACAGCAAAGTCTATGCTGATAAAAGTCAGAATTATGTTTACTTTTGGCGAAGGGGGGTGGACAAGAAAAAGGGCATGGGGGAGGCCCCTGGAGTCACGGGAATGTTACATATGTAATAGTTCATTTATTCCCTTAAGGTTTGTCAGGTTCACTGTGTGTCTGTTACACCTCAGTAAAACCGAAGGAGAGAATAAAGGGACTCAGGTGAGCAAGCCTCCAGGGTCGTTCTGGTACAGCCCATGTCTCTGACCTCCAGGACTTGGCCTCTATTTCCAGACTTCTGATACCACTGTGCTTTACGGACTATGCTCTTCAGCATTTCCTCATACCAGCTTTGCCACCTACTTGCAGGCTTAATGCTCAGACATGCCCTAGTCTGCCACCAGCACCTGTGTTTGTGCAGTATACACACTGCTTTAGGTGTGCCCAGCTTCAAGCTGAGCTGATGGTGTCAGAGTTTGCCTGTGCCGGAATAGCTCTTCTGTGGGTTGCCCTCCCGCCCCCCACTGCCCGCCGCCCCGCAGGCCCCTTAATCCCACACTTAGGATGAGATGGGCCTAAGAAACTCCCCACACCATATCCTCTGTCAGCTGCCCACTGCTGCCACCATTTCCCAGGGGCGTATGCAAAGGGAACATTCCAGGTCCTGTGTACTCTGTTACTACCTGAGTAGCCCTGAGTAGTATCAGGGAGCCAGACTGCATAGGCCCATCTGGACTCCTGCGCTAAGCTAGAAGCCAGCTGAAGCCCTAGGAAAAAAGCCGGTCCCCTCTCCTGGGCCCTCCCTCCAGGACAGGGCTGACAAATACTTCCCCTATGGGCCAACCCATCTTCCTCTGGCTCCTTCCTACCCCACGGCCAACACGAATAATTGACCACAGCGCTTTTCTAATCAGACCAGATGGAAAAGCGCTCCAGGAAGCATGAGACAAAGTGTTTGCTCAAGTCTCTGGAGAAGAGCTGTCCTCACGGCCTAGCCAGAACTGTGCTGCCTCCCAAACAGAAGGTGGCCCTCAGCCTGTCTTGCCACACCAGCTGCGAAAGGGCTCAGGGAGGTGAAAGTTCTAGGCCTGGTTCTTAGAAATATTTGCCTGCAAGAGACTTATTAAGGAAGTGCTCCCAGATCACAGAAGGGGATGAGGGCAAGCAAGGATGTCCTCTCAGGCAAAAGGCTCCCAGAGATGGCTTCACTCTGGGACGTAAGTTACTCTAAGAGTGACCCAAGGGAACTGGGCTTAGGTACTTGGGCACCTGCCTGCCATTGGTCAAGGGACCACCTGGAGATAAATTCCCA
>NW_006431920.1:9415524-9451779 GCF_000325575.1 Pteropus alecto | reverse complement strand
GGCCATGCTCCAGTGGCCCGAGGAGGGTGGTCTTCCAAAGGCGAACCTCAGGTGTGGGCGTGGGAAGTAAAGGTGTACCCAAACTGGGCTACGCGGGAACAGTAACACGCAAGCACTCTGCAGTGCTAAAGGCAGTTCTAAGGCGAAACCGATCAGAAAGATTGTGCCTGCCGGGGTGGCCTTCAGTCCTCCCAGCTGTGGGCAGGAGTGAACTGGGAGGAGAGAGATTGAGTTCCTCACGGTCAATGCCAACTTGACCCCCACCTGAGTGGTTCCTGAGGGATGGACAAACGGGAAAGGAGCAGGGACACTGCCTCTAGATGTAACCCTTACAAAGGCACAAAGGGGTGTCTAGGGAGAGGCTGCTGGCTCCTAAGCCTTGAGCCAAATCCATCTGAATCAAGGGCATGTCTGTTCTCATGCCAGCACACAATTTCAGAGCGCTCGCATGTGCGTGACTGTGTTTTCATGTCCTGTGAGGTGGGCAAGGGCTTTTATTTCCATCAGTCACATAATATAAAGGGTTGATGCTCTTTCCAGTGTACTTCTTTGTGCTGCTTCTCCAGTTAGTTTGTATTTTTGTCTAGAGCTGGCCCCGATCGTACATACTGAGCTAAACTGGGAGTGTGAGGAGCCTGTACTAATTCTCCGCCTTTAAACAGTCCTCTCTTTGCTCTAGGCAACAGAAGGATGCAAAAGGATCGAGACTCTGGACACCTGGCCCAAGTGTCGGCTCAGCCCACCTGCTAGCTGTTAAAATTCTTTAACCTCTGGGCCTCAGTTTCCTCATTTACAGTATAAAGAGGTTTGTCTAGATGATATCTCCAGTCCTTGTTCTGAAACTGCACACATGGCTCCAGGTTATGGGGATTGTGTTTCTTTGTTCATTAGGAACAAAGAGCTTGACTCAGATTTTAAAGGTTGCTACTGCTATATTTTGGCTCCGATACCTTAATTTTTAAGTAACATTTTTCTTTAAGAGGAGGGAGCTGGCTGGTGTAAGGGGATCTGTTTTTTCTTTTTTCTTTTTCTTTCTCCCTCTTCCCCTCTCTCTACCTCTCTCTCTCTCTCTCTCTCTCTCTTTTTTTTAAACATTAAAGCCCCTGTCTTCAGGGAAGAAGAGTCTGTTGGATGTGTTTTGAATGTTTCAAATCAAAGCCTGCCAAGGGATGGAAAGCTATAGGGTTCAATAAGCACCTTCTTTCAGTAATTTTAAGAATTTCACTTATGAGGATAATGAAATCTTCAGAAACCCTAGGAGACATACCAGAAAAGAAGAGTATGATTCATCGGTGGAATTTTCCTAAACACTCTCTCTCCATACTTCCTTTGTCCATTAGGAAGGCCTTCTCTGCAGCTCCTGCAGCTTTTACACCCTAAGTGGATCTTTGGGAGCTTGAGAGAGTCCCACCCCCTCCTCCTGGTGCCCCACCAACGTCCGGCCCCACTGTCGACCGCCCTGGCTTCTGGGGCCAGAGTCGCCATCATGTGTTGGTGTGTCTCCTCATGGCAAATGTTTCCACTAGAAGCCCAGGCCATCCACAGCAAATGCTTGTTCCTTCACATCCTGCTTCTCACGATGCTGTTTTAATAAAAACAAAGATGTGGATGCATTTTTTTCTGTGACAAGATGGGTAGACTTCTTTTAGATGTGAAATCTAGGTCCATCCTGGGATTTATGGGCTTCAGATGGGTGCTAAGGGCCCCGAGCTCTGTCTGTGTGCAGACTCTGGCATGTGGAGTATGCCTTGCTTCTAGTTTAGAGAGAAATGGGTAGAACTGACTTGTTCCCTTTTGTAGGATTTTTTTTTTTTTTGAGATTTTGCCAAAATTCATTCCTAGCTATTTAAAGATAAAGAAAAAATATGTTTGAAAACTTGATTTGATGTAGTTTCAGGAAGAAGTGCATACATTTAGAAAAGGCAATGTAAGTTCCCGAAGACTCAGTCGAAAAGATGAGTCGATGTTTAATTAAAAGCAGTGAGCATGGCTGGATTCTGTATATTTTCGAGGATCGAGTTCCCTGGAAAGAAAGAAAGAATTGTGGGATGGGTATAATATAAACAAAAAAACCAAGTTCAAATGTGGATTTTAAGAAATTAAAATCAAAAGGAACTTTTCAAAAAGAGTGTCCATCTTGGGTATTAACCTCCAACATTGAAATGAAAACATTTTCGAAAGACTTTAAAAAGAAGGCAGCCCACATTTGGGCCTGCTTCAGATCCCTCGGCCTCCGGCTTCCTGTGGGGAGCTATGGTTTCCCATCATTTGCTTGCCGGGTCTAGCATTTATTCTCTGAGATGTGCATCTAGGATTTCTTACCAGCTCTCCAAAGCCATGCTGACTTGAAAGAGGAGGACATTCTGTGGCTTTTTGTATGCGAAGCTCTCACAGTGTGTGAATCCAATATAATGGTTAGAAAACACAGAGTAGAAACCAAGAGACCTGGGTTTTTGGCCCTGTTTCTGTTTCTCACTCACCGAGTAACTCAAGGGAAATTATTTTCTTTCTCGAGAGACACAGCTCTCGCTGTAAAACAAGACCCTTTTCAGCGCTGTCTAGGAGGACTTTCTGCGATGATGGAAATGCTCTTTATCTGCACGGTCCAATATAGTAGCTGTGAGCCACGTGGGCTATTGAGCCCGAGAAAAGGTGCTGGTGTGAGTGAAGAATACACATTTTAATTTTTTAAAACTTTAATGAATGTAAATGGTCACGCGTAACTAGGGGCTAACATGTTGGACAGGGCAGTTTTAGAGGTCACTGAAATGCCTTTTGGTTCTACAATTCTATACCCTGGTGCCCAGGCTTGTATTTCTAATCAATCAAACATTTCTCTAACAATTATTCAGGGCCCTGCCTGACCCAGGTACCCTTTTAATTCCTAGAGAAACAAAGATGAGTAAGGCAGAATCCTTGTTCCTTAAGAGCTCACAGTCTCGTGGGAAAGAATCATAAAATTTTAGAAACTGTAGGCTGTTCAGTCTTGGGACTCCTGGGAAAGTGGAACAGGAGAGTCAGCCTCCGTCAGGATTCGTTACACACGGCTCTTTAGCATTTGCTCAGCAAGGATGCATAGTCAGGCAGTTTGTTCCATCTAGATCTGGCCCACTTTCCCTCCCTGACCTTAGAAAATAAAAGTAACCTGGACATTTGCCAGCTGCTGATTCAAAACTCGGTTATTTTTAGCTTTGGGAGCCTTGAAACCTAGTTAGGGTAAACAACCTAAAAGAATGGGACTGGGAGATTCATTCTTTCATTCAACAAATAAGTAGTACATGCATTTTGAGTGTCAGACATGGGGCTCGGCACTGGGGATACGGCCAAGCAGGAGACAGGCACATGCATTCCTCTTTGGGGGCTGGCATGACGTTCTAGCGGAGGAGGCAGGCATTGCACAAGCAAATAGAGACAATGATTTCAGGTAATGTTGAGAAGAAAAGAAAATGTTGGCAATTAAGAAAAAAATTTGAAAAATCCTTTGGGACAGCCCACCTCATTTACAGGTGTCTAGCTTGTCCTCTCTGGATAGCTGTTGGTGTGGGCGTGGTGGTCTAGGAGTTAAAAAAAAAAAAAAGTTCCAGGCTTGGCTGTGCTGTTCACTTTGGTGTGAACTTGGGGAAGCACAAACCTGTTTTGGGGTTGGGATGATTATTCCATATAGTGTATGTGAAAGGGCTTCATAACCAGTTAAGCATTCTGCAGCGGTAAGGTTCCATTATTATTGCCTAGTTTCTCCTTGTAGATAGTGGTTGACTAGTTGAGGACCTCTGGTTGGGCATACAGGAAGAGGAGACCCAACAGAAGCACCAAGAATATTGTGAGGAACGTCCGAAGGATGCTGTGGCTCAGGGGGCTTCAAGCAGTGATGTGCAGAGCCCTTGGCTTCCACTTAGGGGCTTCTGCGGCCCTACAGTGTTCAGACTGAGAGGCCAGCCCGGTGGGCCTGAAGCTACTTTAGCTAGAACTACCAGATCTTAACTATTCTGTATGCTGGATGAATATGTAAAGTGCTATTAAAAATATCTTTCGGCCAAAAAAATTTTTTGAAACTGGCTGGGTGGATGCTGAGAGTGTACTGTGAAGTGCCGACGGTGTATGCAGCCAACTTCCCCCCCCGCGCTTTGGGATTTTGCTTCCTTTTAGGAATGAATGTGTGTAAAGCTGTGTGACCAGTAGGGACCTAGGAGACTCCTTGGGACGGGATGAGAAAGGAGCAATGGCTTCACCAGGCATCTGAACCTTATTGACCCAGCACCAGCAATTCGCCCCATGTCGCCCAAGCCATGTACTTCATGTTGCGTCCAAGAAAAAACAGCTGGTGAAATACAATGAACTGTTCGTAGATACGGAAGGCGAGTTCGAGGTGCTGTGCTCCCCTGACTCCTCAAGTTCTTAGTGCTTAGTGGCTTCCATTTGCCTCATGCAGATTCACTCTCTACTCTTCTCCACCTTGCTCAGCACCTCAGGAAGAATGCATTAAGGGGCTCCCTTGCCCCCCAGTTTCTTTTGGTTTCAGCCAGCGGGAAGAATGGAGACCCCGAGGGGAGGAGGAGAGTGAGGTCAGTGCATTTGTTCATGAAGGTCCTTGGCTGCGGGTTGCTACCAGCTGGCTGCATCCCTGTGTCGAGGGTCATGTCAGGCACCCCTCTTCACAGAGCTCTCACTTTCTTTGGATAGAGATACCCACATTTGTTCTGGTGCGTGATAATGACCTAGGCGTGATAATGGTACCCACTGTTGCTAGCTTGGGGCACTGCTCCCTCTCTTGTGGTTTTGATACATTCTCCACACTCCTTTGTGAATAGTTCTTTTATTAAATCCTCTGGATTATCCAAATTTGAGTGCACCGTTTCCTCTTGGGGTGCTGATGGACACACAGCACAATTCCATGGGTTATATACAATTATTATTCTTATCTTGAAGATGATGAAATTGAGAAAAAGAAAGGTTAGGATATGTGTTCAAGGTCACATAGCTAATAAGCGAGCCCAGAGGATTAAAAACCAGGAAGTCTGATTTCTAGAAGCCGTGCCCTTGAGCAATGCATTATAGGGACTCTTCAAGCAAGGGAGGTGGGTCGGTGGCTGGGGGAATGGTCCAAAGCTTGACTTCCACCACAGAGAGCTTCCTGCTTTCTGTCTAAAGTCCCTTTGAGATCCAGCCTTCCTCATTAGCCCCTCCTGTCTATCAGCCCGGCCAGGGCCATTATATGCCCCTCAGGCAGCCTGTAAGAGATGACAGCATGGTGAGGTCTAGGGAAGAGTGGACAACAAAGTTTTTTCTGTGATTGGGAAAAAAAAAAACAAACCAAACCAAAACAAGACAACCCCTAATTAATTAAATGAGCAGAAAATAGCCTCCTGGATGTGGCAGGGGCTGACAGCTTCCCCTGGATGATTTCATTCAGTGGTGATGGTTTTGTCAATATGACATGCTTCCCGGAACCACACACAGTGTCTTATTCTGTCTGAGGACAATTTTTCCCTTCTGAGTTGCATAGGCTCTGGCTGGGAGTGACAGAAACCAGCCTATAACTTCACTGACCTACTTCCCAGCTGGCTCTCCAGCCAGCAGCCCACGCATCATCCATTTTAACCAGCTTTTCAAGGTCAGGACTTTACAATGCAGAGGCTGGCTTCTGCTTGACACAAAGCCAGGTACCATCAATTGTCCTGTTTACTAAATTTTCAGTGTTCCCTTTCTTTAGCTGAGTAAAAAGTATGGGTTAGGCTCCTGTTTAGGACAGATAACAAATGCACTTGCTTTGAGCCTAAATTGGCCACTTGGTCTATACTTCAGGGGCTTAAAAAGCAGGTTTTCCACTATTATGGAGCACACGGACCAGACCAAATGCAAACAGTTTAGGATTTAGGTTGTCCCAGTGGACGGGCATACTCTTCTTTTTGTGACACGGACAAATGTATGCTCCACATAAACACAATGTCTTATTTTTCACTTTTATGAAAGGATCATATGAAACCAGCTCTTCACAGATAAAAAGCAACTGCTCGTGTATCTATTACTGTACTTTCATCTCCCGAGGCTTTGAGAGAGACTTCCAGTCAGAGCTACATTCTTCTCTGGTTTGATAAAGATAAATTGTATTCAGTGAGAGGGAAAGGGGAAACATCTTCTTGATTATTCTCTAAATAAAAAGTGAGGGGAAATGTGATTTTTTTTACCCTCCAATTCAAAGAAGTTAGTCCCCTTTCCAAATGACCCCAAATTTTCTGTGCTGCTCAGCACACGAAAACTATTTGATCTTGAGAAAAGCTTGTTATCTTTTGGGTCCTGAGAGCTCATTAGAGAATAAAGAGGGCACAGTTTTCTCTGCTAATATCTGTTAATCATCAACAGTCAGCTTCAGGCAGTATGATGCAGTGGTTTATGACATAGGCTCTGGAGTTTGAATTTTGGCTTTCCCCTCGCTAATTGTAAGAATTTTGGTAAGTTACTTAAGACGTCTGCCTCAGTGTCTTCATCTGCAGCAGTAGAGATAATAGCCTTCTCAGAGATGTCGCGAGAGGTACTCAAAATAGTGCTTGACATATAGTTAGCTTTTAATAAATGATGACAATTATTATCCACTGCAAGAAGGATAGAAAGACAGGAAGAAACCTAGTCAAGAATGTGTGTATGCACACACGTGTCTGCATGCACGCATGAGTGATATGTGTGTATGTGCACGTGTGTACGTGTGCGTGTGTCTGCATGCACACATGGGTGGTATGTGTATATGCACGTGTGCACATGTGCGTGTGTCTGCATGCATGCATGGGTGGTATGTGTATATGTACATGTACATGTGTGCGTGTGTCCGCACACATGAGTGATGCGTGCATATGTGCACGTGTGCACATGTGCACATGTGCACGTGTGTGTGTCTGCATGCATGCATGGGTGGTATATGTATGTGTACGTGTACATGTGTGCATGTGTCTGCATGCATGAGTGATGTGTGCACATGCGCACGTGTGCACGTGTGCATGTGTGTGTGCATATGTGCACGTGTGCATGTGTGCATGTGTCCATGCACACATGAGTGATGTGTGTGTATGTGCACATGTGCACGTGTGTGTGTCTGCATGCACACATGGGTGGTATGTGTATATGCACATGTGCACATGTGCGTGTGTCTGCATGCACGCATGGGTGGTATGTGTATATGCATGTGTGTACATGTGCATGTGTCTGCATGCCTGCATGAGTGATGTGTGTGTATGTGCACGTGTGCACGTGTCTGCATGCACGCGTGGGTGAATGTGGAATTGAGTTGTCGGGAGAAGTTGTGCCTGGATAAACAGGGAGCAAAGGAAGAGGGAGGTGGCGGTTTTCTAAGAAGGGCTAAGTAAGATCCGAGTAGCCTCAGGACCGCTTCTCTGTTGGCTTTTCCCAGAAGAAGGAAGACAAGAAGAGACCAACTGCCTCTTGGGTTGTTGTCCTGGCCTGGGCAGTGCCGTCTGGAGCTCGGAGCAGAGTGCTTTGCTTTTAGCAGAGCTACAAGTGTTGGGGCTTGCAGTCTCCTGAGGCCAGTCAAGAAGGGATGTGGTGGGGTCGACTCTGATGTTTGGTGTCCCACAATGACCTTTTGTCCCCATGAAGTCCTCTTTCACCGTGGTGCCTGGAGCCAGTCACCATCCAGGGAGCTGCTGGGATGGACTAAACAGGTTGCAGGTGCCTAGGGCCTTATAGTTTTGGGATCCAGATTATTTTTATCTTGAGATTTTACTCCAAGGACATTGTGAATACAAAGATCTTAATAGGATCATAAAAATATTATTTTTTGTTGGAAATATATTTTTCTTCAGCAATTCCATTAATTCAGTTTACTTTCTTAGTTATTACTCTAGCTAGCACAGTAAATACTTTCTGATATTTTTCTATTCTTAATGAAATTATTTTCATTGGATCATATTCAGAGACAGAAAAAGAAAGAAAAGGAAAAAGATTAAGACAGGGAGACAGAGTGGAAGACAGAGAAAAAGCAGAGAAAAAGAGAAATATGTACATACAAAAATACAAAGAAAAATGTAGACAAAGATATAGACTTAGCAAAATTGGGGAATTTACAGAAACAGTCACACAAAGAGAAAGGGGGACAGCAAAACAAAGAAACATACCATACACAGACGAAGAGAGAGAAAGCAATACAGACAAAACAATTAGGTATGTGGACACACGTGTGCATGTGCACACAAACACAAAAACAATCACAGAGCAAGAAAATCAGAACACACACGCATACACATGCACCCATGCACACACACAAGCCATAGCCAAGGAGACTATAGCTGTTCTGGTGTATTGATGGCCAAATTTTTGGATACAGCAGGACCAAAATACCGTTGAGATAAAACAGTGGGGTTGAACTCTCTTCATGATCAAAATGTCAGAATTAAGATCAGAAATATACAGTTCTTCAGAGAGTGCTCGATAAATAGTTATTAATTGGAACAGCATCTTCTTTTAGCCCAGATACTTGCAAAAGAAACCCCTTTCCTACTTGGAGGAACACTTTTATGTGACCTCACAGATTTTTTCCTTCTGGGGTGGGAGTGTCCTGGTTCCAGAACCTCCACATCCACTGACCCATTCAGAGTGGACAGACAAGATATAGCTGTTATTCCTTTCTCCCTAGGAAGATGTCAAACCTTGCAAGGATTGGATGCATGGGGGCAGGTGGACAATGGAATCTGGTAGGAGAACAGACTGAAATAAAATGTCTGTCACTGGGGGCACCAAATACTAAGCGGTGTTCTTTATATGACTGTTTCAAGATCTCAAAATTCTTATGGTTTCTTAAATCCCAAAGAAATGGGCTTGAAGACACAGAATGTAAACTAGATCTTTGAAATTCCCTTTGGTTATTTTTGAGAAACTTATTTCTGCAGAAGTGCCTTCTGATCGACAAAAGCTCACTTTTATATTCACAACCTCCCCTGTCAAGGTCTAATCTAAAATCACCCTCAAAGAATATTGTGCCGTAACTTCTAAAAAGCCTAACTCCTCTCGATTTATGCATTTAATTTATTGTTTTTCTCTTTTAGAGCTTTTCTTTGTACATAACCAAATCTCAATTTTGAGTGCCTATCACATATTGCTAAGCCATGATGTCAGAAGGCATTTTTATAATTTAGAGCTTGAAATTCCCTTAATTTATTTTCAAGTTCCTGTCCTTGGAAAATTTATGTGACATTTCCCACCCTCTCTCAACCTCCTACCTTCTGCTCCCTTTGGAAACAGTTAATTAATTTCATTTCTCAAAGATGCTTTGTTTCCTTTAGAAGTTCAGTCTTGCTAGCCCTCTACTGGGTATCACTTTTTGCCAGCACTTTACACGAGTTCACTCAGAAATAGCTTGTTGTGGGCCAGCTCTCTGGGGTTGATGGGACAGTTGCTTATGACGTCAAGGTCTGTATGTATCACTCAGTCATTGAGCATAGTGGGGACTTATGAATGATTGCTGAATGACTGAGTGACAGAGGTATGTTCTGGGATAGTCACACTGAAGGGTTACTTTGACTTCTCTTCTGGGTCATCTCCTTTGTATGGTTCTGGGTATTGGAGATTGAAAAGGTCTGTGATAATCTGATGTTTCTTGTATTGCCTTCTCTGGCTCCCTGTCTTGGGGTAGAGGCCAGAATGAGGCGATGTAGGGGAGAGCACAGGTGCAGGCAGGTCAGGACAGCAGAGAATGTGTGTGTGTAGATGGTATTGCTCAGGGGAAAAGTCAACGTGGTCGTTTGTGTGACTAAGGAATGCCTGTGAGTCTGGGGAAGAGAAGATGGTAAAGACAATTGTAGAGAAGAAATACACCGACGGAAGAAGCAGACAGAGGGCCAATGTAGGAGAAATTTACCATTTTGGTGAGTGCACCTACCATGATCAGAATCACACTGTGGCCTTAGAAGGGTTGGGAGCTCCATTATAAAATGTAAAATGATGATTTTTCTTGGGGTTTTCAGGATGGTGAGTAGGGGAGCTTATCCCTAGGGGGTATATATTGGTGAGAATTGTATTGGATTCAATCAACATTGTACCTGGACCTCAGGGACTCCCTGCTTTTGTTCATTTTCCCCATCCCTTGCCACTTCCAAGCCCTGTTGTGTCAGGCTTCTGCCATGGCACGTGAAGTCAGATGTTTGCGGGTAGAGCTGGGTCTTTTGGAAGAAGAGACCCACTTACAGTCAGTCCATTTAGGGGATGCCCAGAATGTCTCAAGCCAAGCCAGACATGATTTGGCATGGGCAACCCTGCCTTTCAAACTAAATGACCTTAATTAATTCCCTCTGTGTTTGGACTGAGGCATCGTTTTCTGGGCAGAATCGTCCCTGGAGCAGGATGTTTTGTTGTTGCCTTGTAGGATGAGAAATCTGCTTAGCAGTTTGAATGAGAAGCATTAAAAAGAATTCCATCTCATATGAAGGACCAGAAGTAAGAAAGTTGACATTCTGACATAGGCCAATATGGGGCACAGAGGACATGGTCATAGATGGCAGCTGAGGGATGAGATTCTTTACTAGTAGAATGTGGTAGAAATGACAGTGCTGGGCCCACGCTTTAAAAAGGTGAGGTAGTTTCTTCTTTTGTACTTTGGGGAGTCCTGAGTCGCCATGTGATGAGAGGGAGGAAAAGCACAGCAGCTGAGACTTAGATCTTTGCATGTTTCAACTGAATTCAGCCTTTTGGTTAACCCCGCCAAGGTACCAGACAGGCGAGTGAACCATTTTGAATGTTCTAGTCCAGCTGATACCCCGGATGCCGCCAAGATCAGATGGAGCAAAGAATCACTCAGTCAATGCACAGAATCATGAGAGACAATAAAATAATTGTTTTAAGTCATTAAGATTTGGGGTGGTATGTTGTACAGCCATAGGTAACCAAAACAAGGGACGTAGCATTTACCATTTTATTTATTACAGAAATCAGCAGATTATGACTCATGAACCGAATCTGGCCCACTGCCTATTTTTGTAAATATATTTTAATTGGAAGAGTCATGTCTATTTGTCTAAGTATTGCCCATGGCTGCTTTGGCACTACAGTCGCAGAGTTCAGTTGTTGTAACAGAGACCCCAGAGCCTGCAAAGTCGAAAATATTTACTTTCAGTTTCTTTATAAACAGTGTTTGGTTTGCTGGCCCACTGTCTATTATACTAATCTACAAAGAAATGATAAGCAGACTGATCTCTTTCAAAACAGTATGCAAAACCCAGTGTTTTGCAGAAAGCAGTGGTACATGGGAAATAGCTTGTCTCAGTACGGAAATAGTTTCTGATACTCCCTGAGCTGTAATAATGGTGGGCTTTCTCTATATGTCCTTCTATTACTGTCGAGTGCCATTAGTAGGTCTGTGATGGGTTACGTTACTGGTTAGCAAAACTTCAGTCTCTCTACCTGTCTGACGTATTTGGCTATGAGGCTTTGGTCAGTAGAAGGTGAGTGAATGTGACATGATCAGAGGTTTTAAATTTACTTTTGTGGTTTGGCTTAATTCTTGGGCCTATGCTGTCTGCCAATAGAACAACAATTCTAGGTAGCTGTAGCTGATTTTGCCTGGGCCTCAGAATGAGTGACACACAGAGCAGAACTAAACACAACCTGCAGTCTTGGTGGTAAACTGGTCCAAATCCAGCTGGGTCCAGCAGAGCACAGCAAACCTCGTGGACCCATGAAAATAAATAAATGTTTTTTTCTTCTTTTTCTCTGTGATCTAAAATAGCAGCCCTGCTGTTGTCAGTTACTGAAATTTTTGAGTTGTTACACAGCATCTTAGCAGCTATGGCTGACTAATACAAAGCCCAGGAAGCATAGAAAGAAAGGGAATTTTCTTTGCATTGAGATGCTACTAGTTCATGCAGCACCCTTATGAAAGTTAGAAAAAGGTGGCCCCCTCTCTCAGGATACTTTATTCTCCACCTGTCAGAAAATTGCCATACCATGATTATGCCATATCAAGACACCTGATTGCTAATATCGGATATAGTTACACTAGATAAATGAAGCTGTGAGATTCACAATGTGGTTATCCAATCAGATGTGTCACCTGTGTGCAGTGCACAACATACACAACCAGAAGTGATAGCTATACTCTGAGACTGGGTCTTCCTGAATTAACCTTTGTCATGTTCGAGGCAGACACTAAGGATGGGTATCATTCAAGATATTAGCTTGTTACATAATATTATTTCTCAGTGGCAGCAGTAGTAAATTATTTTGCATATGTCTTTGCGTTCCTTCATGGGTAAATTCTAATCTCCCTCCTTGCAGATGGTTACAAAGGTGGAACAGGGCAAAAGTAGTGTCTTCAAAAAGGAAGGAAAGAAAAACCCATAAAAAATGTGAAAATATTACCATGATTACAGTGGCCTGTCCCGCCGTCTGGGCAAATGCAAGAACAAAGCTTCTCCTTGGTCCTCTTTCTCTCCCTTTTTCCCCTCTAGGGTGAGGAGGGATAAGTTAACCCTAGTTTACTGGCCAGTCAGAACTGAACTGGGTGTGACTGGACAAGTTCTTCCGAGTGATTTATCAAAAGTAGTTCAGGCTGAGGTGTGTAATGTTCCATACCGCTTCGGCTACCTAAGTCAGTCTGTTCATCTTAAGCTTAGCCTTGGTGACCATGCCACACATGGTAATGGAAAAAAAACCTAAGTTGTGTGATAAAAAAAAAAAAAAAAATGTGTTTTGAATTCTGGCTGCTCACTTCCAGATTCTGAAAATGTGTCACCTTCTGAGAGCATCTTTTATTTTCCTGCTTTTGATACAGAAATGGACAGAGAAATATTTTACTACTACGTGATCTCTGGACCTCTCTGTGGCTCTGTGGGGGTGTCTGAGATCCTTTCAAAAGATTCATGAGGTCAAAACTGTTTTCATAAACTATAAGACATTGCTTGCCTTTTTCACTGTATTGATATTTGCTCTGATGGTGCAAAAGCAATGGTGACTCAACGTGAATCAAGGCCAAGTGGCACCACACTATTCTAGTAGTTACTGTATTCTTCACTGCCATACACTGGCATTTTTAAAAAGCCAGTTTCACTTGAAAATGTCTTTGAAACAGTCAAAATTATTAGTTTTATTAAACCTTAACACTCAAATACACATCTTTTTAACATTCTGTGTGACAAGATTGGAAGGACACATAAAGCACTTTTGCACAACAAAGCATGGTGCCCACCGTAAGGAAAAGCACTTGTGCAATTGTTTCGAGTTGCAAGCTGAACTAATTACTTTTTTTTTCCCATGGAACACCATTTTTTCAAACTATGGTTATTCAAACTTGGGTATCTGGTAGACAATTTCTCAAAAACACATGAAGTTAGCCTGTCACTTCAAGGAAAACAACTGTCAGCATTTGTTGTCGATGATAAAGTTGGAGCTTTCAAGCTATATTAGGATTTAGAAAAACTTGTATCTACCACAGTGAGTTCGATAGCATCCTAATACTTTAAAGACTTTTCTGATGAGATCACATTGAAAACAAATGTGATATTTTTGTTTTGATGTTATGCAGTGAAAATCTGTCAGTAAAACTCAGTGAACCAATATTTTCCAAATGACCAATGTGTAAAAGCTTGCATGGATAGAAGTTACATTCAAGTATAAGACAGACCAAGGAGTTTTAATGTAACAGAGTATGAGTTCCTTGATATGGTTTTAGGTTCCACATTGCAACTAACTTTGAAAAAGTTACTACTTGCTGAGTTTTAGTGTAGTATCAAAGAATTATATGAAAAGGCTATAAAAACACTTGTCCATTTTCCAACTACTTATACAATTGTGTGAGACTTTTTTTTAAATGTGTTTTAACTAAAACAACACATCACAATAGGTTGAATGCATAAACAGATAAGAGAATCCATCTGATTCTATTAAGCTAGACATTAAGATATAAAGCAATGCCATTTTTAGAATCTTTTTGTTTTGGAAAAATAGTAATTTTTCATAAAATCAGGTTACTGATGTTAACATGAAATATCTTTATATTTTAACACTATTTTTGGTTTTAATTTTTAATAAGGCAAATATTTATAGATATAACACACAGAAATAGAAGCTCTTTGAGTGTTTATTGACTTTTAAGAGTATAAAAGTGTCCCAAGACTAAGTATTCGAGGACTGCTACTCCACTATAGGAAGTACAAGAGCTCAAGAATGATGATAAGTGACAGCTAAAGCTTGGCTTCGCTGTTGGGGAGTGACGAGGGAGCGGTGGGGCCTGTGGCAGCCCATGGAATGTGTGCCTTGTCTAAGTAGAGCAGCTCTCCTTCAGTGTTTGCTGATTGTCGCTGTGTGGGGAAGGCGAGCTCAGAATTGTCAGATGCTCTGATTTTTAAAGAAAAGCCAGAATTCCAGACTTTAATGTGAAATCTTTCAATGTTAATATTGGCAGTTAATTTTGGTAAGATATTTTAACACCCTCCGTGGGCCAAAGGAAATCCACCTGGGGACAGGATGCTGCCTCTGGGACACTTGGTGCAGCCTATAGTCCAGCCTTATAGGTCGATGAAGGTCTGTACTAGAATGGAGCAATGTATGGCTATGATGATAAGAGAGGAAAGGGTCGATAATAGCAAGAATTTAAAGAATTAGCAGGATTTCAGAATTCTGTGTCTATGATAAAAATTCTTTTAAAAAATCACAAAAACACAAATTACTAGACACTTACTGGACAGTTATGTTCTACATGGCAGACATTGTACTGTGTTCAGTCCACTGGGGAGCCTGGAAGAAGAAGTGAGAGCTTTTCATTTCTTCCTCTTAATTTTTTTTCTGAAAATGAGTGCTTTTTGTCTTTACCCCTCGCTGGTAAAGAAAACCAACTCCAGACAACATAATAGCACTTTGTTTTTTTATAGTGTGGTTATGTTCTTCTGTTCTCAATAGTTTGCCTCCTTATAAATTGGCAAAAAAAAAAAAAGAATAAATGATGATAAATTCCTTAAAATTCAGCAGCTTATAGCTTCATTTGTAACAAAAATAAAAAACAACTCAAAAGTAGCACAATGGAAAATTCGTCAGGATTGTCTGAATAAAAATGCTGTAAATTTGATAGACTAATTTCTTTCAAGAGCAAGTCAATTTGCATAGAATGTGCTTTTAGTCCCTAAATTCAATGATTCTAGATTTGTAAGGGTATAAAATAACAAGTATTGCACGTACTTAAATTTTCTCAAACATTTTTGATTTTGTTTAGTTAAACAAACAAAAGCTCTCTCACAACACAATCATCAACTATTATTTGCTCATTATTTGCCCCTTTTTTTTAAAGCCTTGATATAATCCATCTTTTTCATTTGTGGGGATTGAGGACAAAATTAATTTTTGAGGTCCATGGTAGAATGGAAGGAAATAGGGTGGAGTCAGATATTCATGGATTTGAATTTTCTCCTCTGTTATTCATACTAGCTACGTGATAAGATTCTTAGCAAATTTCGAAGCTCCGTGAAACTTATAGGTGCATTTGCAGCATTAGTGTGATAAAGCTGATTATGAGAGCTAAATGAGGTGCTGGTGCTCCACACAAGGACTAGCAGTTGGGCATAACCATTACAACAATATAAAAAGAGCTAACCTTTATTGAGAGTTCATCACCATGTCCTAGGTATTTATCTAAACACTCTATATGAATTAACTCATTTAATACAATGGCTTCATGAGAGAGGTGCTATAATTATTCCCAGAGGTTAAGTAATTTACCCAAGATTACACAGCTAGAAAATTGAGGAGTCAATTTTCTGTACCCTGGCAGGAGCAGCTTAATAAATTCTCCCTTCCTCCTTTTCTTCTGCCTCTCTGCTTTAGATGCTCCCATTGTAAGGATAGTGGGTCTGTGATGCTTATGAGTAATGAAGAAGAGAGCTGGTGGGAGAACACACGGTGACCCCGCCAAGAGCACAAACGGTCAGTTGGCGCAGAGAGCTACATCCACATATATAAGATTCAAACCCAATTATGATTCTCTGAGGTTAACAGACCTTTTAAAAAGCAACTTTAAGTGACTTGTCTTAAGAAAAAGAATTCAAAATTTGCTCAAAACTGAATCGTTATTTAGAATGAGAGAAGGAATCATCTATTTTTAAAAAGCTGATAAATATCACGAGCACTATAAAATCCAGAATAAGTTCATGTCTTCATATGAAAATGACTTTATAATATCATTTTCCACAACGAGAATATACAGATGATTCAGTTCGTTGGCATTTAAATAAATTAAAAATAGTTTAGGAAAGTTCTTTTGAACTTCATAATTGGTTCTTGGTCATGTCATTTACATTCAGGTTGGCTGTCAGACTTGAGAAAACTGCTAGCAAGTTTCACTTATAATTGAGCTGTTACAGATGACATACTCAGTTTGTGGTATGGCTATGGGTTTTCCCCTATAGATCCAGGAATTCCGATAAATTTATTTCACATGTTTTCTATCAAAAAGAAAAAAAAACCCTCAATGGTGCATTTATAATTGTATATGCTGCATTATTGAGTGTATTTCCTCAATAAGAAAGAACTTCTGTTCTTATTAGGCATTAATGAGAACCAAATCTTTTACTTACATTTTTAAATCTCTGATGATTGGAAGAATTTTCCACAGACTGGCTTCTGGTTCCACACAGTTCAAATTATGTTTCTTCTCCAGTACCCAATGCTTCCATGGTGGGTGCCATAGGACCTGTGAATATCTTGATATGACCTCTACCCCCGGTCCTGGTGTCAGATGAGCTGGCGCAGTGGGCGGAAAGGGTGTTTCTAAAAGCTGCTCCTACTATAACTACTAACAATAACTTCACTATGCATAGAAATGATAGTGAGCCACCAAAATACATCCCACCTAACTCATACTAAATGTGCCCCAACTCAACTTCTCAGACCTCTAAAATAGGTCTAAAAATTTTGGCCAGTCCAAAAATCTGGAACAAGAGGAAAGCCTTATGGAGAATAAGTTAGAACAGAAAGGCATAGTGGTTTTCACACATTGCAGCTAAAATATCTTACTTTTGCAAATTTTACAAAAATGGTTGATCATATGAACCATTGGTAGGAATCCTCAAGTGAACTTTGTGGTAAACTCACCAAGTAATTAGAGAAAGATCGTGTCACTGCTTGGTAGAGAACAGCTTAAGAAAGAGACATTATCTTGAAATGATTTTAATTAATGCTAGGTTATCACCTAACTCAATAGATTAAAAAACAAAAAGACAAAAAATTTAACACAGTTTGGTAATTAATCCTGAGGTTACGGTGTCATAATTATAAGCACTGGATATTGACTATAAGCCAGCCTTTTAAAGACAATTTGAAAAAGTAATGGAAATGAAGGAAAAAAATAAAACACAACTTGACACTCAGTACTTTTCAGTGCAAAATTGGACAGTTCAATTCCTTGTGCAACTTAGGTGGAAATGAAGATGGAATGCTCTGGGAAACTATAATGTGACATTGCCGTATGAGTTGCTTGTGAATATTTAATGCAAATAGTGCAAGAAGTATGAGAATGGAAGAAGCACTCTGTTTATGTATTATTTTATGTAATGTAAGTCTTAATGTATATATGCATAACTAAATCAGTTAAGTATTATATAAATTATATAAATTTATAATATTATATAAATATTATGATTAGATCTGATGATTTCAACCTTGTTCGTGTATAACAATAAAGTCTCAATGGAGTAAACAATGAGCATAAGTTTATCATTCTCACGTGTGTAGGCCTCCTGGGGTTGGGCTTAACTAGTCCAAGTTCTCTGGCCTGGGCTTCAGGTTGTGGGCTCTGTTCATATTGGCACCCATAGGGCTCTCCTTCTTCTGAGACTAGCAGGTTGCACAGGGCATGTTCTTCACTGGCATTGGCAGAAGCGAAAGAACACAAGGCCAACCATGCAAGCACATCTCAAGCCTCTGCTTGCATCATATCCACTAACATGCCATTGGCCAAAGGAAGTCATATGGCTGATCTCCAAGTCAAGGGGCAGAAATGCACTTCCCGTTTACCTTGAAGTGCCAGTGAGTCTCATGGCCAATCCCTGTACTGAAGCGAAGGGAGTATTCACTTCAGTCCATAGCACCTGGATAGCCTCAGTAATATCTACCCCACCCCCGTTGCTTTTAAGTCCTTGTCCCCTTTAACTTCGGCTCTCTCTCTCTGAAAAGGTGTAGAAAAAGGGACAATGAGAGATTGATTTCAAGATAGTTACTTGGAACTACCAGGTATAGATGGAGAGGCAATAAAATATGTATGTTGTTGGTGTTCAGGCCACAATCCTCCTAGGTCATCTCTGCCTTGGGGGAGGGGGCTGGGAATGATAAGCACATGCTGGTTTTCTAAGAGGACACCCTAGAGCTACAGAAGCTAGGTACCACTTTTCTGGCCTCAATGATATCTGAAAAAAGCAAGGTAATGTCCAAAGGCAACAGGCTCTTGCGACTGATTTCATAAAGACTTTTGGAGTCCTGCTTTGGAGGAGAGGAAAGTGTGTAGCTTAGAGATTTCGAGTTCATGGCAGCTATAAGAGGTGCTGCCTAAGAGGATGGATCTGTACTTTAAATATAAAGGAGTCTTGGGGATGGAAAGAATAGGGAAGTGTAATACAGTTGCTTAATTTTATAAATGAAGTAACCGAAGCCCCAATTGATTAAGCTTTGCCAAGGTCATGTAATTAGCACCAGGGCAAGGACTAGAACCTAGATCTTCTGAGGCCAGGCCAGTGGCTTTCCCACTGCAATAACACAACAGATGCTCTTTCTTTGGGCTTCTGGGCTTACAAGGATTTCTCTTTCTCTGGGGCCAGCTTGGGATACATGGGGATTGTCTCTGTGGGCCACCGTTGCACAGCATGGCCTTGCCTCCCTGACCATGATAGTTGTAAGGAGAGTCTCCTTCCCGTGAATGTGAAATCTGAAACAGTGGCACATGGAGAACAGCATTTTATGGAGCGGAGTCATCTTGAGACCATGCTAGAGAAAGTAGCATGTGAGAGTAATGTGGAGTCTTGGTTCTGTGACTTTATGCAAGTTACTTAACTTCTGCTTCCCTGGTTTACTCATCTTTAAAATGGAGAGAATGGGACTTAACTCGTAACATCGTTTTGAGGACTAAATGAGAAAATACCTTTAAAGTGCATAGAACAGTACCAGACTCAAGTAAATATTCAACATGTATCAGTTGTTTCTCTTGCCGAGGGCCAGGAGATGCCCTTGGTCCTTTGCCCTCTGAGCCCAGGTCATTTAAGTCTCCTGTTGATGCTGGGTGATAACCTGGGATCCTTCCAATGAGGATCCTACCCAAAGTCAGCTTCCGTTTCTTGAAATGAATATAACTTTAAAAATATTCATGTCCATGAATAACATCTCCTGAATATTAGGGAAATTACGGGCCCTCAGATGTGCGTGTGTGTGTGCGTGCGTGTGTGCGTGTGCTTGTGCGTGTGTGTGTGTGTGTGTGTGTGTGTGTGTATCTGGTAGCATAAAATGAGAGCACGTGTTATGTTTGACCAAAAAAATTAAAAATCAATATTTGAAGGAATCAGTACTAAAAAGTAACGTGTGCTGACGGTACTTTACATCTATGAATAGAAGTTGAGCCAGTTAGATCTGTATAAAGAGGTGACAGACAAATTGATCCAGATCATGATGTATAGTGAAATGGATCATCATTAATGCAGTCAAGAGCTGATTATCAATGCTTAAATTACCAAAATATTGAATTTAGTAACTTTATCTGCCAATACGCTTAGAGAAAATTGTTGCATTCCACCATATCTATTAGCTTAGACAGATCTTAATATATATAATATGCAACTACAAATAAAATCCAGCTATTACATTTAGGAGAGAAAGATCATTTTGATAGCCTATATTCCATAACATTAAGAGGAGTGATTCTTAATATTATACACTAAATACACTTTTGTTTAACAATGCGCTGTCTTTGTATTTTACATAAATTAGATATATAGCAGAAGGTTCAATTAACTCTACAGAATAAAAATAGCCATTTCTGAAAGCAACTTCAGGACATTTCTTTGTAATTCTATAAGATGCCTTCATGCTATTCAATGAATGTAATAAAGATGCTGGTAAAAATAGCATTTGCATTGAATTTGGAGTGGAAAATAGAATCAGTGGGAGATATTAATAAATACTAAGTCTCCAAATGAATTGCTAAGTCCATTAAGAGTTTTAATGTTGCATTTGAAGCTTATATTTCCAGGTGATTTCCTCTGTAACTTACTTTGGCAAATGTTTATTTTGAGAAATGCTCAGTCATCTGTTTTATAGGCTGATTCTCTTTTCACTTGAAACTTTCCATAAGAAAGTTCTTGGCATAAAAATTGACTCCATTTTTAGGAAGGGTTGAGCCTATCTGTCTAATTTAGGGTTGGGAACGTACACACAAAGAATTTTGACAATTTAAACTGGAAGGAACCTCAGAAAATATCATATCTAATCCTTCATTTAAAGATTGCAAATTGAGGCCCACAGTGGTGAAGTTCCTGTTGTAAGATCATGTAGGAATTTGTCAGAGCCAGGGTCATGCCCAGTCCCAGTTTAAGACTCTTTCTTTGGCATCTGTGTTAACTTTCATTTTACACATGAAGAGGCTGAACCTTGAAGATAACCTCTTAGTAAGTGACTTACTAAGAAGGTCCAATGGCTAATTAATGGTTGATGGTGACCAGGAGGTCTTGTGAGGCTTGTCTGTTGGTTTTGATCTGAGTCTATATGGATATGATCCAGTGGGCCTTGAAAATGTCCTGTAATTTAAAGATTACTTCTCTTATGCCCATCCAGGTAGTTGAAATTTTAAAGTATTAATGAGGAAGAAATTCCTTTTGTTCATAATTAAACCGAAAATGAAAATACCCTTGGGAAAGTTATTGGTTCAGATTTGTGCTAAAGAACCTTGGATTTGTCCAGTCCTCACTAGCCAAGGGATACAAAGATGATTCCAGTAACATTGGGACCCCTGGCACATGGCTCCCACTGGCATAGACAGAAGCAAATTGGGACTCTTGGTTTAGATACGGTGAAGATACCTACATAGGAAGCAGAGGCATTAGAATCAAATTTTGCCTGTCATACCATTTTCCCTTTAGACTGGGGGTCCCCAACCCCTGGGCCATATACCGGTACCAGTCCGTGGCCTGTTAGGAACCGGGCTGCACAGCAGGAGGTGAGTGGCGGGCGAGCGAGGGAAACTTCATCTATATTTGCAGCTGCTCCCCAGCTCTAGCATCACTGCCTCAGCTCCACCTCAGATCATCAGGCATTAGATTCTCATAGGTGCACCGGTCCCTGGTGCCAAAAAGGTTGGGACCGCTGCCATATAGCATTGCCTTGGACCAAGGGACCCACTTTATAGCAACAGGAGATGCGGCAGTGGGCACAGGGCCATTGGCCTTATGATTTACTGCATGATCCAGAAGCCACAAGAATGATATAGTGGTCGAATGGCCTATTATAGAAATCACTTAGATGCCAGTTTGAAAATGACATACTACAAATATGAGTCCCCATCCACCACTGAGGGTATGTTCCTTAAATTGATGACCATTCTATGGTATTCTTTAAAAGGCAGAACACATGGATTTGGAAACAAAAGAGGTAGAAGTGGGAATGCATTGGCATTTTAACAATATTCTTCTAATCTGTGAACATAGGATACCATTCTATTTATTTGTTTCTTTAATGTCTTTCATCAGCGTCATGGATTTGGAAGCCAAACCCCTGGATTTGGAAACCAAAGAGGCAGAAGTAAGAGTGGCCGTAACCATCATGCTCAGTGAATTGCTTCCTCCGTTTCCCACAGCTACCGGCTCTGTGGAACCAGCGTCTAGAGATCCTGGTTCCCAGAGAAAGAATGCTTCCTCAAAGGGCAGAGCAAGTGTCCCATTGAACTAGGGCTGCCACCTGGTCACTTTGGGTTTCTTGGGCCAAGACTAGCAGCCAAGGAAAGGAGTTGGGAGTAATTGATCTTCATTTTTCGGGCTACTGCTACACTAAGAGAGTAGGGAAGGAGAAAATGTTTGACTCCCAGGTGATCTGCTGAGACGTCCTACCCAGTTTTAATGGAAAGTAGAAAAGTGCAGGAACCCCTGCCTGAGACGACATGGGTGTCAGGAGCTCAGAGCTCTCGGAGATGAAGGTCTGGGTCATCCCACCAGATGTGCCATTTAGACTGGCAGAGGTTCTAGCCCAGTGTGAAAGGAATCTAGAATACAAATGTTTGACTCCCAGGTGATCTGCTGAGACGTCCTACCCAGTTTTAATGGAAAGTAGAAAAGTGCAGGAACCCCTGCCTGAGACGACATGGGTGTCAGGAGCTCAGAGCTCTCGGAGGTGAAGGTCTGGGTCATTCCACCAGATGTGCCATTTAGACTGGCAGAGGTTCTAGCCCAGTGTGAAAGGAATCTAGAAGAGATAGATGTGGTAGAAGAGAAAGATGATCAGTTTCAGCCTTGAGATGAACTGAAGTAGCAAGAATTATTCTTTGTATAAGTCCTTGTCTTACAAGTTTCTTCTAGAAACAAAGTCAACCAGAATCATGGAAAAGACTGTTCCTTTGATGGGGTGGACTTACTATAAAGACAAATATGTAGGGGTGGGTTACAATGTGCTCCATCTAGATCCCTCTTCAGAACCAAGGCAACCATTCTTAGCTTCTGGGAATATTGGTTGCTCATGGCTGACACTTCTGTTCCATAATGGGAATTTCTCTTAGCTACAGAGAACTGCCTCGGCCAAGGTATGCACCCATCCTAGAGGACAGCCTAAAGTCAGTAACTGCTGGATAAGAGGATTAAACAGCCTTGCCTCCTATTGATTTTGGGGCAGCTCTTACAGGGCGTTCTACCGTTAGAGCTCCCATTCGGATTGCTTCTGTTGCAGACACGTGGTGGGGCTGCCCAGTATTGCTTTCTTTACTTTCCCATATCCTGAGGGCACTCCCGAATAAACCTTCAGCAGGCAACTTTCTTCCATCTTAGAGTCTGGTTCCAAGGATCCTAATTTGAGACATCACAGACATGGAAACATAAATTCAAACCGCTTGTTCGGTGCTTGAACACATAGTGTAGTCAAGGCCTAGAACCTTGACTGGGGGAATCATCTGTCCTCCTGAGAAATGGGTACAAACAGGTTTTAACCATTTGGCTCTGAGCTATCTGCATCTGGAGCACAGGCCTCTGTTGGGGGTTTAAGTTCATGATCAATCATTACTGCATGCCTAAGGGAAAATGTGTTGGTTTTAGGAACAGGGGAGGGAGCGTTGGTGGATGTAGGGAGAACTTAGACTGTGCCTTCCTGTAAAGGGAATTATAGTTTGTAACATGGCACCATGGTATAGGAACTCAGAGTGAAAGAAAGGGAGGAAGAAGAAGAGGGGTAACCTTGTCAAAGATATCTTTGCAAAAGATAAACCACCTTTATTTTTCGTCTTATCTTTAGCAAGAGTTTCACCCTATTGTATTTAGGTAGCTGAACTCCTGTTGGAGAAATATAACTGGGGGTAAGGAATGCTTCCTGCGTCTCAGAAATCACATACTCCTTTCCTTCTGAGCTATAAGGTGTGGCTGCTCCACTTTCTGCCAGCGCTTATGGGTGGGTAACCTTTCTCACCTCATTCACCAGACTCTCCTGAGTGTGGTCAAGCAGGATAAACAAAGGCTGCTGGGCGCGGAAGTGTGGGGGAGTTCGGGACAACCTTATTAAGCTCGCTGGTATGTGTGGAGGGGCCTTGGAGTTGGCTCCGCTTCTTGGTAGGCTATGGGTGGCCAGATGCCATGGCCCAGGGCTGCAGCTGGGGACTCTCATGTGCTTCATTCCAGCCCTCCCGGGTTGTACTCTGCCCCCAAGGCCATGCAGACCTGTCTGGCTTGTGCAAACATGGGTTCTTCGCTCAGGTCTGTAGATGGATTGTTGGGAAGAAAAATGTGGTCTATGTGGTCTATAGCAGGCTCTGCCAGCTGCAGTTTGGGGGCAGTGGTGGAGGGAGGCTTGCTGGATAGGCAGGGGGTTGTCATTTTTAAACCATGACTAATAAGAAATCTGGATTTTCTCAGTTGTAAAAACTCTTCCCACTCTTCCCTTTCCCTCTGCACAAGGTAATTGCAAAAATCTAGAGCTCTGGAGTTATTTTATTTTCTCTTTTGATGGCCTAAAGTGAATTAAAAGCAGGAAAACATTGTGCACAAGAAACACTGTATGTGTGTTGTGTATTACATCTTAGGCTAAATGTTACATGAGAACAAATGGTTTAAGGGAGTTTGCGCACACAAAAGAGGTTAGCAATCATTTTGAGCCCAACATTTGGCCCAAATTAGCAATTTTCAAATATTCATGTTTATATTTGAATACAAAGATTTCTTATTTCAAACCAATTGCTGCTGATCAGTAGCATAACTTCAAATTTGTTACAGTGTTCAAGAATGGAGTGGAGGGGAGGGCCAGAGTGAAATGGAAACTTTGAACTTGAAGTCAGAAGACCTTAGTTCTCAGCTCTTCCATTACTACCTGTATGACCTTGAGCAACTTATTTAACTTCTCTTCGTCTCAGTTTACTCAGCAATAAAATGAGAGTAATAATTTTTACATCACAGGGATATGGGGAGGATCAAGAGAGATGATAAAAGTTAAAGTGTTTTGAAAACCATTAATGCTACACAAATGATTATTATTATTATTCGTGGGAATGGGAGCTGTTACCAGAGCTTACTAGGATTCAGGTGGCTTTTAGAAAGGGTCGGAGATGCGTCACAAACAGGAATATATATAGCTCTAGGAAACATGGTTGGCATTGAATCCCATTCCTAGTTTCAGTGAGTATTTTTCCATGAGACCTACGATCTAAGAAAGTGACTTTCTTCCCTATATTCTGTAATTTTTCGATAGTTATTCCTGCCTTCAGGAATAACTGAGATACTTCAGTTCCATGGTCTACTTCCCTTGGAAATCATTACTGTAGCATCTAGGTTTATCTCTTAGGACTTTTTCAATCTCTGATTCTTCAAGCTATGCTAATTTTGCCTTTTTTAAAAAAGGTTTATCCCCAATCCTACAACAGGCCAGTTTTACAGAATACTCCACTAAAGCCATCAAACATTGCATATAGTTGCAGTGTGAAGAGTTTGATGTAAACTAAGCACTTCGGTATATACATCCTCCCCTCAAATCACAGACCATGCTGATGACAATCAGTCTGTTGTGAGGACAAGTGAAGGAGAGCGCCGTGGGTCCCAATTAAATCCGTGTTCTAAAACCTTATGCATGTGCTAAACTTTCCTGTTTGCTCTAGAAATCTTTTATCTGTTGGGATGTTTTCAGCTGCAAGTAACAGAAAAATCTCCGTTCAATCTGGACTGACTGTAAGAAAATTTATTCTCTCACTTAAGAGGAGTCTAGAGTAGCCTCCAAGTGTGGTCCATTGGGGCCTAGGCTTCACGTCTACCTTCCCCGCGACTCCTGGCCCTGCCCTCCTCTGCGTGTGGACTACATCCCCATGTTGTTAGGGAGATGGCGGTAGCAGTTCTACGTATCGAAATGGGACGTGGAAGTCTCCCAGGGAAGGAGAGGGCCCGCCTCGTCTCCTCCTTAGGAGTGAGAAACCTTTAGCCCCAAGTAGATTTTTTTTCTCATGTCTCAGTGATCAGAATTGGGTACACGCCCATTTGTAGACCAGTACTCGGCAAGGGAAATATAATGACCGTGTTTGGATAAGAACGAATCAGGAAGTACCCCGGGAGGGGCGGTCGAGTCCCCTGTCTCTGAGCCAGGTAGACACCTGAGCAAGTTTGGGTTCCGAGAAGATGGGAGAGGTGGAGAAATGGGTCAGGGAGGCAGCACAGAGTACCCACTAATGATCGCTTTCAGAGCAGATCTTGCGGTGCAGCTTAAAATGTTGGAGATTGCTAGCCCATTGCTGAGAGAAGAATGTATGCAAAATGCTTTAAATAAGAGCCCAGACAGAAACGAAACCAAAACGGGCGAGGGTGGGGTGGGGGCGAACGGGAAATAAGATGGGAGAGTGGTCTTCCTACCTCTTTTTAAGAGTAAAACTGGAAAACACATCCCTCAGATGGAAATATTCCCATGAAAGCTTGGTAGAGACCTATGACGTACGTCTCTGTTTCTTTTAAACTACACAGAGGTAAAGTGGACTTGCGAAAAAACATGGCTGAAAATCGTGAGAAGTTATTTCAAAATTAAGTTGTAAAAGAGGAAACTCACAATTTCCTAGGCTGAAGCAACCACAGCTGGTGGTTGGGAAAAGCAGTTTAGGTTTTTTTCATTCTAAGTTGGCTTAAAGTTTAAATCTATCCCGAGGAGGCTTTGACTTAGAAGTCATTATAATTCTGGGTGATTTGGACAGAATTCTAAACAAATCCCAAGAATAAGATTAAATTTTAAAAAGTCTGTGGTCGATAAGATAGATAGATTCTATTTAGTCTTTTTGTAGGTACTTAAATGTGACTTAGGTAAAAGCTTGCTTCGTAAAATTCACTGACTCGATCGGTTACTATTGCTCAGGTGGCGAATGCATGTTATACTCTAGTAAAGGGTTTGGTAGAAGGATCCCAAACCAAAACCGTTTTTCTTTTCTGAATCTAAGAGGCCAGGAGCTCTTTGAGCCACTGGAATGTACTCCGTAACATTTAGGCTGTCGGAGGCTGTATTTCCCATCATAGTACTTAAGTATGTACTTCTATAAAAGTGGGTACCATCACCATATGCTTTAACTCTCCTATAACTACAGAACCAAAACATTTAAAAATACATTACAAACAAGACTCAAAAATCAAAATGGTTCAATTTAATGACATTGATTTAATATGATAAAAGAACTGTCATCGGCTGAAACTAAATCTCAGCTAGCAGAGTGCCTATATAGGGCTCAAAGTGCAGGTTCTTATGAATTTGGAGTTTGGTGCCCTTCCTCCTGCTTGAATTACTGGGAAGCCCCATTTGCCAGCACATCACTGCAGCCCTGCATGGCCCTCACTTGAGGAAGTATCATTTAACCTGAAGAACTGCTACTGGTTTTTTTGATACAAAGAAAGTATCAGTTTAATGTGAGGTTTCCTTGTGGAGGTTGTTCGGTACCACAACCCAGCTTGTCCATAAGTTCTAAATATCATTAATTTCTTAAATAAGTATAACCATAGCATCATTTATTGATTTTCTTCTGTCGTGCGCTAAGTGTACTTTATATATCGATATCTACTTATGTCTTTTTAACTCTCACAAAAACACTTCAAGGTGTTACGACTCCCGTTTTTTGAGTGAGGAAATCGAAGCTCAGAGGCTTGACTGACATCAGCCAGTGAATGGTGGAGGTGGGAAGTGAATCCAGATCTCAAAGCCCCTGCCACTTCTCCTGAACCACAAGGTAAAATGAGTATGTGATTGCCTGTTACACCCCTCCAAGGTGACTTAAAGAGTAGTGGATGACGGTTATGTAAATTGTTCTTGCAGAATTTAAGGATTCCCACATCACCCCATAAATGGCTCCTAATTTGATTTATTTTCATCAACGACTATAATGACTCTACCACTTTAAGACATCAGCACTTCTACATAAGAAACATTGTTTCTTTTCAAGCCTTGTGGCTGAGGGAAAGTCAATTAATGTATCCTAAACTCTATTTTAAAGCACTGATTAGATCTGACCCTGGACAGGACAAAAGGAAGTGAATTTAGAGTTAGGATTGATGGGTACCATATGGCCTGGAAAAAAAGGAAGGGGGGGAATAACTTTCAGCAGGGTTAAGCTCGCGTGTCATCCAAAATTGTACAAACCAAACTAAAATTTTAGTCTTGACCATGGCTCATGCAGATTTCCCTCTTCCTCCTACCCCGTAATTAATTAGGGTTTGAGCTAAGAGAATGAGGAGAAAAATATCGATAGGGTAGAACGGATGAAAAGTTGAGTGGAGGCCTCGTTGAGGTTTGAGCGAAATTTGGCTCCAAGTTTCTCTACGTTCTTCGTGTTTTGTTTCCGACTTCGCGGTACCGGAGTTACAGATACGTGTGTGTGCGGTGTTAATGTGTTTAACAGCGTGATTGATGTAACAGATACTCAGTGAGGCCGACCAGAGGCCGGCTCACTCTCTCCATAGCACAGCGTCACACTGGAGGAGCTCGTTTGATTTCTAGTAGCCGGTGTGTAAGACAACAACTTCCTGCCCCCACCGCTCCCCACGCCCCCACCCCTGGCTTTGCCGACGAGCTGTGCCTGATGCTGGGCGATGGCACCGGTAAGAGAGAGGGCGGGCAGGAAAAAGCAGCATCGTTACACGTATCACTCTGAATCGAAGTATTGGAAATACAAATAAAAGATGGTCACGGCTCTCTTGGTTTTGGAAGATAAAAGCTTTTCAACAGCAACATTATGCAGTTCAGCTCCTGCTTTGTTTGCCAGCAGCTCCTTGAGGAGAGTGGAACTTGAAAAGGGGTGGGGTCCCAGTGGGGCAGCCAGGGGGGTCTCATTAGTCAGCAGCTGGAATCATCTGGGGTCAATATGTGGCGTCCCCACACCATGTCCCCATCGCAACAGAAATACCTGAGTCCCCTAAACACATATCAACCCCTCGGATGTATCCAGAGGATTGACTGGAAAAGTCAGTGTTCGAAGCACAGACGAAGCCTCTTCTCTCCTTTGGTTGGTGGGAAGGTGATGCTGCTTTGGTTCAGGAGGAGCCACGGGTATAGCTTCCCACTTCGGAAGTGAGATAATCAGAATCATTCAGCTACATGTCCCACAATCTGAAATATATTTATTTAGGCAGAGGCTGGGAGGATTGATCCTCAGTTCTGTAACGCACTCCACTTCCACTTGGCTTCTGTCCCACCTGTGTGTGGAGTGTCCAGGGCAGTGTGGTGGGGGAGCTGGGCTGGGAGAGTGTTTAGTGTCCCACTGGATGTTGCAGGAAGAGTTGATGGCTTCCAGTGGCCTGAGCCACTCTCTGCATTACCAGCTGGCAGGGAACCTGAAATCACCATTCATGCTACGGGCAGAGCGGTGCCCATTAGTAAGTCTTGGGATATGAAGCTAGGAAGGACTTTGGAGATAATTTTAGATCATCCTTTTCATTTTATAGTCAGGGCAGCAGGCCCAGGGAGAATGTGGCCAGTCTAAGACCACAGAGACCTTGGATGCAGCACCACGGACTGGCATCTGCTCCCCTGGCCTCGGTTCTGTGGCTTGGCCCACAGCACCTCACCTTCTAGGTCTCCCGTGGGGCTTCTCCCGGAGTGCTCATTGGGCGGGACCAGCCCCCCCGGGATTTGCTGAGTCCTGGTTGTGCCACAGCAAAAACTAGTGGTGCAAGGGGTCCTCAGGAAGCAGCTGCCTTAGAGGACACCCTCTTTGCGTAGCAGACACGCTTGTTTAGCACCTTCCAGGAGGTAAAAGAGAATGGAGCCAATTACGTGTCCAGAATACTGGAACCGTCCTTTCCACACTCGATTCTCTGGTCTCCCATGGTGTATGAGCTGCTTGTTAAATTAATGTTTGCCTGTCTGGAGTGCCAAAGGAATAGGCATTATAGGCCAATTAGAGATAAAAATCAAACCAACCAGAGTTGTCCTTTTAAAAATTAAAAGTCCTTTTTATGTGCTATGGAGGTGTCGGCATTATCATAAAGACTAATTAGGACGTTTTACAACATCCTGGTAAGGGAGGGAACAATATTGTTGGTAACTTTAAAGATTATTAAGCATCTTTAGCGCTTCAGGTCAGATATTTAAGATGTTTTTTGTGCTCACCTGCTGTTGCTGCAGGAAGTATTTTATTGTCTCATAAGAAAAAATAAGCATTTTGAAGGCGTAAATGCCCGGCTGTAATGGACGGTCCTTTACTTTGCAAAGCCCTAAAACAGGGTCTCCAGGAAGAGCTGGCTGTGACTCAAGATGAGATTTATCACGCTGTGTTCGTCAGTTTGCAGTGAAGGCAGTTTCCATGTTGGCCACCTGGAGAAAAAAAATCTTGAAGGCAGACATTACGAAGAGGGTTCTTTCTGGCGCTGGCAGCAGAAACAAGGAAACCAGACAGTGCATGTTCCTAATAAAAATGCTGCTTTTTACCTATGGGCAGATGCTTCTCCTGTGTTCTAGCAGACAGGTTCGAAAGCACTGAAGGAATTAAGATGGGGGTCCATGAAACATTTTTGGGGGCAGAGATCTTGTTTCTGATTCTCCAGTTTCTCATAGAAATCACTGTGAACTGGAACACATTCTTTGGAACTCGATTGAAGACAAAGGCTGTGGCAGTTGCAAGTTGGAAGCTTAAATTGCATGCCATTGTCATTTAAAAAATCGTACATTGTCTTGAAATTCAAATGTCCTTTAACGAATAGGGAAATTGTACCAAGGTCAGACAAAGCAGAAGGGTAAATTTAAGTGTCACAAAAGTATCTGAAGCTCCTCTGAAGATCTGTGCTAAGAGATTTCCAGAAAGCTAAAGAAATCTTAAAGAGTTCTCAATCGAAGGCTGTGCATTTAAAGTGTTATTTATCTGTGAGAGTGTTGGAAAGGCTTTCACATTTTCAATAATTTTAATTGAGACTAAAAGCACACAATTAGGCTTCACTTAGTTATCAGTGAGAACAGTAGCCATTTTACTTTATAGTCTTAATGATATAAGAAGTGTAAAGAAAACAGAAGGCAGAATTAACACTTAATTCTCAGCTTTGCGCTCTAGGGTTTTGCCACATGAACTACTCACGTCAATCGGGTGTTTTACAGTAAAATTTCAGAATATGATTCTGAAACTTTACAATTTCCTGATGACTGTTCTGCCACACTCCAATTTTCAAACAACGTTTTCTCTCTTTAAAGAGTTATTTCTCACTGTAAATATAATGCAGTCTTAGTGAACAGAATCTTAAAAAAAAAAAACACCAATGTATATGACCCACACAAACATCGTTAATGTCTTTGTGTATTTCTTTCCCCCTTTTCCTCCTTATGAATCGGTTTGTTTAGGATTTACATAATTGTAACCACCATATTTACACAATTTTATATCTTGCCCTTTTCACCTCGTGTATCGTAACCTTTATCCATGTTATTTTATGGTATTTGTAAACATAATGTTTAATGGCCTCATAATCTGTTATTAAGTGAATATATTATAGTTTGCTTAACCAGTCTCCTCTTTCAGACCTATAGAGTCTTTCCAGTTTTTTGAAGAGGTTATACAGCTAGCAGGAACAGAAATTTGATTCAAAACCCTTATTTAAATCTGTGTTTCTCTGCCATTCCAGACTGAGAATGTGCAGCGTTATGAAAATGTGTTTCCTATATGCTAGCCAGCAAAGATCTTGCTTCCTATTTGAAAACTCTTGGCTAATTTGATAGATCACAATAGTATTTTGCATTAACTTGCTTATCTTTTGATTACTAGGCAGACTCTTTATATTTTGTCAACTAGTTGTACTTCCTTAGTTACGCCAATTTATTCCTCAGTTTACCTCAAGTGTTTCAAGTTATTTTATCTTATTATATACAGGAGCTAACCATTTTATGTAATTAAATCTGCGTTGCTTCTCTTTGTGGCTTTTTCTAAGCTTTCAAGCTTAGAAATGCCTCTTCACTCCAGAGATTTGACAGATAATTCAATTCAGTTGCCTTTGAGTTTCTTTCTATGGCTGAATCCTTTTATCTTTTATTCCTTAGTGCACCTGGTATTTATTTTGGTGTATGGTATGAGATATGGATATAAATTGTTCTTGTTTCCAAATTGCGAACCTATTTGGTTGGCTGAATTCTTCTTCTTTTTTGATTTGTGATGTCTTCTTTATCATATATCAAATTTCTTTTTTTATTGCAGGCTTTTTTTTTCATAGGAAATATACCAAAAGCCACTGAGCCTCGTCGAGTTTCTTTACATGTTTATTTTTGCATCATAGCAGGTTATTTTGACTTGACAGTTATGTAACTTGCTTTGAAGTCAAGTAACTGGGGTAACCGTGTACAATAGACTATTAAGTGGGGAGCACTGTGAAGATCCAGAAAGAGCAGAGTCTAGAGCATCCTGTCCTAACAAGGGGTGCTTATCACAATCACCTGTGGACCTTAAAAAACACATACAGCCTTGGGCTCCACCACGAGAGATTTTCACTCTACAGGACTGAGGTGAGACCTCAGCATCTCTGTTTTCAAAAAGTTGCACAGGTGATTCCGATGTGTATCCCCCAGATGAGAACCATGGTCTGGAGTAGGGATCAGCAAATTATAGACCACATGCCAAACCCAGCCCACCACCCGTTTCGGTATGGCTCATGAGCTAAGAATGGTTTTTACATTGTTAAATCATTTGAAGATTTTTTTAAAAAATAATATTTTGTGACATGTGCAAATAATATGAAATTCAAATTACAGTGACCAAAAATAAAGGTTTATTGGACTATACCCATGCTCATGTATTTATGTATTGTCTATGGCTGTTTTCTTGCTACAATAGCAGAGTTCAGTAGTTATAACTGAGACTGTTGGCCTGCAAAGCCGCAAATATTTACCATATGGCATGGTATGGGGAAAGTTTGTGACCCCTGGCCTAGAGTACTGAAATAAGAACTAGAGTTACTTGGTTCTAGGGTATTACTGAAGTACTGTCTCAGAATGTTTACTTGTTGGTCATTGCAGAAGCAAAATTCCTATAGTTATATCAAGGTTCTAAGGGCAAGAAACAATGCTGAAAGATTGTAAGTTGCAGATCTCCCATTTCTTGCAGTAAGGGGAATCTGACATCCTGAATTCCCGCTGCAAAATAGCCAGAAATGCTGCATGAAATAGAAAAAAACCCCTCTTTAAATGTATGGCCGAACTAGAAAGGAAGTAAAGGTAACTTTCAGAGGTATCAAACAAGGTAGAAAAACAAACCCAGAGAGCTAAGAGTGTGCTGAAACTGGCAGCTGCCCCAAGCAATCTTCTTGGTGACCACTGAGGGAACAGGACACAAAGCCTTAGGCCACTGCAAAGGAGGGAGGTGAATTGTTCCCCCTCCCTACATCCCTCCCAGCACTGGGACTCTTGGAGGACAACATCCTTACTGAGAGGGTGACCTAGATTAAAAAAAAAATAAAAGGGCACACGAAGGAGACAACAAAGAAACTTGATATCTCAGTCTTTGGTTCAGGGTAAGGACAAAGTTCTCTCCTGAAAATTCATAACATAAATGTAGCTCTCATGTGGATTTGGGGCCTGGACTCACATAATGTGCAAGATGTGAAGAGTCCAAGAATTTAGTTTCAAGCAGTTTCAAGTTGGCATCGACCTCAGGTACCTGGCAGCAGCAAATCTATCACCTCTCTGGAGGAATAAACCAGTCTACGCATGACTCATATGATTCCCACATGTAAGGTTCCAGTGGACATGAACTTATACAATGATAGATATACAAATAACAAGATGCACGAGGAACTAAGGCACCATGAGTGAGAGTCAGAACAAACAACATATAGCGGAAGCAGTCCCACAGAGACTTCAGATGAAGGAATTACTGGATAGAGAATATAAAGTAGCCATGTTTTATCCAGTTTAAAGAAATAAATTAAAAGTAAGCATAAGGAACAAGAGACCATTCAGATGACCAACCATCAGATTGGGAGAAGAGTGAAATAGATGGCTAGGTATAACAAATATAATAATTAAAATAATATACAATGTCAGTTTAATCCACTATCTGACCTTATAGGAGAACAATTGACCACCCTAGATGGGTAGTGTAGGTGGAGGTGAGTTTTGCAGAGTTCTGAAAGACAGACTGAAGAGTTTGGAACTTATTCTGTGCCACGACGAGCCAATGACATCTTTTGAGGAGGAGTGGTCATTGGGGGACTCAGGGTCCTCTCATATTTAACTCCAAGTCTACCATCCTTCACAACACACAGGTACATACCTTCGTAAAAGGGACTCAGGAACCTTAAATATTGCAGCTAAGTTTCAGGATGAAAATAAAGGGCAATGTGGAGTAAGTGGCAAGTACAATCTTATCACCAAAGGGACAAAGCAACAAATTAATGTCTGTGCTATTATTGGTGCAAATTGGTGCAAATATGGCCACTGAGTGGCAGGAAAAAGAAGAGCAAAAACCCAAGAGAGAGACACGTTGGGCTAAGAGAGTAGAGAAGTTTTGTAGGCAAGTGGGGACTGTGGCTGGGTGAATGGGAGGTAAGTTAATAATGGGTGAAGGTGAAGGTGGGAAAGAAAATAGTTAAGAGTGAACACGTAGAAGGTAAGTGATGGCTGATTAAACCTCAAGGCACATCATATCAGCACCAGGAAGTTACCAGCAAACCAGATCCTGGCACATAAATGGCTGCGAGGGAGAGAATTTTCTCCCATTCTTTTTCTTACTTTTGAAGATCAAAGCCTTGATTTTATGACCATTCCTAAACTCCTTTGTTAGTATTCTCTAACATCTTATTATTTAAAGTCCCTCGTGAACCCTTTTTTGTACATTAATTGCTCTAATTAATGTTACTATTTTGACCCTGCAGCTCCCCTACCTCAACACCTTGCCCACCTTGTGAGGCCTAATTTTTTTTTTTTGAAAATTTGACCAGCCAGCTCCGTAGAGATTCTCTGATTCTGCTCATATCCTATATTTTCTGCCTGATCTTAATAGGTTAATTTCATTGTGAGATGGCATGCAATTAATGCAACTTCTTATGTTAATGAGCACACAGTTAATTATTTAATAATTATGTTAGCGATGAAAACAGTTATGGGCCAATTATTACAATTACTATTAAAATAACAAGTTGAAGGTTCAATTTCTATCTATAGTTCAATTAAAAATAAATTTAAACATAAAATTGTGAACGAATGACTGGTACGTAGGAGACAAAGAATGTGTTTATATCTGTAAAAGTTAACAGCTATCAATCTCGCCAGTAAATGTGGTACAGGAAGGACTAGAACACGTAGAGACTTTGTGCAGAGTGCTCCTTGCCATCTTTTAAGAAAAGCAAGACTTCAAGAAAAACTCCCCAGTTTGGAAGGACATCAAATGGGTAAGATATCAGTAACTTATGATTGATTCTAAAGTCAAGGTCAAGAATGTCTCAACATAGAACAAAAGCCATAACCAACCAGGTGAGCTGTCTTCTTGGTCGCTAGATAGCCACTGACTTTTGGCAATTCATTTGACCTTTTTTTAGTAATTTACTTTCCTTATCTATCAAAAGAGGCTTTAAAATTCTGTGGAAATGCATATTTGTAGAGGCATTGTCTCCCCCACATCAAAGTAACCAAGGCTATTCACCTTTACTAGAGTTGGCATCTCCAAGTATCAATGAATTGTGTGTGTGTGTGTGTGTGTGTGTGCATGCTTACACATAGGCACATGTAGACATGAAACTGTAGGCAAAATTCTATAATTAGTCTATTTGCAATAAGAAATCTTTGTAAATGATTTGTCTTAAAATCTAATTAAGATGATGCATTGCAAAAATGATTTGTTGTTAATGGCAAAGCAGGCTGTGAGGGCGTGTCTGAATTGGGGGAAGGCAGATTGTGAGCAATAAACCATGTCTGCCTTGGTCAGCCCCAATAGCCACACTGACTCTTTCATTTTCTTTATTACTATTAAACTTAGTCTTTTTAAAAGCATATCTGTTTTACTTTGATTAGTTTTCTTTTTGTTTGGCTTGGACTCATAGACTCTTGAACTGGGAGAGAATCTAGAGCTCATTTAGTTCAACTCTCTTATTTTATAGAGGAGAAAGCTGATAACCACAGAGGGGAAGTTACTTGTCCAAATTTATAGGGTCGATTTGTAGCAGATTTGGAGCTAGAATTCCTACCTTTGACTCCTAGTTAGATGCTTTCTCTGCTCAGTGCTTTCCAAGACTTGTTATAAGATGCATCATAAATAATATATCATTTTATATTGGTAAAACATTTTATAATTTTCAAAACGTTTTCATACATATTGTCTCACTGGACCCTATAACACCCAATAAAATAGACTTAGGCATTTTTCTCTGTGTTTTAGCTAGATGAGAATCCTGAAATTCACTTGTCCAAGGTCACATGATTAGTAAGTGTTAGAAATGTTACTGGAAACCAGTCTTTTCGGTTCTGGTTTACTGCTCTTGCATTGCTTCATGATGTAGGAAAATATGGGATGGGATAATAGGGATTTATTTTGAAAACTCAAAAGCAACTTTAAATTTATCTTGTAAATATTTTTTCAAGATATCAGCCCATCATATCTGAAGAATTTCCTTTTGGCATATTTCACACTGA
>NW_006431920.1:9402010-9415506 GCF_000325575.1 Pteropus alecto | reverse complement strand
AGTGAGAAGCAGACTAATACTTGAGTTGTGAACAGTATGCCTCTATAAAAACCATTTCATGCACTGTTCAGTGCTAAGCGGTGCCACTGATGAAGCCCGAAGCCCTATGGCTTGTAGGCATTACAGAAGAGTACAAAACCAGCAAGAATTTAGAAGAATAAGAATTGAGAAAGTGACGTAGGAGACAGAGGTAAAAGCAGAGGACCCAAACTGGGGGATGGGTGTTGTGCTACCAGCCATTGCCTTAGGGCTCATGGAGGGTAAAAAGTACCTGGTATCAGAGACTCAGACTTGGCATTTAGAATCACCCCTTTTCCCAGCTTTTTACTGACCTATGTCCTTGCTCCATTCGAGATGGCCCAGTAGCCAAAATGAGTGAACCTTCATTTCGGGGTCCTGGTAGACATGGCCAAAATTTAAAAAAACAAAACAAAACAAAACAAAATACCTAATAGTTATTAAGATTAGCTTATAATGTTAAATGTTACAAAGCTAGCATTGACTGAGAATTTACCGTGCCAAGCACTGTTCTACATACTCTATGGGTAATAACTTACTGAATTCTCCCAACTCTGTGAAGTAGTTTTTCTTTTACAGATGAGAAAATTAATGTGCAAAGAAGTGAAGTATCTTGCTCAAGGTCACATGGCTGCTAAGTGGCAGAGTTGGGATTCAAACCAGAGTCCTTGGGATTAATCACCAGGCTACACGGGTAAGTGTCAAGTAAGTATTAAACAATCCCAGAAAGGGTTGATTACTCGGCCCCTCCAATGACATCATAGCTTGCTAGTCATGCTGCTGTGTTCCATGCTCAAGATGCAAACTGAGTGTCCAAGTGCAGAGTCAGCCACAGAGGGCTGACTCTGTGCAGACTGGCCATTCCACACTCACTATATCGGTTTTCTGTGCAGCTGTGAAAACCACTTAGCTGAAGGCTGTGCAAGCCACAGCCTCACCACCGAGTGGTTCTCCACGAGACTTAGAAGATGCCAGTCTCAAAAGAGAGGTGTTTTGAAGAGCGCGGGGGTGGCATTTCCAAGTCCCGCTTCACTGCTGGGTTCTGGGGATGTATGGTGAGATGCCCCTTCCGAAGGAGAATCAGTCTCGATAGGCGTTAGAATCAGGCCAGGGGTATTGGCAGTTTTGTGAGAGAGGAAAAAGGGATTAGGAACAAGAGTAATTCTCTGTCTTCATTGATTTCAGAGGCTGTTTACTTGCAAGTGTTTCTGCAACTTTCCTTTTCCTTTTCAACACATTTACAGTGAAGGGAAGAGATTTGCTCAGTGGCGACTGGGAGAGAGTCCTTCAGAGCTTAGGGCTGCCAAGGTCAGGAAATGGAACACATGCCTTTCGCCAAGGCAATTTTTTTTTTTTCTCATCAGATCAGCGGTCATGCAGGGAAAAGGGCCATCGACAGGTCCAGATGTAAGTTTAGTGGTGAGGAAGTAGCTACAGCCTCCGATGTGTTGTAGCTGACGATCAGAGAAGCTTGAAATAGTCTGTTTCATTAAAACGGGGGCCCGCCTTGAAGTGCTGGCTTCTGAGAGCCTGGCTGAAGGAAGGTCAGGGGGAATCTATGTCATTGCTTCTGCTGCAGCTGTTATAAGCCATTACAGGAATTGTGAATTCAATTAAAGCGGAGCAATAGAATTGAAATTAAGTAGGAATCATCTACTTTCAGAGTTAGAACACGCAAATTTCCTTTGTTATCCCGAGGTGATTTACCACTTTATGGATTACAAGTCTGTGATGACGCTGCATATTGTTTGAACCTGTCGAGCTGCTCAGCTCTTTTAGAAGACAACTGAAGAGGAAATGCTCTTTTTTTCATCCCCGTGAAGCATTTCCCAATTAAAAATCAACCTACCAAGCAAACAACCCAATAAAACAACATTTAAAGAATCCGAACATCTCTGTTAGTAAAATCCCAAATTGTGGGAACATGTGTTTGGAAATATGTGTTTTTCAAATCCAAAGGGAGGAGAAGGTGTGAATGTTATCTGGCAAATCCAGGGCATTATTAGCTGCAAATATTAAAAACATTTAATAAGTTTACTTTCCCCTTCGAGGACAGCGAGGCATAAGGGGGAGAGGCCTCCTCCCCCAGGGTCCCGTTTATGAGTGATTTCAGCAGAGGAGGTGCTCCTCGCTGCCAAAGCCTAATGGGCTGCTGGCGGTGGTGTTGGCGGGGTCTGTTGCTCCCCTGCTTTCAAGTCAGCTCAACATAACACAGCTGGATGGTGGCTCACAGGCGGCAGGGTCTCCACTCACTCCTGGCTCTGCCTTTGATGTGCCCCTTTGGGAAGTGCTAATAAGAGCTGTTACAGTCACTAGGGTGAGGGTGGGGGCTTGGAGGCGGATGTGACAATCTAGGCATCCATGTGGCTGCTCTGTGCTTAAAATGAAAAGGAGAGAGAACTGATCCCGGACAAGGACCAGTAGTCGTTGCTGACAGTTGGGACTCCAGAGTTGGATGTGTTTCTGTCTGAACGCAGCCCTCTACCCCAGCGCTAAAGGTGATTGTCACTGGTATTTTTTTTTTTAGACTGCTCGTGCATGATAGAGCCGACACGAGGGACATTTCTCCAGGAGGTTGTGGAGCACCATGTCTTAGGGCGATTACTGCTGGGGAGCGTCTGTGTGGAGAGACTGGCTTTCTGTAACATTAACGCCAGATATTGCTCAGGGACATCTGGGCACTGAAACGGCTTTGTCTGCTCTGCAGGGATAAGGCAAGAGGCCTTGGGTGATGCTGAGTTTGATTTAAGAACTGGGAGGACCTGTGGTTCCTCGGCATTTCCAAAATGGAAGCTCTCAGATTATTAGCATCTTGGTGATGTAAGCCTGAATGAAGGGGCAAGGATTTAGGTTTTCTCCCAACTCTGGCTGGGACAGAGTCTCTTCATCTGGGCCTGGGCGAGGAAGCCTCCTTGCTGCCTGCTCTGGATCCTGCCTACATAGTATAGAATCGTATAGCTATGCATGAATGCGGCTTCCTTTTACCTTTTGTAATGCCGCAAAGATTTTCTCCATTATAGCTGAGCTTATTTTAATATGTAAGGGAAAAAATCTTAAAGCAAATATAGAAAGTACTAAATTTTCTGAAATGGTACTTCAACCAAGGCGTTATATAATGGCTAAACTATAAATGAACCACATTTTAAAAAAATCGAATGAGTTAATTCGAGTCAGAACTAAGGTAGGACTGTTTTTAAATTTTTATTTTGACACAATTTCAGGCGTCACAAAGTTGTAAGAATAGTATAAAGTCTATCCAGATACCTTTTATTTAGATTTCCCAAATATTAATATTTTACTAGTTTTGTTTTATCTCCTTTGTGTGCTCTCTCTCTCTCTCTCTTTCTCTTTCTCTCCATATACTATATCTATAAAATTTTTGTGACTGTTTAAGAATAAGTTGCAGACATGATGCCTCTTCCTGTAAATTCTTTATGCTTTCTAAAAATAAGAACATTCCCTTACATAACCATAGACCATAGTACAGTTATCAAAATCAGCAAATTAATATTAACACAATACCATTATTTGATCTATAAACCTTCCTCAAGATTTTGCATTCAGTTGTCATGTCTCCTTAGCTCCCTTTACTTTGAACAGTTGCCTAGTTTTTCTTCAAAGCAATCCATTTTTAAGAGCATCTAGAGTAGATTAAAGGAAAGAATCTAAATATCGCGGAGCCTGCTAATTTTCCTTTAATCTTT
The DNA here is from genome assembly GCF_000325575.1 of Pteropus alecto. Lineage (NCBI taxonomy): Eukaryota > Metazoa > Chordata > Mammalia > Chiroptera > Pteropodidae > Pteropus > Pteropus alecto. Next base: position 9,411,784 of record NW_006431920.1, on the reverse strand, counting down.
GTAATATAATTACATACTAATAGCAATTTTAGTCGGATACATGATCACCCACTTAAAGACTACATTTCCCAGACAACCTCTAGATGTGACCCTGTGACTAAACTCTTAGACAATGGGGAAATGAGTGAGGTAATCTGTGCAACTTCTTGATCAAACCCTTTAAGGGAAAAGAATAGAATACACCTTACTTTTCTTTTTTGTCTCTGTGCCACATCACCATGTGGTATGATGGTGATGGCAGGGCTGTTCTCTTGGACCATGAGACTGATCAACAAGATATCCCTGAGAATTGTGAAGCAACTATCCCAGCCCTCGGCTATCTCCCTCCTGATCACCCCATTCCCATCATCCCTCTAAAAAATTTAAGGACTTAAAAAAACCCCACCATACTGTTCTCGCACTTAAGAAAATTAAAAATAATTAATATTATCAAATATCTATACTCTGGTTCATTTCATGGGGAAGAAATTCTGTCTTGTGTCAGTTTTTATTATTTTGGATCTTTTTCTTACATCAGGTGTCCCAGTGACCTGACCAATACAGTTGTCGACCAGGGGTCCCCAACCCCTTGGGCTGATGACCAATACAGTTGTCGACCAGGGGTCCCCAACCCTTGGGCTGAAGACTGGTACCTGTCCGTGGCCTGTTAGGAACTGGGCTGCACAGCAGGAAGTGAGCATCAGGTGAGCGACCAAAACTTCATCTGTATTTGCAGCCACTCCCCAGCGCTGGCCTCACTGCCTCAGCTCCACCTTAGATCATCAGGCATTAGATTCTCTTAAGAGCACCAATCTCTGGTGCCAAAAAGATTAGGGATTGCTGGTCTAAACCACTATTTAAGATTATTCAAATCTCTAGAAATATTTCTGCCGAAGGAGGATAAAAAGCACATTTTACACTGTAACAGTATAACAGTGAAGTGAACTTGTGTAGAAATTTTTTATTGGTAATTTTATCAAGATTGCAAAATTTTGTCCTCTTTATGCTTTTATTTAGTTTTTTCAAAGTCGTTACATTTCCTCTTTTGCATCAGTGTCAAAGCTATATTCTCTATGAAAATACAAAGCCGTCTTTGTTATGCAAATTTAAAGTCTTACACTTCAGGGAATTTTGGGTTGAAATAGCTGCCCCTGCAATTTCCATGTGATGGCATCAGGTGGCAGTAGAGTTATTTATATACATTCTGTGTAGCCTAGTGTAATAGGAGTTTGACTGATGACATCAGTATAAGTTCCTGAGCTAAAACATTGGACAAAAATATGATCTGTTTACTTCATAAAAAAGCAATACAAACTGAAGAAAATTAACTTCATATAGAATATACAAACAGAAATCTCATATACATTTTTCATATGTTCTTTAGCATACCCAAGCTAAAAACATGGTCGTAATATTAAACCCGAAAAAGACTTTATTTCCCATTTTCTCTTTCTCACAGGACCACTCTTATTAATATGCCTTCCTCTTAATTGTCTTTTCAAGTAAGGGAGTTCTCTTTTCTTAATACAGACAAGAATATCACCTTTCTGGTCAACTAAAATGACCTAAAATACAAATTTTCTCTTTAGTTTCTTGCTAAAATTCCTCTTATTCCTAAATATTTAGGAAGAGGAAAGAAATGATGAGTGGTAGCCCTTAAAGCCTATTAAAGTCTTGTGCTTGTGATGGATTAGATTACCTATGGTATTTAGAATTCTTTCCGAATTTTCCCCTCCCAAGTTAACACAGCCTGGGAACATACTTGACCTAATTTGCATACAATAGTTTTTAAGCCTGGTTCCAAGATAACACCCAGAAGGAAGACAAAATTGAACTGAAGTGAATAAGATTTGAATTCGTTTTTTCTTACTTATGTAAAGATAAATTATCTCATGTGATTTCCTCTTGCCCATCAACAGGGGCTACAGAACAGAATGAGAAGGGAATTTTCTATGTCTCCGGGCAAAGATGGGAAAAAGCCAGGAGTGTCTTTGTGGTAAGTGAAGGATTAGTTGAGTGTAGTGATGTTTCTTGATCTCTGTCCTGCGGCTGTTATGTCATAGTAGATGAGATTAGGGACATTTGCTCTCTGATGCATTTTATTTGGATTGATCAGTGTCAGTTGGACTAGAAAGAGTTATAAATGTTTGGTGCACAATTCATAAGTTTGGATTCTGAAGTTCTTGCAGGGGATTAGAAAATAAAATGTGCAGCTCTTCATCCTACTCAGGGACAAAAATGTCCCTGGAAAGCTACGTCTGGTTATAGGTGGATTTGGGCTTATAGCTCTGCCCACAACCTCCATTATGGTCCCTTTTGAGCCTTTTAAAATTCTTCTATACAGATTTCATGACATGAAAAGGAATCACATATGCATATGTGTATATATGCATGAATATAATTAAGGGCTTTGTTTATGTCAAGAAAATATATAATAGTGATGTGACCAAAAATAAAATGAGCTATTCATTCATGAAACATTTATTGAGAGCATAGTAAGAATAGTGAGAATAGACAAACATTTATTTATCAGAACATAATAACGCGTCTGATACTGGATCAGGTGATGTGCCGGCAAAGGCAAAAAAGACATGGTTTCTACTTCCACAGGGCTCACAGTCTCCTCCATGCAATACCTATTTTAAAGAGTAGAGCGTAGTCTATGAGAGACTCAAAATATTATCGAGTCTGTCAGTTTTTCTTTGATTCTCATTATTTAAAGGTATGAATCACTGAGCTCCGTAACACGTACTTAGTCTTCGTTAGATTTTCTCTTTAACACAAAAAAGTTAAGGGCAAAACTTTTAAAGCGTGGGATTGAGATTCAGCTACAGTGTGACTCAGACCCCCAAATGGGCCACTTTCTGGAGACAGAAAATCCACTTACAGTAGGAAGCAGTTTTCCTGGGACATTTTTGCCCCTGGGCAGGACAAATTAGGCAGACTTTCCTCATTCTCAGGGTTTTTTTTTTTTTTTTTTCTGAATTCTTTTCCAGATATCAATCTCACAGCAATACTAGGAAGTATAATTTTTATCCTCATTTTACAGATGAGGAAACTGGTGCACAGAGTGGATTAGGAACTTGTCCCAAGGTTGCACAGCTAGTAAGTGCCAGCCAGGATCTAAACACAGACGGTATTTGGCTCCAAGAAACCCATCCCGCATTTTAGAATTTCACTTCAATTCAGCTAATGTTAATTGAGAAATCAGCATAGCTAGGCAGTGGTTTAGGCACCAAAGACTCAGAGTTCTCATGAACTTCTCATGGAGTAGGGGAGATAGATGCATCTGCAGAGAGCTGTGGCAGACGGCAGAAAGCAGCCAGTGGTGTAGGAAGCTGAGAATGTTCTGTCAAAGCAAAGAAGGAGGCAAAAGAGATTTTGTCCTCATTTTAGTGATTGGAATATCTTACCTGGAGATAGTTGGTGTTAGTATGTGTGTTAAATAGACTTTTCTTGTCCCCGTTGTTTGGGATGGGCTCTATCCTTGTTGGATAGATGTTTTTGTTAGTTTGTTTGTTTTTCCCTCCATTATTTGTGGCCAATGTCTGTCAATGATCAGCAAATTCATAGACTTGAGCTTGGGTTGACATTTTGCTCCTCAGTCTAATGGCTACCACATGTTTCAATCATCTTCATTTCACTCAGAGAATTTCAGGCACTGATTTCATTGTTGGATAGCTATGAACTGGCTTATATGGCTTACCCACTAAACTTGACTTCTTTTTGGGTAGAGGGAGAGCCTTTTGGCTGGAGGCCCCAGACCCATCCTGGGCCCAGGCATTCAGATAGTAGGTCCTCAAAAACAAGTGTTTATGAGATGAATGAAATGCAGAAAACTAACCCTGGGATTGAAGGAAAAACCCCACCACCTTTTTATCCTATTGCCCAGTCCAATTCACGTTTGACACCCTACCCTCTTAATGAGGACAGAAGCTGTTCATTAAATAAATTAACCATTAAGTTGAGAACATGAATGTCAATATAGACACAGGCTGTTAATTTGCCAGTCGCTGATGCATCCAGTGCCCGAAGGACCTCAGACCCTGCACGTATCTTAAACAGCAGGTGATTGAAACATGGCTGGGAGGGGCTAGGCCAACGTGGAGCTCACACAAAATTGACAGAATTGTTCAAAATGAGATACAACTCCTTCTTGAAAAGTGGATGCTACTTGGCATTGAAACTGAAACTCTCTAAGTGATTAGGCCTATCCGGTCTCTTTTGACTGTTTTATTTCCATTTTAAAATAGATTGTACTATTTCTTACTTGTAATTTGGCCTAATGTTGCCTTGAAATAAGAGGGTGATAAAGAAAAGGAGAAGGAATCTTTGATCATTTGTCATACTGTGGAAAATCTGACACTGGCTTCAGTTAACAGATGGAACCCCAGAGAATTTCTCAGCTTGATCTCCCACCGGTGCCCCGTCTAATTGAGTAGAGGAAACTAGCCTTAGCAGGGACGTGGGCAGCTGCCGAATGAAGCCATCACCATTTCAGTGAGGCTAAAATCTCTGCCACACTCTGGGCTTTTTTTGTTTGTTTTTTTGCATGCCGCTGAAGCATAACCGTTGGAGGATGATGATATTTGGTGGGAAAAGCACTGGCATGGAACCCGGGAGACACGAAGTCCAGCCGGTTTGCTGCAGTCAGGCTTGAGAGCATGGAGGGGCTCCTTCTCCTCTCTGGGCCTCAGTTTCCATGCATGGATCGGAGTAGATGATCTTGTGGGTCTCGCTCAGTTCTGACACTTAGCAAGTCTTTCTTGCCACAGAGAAAAGAGAAAAGGAATATAAAAGAGTAGGTTTAGAAAGTCCTTGCTTGGGGCATACACAATGGCTAACCATAGATTTCATTTTCCAGGTTAAAACTTAATACTTTCACCCATAAATTATCCTAGAAATGGGAGTTTTAAATGTATGTTTGGCAAATATGAAGGCAGGGTGAGGCCCATGGTGGGGGTGGGCGTGATGGAATACCAGGATGTCTTTGGGAATGCATTGGGGAAACTCTTCATCTGCCTTCCCCCTGCCATGCCTACCTGTTCCCCACATAACTGCTAAAGGGATCTACTAATTCATGAGTGTACCTTTTTCCTTCTGAACCATAAGTGGAGCAAGGGCAGGACCACATTTGTCTTGTCCGGTGATGTAGACCTAGCTCTTTCCCAGCACAATATCTTGCCCAGGATAGATGCTCCAGTGATGGCGTTGAATGAACGAAAGCATGCATGCTTAGAATTTTTCAATGGCTAACCATAGATTTCATTTTCCAGGTTAAAACTTAATACTTTCATCCATAAATTCCTTCATGGTTTTGCCCCAGTTACCTCTTTATCCTCATCTTCTACAACCCTTTTGGATATATACTTCCCTCCAAGTATAGGATATTATCTGCCACAATGTTTAACATTTCTGTGCCTTTTTACTTGTTACATTTACCATAGATGCTTTTCTTCTACTGTTCTTCTAGTTAACTAGTTCCTCAAAACTCACATCAAATCCCAATTACTTGGGAAAGCCTTTTCTGATCTCCCTCCCCTATGGGGATTTAAATGTCTCTTCACTAAGTTCCCATGGCATTAAATGTGTACTTCTAAATGACTATTTATCATGCTATTTTGCAGTTATTACCTATCCCAAGCACACTATGTAGAATACAGTACATGCTCACTTAATGCATGTTTAATGAATGATTCAGTGAGTTAAGCTCTCAGCCCCCATTTCAGGCTCACATTGCTGCTGCATGCCTCCCCCGTCCCCCACTTTTTCTTTTCATGCATGAGGTCCCAGAGCCTCAGCCCGCTTCCTTGCCTTGGGGTTCTTCCACTGCTCAAAACTTAGCTACATAGTAGAAATCTCTTTTTTCAAGTTCAGTGTTTTTGTTGTCTCAGTGAAGAGTCCACAGGTCCTTTTCATTTTAGGTATTGATCACTTCATGGAAATTGAAGAGAAAGATAAAAAGCCGAACGGTTCTAGAAGCTTGCAGAGGTCTCACAGTAGCTCCCTCCCATCACGCTCTCCATCTCTTCCTGTCATCATAACTGGAATCTCAGCTAGACTTTTACCTTCTGATTTATGCTCGGAGTTGGAGGTCTCCAATCTTTTCCATTCTTTTGACCTCACCTTTAGATGTCTTATGAACCCCATTCTTTATGATTGGTCCCTCTTGGATCTGGTTAGGGCAATTATTGCCGCATAGCATATTAACCCAAAACTTAGCAGCAGCTCGATATAACAAACATGTGTTATCTCACACAGTTTTTGAGGGTTATGAATCCAGGAGTGCCTCTGTTGTATGGTTTTGGCTCAGGGTGTCTCATGAGCTCTCCAGCTATTGGAAGAGGTTGCAGTCTCAGGTAAAGGATCTTTTTCGAGCTCACTGTCGTTCGCAGGCCTCAGTTCTTTGCGGACTCCTGAACTGAGGTCGTCATTTCCTCACTGGCTGTTGGCTGAAGACCACCCTCATGTGAACCTCTCCAAAGGGCTGCTCACAACATGGCAGCTAGCTTCCTCAGAAGTGACACACCATCACTTCTGTCATATGCTATTGGTCATACAGACCCAGCCCAGGTGCAAAATGGGAGGGGACTACGCAAGGGCATGGGGGTTACTGGGAGCCATCTTGGAGGCTGGCTGCCTCGGGTGGGAGTAGGGCATTTTGTCTCCAGTGGAAAATAGCATTTTTGAGAACTTCTCAGGTGGCTGGTACTCAGTTCAAATGGCCTCTAGTGTATTTTGGAATTATCTTCTCTGTACATTTTTTTATTGATGTTTTGGAATTTAAATCCGAACACTTTTTTTTTACAATTTTAGATACATCATTTCAGCTGATGCAGCTTTCGACTATTTGGAAGAAAGATGAACATCACATACAATTAGGAGTGTAGAATGCACTCTTGGCCTTAAGCCATCACATTTTCTAGATTCCAAATGGCAAATTAGAATAAAAGTTTCTAATTTTTGCTTTATAAGCATGGCATTATTTTCAGCATTCTAAAGGTGGGTGTCAGGAGGGCAAAGAAGTGCCTAAGGCATGCTGAAATGATAGATTTTTTAAAAAATAAAATCTGCTTTGTGGTTATTTCCACTGCTTATAAATTATTATAAATTACACCTATGGATTATTCATGTAAATGGTTTTCTGATTAGTTAGAAGTCATCAAGGAAAGACAGTCAATGCTGTTGTTCCTCAGAACCTAGTAGATAAATTGACATGATGGAAACATTTCCGAGAGACTTTGCTGGAGGCAGAGCATCAGAATGTGTTGTCATGAAGCGGATCGGCATAGGAGCATGTGAGGTCTCCTAGTCCACGTAGTTCTGCTCTTTTCACAGCTCAGCTGCTGGACAGTGCTTTTCAAGGTAATGCTTGTAGAGTCCCAGGCGAAGAATAGGGTAGGAAGAGATGGTAATGGTTAAGGAAGGTTCCAGGTCTCCTTTCTACCCTTTCTGCAAGCAGAGTACCACTACGAGTTTTTAAAATATTACATTCCATATGACTACAGTTTCATTTTGAGAAAAGGTTTAGCAACTTTGAAAAGAAAGGAAGGTGAGAACCTCCAGTCTGGCAGACGATGTAATTGAAATATCTTGGGAGGACATCTCTGTGTATAGGAGACTTTTTTGGTAACCAAGGGAGTGAACAGAGAAATGAAATGGGTGGTTTCTCTTCAAAATTCTCTTTTGGTGAAACCAAATCTTTTTCTAATGATGTTGTGTTTGTTCAGAATGCTGTTAACTATTAAAAAGTACTATCGAAAGGCTGAGGATATTCTTCCTAAAAACTCCTGAACCTTCCAAGAAAGGGTGTGGTCTCCAGGAATCACTTGGAGCTTGATTAGCTGTAGGGTTTCTCAGTCATTACACTACTGACATTTTGTGCTGCATAATTTGTTGTAGGGAACTGTCATGTGCATAGTAGGGTGTTTAGCAGCATCTTTGGCCTCTACCCACAGATGCCAGTAGAACCCTCCCCTCCAGGTGTGACAATCAAATATGTCTCCAAACATTGACTACATTTTTGATGACCAAGACAACATTTCACCTGGTTGAGAATCACTAGTCTAGTGAGTACAATGAATGACCAAAGTGGCAATGCTATTTTTGTTGCCCACACTGTGGTCCAGTATGAAGCACCGTCACTGCTTTTCATGTGCTTGATTCAGAAGCTGGCTCTAAAGGCATTCTCCAGGAACAATTGCCAAGATATTTTGAATGAAGTTCTGGCATTGCCGGAATATGTGTTTGATCTCCCAACATAAATTCTTGGAAGGCAGCAGACTTGTGTAGTTGTACCAGTTCTGGTATGTTTGTTATAAACCAGGCCAAGTTCATTACAGGTTTGTCTTGTTCCCCACCAAGGTGTCTCCCTCATCCAAGGAGAAACTGAAGTGGTGCTATCTGCCTGGTTGTTCTTTTAGTAAAAATTCGGAGGGAAAAGTGGGGGAGAAACTTGGTTTGAAGTCTGGCATTAAAGATCATGTTTGTGGTTACCATAGATTCCTACCTCAGCTTCCTCCTGGAAGTTCCCTGATGTCTTCCTCTTCTTAGATATAAATGCAATCTCCTATTGTCATTTAATCATAAAACATACTTTGTTTGCTTACCTGACACTTTTAATAAATTTGCATTTACCCCCTGCATGGCTCCAGGCACGAGAAGAGCAACAACAGCAACAGCAAAAGAAAAGCTTTCTTTGAAAAGAATTTGTAAAAAAAAAAAAAAAAAAAAAAAGAATTTGTCCCTAATTGTTTGCAGCTGTAACAGATGACACCATCAATTAAAAAGCTTGGGCTCTGGCTCTGCCCAAATGAGGAGGCCACGTGCTGACCTTATGATCAGTCACCTTGGGGGCACTGAGGGTCGAGGGGCATCTGTTTGAAATTTCCTGTCACAGCAATGCCATTTGCAGAAGTGGCCAGGGAGCAAACAAGGATGATGTGGGCTTTCTTCCTCAGATGTCTCCTGTGATGGCGTTTTTGGAATGGAGTCTGAGAAAGGAAGGCGATTGCCTGGTGCTGAGCCCTGGGACTCTTAGGAACGAAGACCCCAAATAGCATGTGGTCCTGGGTGGGGCTGGGCTGTCTTTGGAGGAGAGGCCTGTGATTCCTCAATGGGGACCAAAGGCAAGAACACAAGTTCCAACAGGAAAATGCAGGTCAATAGACCTACTGGAGCCCCCACTTGTAATGGTGTGAGAAATAAATGGACAGAAAAGGAGAATTTGTGTAGGTTAGATCCTTCCAGTGGAAAGGGCTATATAAATGTTTAGAGGAATAAACCGAATTTATTTTCAGGTGACCTTTGTTGTGGACTAAGTTCTTCAAAACATGGGGTTGATATTGATATCTACCCGATAGGAAACGGAATGGCATAACTTACGCAAGTAACCAGAGCTTGGCACCTAATAAATGGTGGATAAAGTTATAAAAATAATAATCATCATTATCATTAATTACTTGCATGGAGGCTATTACATATTTCTATACATATCCCAGGTTAAAGAGAGAACCACGGTAAAATACGGAGATGATTTAGGCTTTCAAATTAATTGTGGTCTCAGTTCCTTATTTTTAGGTAAGCTTTTAATTATCTGGAAAATTTTCTCTGCCCTTATAGCAGTTTCTTGCAGCTGCTGTAGCAAAGTACCACAGGCTGGGTGGCTTAAAACAACAGACATTTCTTCCCTTGCAGTTCTGGAGGCCAGAAGTGTAAGATCAAGGTGTGGGTGGGGCCCTGCCCCCTCCTATGGCCCCAGAGCAAATCTCCTTGAAATGGCCTGTGTCCTGGGGG
>NW_006431920.1:9360827-9401996 GCF_000325575.1 Pteropus alecto | reverse complement strand
AGTGAGCCGGGAGGTAGTGAAGGGTGGGGCTGGGGTGGTGGTGCTGGGCACGATATTCAAACAACAGCATTACCTTGTACTTGTTGAGACTTAAAAAACTTTTCTCTGGGGAAGGAAGGGGTGAATTGAGAGGCTCTCAGTGGAGATGACAGGGCTTGGTCACAGATCACATTTAGAGCCTGAAGGCCAGTGAGGGGCTGATGATGACTGATTTCTTGCTTGAGACCCTAGTGGTGTTACTGACAGATGGGAGGAAACGGGAAAGCGACCCGTGCTGGGAAGGCAGCTGGTGAATTTGCTTTTAAAGGGTGGATTCTGGCCTCATGAAGGTGTAGAAAGCCCTTCCCTTAACCATGAGAGCCACCATGACTTACACCATCCAGGTCAATTCTACCTTTTGGTTTTACTGTTACCTTATGTGTGTTTGCAGGAAAGGGCGGGTGACGTGTCACAGTTTCATATCTCTTGAATGTCAGCAATTGGAAAATAAAAGCTCCTTAAAGTCTTGGTTTTCAATAGGTCTGCAGAGCAGTTTCTACCAACTATTTAGAGTGATGCATAGAGCTTCAAATGATTTATTATTTTCCAAACTAGGAAAATATACACTTCTTATGCTTAGTCAATAATTAGTGAATAATAAACTCCACCAAAGAACTTCTGTAATTTTTCAAGTACCAAATGTTTTACTTCTCAATGTCTGTTTTTCTCAGTCATTGACTGCTATTCAACCATTTAACTGGTTAATATGAGCACCCAAGATAAATAAATGGAGACCTTTTAACCTGGAGATTTTGAGTGACGGCTTGGACTAAACCATCAGCCTCCTACTAAAAGAAAACACAAAAGCGACCCTTAACCGAGTTAGACACAGACATGTTTTGAAGGTCAGGTAATTTATTTTTTGAGGGAGAGGAAGGGTAAAGAATTAGATTGTATTAATTATATGTATATTTTCAGTCCCATTTAGTTTTGCAATACTGAAGAACTGCATAGAATGACTCAAATTATTTTAAATTACAGAAGCGGTCTAGACATTGTGAATTTTCTAAATTAAAGCTGTTTCTAACTCCTGGGTCTTTGTATTCTGTCATAAAAATGCTTTTCTTTACAATCAGGATTTCAGAACTTCTGATCAGATGAAAATACCTGAAAAAATATGTAGTTTTTTTCATCCTCTCAACATTATTTAGCCTTGAAATAGAAACTGTGGCATAAGAATTCATGGTTTGCACAGTGCAGGAAAATGGAATATTGAAATATCCTAGTTGAGGTTCAGTTTTGCCAACTGCAATTCAAATACACACGTGCACATGCATGCACGAACACACGTAAATACACATGTGTACGCATACATGCTCTCTGAGAAAGAAAATGTCCATCAGGAAGGCTGAAGAGTAGAAATAGAAAAAAACAACAGACCCACTGAACACAGCTCCCAGAGGCAGGTTGCCTCATCAGAAAAGCACTTTCTTGTCATTTTCTCAGTTCGATATTGAATTGCTCCAGCGTTCTCATGAGCTTGTACGTTAATTTAATACACACTTCTGTTGGAAATATTTCTTGCCCAGTTGTGCAGATTTTCCTTCTTTCTGCCTCATCATTCCTTCTTTCCCAGCGTGAGTGATTAGAAACATGGCACGCGATTCCACACTTGGCTGTGTTAAAGAGTCAGTTGTGAAGAGATATGAAAGGTTCTTCATCCCGAAAAGAGATGCATTTCCAGGTGGGAAAGAGGAGGGATGGATTAAAGCGAGGGGGCGGGGTGCCTGGTTTGCCAGTTTGCTTCCTGGCATTACCTCAAAAGAGAATATCACTCGGGAGAACCCAATTAGGGGGCAGGCCTGCTAGGCGATTGCTCAGAGGTGTTAAGACAGCACTGGAAAATTTGGAAATGGCGCGCCAGTTACTTAAGGTTATTGCAAGTAACCAGAGGAGTGTTTAGGATGTCCAAATGGAACTTTGAAAATAAAACACCTCTTTCTGATGCGTCCTCTGCCCCATTAGGTAGATGCTGACCTTGAAGAATGTCAGTCTGAAGCGACTGCAGACTGTTGGGCTGCCTGGTGTGCCCATGTCTAGAGAACACTGGCCAGGGCTGCTCGGCGCGTTCACTCGCTTCTCTGACCACTGCCCGTCCCAGGCCATAGCAGCCCAAGTGTGCCTGAAGCAGGAGACGTGGCTGGGAAGTGCTGCTCAGTGGTATCCAAAAATGAACTCTTGGCCCTAGCCCCCTACTTCTCGCAAGTGTCAGTTTAGTTTGATATATTTTCCCGTTAAAAAGCAATGAGTAACATTATTTTCTCCAAATTGGTTTCTGCCTGGAATGACTGACTGTAATTTCCTGTTTTGCAACGGGCATGTTGTGTGTTCCTGATGCAGGCCCCCTCCCTAGCTTGTCCCAAGCATCTCTGTTAACCTCCGTCCTGAGTCGGCCTTCCCAGTCTCTCTATTCCTCTCGCTCTCACTGCACTGCCCATCACCAGCTTCCACAGATGCCCCATCTGTGCGAAGAAAGAGCTCGGCTGTCGAATGGAGCCTGGCTGGCCGACTTTAATCAGGGTTACGTTTTAAAAGAACTAAATCCAGACTTTGATAAGAAGCTGCTAGAGTAAAAATAGTAGTCGTCTATCTGGCTGTTGAACCCTATGGGATTTCGTATAAACTGGGAAGAAACTTAAAAAAGAAATAGAGCCAAATTGGTCCCAGTAAGAAAAAAAGATGCATCTATGTGATTATAGAGCCCTAATAAATTACAGGTAAGTTTGGCCTGCTCTGGGAACTTGGAAGGGCTTGCCATCCACTGAGTGAGGTGAGTATCTCTTGTTCCAGGACCTCGAACTCTCTCAGCCTCAAGTTAGGTTTCAGAGTAAGCATCTCATCCCAGATCAGAGTGATTTAAAGATGTAAATGGTCAGATCTCTCTTGAAAATGTTGCCCGATAAGCTTAAGGAGTCAGCCCCAGTCTGTACATTTATCCCTAGAAAATCCTTGCTAGTGTGTAGTAGACCCACGAATGGAAAGGAATTAACCTTCATTGAGCTATTATGATTCAGGAGTTTTATATATATTATGTAATCTTTATCAAAAGCCGGTGGGCTTACATTCCAGTAAACCTAAGTTGAAAATACCTTACATTGAAAATGTGTTTAATACATCTAATCTACCAAACATCATGGCGTAGCCTAGCCTACTTGAAATGTGCTCAGAACAACTGCTTTAGCCTACAATTGGGCAAAATCACTTCACTGCTGCCGCCCAGCATCACAAGAGAGTATTGTACTGTGTATCGCTAACCCAGAACATTCCAGTAAACCTAAGTTGAAAATACCTTACATTGAAAATGTGTTTAATACATCTAATCTACCAAACATCATGGCGTAGCCTAGCCTACTTGAAATGTGCTCAGAACAACTGCTTTAGCCTACAATAGGGCAAAATCACTTCACTGCTGCTGCCCAGCATCACAAGAGAGTATTGTACTGTGTATTGCTAACCCAGTAAAAGATCAAAGATCAAAATTTGAGTATAGTTTTTACTGAACACATATACTTTTACACCATCATAAAGTCGAAAAATCATAAGTCAACTGTGGTCAAATTGGGGACCATCTGCATGTACAGACAAGTATTAGGGCCAGTATTAAACAACTATGACAAATAGACCCTTAAATTTAAGTGGCTTAATACAATAGGTAATTTTTCCTTTATAAAACAGCCCCATTTGGTTCTAAGACAATGGCATCAATGGTGGGGGCAAGTGGAAGGGGTGGGACCTCTGCTCCACACAGAGATTCTAGGACCTAGGGTGATGGAAGCTCTGTCTTGTACGTGTGGCTTCTAAGTGTGCGTGTCTTTAATGCCAACATCCAGAGGGAAGGAGTGAGAAGAGCATGAGGAAGTGAGTGTGGGAGGTTTTGATGATTCTGGCTTAGAAGCTACACATTATCATTTTTATACCCATTTCATTGACTGGAACTAAGTCCCATGGACATTTTTGACTTCAAGGATGGCTGGTAAACACAGCCTAGCTGCAGGTCCACGAAGAAGAGGAAATAGAACTAATTGATGGTCTTTATCACAGGTACTAAATGGCAGAAATTATTATTTCTGTATTATAGGTAAAGATACTATAACTTATCTCAGATAACTCAGCTAGTAAGTGACTGAGGAAGGATTTGGGAGTATAGGGTGTCCTGGTACCTCCAAAACTTTCTGATTAAAGCATTACAGTAATTATAATTGACATTTATTGTATCTTTTACTTCACAATGATACTAAGTTATTGACTTTATTATCCTACAAGTACCAGGCAAGGGAATTGGGGCCCAGGGTTGTTCTCTAACATGTCCAGCTAGAATGAGATGGGACCGGATGCAAACTTCTCAGACTCCATAACCTATCTCTGTTCATACCTCTGTAATACTTCCTACTCTGACTCCTTAGGGAACCAGCCTGGATTCATAATGGCAACTGGATGGAGGTTGGGGGAGGATTGGGTTAACTTGGTTAGCTATAAACTTTCCTTGAGTAGATTTTTGCCCTCTATTAAGCACAGGTTTGTTCTACTCCTGCTGTTTTAAAAATCAATTCTCCCATCTATCCATGCAGCTTTGATTGGAAGTCTCTATGGCAAAATAGGCCTTTACACCGAATAATATTTATCGTAGTACTTCTTTTCCCCACATATTCACAGACGTTACTCTGCTAGAAGAGAGGAGGTGGGGATTATCATCATAAACAAATGTTTATTGAGCATCTTATTACAGAGGGACTCATGACGCCAAGAAATGAGGAAGTATACCATAGGGTCCTTGTCTTTCCTGGACTTACAGATAGATTAGGGAGATGGAACATGGCTGTATAAAAAGATAAATGACAACACAGGGTGGAGTTTGCTGGGAGCCAAAGGACCAGTGCCAATAATAAGTGTTACAGGATGTCCAGGAGATGGTTTTTGAGCAGTCACTAATGTATTGGCCTTAGTCCTAGGTGATTTCACATGTTATCGCATTAATCCTACAGGAATTCAGTGGTGGGAGTAGTTCCTGGGGACTGGATGGTCGGAACATCCTGAGAGAGGAGGTGAGACTTGAGCTAGGTTGAATTATATGGTGATATTTCTCCACAGTAATGGAAGCTGGCTGAGCTGAAACCCAGAACATAATTTCTCACTGGCTGGCTGCTCTGGATAGTAATTGCTTCAGTGCCCTTCAGAATGGAATTTTTCTGCGTCTGTGAAGATGTGTGAGGTGTGCCTGGCAGGTGAGCATTCTTCCATTTGCCTTCCACCCATTGCTTTAATTAAATACACTTTTCTTTTCTTGGTTAGTTCCTCCAAGCTTCCAGAAGTTCTGGAACATCACTGCAGCAGCTGAAATGGCAGTTCAGGGACTGGAAATTATGCAGAGATATCTTTTAAAGTCCTTTTTCACATTGTCAGTGGGGGTTGGAGGCAAGGAGAGAGTGGGCTCTGGCTGATGTGCAGAGGGAAAGTATGATTCTAGGAAAGATTTCCTTCTATTTCTGAGTCACTTTTCTAATGTGATTTCTGCCACTTACATAGAATTCAGTTAGTTGAGTTCATGCCAGAGGCTCCCAGATTTACCCTTCTCCTCCAGGAATTAGGAAATAATAATAAACATAGCTAACATGTATTGAGAGCTTACTATAAGTGTAAACCCTCCGTATGGATTGTTTTATTTAATTCTTGGTATAATGCAGGTCCACTTTACAGATAAGAAAACTGGGGCTTAGGGACATTAAATAAATTGCTCAAGATTATACCACTAGTAAGAAGTATACAAAGGGATTGGAACCATCATTCTTTTTTTCTTTTTAACTTTTTAATGTAACAGCTTCATGAATATATAACTCATACCTTATACTTCACTCATTTAAAGTGTACAGTTCAATGGTTTTTAGTTTATTTAGATGCAACCATCACTACATTCAATATTAGGACATTTTCATCCTTTGAAAAAGAAACCCTGTCACCATTAGCAGTTATTTCCTATTTCTTCCCAACCCTTCTTCCCCTCGCACCCCTAGGCAACCGCTAATCTACTTTCTGTCTCCAAGGATTTGCCTGTTGTCATATGAATGGAATCATACACCTTGTGGTCTTTTGTGACTGGCCTCTTTCACTTAGCCTAATGCGTTTTTGGTTCATCAGCACTTCATTCCTTTTTATGGCTGAATAATGTTCTATTGTATGGATATACCACATTTAATTTGTTGATTTATCAGTCCATGGACACTTGGGTTGTTTCTACTTTTTAGCTACTTTGAACAATGCTGCTATGAATACTTAAGTGTAAGTTTTTGTGTGGGCACATGTTTTCATTCCTCTGGGGTATATGCCTAGAAGGAGAACTTCTGAATCATATGGTAACTCTGTTTAACCTTTTGAGGAACTGATAGATTGTTTCCCAAAGCAACTGCACCATTTTACATTTCTACCAGCATGAAATCCTCAGTGTTAACCACTAACAAGGTAATTTATACTTTCGTCACTTGTTTGCACAAAAAATATCCATACAACTTAGTAAAACTCTAGTAAAACCAATTAGAAACTGAAAGGTTTTCTTAATGAGAAATCTTAAAGCTGAACTCTGAGTTTGAAGGTGTTGTTTTTTGATTTAAAGACGTCAGTTGAGCCAATTGCGGAAGAGATGAATGATGAGAAATGCCATGTTTGTAATTCCCTTTATTCCCTGAAGCATTAGGGGGATTTTCCGCTCATTTCTAAGACCGAGGGGTCTCTAGCAGTACCCGTGCAGGTGCTGCAATAGCAGGATTGTCTATTATTCTGGCAAGCCACTGACACTTGCTGAACGACAGCACACAAAAGAAGACATGCATAATATCTGTGCATATGTCATGCTAGTCTCTTGAAAAGTTAAGTATTCAGAGCATCAAGTTCACTGCCACTTGATTGCAAGTGACATAAACGTGAAAACCATTGAAAAAAGAGAGAGAGAAAAGAAAGAGGAACATGGAAATTCTTTTCTTCCCCCCTTGCAACAGATTTCTGAAAGGGGCCCAAAAGGTATACTCGAGTGAATCTTGAGGGTTGCTATCTGTGAATGGAAGAGCATTTGCTGACTCTGAGGGCTCCAGGCAGATATGAGAAGAATGCACGCCACGGTCTCTGCCCTCTCAGAGTTTCTATCCTGCATTATTACACAATAACTCAATGCTAAACCATGACTGTAAGTGCTGCGGGCGTGGAGAGAAGGCAGAGGCGGAGCGCGTTGGGGAGCTGCTCAGAAAGCTCATGCAGACACGGGAATGGCCTTAAAGAAAGCCAAGCCAGGACTTGGGTAAACTGGAAGGAGCGGCATGGCTATTCCAGGTGGGGGCAGTGACACCAACATGACATCGGCCAGAATACTTAAGGGGCAGTGGGCAGATGGGCCTGGCTGGCGAAAAGGTATATATATGAACGCTGGAGGGAGAAAAGATTAGAAAGCCGCAGTGCATCATGGGAAGAGCATTGGACAGGGCATCTGGACAAATGGAGTCTGCGTTCAGTTCTCCCACTAATTAGCTTTTGATGTAGGCTCTGTGATTTAGCAATTTGGGACTTTTGTTTCTTAATCTGTGGACGATTAAAGTTAGACTAGTCCTGGCTTCGCATTACAATCTTCTCAGAGTTTCTTTAAAATACAGATTCCTGGGTCCCACCCCGGGCGGTCACATTTCCATGGGTGTGACGTGTAGTCCAGGAGTAGAGGTTCTCTTGGCTGTATATCGGAATCACCTGGGGAACTTTACAAACTGGCGGTGCCTTGGTTCCCACGCCTGGAGATTCCGATTCAGTCGGTCTTGGTGCCGTCAGGCTTTGGGAGTTTTCAAAGTTCCTTAGGTGATTTTCATGGGCAGCTAAGAGAGCCACAATTTCTGGTGGATTCTGATGTAATGGAGGGCTGGCTAGAGGCTGCATTGGAATGAGAGGACTCTAAACCCTCCGTAACTTGGAGGAACTTTGGTTCTGTGGAAAATATGTTGGGATTAGGTGAAAGCGGCCTTATGCTGGATAAGGGGTCTGTGCTTTGTTTTACAGATAGTAGGAGACATGTAAGACCCCTCACCTGGATACATTTCACTGCTTTAAATCCTGACAACTACCATCAGGGAAAGGAAAGAGCAAGCTGCCTCTTCATTCATGCTTCTGGCTGGAAAGGGGTGACCAGGGACAATTCCATTGTGTGGCAGGGTCTAGTGTCTCTGCAAGGACAAACAGAAATAGCAAAGGGGAGACAGGGAGTGGAGGCATGGCCTGGGGCTTCAGGGCAGTGGAGCTGGTCCTAACCAAAGTGTAGGCATCTTTATTCAAAAACCGGGCCCCACTAGTGGGCAGGAGACAGCAGCAGGTAGGGTAGATCTTAAATTACACCACTCCCTTTTCAATTCTCCTTTTAATCCTCAGATGAATCAAGTCCAGTCTCAGCTGAGCAGTAGTATGGCTTTAACAGCTCTCTGATATTTGCCGATCTCCCTTTTGACAAAGAGAAACTAGGCCCCAGGCGTAGAGCCCCAGGCAGATGATGCATCTAGCTGGAATTTAGCAGTGTCCCTACTTATCTGAATCTACATGGTCCCTAAGTTTCAGGGAGTTTAGACTGGGAGGGTTGAGATTTTTTTCTTTCTAGCAACTAAAGTTGATCTTCTGTTTATAGTAATGACTCAAAGTTTGCTTCTTGAATAGATCTGGATAAAAACGAGGTGATTTAAAGAGAAATGTGAATTACAGCACAGATGGGAAGGTGAGGTGGAAAGGAGGTACGATTGTGAAGGAGTATACAAACAAATGACCTTCAGGAAACACTGGCAGGTTCTTTCCAGAACCTGGGCTGGGAGGAGGAAGCCCCAACTGCGGTTCTTAGGGCTGGCAGGTCTCCTCATGTTTGGTTTATAACAACTGAGGTCTGTATTGGATAATCTTTAAAAAATTCTTTCAGGTCTGAAATTCTGCGTTCCCATGACAGTATTTCTACATACAGCCCCTTCCCCAGGAGACTGATCTTACCTGGCTGTTTACGGGTGACCACGGCACCACCCTGTCTCCCACCGAGTGCTGAGAGCTTGTGAGCAGCTCCCCGGGATAAAAACCCTGGCAGCTTTCCTGTGGGACCACTAGCCCCAAACTTCTTAGGAAATTGCAGGCCAAGAACATTTTAAGGAATATGAGCCCTGCAGGCTAAAACATCAAAATCTTTCAAGGGGAAAATCCCAAAACGAAATGAACAAAACAAAACTAAACTAATGAAAACCAAAACAAACCAAGTAGCCTTATAGTTACCAACTGAATTTCCCCCTACTATCAAAATTTTTTTCGTGGAAAAATTTGTTGTTTCTTTTTCTTTCCTAAGAATGTTTTGTCAGGGAACAGATGATGAATCCCATTTCAAATGTGATTGTTGCCACTGTATCTATGCTTTATTGGACCCAGGTGGAAAAATTCCTCCAATCTCCCCTTCATGCCCCACCCCAACATAGTGCCACCAGATGTTGTTCCGTAGATCACTGGAGAGGAGTTTTGTGGTTCTCTAAGTGTGTGGTTTTCAAATGTTAGTGTATATAAGAATCACCTGGGGAGCTTACTGAACACGTAGGTCCTTGGGCCCCAGCCTCAGCAATCTGAATGAGCAGGTGTGGGGTAGAGGCCAGGAGCAAGGATCTTTAACAAGCTTCCCTGGTGATTCTGACGCAGATGGTCTGCAGACCACCTGACCGGAAGTCTTGCTCTACGGGAGGGTATGTAATGCATGCAGCGACTTCTCTCTTACCGAATGTTCTCAGAATGTCTAGCCAGGGCTGCCTTGTTGTTGTGGTGTGAACCTGCATGCCCCTCGCCTCTGCGTTCTCCCTGCCCCCTCTTTTTTTTTTTTTTTTCTACGCAGGCTTTAAATGAGTATCAAGGGCAACCCCGATGTGATTAGTATCTCAACAGGGGAAGGGTAATGTAATTGTGTATGGGTGTACGTCTGGGCAGTTCATAACTTTGCCTTCACATCTTTATTTGTTAGCTTTGTTGATTGCTCAGGTTGCTAACCGTCCATTTTCAACTTCCTCGTCATTAGAATAGGGATCACAACGGGGTTAATCGAGTTAACTCGTATGAAGCCCCTGGTATGAGGTAAGCATTCGGTGAAAGTTAGCTGTTATTAGTGTGGTAGGAGTTGAGAGAAAACGAAAGACAAGGGGCCGGAAGGGCAGGATATGGGAGGTGCTGTGACGCTGGAGCTTTGATCCGAAGGTTTCCTGTGACTAGGGAGAAAGGTGGAGCTCGTTTTCATGAGGGACATGCACGCCTGTGAGCGTCTCGTCCCGCCCCGTGCAAACTTCTATGGCTCCTCTGTGCCCTGAGTGGCAGCGAAAGGCGGGTCTAATGTGGGGACGGAGTCCGAAGGAGGAGAGAGCCATTTTGTCTCCGGGATTCCACCCAGTGAGTCTCAGCTTGGCATTCATGGCACAGAGATCACTCTGTGTCAAGTTTCTGGGCATAGAAGGTACTCAGTGACATCATGAAGCTCAGAGCCAAGGGCTCCATCTACAAATCTACCATGACTGTGCCTGGGCTGTTCTCAACACGGCATCCCCTGGGTAGCGTCCATACCCGCGGTGTGGGCTAATACCTCCTAGGAATGGTTTTATGGAAATGACTCAGCAAACAAGGGGTAGTAGCTTCCAGAAAGTAAGCAGGGCTTTGTCAGCACATTATTCGGGGTTCTGACACACACCCTTTGATTGATTCAGTTGCCTACCAGAGTTTATGCACAAGTAGTTCAGGCATGAGGTTATGTGCAACAAATTCCCTCTACCTTTTTCCTGGATGCAAAAGTACTGTACCTTGGCTTTGACAGAGAAGGCAAAACTTTCTCCTCAGGGTGTGTCCGAGTCTCAGAGCGTGAATTGAGCTCGTTTGAGCTCTTAAGTGTTTTGTTTGAGTGGAAAGTCTGCTGACCAGGAAATATGGATAAATCAAACGTGTAAATTAAAACAAGGGAGATTTTCATATACAGAGGAGAGAAGTATCAAGGTAGCCAGCCTAGCTGCTGGGGCCTCGTGGGTTGCCCAGAGCGGGAAGGGAGCTGGCTTTCTAAGCTTGCTGGTTCCTCCCTTTCTCTGCATCCTTTTCTTTTCTTTTCTCCGACTTCTCAGTTCCAGGAAAGGAGGATGAAGGGAACAAACACGAGAGCAAAGAGGTGCCTTTTTCATATGAACCTCTGATCTTTATCACATTTGGAATTTCTAAAGTCACCTTATAGTCTTGGAAGCCAACTTTATGAATATCTCCCAAATAGTAGGGAAACAATTGTTTTGACTTCTAAAAAATGGGATGTTAATGTAAACATCCACAACGATGACTTTTACCGAAGGCATGTGTTGTGAAAACGTACAGATAAAGCAGAACGTCGCCACCTTCCAAAGCTGGGAGCCACACCTCCTCCCTCTGCCACAATCGTTTTCGGCCACCAGGATACACTCTTTGCCTGCTTGGCAGCAGCTTCAGCCAGTTTTTCTCCCACTCTCATTCCATTATGAATCCAATAAGGGCCTCCGTCTGTGTCACCAAACAAACCCTGACTCCTGATGCAGGAAAGAGATGCAGAGCCCTGACCCCAGCCAATAACAACAATGTTACAACATGTTCTAGATTTGCCTCTTAGGTGCTCGCTTGGCTTGCTTTCCCCACCTGCCTTTAATTTTTGCTCTTACCATAAGCCAATAGAGATATGCATCAAAGACTTATCAGATGAGTGTGCTCAATAGAACTGAAATGCCCAGTCTATCTAATTTAGCAAATGCCAAATAGCTACCTTCAGCTAAGTTCAAAGAATATCATTGTTCCTGCGTTCCTTCTTTAAAAATAAAAAGCTCCTTCGCCTAACTGAATGGAGACGAGCCACTAAGAAATTGGTAGGTACATAAAAAATAGAAAATACAAGAAAATTGAAAGTTAACAGAAAATTTTCAAGCAGTAATTTTTTTTCACAAAGGCTTAGGGTTGATCTGTATTCTGATGTCACTGAAATATCCCTGATTTAAACTTAAGTACTTTAATGACCTTAGGGAAAGTTTTTTTCAGGCAAGCCGCAATAGAAATCTTTCTTAGATTCCTTTGATTACAATAGTTCTTTGTTAACCGATTGTAACTTTGCCCCAGGACTGGTGATAAGCTCTTAAAATGAGAAGACCTGTCCTTCCCATGAAGAGAAGTGTTCACCTTGAAGACGGATTGAAAAGAAAATAAATGCCTAGCGTTTAAACTTTATCCTTATTTGTCTTGAAGGGTCTCTGCCTGAGAAGTCCGACAGAATTAACATTAGTGTGGAAATAAAGAAGTCCAAGCACACCGGATGGGAAAGATTGGCACGGTCTGTGTGGAAACCCTTCTCAGAGTAGAAAACCCTTCTCAGAGTAGGTGTGTCCTTGCGGCTCAAAGCAGAAGTTGGAGAATTATGGGATCCATTCCATTATGTGAGCTATTGAGAGAAAAGTATCCACTGTGGAAGATCTAGATGACCAGGCCTGACTTTACAATGATCAAATTAAACAAGTAACCAGGCCAGTAATTCACTTGGAGGAGGGTAGCTAAGAGTCTGTTTTTTTTTTTTTTTTAGGGCGAGGCAACCCTTGGTTGACCTCACAGATTGCAAGGACCTTGTCAGCTTACAATCCTTTTCTTATTTAAAAAAATTTTTAACACCTACAGCACCTGGTCTTCCTAGGTGGTGAGTCTGGTTTTCACCTAGGAGTCACTTCATCGGAGAGTAGACCAATTATTTTGTAATACTATTATTTTTATTATTAATCGTTATTATTTTGTAATACTATTGTTTTGTGATACTAATTATTTTGTAATAGTATTTCCAACTACAGAAATTCTAGGGTCGAAAAATGAGAAGGAACTTGAAAGATAGTTCTGTTTCCTCCCAAGTTTTCAGTGAAAGAAAGAGGTTCAAGGTCACACGGTTCAGTTGGTCAGGATTAGAATCCAGAGCTGCTAATTCCCAGGCCGGTGGACTGTCTGTCCCCTCCCATTACCTTACTCGATGAATAGAGACTTCCACTGGGAGGAGCAAAGGAATTGAGATGCATCACAACTTTACCCTCTGCTTTTTACTCTCCCTCCTTTGTGTAACTTCCCATCTGTGTTCCCTTCTGATCCATTGATTATAGCGGTCACGGTTGGAAAGGAGCATAGAGGAAGGAAGACAGACGTAGAAAGAGACGACTTAAGAAAGGTTTGGACAGAAAAGCTCCAGAAGGAGCCCAGGGTAATGGCTAAGTCAGGTGGCTGGGTTCCACTCTGCCAAAGCAGGGGCGGAGGGGCCCAGTGTTCCCGCCCCGACCCCGTTCCCCCTCCCCCACACCGGCACCGCTTGACGAGCATTTCTTCCACACCTCAGTGGATGAATGTTTTCATTCCCGTTATGCCTGAGAAGGTTCCAAAAGTACACAGGGAAAGTCTGGTTATATGGTATTTAGAACTGGCTGAACAGAATCTACTCTGAAAAGGGGCTGGTTTTCAGTATCTGTCTGTCTGCCAGGATCCAGCATCATGGTGTAGGCTGGAAGCTGGAAATATATGCGCGCGCGTGTGTGTGTGTGTGTGTGTGTGTGTGTTTTCCAGCCAATCTCGAGCATTTGAGTTTTTTCTCATTGCCTAGGCCCATTTTCATGGTGATGCCCAGTTAGGAGCTCAGGACTTTCCATCAGGCAGATAGGAGTTGAATCCTGGCTGGACCCCTGTTTAACTAGAAACAAATTTCTTATTCATTGTAGACCCTGGTCTTCTCACCTGCAATGAGAATAATAGAACATACCACCCTGGGTTAATGAGGAATGAAGAAGATAATGTTACTAAAGGGATTAGCACAGCATGTGACATGGAGTCACAGCTCAGGAAGTGGTGATTGGTGCCATTGTTGTCATCATCGAGTTGTAGCCATGCACCAGGGCTTGTCACGTATGTGTGTTTAACAAAATGTCAACCTGAGTCAGAGGCTTTCGTAGAATCTGAAATATTCTCTCCATCTTGTTGAGGGTAAAGCTGTAAGAATTGGGTGAAGTTTAATTTCCTTTAGATGTATATTTTTGAAGGATTTGGATTGCAACAGAACCTGGCATGTCAGGGCTGTGTCTGCTGGATATGAACTGGCTTCAGGTTTACCATGTAATCTGAGAGGCAGGGTAGTAGGTGTAGGAAGAAAGGGGTCAGTCACGTGGTTCACGTTGAGGTTCTGAGGTGGTTTCTGGGTGAATCCAGAACCTGGAGATCGTCTCAGTAGAGACTGGTGGCGATTGGAAAGGATGTCCCCATCATCTGGGACAGGACCACTCTGAGTACAAAACTACTTCCATCTGGGGAATCTCTAAAGGCTTGTCTCCTGACACCCACAGGTGGCATGATTATAAGGTACATCAGTCTCTTTCCTACTGATAAGTCTCGACCTTAATATGATGCCGGCAGAGAATGTAACTTCCCAAGTGGTGTCATTAGGGATTTCTGGGAATGTCTACTTCACCATGTCTATAATCAGGCCTGGGATTACACCCCGTTTTATATTCAAATCCTGGTGCTACTACCAGTCAGTTTTGAACCTTGGCAAAGTACTTAAGCTCCTTGAGCTTTATTGAGAATGCTTTAGTGAGACATCAGGTTACTTGCCCATGTGAAGGCTGGTCGAAGCGGTGAGTGGAGGAACATAAATAGGAACTTTTGATAGGTATTGATGGTGTTGGTGTTGACATTAGACAGGCAAGGGATCCAAAGGATGAGAGGGACACAGCCAGGAGAGTTTGTGTAGCCAGAGTTCCTAGAATTGGCCAGGATCTCCAAGCCAGAGTCAGGCAGGTCTTCTAGTAGATTTTCAAAAGAGTGACAGGTGGGACCCAAATACAGATCGGACTATGTGTTTGGGATTTGTGAGTCATCATGACACAGGACAAATTCCTTGATCCTCCATTTTTTGTGTGTGTAAAATGAGGACAATTATTACTCTCCTGCTTATTCTACAGTGTGTCGTGAGGTCATTCGCATTAAAATGCCTTGTACAGTTGATATGCATTTGAAACATATTTATAATTTTCTTACCAAAGGAGATGGCTGAGTAATGCATCTCTCACTTCCTTCTGCTACCTTTTTCAATATTCCCCCTTTCGTTCTCTTTATCTCCACGTGTTTGAGAAGCGGGCGTTGTGCTCATTAGTGCAATATAAGAAAACGAGTTGAAATGAGGTAGTATTTAGGACTCGTCAGATGCAAAGGAAAAATGGCTCCTATTTTAATTACGTTACACAAAAGATAAATAACTGATTGAAATGAGTTTGACATTTGCAGTCAGAAAGAGACTTGGCTTTTTCATAATAACCTTAAAACAAAAGACGAAAAATTAGCTGATTTCATGAGTGATAGGGACAGTTTTATGGTTAGGGAGGGGAATGATGATGGAGACTTGGAGTTGAAAAATCAGCTAGAGAGATTAAAGGCTGGAAAATGCCTATAGAACCTATTCAATTCTGCAAAGGAAATTTTTATATCAGAATAGCTTACTTGACCATATGCATTATAGCTCTGTCTGCCTCTGGTTTTAACTTTTATTAGGTTATTCCATCTGGCTCCTGGTCACCATTAGAAAGTATTATATGTGAGGATTCTCTGCAGTCTAAGGTTTTAGTTCACAGAGAATTTTGATATTTCCACTTATCTTTATTGGGCTGCTTGTAAAGAGATTGAAGCTCTTTAACCACTGTCTCTAAGTCTATGTGGAGAGAAGATGATGAATAAATGATTAAGCTGTTAAAATGGAGAAAATGCACGATCCATTAATGGTCAGAAAGAAGACATCAGGTAGTATACTGCACTATTTGGCTGCTTGTCTGGACTATTTAACGAGTAGTGTGTGTGTGTGTGTGTGTGTGTGTGTGTGTGTGTGTGTGTGTGAATCCACCTTGGGTAAAATTGTGATGGAGGCTATTTCTGTGATTTCCCCTTTATTCATGTTTGTTCTCATTGCTCCTTCCTACTGGCCCAGTACTTTATTCTTGTCTCCCCTTCTGCTTTAACTTTTCAAAGTCTGCTGTAGGCACCGTGCTTTTCTAAGCACCAAGGATAATTGATCATTAACAGCTTACAGTGCTGTTAGTGGGGGTGTGGGAGGCATTTGCTTTTTCAGGTTTTTGCTTCAAAGAAACTCTTGGGCTAAAAAGGGTGGTAATGTTGACCAGGAAATCCGGCAGGGTCTAGTGTTTGGAAAAGTCACTTCACTCAAGGACCTGATGATGTTTTACCTGGAGGAGAGTTTGACAAAGAGAGGTGAGATCTGTCCTAGAGAGCAATAACAGCGGGCAAACTGGTGTTGGTCCACTGCAGTGTGTGTGTGTGCAGGCCCAGGAGAGGATTTCTTCTCAGCTCTCAGGGGAAGGGGCACACGATGTGAGAATGAGACTGTGAGCTCTGAGGCTCCGGCATGGCTAGAGGTCATTCTTGCAGTGAGTGGGAGGCAGGAAGGGGCTACACCAAAGCCTTTCCAACTCTAAATACCATGAGTCAGCCATACTCTGAGCAGTTCTGGGAGAAGGTCAGCCCTGTAGTCAGTCACCAGAAAATGCAATTTTCCTTTTGCTCTTTTATGTTTTGAAAGCAATACCAGGCTTTTAAGAAAGCTAAGCCTGTGTTCTCTATTCCTGCCAAATGTTACTTTTTTGCTTCTTCCTTAGTGTTTTGTTCTATATTTTTTGAAGGAGTCTTCGGGTAGCTTGAATTTGCTAATTTCGACTTCCACAACTTCCCGGAGACTGAATCAATTCGTGCCTTTCAGTTCTCACGTACAAGGTCATTCAGATGACATGAGATACAGCAGAAAATGGCATCATTCTCGTTTTCAATAAACATCTCTGATTAGTGTTCATTTGAGCTATTAACAGTGCTGAGAGTAAACACCAGGGTTTTATCCCCTCATCTAAGTAGGCATTAGCTCAAGGTATGTCCCTTCTGTTTTGTCATGATTCATAAATCACCCGTCTGTAAAAATCAAAGGCTGAGCATATTTGGTTACCTGTGGTGATGATGAACTTTCTATCAATGACATTTGCCTTCCTGCCCTGGGTTCTTCTTAAGTCTTGGAGCCTTTCTCTCTCCACCTTTGACCTGATTTCCTGTCCCTGCATAAACATCTCTTCTCTTTTTTTCCTAATAGATGCCTGTAGAAGAACAGTGAAAAGTTACGAGTCTTGGGTTTGTTTGTGTTTATTTGGTTCCTCTGCAAAGTGGTCTGGCTGGATATAATCAATGTTGTCCCTCTGCTTTGTTCAATGGGCTTCGAGTAATGATGTGCAGATGCCAAACGTGACGTGTTTCGGCACAAGGTAGTTTAATTCTAGTCTTATTTGCACCTCATGACTCGATGTCATTAGGGCTTTGTCTCCAAGAAGCCAGCTCACAGGGAAAACCAGCCCCCGCTCAACCCGCTATAAATGTGAATACACACTATAAAAAGGCTGGAGCACTCACTTAGCTATTGGAGCCTTAAGAACTGAGCTAAATCATTGTGGTCTTTCTATCCTTTATTTTTGTTTCTTTTCTTAATTGACAGTTATGAGTCTGTCCCTCATTCACACCAGTGGGCGCAGGGAGTTTAGAAGGTTGGGTCGTTTAAGGAGACCATTTCAAAAGGTCTTGAGGTTGGGGGCTTGGACTGAAGCTCAGCCTGTAAACACCCTGTTAACATTCCGATTATGGAGTCTGATGGGCGGGAGGTCGATACGTGACTCCTTCGGTGACCCCCTGGCATTAAGTGCCATTACCACAAACAAGAGTCTTCCTTTGTCTTCCGATGTCCCAGACTGGAAACAAATCCCAGTAGAATTATTTATGTTAATCACTTTTTTATTACGGTAAAATATACATAACATAAAATTTACCCTTTTAACCATTTTTAAGTATGCAGTTCTGTGATATTAAGTACATTCTTATTGTTCAGCAACCGTCACCACCTTCCATCTCTAGAACTTTTTCATCTTGCCAGACAGGAGCTCTGTACCCATTAACCACGAACTCCCCATGCACTCCTCCCTGCAGCCCCTGGTGACCACGATTTTACTTTCTGTCTCTATGGGTTGGACTATTCTAGGGACCTCATATACCTAAGAGACCATGAACGCTTCCTCTTTACTCATACATAATCACCACTTCTCTCCCTAGACGTGTCTACTGCCAGAAGTGTGATGTGTCCGTCTAGTTGTCTTTCTATGTATTTACATGCTTACATACCTTTTATATGTGTTTCTTTAAAAATAAGAAGTCAACAAGTACACAGTATTCTAACTGTTCTGCAATTTGTTCTTTTCATGTAACAACGTGTCTTGGAAATCATTTAGGGTTTAATTCTTATTGGCTTCACAGTATTCCATTATATGGATATTATCATCATTTATTTAACTTGCTCCCCAACTGATGGACATTTAAGTTGTTTAGGTTTTTCACTGTCATCTGTGATAAATAGCAACATACATCTTTTAACATCCTCCTTTTGTGTGTATGAGCAAGGATTTTTTTTTTTAAAGCATGATTCTTGGAAGTGGAATTGCTCACTCAAAAGGCGTGTCCACTTAAAAGTTTGATAGATGCTGCCAAATTGTTTTCAAAAAGGCATCACTAAGTTACACATTCCCCAAATGACGGATGATGTTACATTTCCTGGCATCCATTCCAAAATTTGATTTTATTTGTCTTTTAAACTTTTGCCAATCTGGCAAAAACATCTTAAAATTTGCTTTTCACACTTATTTACTGTGGTAAGGGAAGAACCTAAAATAAGGAATAGGAAAGAACAGAGAGTCAGAGGGGAAACAGGGAAGGGAAGGTGAGAGGAATCGTCCTGGGATGTGCAGGGGCTGCATTGTCTCCCCAAAACAGATGTTCACAAAGACGTTTGGCCGGCTTGCTTCTGCTGCATCCACAAGCCACGTGGCCTCTTGCTGTGTGGCTGAGGAGTTGTCTATCCACTGTGAGCTGGCCACAGTTACCTCTCTCTACAGCAGAAGTCAGCTCATGCTTTAGCAGTCCCTAGGCTTATCTTGAATCTGCTTCACCCCCAGTGTTCCTTCTGTCTGGAGCATGCTTTTCCCCAACTCATCTCTCCAATCTGCTCATCTTTAAGTCAATCTGTCACTTTCTCAGAAAGACCTTCCGGAGCTCACACCAGTCTAGTACTTTTCCTTCAAAGCACTTGTAACAATTGTAGTTAACTATTTATGTGATGATTGTCATTGACCATAGATAATTGTCAATATGTCTTCCTCTAAAGTGTAAGCCCAAAGAATGTTGGAAAAGGGTATATTATAGCCACTACTATATCCTCATGGCTGACCCAGATAAGGCCCTCAATGAATATTTGTTGGATGAATCAAGGAAGACCACGCACTGACAATGTAGAGCATTGTTACTCTTAATTTAAAAATGAGAAAATTAAGGTCTAGAGATGTTCAAACACACACATATTGAACGATTGCTATATGCCAGGCAGGGGTTCAGGCCTCTATTTAGTGCTGTGCATAATGTCTAATGCTCATTTGAATCATTTCATCTTAAAGCAACCCTATGAGGTAGTTATTACCTTAATCCCCATTTTAGAGATGAGAACATCAAAACGCAGAGCCCTTCGTAGGAGTGAAATCTATTTGCATCACAGCTAGGTTTGGTCCCAGACAACTTTATAAGGAAGGAAAAGCCAGTTTCATTTCTTCTTTCTTTTGGAAGAGGTTCCACACCTTGAACTTGCTTGTCTTGGTTCACTTCTTTTAAGGCCTGGTAGGTGATTAGCTAACTGCTCTTGAATGAACCAATTGAGCCAAGGTATTAATGGTCTAATTATCCTACTAGGTTTCCTATGCACTTTAAGAGAGGATTCCTGGGGTAACAGCTTAACCAAAAGGAAGAGCTCTCCTATGGTGGGGATTCTAGGGTCTGTTGCATGCTGGGGAAAGATC
Organism: Pteropus alecto; assembly: GCF_000325575.1. Lineage (NCBI taxonomy): Eukaryota > Metazoa > Chordata > Mammalia > Chiroptera > Pteropodidae > Pteropus > Pteropus alecto. Next base: position 9,381,996 of record NW_006431920.1, on the reverse strand, counting down.
TGCAGTGCGTGACCTTACTCTTCCTGACAGTGTATCAGAGAGGGCTCAGTCTCCAGCTCTCCTAGGTGAAGTCTGGCCTCCCATGTGGCTCTATTTGTATCACTCCCTGTCTAAACTAAAAACGCTTACAGGGGAAATTGCTTCATGGAGATGAATGGCAAGCCTTAAGACTTTTGTTTTCTCTCTCCTGAGCTCTACGAGGCATCTAGGAATCACATTTTTAGTCTCAAAATAGAGACAAAATTTGCTTTAGTTCATTTAATTTACTTATTTATATCCCAGAGTTTCCACAAAGGGAGTCGGCCAGAACCTCTTCTTCACAGCTTTGAGGCAGCAAGGAGTAATGCAAAGAGCGTGGACTGTGAGATTTGACTGGCTGGAGTTTGACCTTAGCATTGCTGATTATGAATTGTGTTTTAACCTTTCTGATTTGAAATGTTCCCTTTTGTATAATGGGAATGATGATACCCGCTCTGCATGGTGATTGGGAGGGTTAGGATAATATCTGTCCAGCACCTAACAGAGAGTCTGGCAGATCTCAGGCAAACGTCACCTGGTTGCTATAATTTTCAGATTTAAAGGAATTTACAAAAGATAAGTGTTGGGGCCAATAACATTTCCTAAACTCTGCCTTTATGAAATTTATTAGGATTTGCAAAACTTTTAGAAGCTTTGTTGTGTATATGATATACATGCTTTATTTCCATTTCCTCTTAATTTAGTTTATATTATAGTACTATGAAAAATTTTGTGATTCATAGTCACATTAGTCCTGAGGAATAATTTTAAAATTAGTATATATCTTTATATACCTTAAAAACCTTACCTGTACTTGCTCTCTTTAGCTACCCATGAAACTATAAAGAATTTATTGAGAGTTGTTTTCCCGGGACCATCTCTGAAAGTAAGACAATTGCCTTTTAATGATGTAGAATGGTTTTATTTCTAACATTAAGATTTTTAAATAACATGCATATATATAAAATAAATGTAAGTAGCGATAATAAATAAATATCATGTATTTGTAAAATCTCAGTGGCTGCTTATGCCCAGGCCAAAGCAGATTGAAGATTGAATATAATGGGAACAGGAAATAGGATTCAATAAGAGAATTCAGTCTGCAGGACTGGTTTGATAACTGCCCATCTGATTTATCTTTGTGTTCTCAGGATCTAGCACACAGTAGGTGCTGAATAAGTGTTTGTTGCGTGAATACATGGATAGGAATCATTTCTATAACTGCAAGTCATGTGATCTGTGTGTGGTTACCATAAATTTTAAGGCCTTTGCTAAACTTTTCATTCAATGTGTAATTTTTATTTAGTGCCTACTTCATGCTAAGCACTGAGCTTGAGGATGAACTGATGAGCAAAACCAATCCTTCCCTGCTCTCTTGGAGCTTACATTCTTAAGAAAGCAAGGCATCATTTGGAGCAAAATAAAATCACTCCTGCTATGAGACTGGTGCAGTCTAAGTAAGGGAGAAAACCAGGGTGGCTGGAGGGTAAAGGTAAGGGAGGACCAATTAGTAGCATGTGAAGGGACTGAAGAGGCATTTAAGGACAGTCCAAGCAAGGCTGTTGCTATGGACTGAATTGTGTTCTCCCCAAATTCATATTTGAAGCCCTAACCCCTGAGGTGACTATATTTGGAGACACAGGGCCTTTATATAGGTAATTAAGATTAAATGAGGTCATAACAGTGGGGGCCTAATTCAATAGGCCTGGTATCCTTATAGGAAGAGAGGGAGGTACTAGGGATGCACATTCACAGAGGGAAGGTCGTGTGAGAAAAGATCCAGAAGTCAGCTGTCTGCAAGCCAAGGCGAAATCAACCTTGTTGGCTCCTTGATTTTGGACGTCCAGCCTCCAGAACTGTATGGAAATAAACTTCTCTTGTTTAAGCCACCTAGTCTGCAATATTTTCTTATGACATCCTGAGCAGACTACTACAGCCATATAGGCCATATTAAGAAATCTAGATGTTACTCCAAGGGCCATGAGAAGCAGTGGAAGGTTTTTAAACAGGGGTTAGCGTGATCAGCTTTGTGTTTTGGGAAGATGACTTTGGCTGCAATGAGAAAACTGAATGGGGGAAAGATGAGTAAATGTGGGTCCTCTGGGGAAAAAAATCCCAGGAGTCTCAATTTAGAGTTTAATTCTCTTTCCATCTGCTGTTTAGAGTTGATAAGAAACGTAGAGTTCTAGCCAGGATGGATTCTGGAAGGAATGATCATGAAGCCCCATATTTAGATTACCAATAATGGCTCTTACAGTTTATGGAAATCTCTTCTTTGGTTCTGAAACCAGCTGACCAGAAAGTGTCCTGCAGGAAGATGGGACATTGATGGGGACATGGCTCATCTGCCATGCTCTTCTTAGGGTTGGTTCCTTTTCTTCCACTAAGGTTATTTGTGGCTGAATTCACAGGACAGTGAGAGAAGGGGAGGCAGGTAAATAGACTTTGAAACGAGACACCTTCCTTCTTCAGGCTTCCTACCCTCTCCAAATTATCTCAGGGTTTGTTTCAGCCCTGAACCAACATTTCTGGGACTCGAAGAGCAACTTTGATGGAAAAAAGTTCCTAGAAAATTTGGGAAACTGTTGCAATCGCTAGTTAAAATAAATAGAAAATTGATGGGAACATTTAAGTGGTAGTTTTAAATAGCAACTCTTCCTTCTTAACATTTTTTAGCTCTCAATTCTGCACGTTGGCAATTTGGACTGGGCTCAGCTGGGTGGTTCTGTTGGTCTACACATGGGATTGGCTAACTTGGTCTGGGACTCAAGTCACGTGTGCACAGCCAGCAGCTGGGTCAGCTCAGGTCTGGCTGACCATCAGCTGGTTGCCGTGGTTTCACTTCCGGTGGTCTCTTATCTTTCAGAAGACAAACCCCAGGCACCAGGGAACACCCAAGTTAGCATGCAGTTATCAAGCTTCTGCTTACGGCATACTGGCTCATGGCCCATTGGCCAAAGCAAACCCACAGCTGGCCAGAATCAAGGGGTAGAAAAATAGACTCTACCTCTCGATGAGAGTTGCTGCACAGATACACTGTGAAGGGGTGTGCAAACAGGGAGGGCAGGATTTGTGGCCAGTTTCACAGTCAACATTCCCCTCCAATCTCAGTCATTCTCTGTATAATGCTTTCAACTTTTGCCATGTTCACATATCATTACTTTAAAAAAAATCAACTTCGACTTACAAAAATTATACTATTTTAGCTTCCTCATCAATCTTATCTTCGAAATTACAGACTTAATGTGTTAGTTATTGTGGGTTTATTTATTTTTGAGGGGTCAATTCTTGGTTTTATTTTATTTTATTTGTTTATTAAGTTTATTGGGGTAACATTGGTTAATACAATTATATAATTTTCAGGTGTACATTATAATTTGACATCTATATATTCTATCGTATGATTACTACCCAAAGTCCAGTTTCCTTCAGCTACTGTATATTTGATCTCCTTGACCCACTTCGCCCTCTCCCACCCCCCTATATTTGATCCCCGTTACCCTGTCTACCCCTCCCCCTCTCCACCTCCACCCCCTACCCTGTGGTAACCACTAGTCCATTGTCCATGTCCCTGAGTCTCTGTCCTGTTCATTTGTTGTTTTTAGGTTTATATCCCACATATAAGTGATACCATGTGATTTTCGAGTTTTTCAGTCTGGCTTATTTTGTTTAGCATGATTATCTCGAGGTCCATCCATGTTGTTGCAAATGACAGCTATTAATCTCTTATGGCTGAGTAATATTCCATTGTATATATGTGCCACAGTTTCTTTAGCCAATCCTCTACCATAGGACACTTCGGTTGCTTCCATGTCCTGGCCACTGTGAATTATGCTGCTATGAACATCGGTGTGCAAATATTTGTCGTGGGTTTAATTGTGTCCCTCCAACATCCATGTGTTAAAGTTCTAATCCTCAGGACCTCAGAATGTGACTTTAGTTGGAAATAGGGTTGTTGTGGATGTAATTAGTTAAGATGAGGTCATCCCAGAATAGGATGGGCCTGTAATCTTTTATGACTGGTGTCCTTATAAGAAGGTAGCCACTTAAAGGAGAGACAATGGGAGACTAGTATATGATGACAAAAGCAGTTACAAGCCAAGGAATACCAAAGACTGCAAGCAAACACCAGGATCTAGGAATAAGCAAAAAGTCTTTTCTGCAGGTTTCAAAGGGAACATGGCCCTGCTGACACCTGGATTTTGGATTTCTAGTATCCAGTACTATGAGACAATAAATTTCTGTTGGTTTAAGCCAATCAGTTTGTGGTATTTTGCTATGGCAGCCCTAGGAAACTAATACCGTTATTTTTTTTTTTTTAAATACCAGCTTAAACCATATGAAATTGTCACCTTTGTATTTTTAAGATACAAAATGGTTGAATAACGGCAATTTCACATTTAAAAAAATACCTGGCTATTGAAAAAAGTTCGAACTACCTAAAATGATCTTGTATACTACCCTTGATACATCACTACACTTTTGAAGATGTTGGTGTTTTATTCCAAAATAAAGCATTTAGATTTCCTGGGGAGCTCAGGCTCTAGATAATGTTTCTCTTCCACAATGTTTCTTTCCTTCTTTTACATACTTGAAGAAGCATTAGAATAAAAAGCTGTATAATTAATTTGTAAATGCTGTGAATCTGACTAAAAAGTTTCTTAGTACTGAACTTAATTTTAAAAAAATTTGTCTCTGACCTTGGCATATTAAAAAGCCAAGGAGTGGATTTTCTAGAAGAGACAAAATGTGTTATTTGGTTTCTAAATAAGATGTGTGAATTGAATCAAGTTTCCTTTGTCAAGGCAGTCTAAATTAATTTGTAAGAACTTCTGTAGAATTAAATTTTAGTTACTTTTGCATGGAAATAATAAAACTGTAATGCAATCTTAAACTTCTGAATCTTGCAAATAGTAGCTAATTAAGAGACTTTATGTGTCATGATTATTTTGAGCAACTGATCGTTTCCATCAATCAACCAAGCAACCCTGATAAGCCAATCATTTTTTAATCGATGTTGAGCCACTGAAAAGTTGCCATAGATACCAAATTCTACAGCCATCACAACAGAAAGTCAGGTTAGAATTGGAAGTGACAGGTGTATTCATCACATAGTTAACAAGCCTTTGAAGGGAAAGATTTTTCAGAGTCCTTAGTCTGGGTATAAAAGATTGCAAAGAACACTCAACTCAACTTCCCAAAGAGCACTTCAAAAGCAGGAGGAAGGATCCGTTTTTCATTAGAAATGCAGGAAGATGTTTGCTTGAAATTCAAGCTCTAAGTAACAAGTTCCTTGAAGTTTTGCTTGGCTGTCATTTAGCAGGGGTCACCAGTAAGTTATCTTAAGAGCAGAGAATTTCCGTTTTTTTTTTAACTTTCTGTATCAGAAGTAATAAGGATGGCTGAAAGCATGGAGCAATGATGACTGTAAAAAGCAGTCCTGATCGCACTGTTTCTAAATGTAGAAATTGGAAGATATGTACATTTATGTGTGTAGATTTATTTATTAATTGTCAGTGTTGTCAGAATGAAAGAGCAGAACCAAGAAATATATTTTGGGAGTCATTGTACATAAGCCAGGATCTGTTACTAGTAAAAATGGATGTTCAGAACTTTGGAGAATAGGTGAAAAAAACCAGAGGGTTTCAAGTTAAAAAAAAAAAAAAAAATGAATTAAATGTGTGTGTGTACATACATACATACATATATAAATATATATATTTCAAGTATAGCACACATCTTCAGTCTTTTGGGGTGGCTGAGGAAACCCACTTTTACCTCTTGATAATCTGGGCCTCATCACACACATCCACAGTTGCATGTGTGGAAATATATTGACATCCTCAGACCCCAGGAACAAGCACTGGAAAGAGAGTCAGGAGAACAGAGTTCTGACCCCAGCTCTGCCATTTACAAGGCTTTCCAGGACTGTCTACCCCAGGAGGGGATGAGGGGGTGGAGTCTGCCTCAATCTCTAAAAGTCTCACCCAGCTATAACAGTCTTTGAGTCTCAGGGGTTATTTGTGTCTCAGCCATGCAGCCAGCTGTGGCTTATGGGGACTTGAGTATCTCATGCTCACCCAGCTAATTGTCAGCTGTCATCTGCTTCCTCGTGTGCATCGTGGGAGCCCTGCAACACCACTTTGGTATTGTGCTCCTGGAATGCGAGCTTGGTGGAATCATGTGAACAAACCGGTGAAAAGATTTGATAGGTAAAGGAAAGGAGGTTCGAGGAAGTTCCCGAAGGCTCAGAGCCAAGGATGGGGCCTTTCCTGTGTATGTTACCACGAGGAGAGACTTTCTTCACCCCTAAAGAAGGTGCTTTCCCTGGTTGGTTCCCTCTGGGCAGCAGGAGCTCGACTTCAGTGCCTACCTGGCTCAAGTGTTTTTGTATCTCTCCTTTGCAGTACCTGAAGGAGGAGCTTTATCACAACAACCGCCAAAGGTCAGTGAAGAAGAACTGAATCCACATCAGGGAATAAACATTTCAAAAACAGTTAAGTGAAGAAGAACTGAATCCACATCAGGGAATAAACGTTTCAGAAACAGTTAATTGATCTCTGTGTGTGTGTGTGTGTGTGTGTGTGTGTGTGTGTGTGTGTGTGTGTGTGTAAACATATGTTTATTAATATAAATGAAAAATAATAACTCAGTGTAGGCCTGGTGTTAAGTACCTTTAATTTCCTCTCTTCTTTTTTCCCTGTATCTTAATTCATGGCTATATTATAATTGGTCCATGGGTGCTTCTTTCTTGTTTGCTTGCTCGAATGTATGTACTTCCTTCTATTCCAGCATCTCAATCCTTTGCCTTCCTCAACGTACTCAATGATTTTAATGCCTTGCATGCCTATATTTTTAATCTACATATAAGGAATTTTGTTATAGGTCTCATTCTGTTCCTTGCATTTTTTATTCACCAAGCACTAAACTTTTCAGATTCATCCTTATTGCTATGTGTCCTCATCTCTTTAATTCGATATTGATTTAGCAAAATATTCATTGAGAACATACTATGTGCCAGAAACTGTGGTTGGCTGGAAATAAGATCGTTACTGTCTTGGAACCTACATTCCACTGGGAGGACATAGGCAATAAACAAGTAAACACATAAATAAGGTAATTTGGGAGAGTGATCAGTGCCATAAAAAGAATAAAACAGGGAGAAGTGTTGGTGCCTGGAGGTTTACTGTACATACGGGGTCAGTCAAAGACCTTCTAAGGAGGTCAGATTTGACTTGTGCCTGGGGGAAGAGCATTCCAGGCAGAAGCAGTGTGATGCTGCAAAAGGCTTCACTGTTCAGAAGCAGAACTGTGTGACCCATCGAGTGCCTGGTGAACCCCTCGGTCAGGAGTGGCTGAGGACACTCAGCTGCACTTTTAGTTTCTTCACACCTTTGTCTCCTTTCCTGTGCCTTATTCTTTTCCCAGATCCAAGGCAGGGGTATGAGTGGACAGAGAGCATCTGCCATGGGACAGAGTCACTGAGTTCCCAGGTGCTCTTCTTGATAATAGTGGACCCTTCCTTCCATCCCCCTTCCTTCTTCCTCTCTCTCTCCCTCCCTCCCTTTTGTCTGCCTTCCTTCTCTCAGTCCCTCCTCTCTCTGTTCTTTTCCCTCCTCGGCAAACATTTTTCGAGTGCCTATAATATGCCAGACATAGCACTGGGAGGTACGTTGGTAAGCGCTGGCCTTCCCTTCACAGAGCTTTCACTCCAAGCATTTTCTCTTTTGCGTTAACATCTTAGGATGTCCTGCTTCCTTTCTATACTGTCCAAAAGTTTGATGCCAATGGAAAAAATCGCTGACTCTCCTCTGCTCCATGTTTTCCAGTGGAGAACTCTTCCCTGTCACCACCTTCTCCTTTTCTGGTCGCTGCTCATGGTTTGCAATCTGTCAAAAGCTATTCAGAAGGGTTTTATGTAGTTTTCTTTCTTTCGTTCTTTTCTTTCTTTCTTTCTTTTTTTTTTTTGCTAGAGCAGTCAGAAATAAATTAATAAAATCATTTGCTAAAAGACAACAAATCCAGCTGTGTTTCACAACATTAAGATGTGCTAATCATGATTCCAATAACCAAAAGTGTGTGTGGAAGAAATATGTTTGTGTTTCGTCGGCATGGAGGATAGTAACCTGATGAATGCAAACAGTGCTTTCTCTAAGAACAGTCTGGGTCTAAATATTCATTAGTAAGAGCTGCTCAGAAGACTATGTGCTTTCCCATGGACACAGGGTTCCTGTGGAGTTAGGTCTTTAAACCTAATTTCAGAATACCGGGTAACCCATAGTACACTTGATAAGTTGTTTGTCTAGTTGTACTATAAAATCTGGCCAAGACTTAACAGTATCCAAAGACAGTCTCCCCTCTCCACTCTCTCAGTCATTATTCTGGTTCGTGGTCTCTTCATTTTTTTCGAATCACCCCAGTAACTGCCTCACGGGTCTGTATCTCTGTCCCCATAATGACCATCCATATTGCAAGGATGAAATTTCTAAAATGCGAATCTGATTGCAACCCTCCCCTGTAACTCAGCCGTGGTTCCACTGCTTGTAGAATGAAGACCAGACTCCTAACGGGGAGTCCGAGGCCCACGTGGCCTCTCTCTCGCTTACCTGTGAGCTCACCTCTTGATGCTTCTCTTATGCAGCTTCCTGGACACACTGACTTCATCTGGCTTTGCCTTTTGGCTCATGTTGCTTCTCTGCTTGGAATGCCCTTCTCCTTGTCTGTTTGGAAAATTCCTTCTCCTTTTTCAGGATTTGGGTCAAGAGTCCTCTCTTCTCTGATCATCTGTCCCTCTTCTATAATGTGATACCACATTGTTTTCTAATTATCTGTTTACATGTTTCTTCCGGCGGGTGCTGAGCAACTTGAAGTCAGGGACTTTGTCTTGTTCATTTGTACCGTTAGGACTTGGTACAGCAAAGGTGGTCAACGTATTTGTAGATAAATGTGTTTATGGCTATGAGGCTAAGATAGGGAATAAGGGCTACGGATGGGGCTCCCCACACTCATCTCAGGGGTGAAGAAGTGAGGTGGGCTCTGGGATGAAGAGCATGGTGATGGCTTAGGATGGACTGGGCTCCGACTGGTCAGTCATGTATGTGTGTGTTAGTTCTCACGGGCTCAACCATAGAGTTTGTATAGGGGTAATTAAGGGAAAAAAGCCTGGAAAGTCAAGTTAAGGTCTTGAATGCCAGACTAAGGCACTTTTGCTATTCTCTCTGCCAAATGCTATTTGAACTTGGAAATGACATAATCCAGATGGCACTTGGGAATGACACAGTCCAAAGGTGCTTTGGAACCCTAACTGGCCCACTGAGGCTGGGCCGATGTGGGAGAAAGTGCACAAAGAGACCAGTTTGAGGATGACTGGGTTAGGCTGGGTATGAGCTGGTGGGCATACTTCTAAAGTGTAGATGTATCAGCTGGAACGGAAGACAAGGCCCTACAAAGTTTGCCCTGATTATCAGGCCACATTTAATAATGACTCTGTAAAATGTTTGACATACCTTGAAATATCTTATCAGTGGTCCACGTCCTTAGATGGGTTTAGAGCTCCGTAGGGGCCAGACTGTGACCACTGGCTCTCCGAAGTCAGGGAGAGTCAGGAGTGGAGAGGATGAAACTGAAGTTTGCCTCAAAGAATATAATGACCCATCCGAGGGTGTGGGCTTCTCCTCCTGAATTGAGTCTGCTTTTTCTATTGTGGCTAATGAGAATTTCATGACCAGCAGAGCTGCTTCACTCAAATTCTTATCTCATTGGGCTTGAAGACAACAGCTTTAATTAGGCTTGATTTCTAGGCTTCATTTGCCCAAATGTGAATGGCATAAGTTAGTGCCATCTCCACATGAGATCCTAATGTCATCTTCCCACTGGTTGGGTGGTTCTCGAAGCAGTACCTCTTAAACCTGATGACTCCAGAACCTTGATGACATGTTGACATCCGATTTACACCCAAAGGCAGAGTAGGAGTGATCCAACATCAGGGACCCTGAGAGTTCGCCTTTGCATGCTAAATATATTCAAGACCTGATTATGGATAGATAAATTGACATTGATGATAAACAAAAAAAGGCAAAAATGTTTGGGATAAGTAACATATTACTTACATTTGCATTAAGATGTGAAAGACAGTATCGGGCAGCTTTCATGCCTGGGTCCCATCCTCTTTGCCTACCTCGTACTGCTGCAGCACCATGCGGGTGTGCCCTATTATGACTGTGTATTCCTCACTTGCTTCTCTGGGGCTTTTCTGATAATGAGGTGTGGGACATTACGGGAGCCCACCTGGCACTCAGGCACATACTGCCTGGAAATGCAAGCAAGTTATTGTCTACTATAATCTGAATGCTTATGTTCCCTTCAAATTCATGTGTTGAAATCCTAACCACCAAGGCGATGTTATTAGAAAGTGGGGCTTTGGGAGGTGATTAGGTCATGAGGTGGAACCCTCATGTATGGAATTAGTGCCCTTATAAAAGAGACCCCAGAGAAATACCTCATTCCTTTGGCCATGCGAGGACGCACAGGAAGGTGGCTGACTATGAACCAGGAAGTAGGCTCTCACCAGATACCAACTGCCAGCACCTTGGTCTTGGACTTTCAGCCTCCAGAACCGTGAGAAGTAAAGGTCTGGTGTTTTTAAGCCACCTACCTACTCTATAGCATTTTGTTATAGCAGCCTGAGTGGACTAAGACATTTTCCAATGGGGAGATCCTTGTCAATGCAGGACAGGAGGTGGTGGATAAGTCCTGTCATCTTCTGTCCCTTGGGTGGACAACTCTGAGGCATGTTCTATACAGAACAAGCCCCAGTTTTCACAGTGTCACTATTTAGATGCTGGGTCATAGGCTCAGCCATGTTTGTGAATGTGTCTTCATGATGTGTATGGAGGAACTGAGTAAGAAAATGTGCTTTCCATGTATTTGTAGACAAAGCAATTCAATCAAGCTGAAATACTGATCCCACCACAGTCCTTACTGGACAATAATCATGTCGGCATACCTAACTTATGACCAGAGCCAATGATGAGGATAGGACATGAAGAGGCTGTTGGCATTCAGCTCAAAGGGCTATTTAAAAGTCTAATTGATGCTTTTGATGCTTGTTTTCACTGTGCAGTTGTCATAGTACTCTATAGTAAATTTCCTCTCAGTAATGAATGCATCTGCATATAAAAAAATTTGGGTTTCCTGGTACGTATTTTAGTTTTATAATTCTCCGCCTCCTCTTTCTTTTCTCCTCCTCTTCTTCCTCCTTCCTCTGGCTAGGAGCTCAGCACCTTGGGTATCTCTGACCCTCTGAGAGAGTCAGTGCCTAACGTCATGTCATGGAGTTGTGATACCTAGTACATCCTTCATGCTCCCTTCCACCACATTGCCAGCACATGTGCTTTATGCTCCGTCATTGCCTCCTGGCTTCTCTGTCCTGTCTTTTACCCTCCACAACCTCTGATCTCTAGTGGTAGAGATAAGACAGATAGAAAAATCTTTATGTTCTCTACTACCATCCACACTATGTTTGCTTCTCACTTCTTCATGCTGGGTTCCTAGCTGCCAGCTGAATATTTATGTTTAAGAGGACATTTCTCAAACAGTTCCAAACAGAAAGTGAAAAGGAATAGGGATCCACATACACTGTACCTAAGATGCCATCTTGGTGGACAATCTCAGGAGAAGTCCAACTCCTGTGTATACCGGACTGGCTGGCACCTTTCACAGCTCACCCCATGCTACCACCTGGAGGGTCAACGCCCAGAGTGGTGACTCTCGTTAGTTCAGAGAAGGACTCCAGTTTTGACCTCCCATCCTCTGCTCCAAACTCCAGATCCATCCTGCCAACTTGTGCCTGGAATTCCCTTCCCAGCCCAGCCCCTCTGGATGGTGACTCATTCAATGAGTGTGACACTTTCACTATCAGAAATGTAGTTTGGGGCCTCACCCCATAGCTACTTAGTTAGAATTTCTAGGGTGAGATCTAGCAATCATGGTCTTCTCTGATGCTTGGTCACGTTTGAGAACACCATGCATTAGAGGGACTAACACAGTGATTCTCAAAGTTGACTGCTCAGTTGAATTACCTTGGCCCAGGGGGTGGGGGTGGGAGGCGGGAGGCGGGAGGCGGCAAGTTTAGAATCCCAGTACCCAGAACAATAAGATCAAAATCTCTGAGGACAAGATTCAGGCATCAATATTTCTTTAAAGCTCTGTCCATGATTTCAGTGCATAGCCAGGGCTGAGACCCACTGGGCTAGGCCCTAGAGAAACGGAAGATGCATGACCAGAAAGGGTCTACACCTGAGCGTGTCCTTCCCTCTTCCTCCTCCATCTCTCCAAATCAAGGACTACTTAAAAGAACTTTTAAAAAGCCCCCAATGTTGGATAATGTCTTTCTTGTATATCTGTTTTCTCACAGCCTGAATATGCATCGTTTCTTTTTTTCTGAAAGCATATGTTTCTGGCTAGGAGACACAGGCTGGCTGGGACATTTCTTGGCTAGCTCTGGCCTGGCTTTTAGAAGCTGCACATGTTCTGCAGGGGCCTTCATCCTGCAAACTAAGGGGTTCCCCAGATCCTCTCCATGGGAGCTGGGAAGTTTTCTGAAAATATCTTTGGACTAAATCTGAGGTGGTTCTGGGAGTTCCTTTATAAAATGGGGTTTTGCTCAAGAAGACATCATTGTATTATGTGGCCCTCTCTCAGATCCCTCTCCATAGTGTAACTGGGTGTATAGACAAAGAAACAGAGAATTTAAAGTTGTTTTTGCTTCCAAATTTGAAAATGATTAGGTCAGGAGTACATATTCTAAAGGGGTCTTCCCTTGAGGAAGTTTCCAAGAGCACTGCCTGTCAGCACGTGAAGGGGCCTCGAGAGCATCCTTTTAAACTTCTTCATTTTAGGGCAACCAAGGCCCACGGAGGGTTAATAGTAGCCCCAAATCACACAGCAAATTAGTGGCAGAATTAATACCAGAAACTAGATCTCTTAACTTCCACTTGAGTATCCCCACCCTGCTACATCATGCTGCCTCTTATATTAAAAAAATTTTTTTTTTTCACAACATAAGCTTCCTTCCATTCCTCCCTCACCCCAAGAATTTTTATTAAGGAAATATCTGCTTTATTTTTAAGTGGCCGATAGAACACTTCAATTAGGTCATTGAGATGGTTCTGAGGATGCATTAAGTCATTTTTATGTATGCTGGAAAATGAATCTGTAAAAGTATAATGCAGGGTAATGAGATGTCAAAAATCATTGAAATGAGAGGATCTGAGTATAATTGTAGAGACTCTGAAATAAGCTTTGGAATTTTCCAGGTTTTCCGTTCATTGTTTATGTTTTATTGGTTGTAGTGTAATTGATGTGAAAAACCCAAATTGCCACATTTTTCCATTTGGGCCCATGACTCAGAACACCGAAGATCTTTTTTAGTGCAATTTAACTATTTACCACACCTTTAATGGGGAAAAAAGGTTCAAAAATTCCTTCACATGTTTTATATTTTCTGGATTTCTTAGTGGCAGCTGTAAAAAGGGCTTTTCATGTGATCATTTCATTCAGTAATTTGTCTAAACCGAGGCCTTTTCCCTTTTTTCTAATGCCTGCCCAGCTGTCACTGTTGCCTGCTAAAGTGATTTTTCTCTATTATGTTGTCACTTTACACTCCCACTGGGTCCAATCCTGCAGGCCTGACATGCATGGAACTCACATTTAAGTCGTTGGAAGCTTTAACATGTAAGAATGCGGATTTGGGGCCCAGAAAAGGGTCTATTTTGAAACATCAGACTCTGGAGCGCTGATCCACCCTGCAGTAAAAATGCCCGGATTCTGCCTTATCTCTGATCTCACTGGATTGCTAATATAGCAGGTCCTTGGATGACGTCGTTTTGTTCAGCATAATTTCGTTAAAACGTTGACGAGATGCTGTAGGAACTTAACGCTTGTTTATATCAATTGGCCCATGGTACAATTGGTTTGGTTATGCGTCTTCCACTTAAAGTCACAGAAGCTAGGGACAACGTTAAGTGAGGACATAAACTGTACTCCATTGACTGATACAGCCAATCATTGGAGGACTTTGGGGTTGGGTTCTGCATCCATCCAGAGTAGGCTTTCTAGGGTTTTATATTCCAAGGCATCTTCCTTCCACCCTGACCGTACCATTCAAAGTTGGTACCAAAAGCAGGGAAATGGGGGACTACAAAGGCAACGAAAGCTCATTATGTCAGATTTAATGTTTTCTTGGTATTATCCTAGAGGAGAGGTCTTGCCCGGTCAGAAAACGGATTCAACAAATACGAGGGGTGACTGGATTGTACTTTGAGAAGTACTGAAGGGTAAAAAGCTGGTTAGCATAAGGCTCTAACAGTTAAGGTTTTTTGTTTGTTTGTTTGTTTGTTTGTTTCTGAATTAGATAGCTTGGTTCTGTCCACTCACATATGATATCGCTTTAAGATATGGCTTTAATTGATCTCTTATGAACAAATCAAGATCGAGTGATTCTTGGGCCTGACATGTTCTATTTTATCTTTTGGTCTGAGTCTTACTTTTTTAAGAATCCAAAGTATTGCCTCCACCAGGCGGCCCTCCGAGAATATTCCAGGCTTCCCTGTCCTGGCTTTTTCACACCTCTCACTTTGCCTGACCTACTTCTGGCTGTTGATCTGGTGGGCCGGTGACTCACGCTGGTGTCCATTGTTAAGAGTTATTATTGGGATGGGAAGATGCCAGGCTGGAAAGGGAAGGAGGAATTTTCTCATAGAGAAGGAGTTCTATGAGAGATGAGAAGACTGGTTATCTGTCTACTTAAGCTGAGTTAGGGTTGAAAGACTTTGTGAAACTCTGGGCACACACAGGGTTGATTTAAGGCCTAGGTGACAGAGGGACACAGAATTAGGGATAAGGGCCCTTTTCTCTCAACTCCTAGATCTCCACGTAGCTCTGGTACTGAGGGTCCCCATGCGGGAACCAGGCTGGCCACTGGAGAGATGGCTGAGCCCAGCAAAGCCTCACTGAGGGTACTGGGCCACAGGCTGAGGTCTGGAGCTTGCCTAGGGGGCTGGAGAAGAAGAAACTCCACAGACTTGATCAAGAACATAGGGGACACCCAGGGCCTCCCTGACATAACCAAGGGAGATTTGAGGGGAGGCTCTCGTGCCATGAGAACAGATGTGGGCTCAGAGCTGTACTCATTGCAGATCGATGCTAACACAGACATCATTTGTACTCATACTTCATCTGGACAGTGAGGGCCACAGACATGGCTTCTTTAGAATAAAAACAGACCTGGGTGTAGTCAGTGGGAAGGCTGGGTATGGGTGAGGGGCCCAGAGAAGACCCTTCCCCCCAGGCACATGGACCTCCTCTCACACACTCTTGCATACTTCTAACACCCTCGATGCTAAGCACCTTCTCACAGGGAAAATTCTGTTGTTTTAAATATATGTCCATGTTTCCAGAGCCGTTGACCCTGAACTTTCTGTTCCCGAGGGATCTATACCAATTCAGGGTTTGTTTTCATGCTGTTTCATTGTAGACATTTTGTTGCAGACTCTCCATTGACACCATGGGACAAGTGCCACCAATGCACTTAGGCACGCATGCTTCATTTAGACGAGCCACAGGATAAGTTTTGGAGACCTCTTAATGTGTCTTGGGCTAGTACATGAAAAAATGAAGAGTCATGAGAAAAGAGCATTGATCTTGAAGTCAGAAAACTAAGTGGCTCTGCCATTCTAGCTGCATGTCTTGGGGCAAGACACTTGAACCGAATCTCAGTTTATCCATCTACTCTCCAGAGTTTGTGTAAAGGCCAAGTAATTTTACATACATATTTTATATGGAAATATATAATATACATGCATATTATATATATTCTATGTTATATATGTGAACATATGTGTTATATACATGTACATCATATTTATGTCTATGTGGCTAAATTTTATATACACAAATTTTGGAAAACTAAAGCACTAAACTATATGTATATTTGGGATTATTATTTTTGAAATAATGTAGTTTTCCCAGTCCTTGTTATGTTTAGTGCTTCCTGAGCATCATTCAGTGACGTTTAAATTTTAAACAAGAAGCACTGTGATAGAATAGCCCAGTTTTTTTTAAATGGACTGTCCCTTCTCCTCTTGGGGAAAATGAAAGTAACGACAGAAAATCATCTACTATCCTCCTCTGTTTCCTACTTCCATTTACTATGCAGCCACAGGAACACAGAGCAAGGTGGGTCGATCAGCTGTAAAGGGAATGGTGACCTTCATTCATTTTTACTCTCTTTTTTTGTGACTGAGGAACAATAATAATAAATTCTCTTCCCTTGCCTATTTCAAGACAGAGAGATTTTAAGGGTGTTTTGTGACGTCAGCTTGTCTCAGGCCAATCTGCTCCACTAGTAATGATGAAATAACCTTGCGCGTTCATTACCATAAGTGAATGTTACTTCGTGAACTCTGATGGGGTCCTGAGCAGCCCCGATTCTCCCCGCGGCCTTGCCTTTTGGGGAGCGCAGCCAGGTGCTCTCCCAGATGTGAAAGGGAGAGACTTCTACCTCCTTCCCTCCCTCTCTCCCTCCCCACCACCAGCCCAGAACCTTCAGCTACACACGTTCATGCCTGACTGGGAACCACTCAAGTGTTCCTTGAGCCACGCACCCTGCTGCATCTAATAAAACATCTCCCTCCCCCAGGCCTGCGCCAGGAAAACAGACACGACTGTGAGCTGGGAGAGCCTGTTTGTAGCCCGGGATGTGCAGGATGTTGGCGAGATGGTGTCCCCTGGTATCTCTGGCGGGAGAGCAGATTCTGCAGCCCGGGGCCTGTCACCATTGACAAAGCACCAGCACGCGTGTTCAGTGGCTCAGTCCTCCTTTCCCTGTAGGGAGGGTCCTTGTATCGTGCAGCTTGGCCCTTGTCCTGGGGAGGGCTAGGGAATAAGTGTATTTGCCATCATGCCTGTGTGTGCGGAGTGGGGAGAGGAATGAGAAACAAAGGCTCAAGATTCTAAACTACAGAGAGAGAAAAACTACTCTGGTTTGGCACTTAGCTCTGCCGGGGATACTGTGGCTTAGAAAAGTGATACCTGGTAGTTAGAATACCTGAGGTTCAACTCTAACTGGAGGGTCTCCCAGAAATTACTAACCTTTCTATGTCTCAGAGTCTTGATCTGTAGCATGAAAAATGATGGTTGCCTTACATCCCTTCCCGGGTTGTTTGATGCTTCCAACGGCAGCTCACTTTTGTACAGAGTTCCTTCATAGTTTACAAAATGCACTTAAAAGTAACAAGGTGATCCATAGTTATCTTTCAAAGCTTGTTGCCACTGATCCTCTGAATCGGAATTAACCACAAGTTTCCTCTAATGGGCCCTCAAGCTTAGGCAGATGACTCAAAGTAAGACAAGAGCCAGGCGAGGGCAGTTACAGGAGAGCCCGGTCATCAGTGGAACTGCCTCAGAGGCCATCTCTGAGCTGCTGTTCTTCCTGAGGTCTGGGGTTCTATCTCCCTCCAGTTCTGTAAGTCTCTCAGTATTCTTTGAATGCATTCCCTTTTTGGCTTAAGTTAACCCCAAATCCTGACTCAGTGCTTCCAAACTTTCTCAGCTAAAAGATTCTGCTCAGAAGACCTTGTGATTTGATCTGCATGGGGGAAGTTTTCCCTGTGACCCTGGGTCTGGTCTCCCTTTGAGCTTAGTAGATATGACACTTCTACTTTGAGCAAAAGGGCGTCGAGGCTTCACATACTCTGCTGCTTACTAGCTATGTAACTTCCGTGTCTCAGGTTGCTATGTCCCAGTTTCTTTGTCTGTAAAATGGGGGCAGTTGTAGTGCTACATCACAGGCTGTTACCAAGATTAGATAAGTTAAGACACATAATGTGTAGTATGGTGCTTGGCACAAAGTAAATGCTCAGTACATGTTAACACAATTATTGTTATTATCCTGATACTGATCACTCTCTTGTTATTACGGGGGAAGCAAACCCATAGAGAAGAGCTAAAGCTGAGTTTACAGAAAAATAGAAACACTTTTCAAAACCAAAGAATGCAAAGAAGAAACTGCTTCTTGTTGGTGCCTAGAGAGATGTGCTAGTGGCAGCGTCTTCTTCGCTGGAGGAAAGATTTCTTCATAATGTTGGCTCAAAACTGGACCGTTTCATCCCACTGGAGAACTTTCTAGCCAAGCTTTCCCTCAGTTCTTAAGGAAGCAGTTGCATGGAGTTAATGTGGTCGAATGCAGAGATTGTGTCAGGAGAACTTTGCTCACGTGGGTTCCGAGGAGCAGACTTTGAGAACATGGGACTCTCTTGTTTGTGAGAGAAATGGGCCAACTCCGAGGGCTTCGGGACACCCTGGAGGACATGGGGATTGATGACAAATGGCGTGTGTGCACCACAACATCTATGTAAAACGTGTCTGCTTGCCCAACAATGACAAACTACTCACCTTGGCTGAACAGGCATGATCTTCATTTGGAGGCTTGCGTCTAAGAAAGATAAATCCTGCTGTCACTGCACAAAGAGATAAGAGAGACTGGATGACAGTTTTCCATTGATAAAAGATACTGTCTGTATTTTAAAAGAATTTACTCTCTTCCCCTCTACTGATACTCACATGAGTTAAGACGGAGATACGCTATCTTTCATGTTTTTGTCAGAACGTGTTATTACTATGGGTGGCAGTGACTCAATTGCTCCATTTAATGATGTGACTCAAGTGGAATGTCGCCTGCACACGAGTTGCAGGACCCAAATGAAATACGACCTCCAGAATTAAGAAGCAAGACCAGAAGCATTCATGGCCGGAAGGAAAACGGACGAGTTAACCGGAAATGGGAGAGATTAGCCGTTATGTGAAAATCTTCCTAGAAATTAATCTTCCCTAAGAGAGGTTTTAAAATCTGCTGCCAACTAGGGTTTTTCTGAAAATCTCACAGGGGAGACACTATTGCACAATAATTAATATAAGATAAGCAATAATCTAATTAATTGCCACACGAGGTGACGTTGCAACAACAAAGTTAAAAGAAAGGAGAAAAGAATGAGAGTGGCCATTGGCCAATGTGCTGTTCACAGAGTATGGGACAAGGATAAAAGTTCTTTTCTTCTTTTTAGGTCTAAATCTGAGTGATCAGGCGCAGCCCTTACAGATAATCCTAAGCAAAGGAACTTCTGATCTTAATTTGGTTTCCCAGGTAGCCCGTTCTACTGGGAAGAGAATGTATCGACCCATTGATAGGAATATTCCAGTCCTCTGATCACTTTTACTTATTGATAATAAGTTAATCCTTATAGCCACCTAAAGAGGTCGGGACTTTTATTAATCCCATTTTAAAGTTTCGGAAACTAAGGCCCCGATATATTAACATATCTTTATAGCCTTCTGGAGTAGCTTTTATTATCTGTTTTGTAGATGAACACAGGGCGACTCAGCACCCAGTAGGTAAGAACTGGGCTTTGGTGTCAAAGTCTGGACTCCTTAGCTCCTTCTTTGACTGCCAAGGTGGCGGTAGTAAGGTCCTCGTGGCAGGTCACATTGTCCAGTAATAGCCACAGCAGTATTTCTGGTCCACGTGCTCTCCTAGACTCATCATTACCTATCGAGAAGCAGAGTCTGCTTTCCTTCCTCTTGAGCCTGGGTAAGACCTTAGGGCCGGTTCTGTGAATCCAGTGCGCAGGAGGTGACGCCGCATGACTTCTCAAAGTAGGCCGTGAAGACGATCTGGCTTCCAGCAGGTCCTCCCTCCCTGGGGACCTTTTTCTTGGGGACCCAGCCACCATGCTCTAAAGAAACCATCACAGAGCAGCCTCATGGAGAGGCCCCTGTGGAGGGGAACTGCGGCTTCCAGATGATGGCCAGCACCAAGTGCCGGATGCATGCACAAACAGGCTTCCGGATGACTCCAGCCCCCGGCCTTGAGCTGAGGCGCCAGGTGTTGCAGAGCTGTGCCCCGTCTGCACTTCCGAGCAACAGAACCCACAGGTTAATAAATGGCTTCGCTACATCTCAAGTTTGGGGTAGTTTTCTACAGAGCCATAGTAATTGGAATAGCACTTTAATCCTCCAAATGCTGGTTTTCTTATCTGCAAAATGGGAATAATAGCCATGCTGAGCTCATGGTGATCATGAAGATTTAATGTGTGCGAATTGCCTAGCGTGCTTCCTGGACTAGGATAACCCGCGCTTACATGGCCGGCATCGTCCTAGGAACTTTACATATGTTAACTTTAAATCCTTCCAAGAACCTTACGATGTGGGTACTACCTAAAACTCTCTTTTTATCGAGGTGAACTGGACATAGCCTAAAATGAAACATTTTAAAGCGAACGGGTCCGTGGAATTTAGTGCATTCACAGTGCTGTGCAACCAGCCCCTCTATCTAGTTCCAAAACATTTTCATCACCCCAAAAAGGAAGCCTGGATGTGGCTTTTAAATTCATTCTGCACATAAGGAAGCTCAGGCGGTCAGACGGAGAGTAACAGCAGACCTGGGATTAGGGTGCACGTGGACTCCGGGGTCCGGGTCTTTGCCACCACTCCACACTGCCTGGAAGTCACGAATGTCAACCGCTCGAATCAAACGACACTCTCTGCTGCAAGAACACTGACATTAGGCCTATTAATCAAGTTCCACAAATAGCAGCCACACGGACACTGAGTCAGCCAGAGGGCCCGATCACCGTATGAACTCACTGAGCCGAGGGTCAGATACCAAGCTTCCTAAACAACGCCCACCCTCCCCCACAAGGTGTAGACACCCACTGAGGTCGCCCTTGAAATGGCCCGCTCTGCTAAACATCTTAATTGCAACACTGATCTATCTGGACTGGAAAGTGTATGCTACCGCCCCGCAGTGAAACGGCTATTTGGCAGAGAAAAGAATCTCCGGTCCCAAACTCATAATTCCTTTACTCTGCGGCCTACCAAAATATTTGGGTAATCGCTGTAGGTAGGGCCATCCAATCGGAGGTGTCCCGACCCACGGTGGTTCTTCTGTAGCTGCATACACTCTGCATGCACGAAGAGAGATTTACAGTCCTCGGCCCTGGAAACCGAAATGGCACTGCCCTCATAAGAATAGAGTCCTGTGCTCTCCGCGCTCCGCGTGGACTTGATTGCCTTTCCTTTTTCTTACCGTCGACAC
>NW_006431920.1:9352436-9360793 GCF_000325575.1 Pteropus alecto | reverse complement strand
CACTCTTTCATGGCACGGGATTCTATATGCTGTTGCCGTATGACTTGAGGCTCAGGTATTGGGCAGATTCAAGGGGCTGTGAAATGCTGTGAGTATTGCAGGTGGGCCTAGTTAGGAGACAGAACGCATAGCAGTTATGGAACAGAGATTAAAGCCGATTCGGCCTGGCACACGTGGGGTGGGGCGAGGGCTGTTTACAGAGGCCCGGGAGCCACCTGAAGCCCACAAAGAGTTGAGGGCAACATGCAAGTGGAACCCGGCTGCAAAGTGTTAAGGCTGATGGAAGGCGATGAATGGTCCTGATGTCTGGGCCTGACAGGGCAGTGGAGTGGAAGCTTTGCCTGTTTGTAACCTCGGGTCTTGTACGTGGACTGTATATACCGCACGTGACCGGGAAAAGGGCATCTGGGGTCCTCAGGGCAGGCGCTCGGTGCGCTGAGAATCACCATGATGTATGTTCTGTGGCGGGATGCCACCACCAATCCATCACTGGCGAAGCATGCGCTTGCAGCGTCCGCTTCTTCCAGCGGTCATGGGTCTGCGCCGGGCCAGCCGTACTGGCCTGACACAGAGGAAGGAACAGAGATTT
The DNA here is from genome assembly GCF_000325575.1 of Pteropus alecto. Lineage (NCBI taxonomy): Eukaryota > Metazoa > Chordata > Mammalia > Chiroptera > Pteropodidae > Pteropus > Pteropus alecto. The sequence continues at coordinate 9,360,204 of NW_006431920.1, read as the reverse complement.
GGGATTAAGTCAGATCCTCGTTTGAGTCCCGGCCATGTCCTTTATTGGTTGTGTCACTAGGTCACAGTCTTCTTGAGTCTGGTCTCAATTTCCTCATGGGTATCCTGGGGCTCATAATACTGATGACTCTTTTGGAAAAGTGACGGTGTAGAATGCCTGTGAAGTGCACTGCGTGTACTTGGTGTTCCGCATGTGGCAGCATGGCATGTACGTACGAGAAAACGGAGACCCCTTGACCATGAGCTGAGGAAACTAATTAGGCCACACACAGAACATTAATCTTGGCTTTCATAGCACCCTGCTCTAACCAGCGGGGCCAGGTATAGACTTACCAATGATGCTGAGTTCATACGAACTGCACGCTTTTGGTTCAAAGATGTGAATCACCATCAGTGTTTTATTTTGGTGTCAATTAGAACTCCTCAGACACTTTGTAAATCCCGTTTGTATTTGCCGCTTCGAGACAGGGCTGGCATCATCAGGTTTAATTCTGGCAGGTAACCATTGCAGTTGCCCAGTGGAGCTGCAATTTAGTAATGGAAAAGTGTTTCATTTTAACTATGAAATTTAACACAAAGAATCCAGCTGCTCAACTGGGCAGTGACAGTGTATGTTAATTTGATTTATATACACACAATGTACCGTGCCTAATGTGAAACGCTGGAAGACTCTAGCAAGGCCGATACCAGCATCATAAATGAGAGACGACTGTTAACAGGCAGACTTCACGTGTGTCAGCACACTTTCTCGGAGCAAATAAAGCTGCAGGAACCAGTCTGTGCAAGAGAGACAAGAGGGAATGTTCTACATGGCATGGATGAGGGCCGGACTTCCCCAAACAAAGTTCGTGGCTTTTCTGGAGGTATCCGTCAGGATTCTCATCGTGCGTCTGATCCATTGCCACGTGCAGAACTTTGCTCTCAGGTAACCAGATTCTGTGGCGTGGGAACTGGTCTAGGGCTCCCGTTTGGCTCATTGCAGGTACTGCCTGGAGAGCAAACTTCAGTTTCCTGTGAAGGCAAAAGAAAGAGCTCTGCCCACACCCCTGCTAACTGGAATCCCTGAGAGCAAACTCTTACATCAGCCGGTACTCATGTGAAATGCCCGTGGACATGAAGGCGCGTGAGTGTTCCTTTGTGGTGCGTGTGTGCACTGTGTGTATAGACTATGTAGTATGTGTGTGCATGGTATACGTTGTGTGTGTTGTGTGAAGTGTGTGTCACACGTGTATGGTGTGTGTATTCATATTGTTTGTGTGTATGTGTGGGGTCTGGTTCTCACACTCACTGTGAACCAACACTGTGCGGTGACCTAGTTTCATCACAGGCACCTCAGTTCACAACCAGACCACTTTCCTTCCTTATCTTTCTACATCATTATAAAACCAGTCTATCAACAGCTAGAAAATGTAGAAAGTAGAGGGGAAAAATTACCCATAATCCTACCCCCCATATGACGGCTGCTGTTTTGATATCGTCTCTTCTAGGGTTTATCCACATGAGTAAAGAGCCTATTTGTAATCATAGGTGGATGTTGCACATTACGATAGCTTTCTATATTGCTACTTAGTCTTCATAACTATCACACTTAATGGCTGTATAATATTCCGTCCAGCACTGTACCATTACTTAAATACACGTGGTTATTCTTAGGTGGCTTTTAAGCTTTCAGTGTAATAAGTAGCACCATCCCGAATGTTCTCTATTTCATCAAGCCTGAGCCCACCACTGCCGCCTTTAACTCTGAGCTTAGCACAAGGGATGGTAGCTGTGGCTGAAATGGCTCATCTCTCAGCACCGACAGGCTCTGCAGGCAAGAGGGGACCCTCGGCCCACCCAGCATGTCTTCATCAGGCCTCTGCTGGAGCCTGGGGTAGACAGCAACAGGACGGGCACCCAGTTGAACGGGCACCAGCGCAGAAGTGCGCTGCTCTGCCCACCCTGCCCCATGAGTACTGGCTCACTCCTTCTTGCGGGTCATCCCAGGCCCAGCCACTGCGTGCGTTTACCCTTCGTTTTCCTTCTTTCCTCTTAATCGCTGACGCCCAGAGGCATCTTTCCTTTTCATCTCCGGATGAGCAGGACTTTGCAGCGTGATTAGAGCTCAGTAGGACGATTTATTTTTCAGGCCTCCTAGCAAGAGTACACTTCCTGCAGGATTGTCACAGGATCTGTGTTTGGGACTGAGTCCCCTTAGGACCTGTGGTTCTCAGGAATTCGCACAGGCTTCCACTCCACTGGAACCTTGCCCGCCCCGGCCGCCATCACGCCACCCTTTGTTGGGTCCACACGCCTATGCCGCACTGTCCCTGAGACTTCCCTGCTCATCCTTCGTCCTTCCTCATGCAGCCTCTCTTCCATGTTACTTTTCTAGCACCAGCCCCTCTGACAATCAATCCCTCAACCTGCCGTGACCCGACCCCGAGCTCGTGCCTCCTCATTCATCATTCCTCGTGCTCCTTCTCTCTCTCCTTATTCCAAGGTCATCGATCTCTGAAATCAGCGAATTTTGTGGGGATTAAATTATTTTATGGTATGAGAGTCACCTGTCACCATGTACACTGGAGCAATAGGAAAACTTCAGAAGGCGTGAGACCATAGAAACGATGTTTTCCCATCGCTTCTGGTGTCTTGCCATGGTCTTGACACCGGGATCAGGGGAAGCGGCCGTGACTTGGAAAGCAGACCCTCTGCTCGCATCTTCACCCTCCTCATTCCTCTCTGAGCTAATCTGGCTCTGTCTCCTTCCTTTTCAATGGCACAGGAAGTAGATGACACCTAGATTTATACCCTCAGCATCTTCCCTCCCCCCCCACTTTCTTTCTTCTCTTAAACTGTTCTTTTCCAAAACCCAGTGCCCTTTCCTCTAGCAAACGCTGCTCTTAGGAGAGAGTATAGCAGAGGTGTACACCTTACTGTGCAGGAAGGGATGTTGTCACTGTCCCCTGGGCAGGCAGTACTGGGGCTAAAGGTTGTCCGGTCTCATAAAGCTGAGTTCAGATCCTTATTCTGCAACTCTCTAGTCGTTTGGCTTCACTTTTATAAACTTTTGTTTGTTTTCTCATCTGTAAAATGGGAATAATACCTACCTCAGAGGACATAAGGCGTGTAAAATAGTGACGTTCCTTACATGTACCTATATTTATTGATATAGATTATTTTTATTAAAACCTTAGCTCTATTTGGGTGAAAGAAAACATTTAAAGGGATTTTAAGCTTCAGCAGCAGACTCTGCGTGTGTGTGTGTGTGTGTGTGCGTGTGCGCGCAGCATGTGTGTGTTTATATGTGTGTGTGTGTGTGTGTGTGCGTGTGCGTGCATGCATGTGTGTGTGTTTATACGTGTATACGTGTGTATCCATAGATGCATGCATGGGCAGTGATTCGGAGGAAGTTGGGGAATCTCTGAAATCATATAAAGGGAAGAGTCTTTTCATTCTCTTAGTGTTAACCTCATTCTGCCCATTTCACATGCATGCAGTGTTCTTTGTCTTTCTTTAGTTGTTAACCAACTGGTTGTATATTTCTTCTTAGCATGATGCTCTCTGTGACCGTACCTCTCGCTTTCGAAATGTCTGCATCCCTGCTTCCAGATGCCCACTGCCCTCTACCCTCCAGGCAGAGCACTGTTAAATCCTGGATCTCCAGGGAAACTAGGACACAGGGCCAGTTTAGTGAACAAGGACCAAGCTGATGGCAGGACAAGACCATTTGGGAGAAAGAAGCCTTTGGAAGGCAATTCAATAATAACAATAAAAATCAAAGATCTATTCATCTGATTGTTCCAGCTCTAAGAATCACCCACAAGAAGATTTAGACGTAGATGTAAATCTAAAAGTGCCACTGCAGCATTTTTTGTCAGGATGGTAAACCAGGATACAACTGAAATGTTTACCAATATGGGAATGGTTACATAAGTGGGTACATATGATGGAATACTGTGTAGTCATGGAAAAGAATGAGGTTGATTTACACGTGTTGCCACGGAAATCTCACTGAGATAATCACATTGGAGGAGAAAGGAGGAAAAGAGGCAGAGCTAGGCGTCGGTATGCACCTTTGCATAGAAAAAGAACTGATGCACACCACACCGTTGACAGCCGTGTTAGCCAGTCACTCAGGGTAACGGAAGCATGGAGAATAAGGAATTTACTGTGAGAATTAGTCTTGACTGTGGGAGGAGCTGAGTACGAAAGGGTCTGCAAGGGGCAGCTGGAAGACCTGGAAGCCCGCACATCAAATGGCTGCAGCAGGATTGTAGGAGGGGGAACTGCGGCAGGTGGTTGACTGTTCGTGCCGCCATCTCTGTGAATTTGCAGTGGAGCGTCTGGAGGTTACCTGAGGTCACCGCTGCTCAGCAGGCTGCCAGTTGGGAAGGTGAGCTGCAAATGGAGAGAGGAAGAATAATGACAAACTGACCCAGCAATGGGCATCTCTGTCTCTCATTGCCTTTGACCAACGTAGCCTTCAGAACGTAGTGGCTGCTGCTTCCCTTTTGCCTCCCAAACTCACACAACTTCACTCCTGGCCGATGTAAACCCAGGACCACACAAGGAAGGGGATTCTGGGATTTAGGGTCCCCAGAGGAACTTAGTTGACAGTAGAATCATCCAGCACAACCTCTGGGGCAGGGAGCGGGAACTAGGAGGTCAAAGGCTACTTGTGCGCTGTGTTCTGTACATAAACATACTGCCCTTAATTTGTCGCAACAAGAATGTGCACATGGCGTGCTTGTATATGAAAACAAAGCAAAATAAAAAAAAAAAAACGAAGCCAGAGACTCTTAACTCTTACTGTAGACCCTTAGCTTCCTCATGTCCTTCCATATAATTCCTTCCTGCTGCCCTCATGGTGTAATTCCCCTCACCCCACCCTTGAGATTGCCAGTCATTTCATTTGCTAAAACTAGAAACCAAAAAGGTACGTGCACGTGCAAAATGTTTGTGCGTGCACACGTGTGAGTGCATGTGCACACGTATGAGTGCACGTTTATAGTGCATGTGCTTGCTTGTGTATATAAGCGTGTGTGTTGCGTGTGTGTGAATCCCCTGGCCGGATTTACTCCTGGCCCCTTTCCCTTTATTGATGGCCTTTGACCTATGCCCAAGACACCCAGGGGACAGGAGAGCCCAGGAGGGGATTGGTGAGAAGAGGCTAGAGAGGCGAGCTCCCTGGGAGATGAAACTCATGCAGCACACAGGGAGCCTTTGTTCCATTAATTTTTATTGGAAGAGGCACATCCCCTGCTGCTTTACACTGCCTCTCCCTCCGGCAGAGCCAACTGAGTGGCTCCCGCAACTGCACTTAACTAGGGGAAGAAGAGGCAAGGCTGAGATAGCTGTAACGAGCATGGAAGCGACAGTCTAAGACCCTGGCTTGCTCCTGGCGGTGGGGGAGGTGGGGTAGGGAGAGCCGTGAAGGGACTGGAGAGAAACGAGGGGACCAGGGGTGAGCTGCTGGCACTCCATTAGTGAGAAGCACAGTCTCCCTTCAGATCCTGGCTGGCGGGTTATGTAGGAGTGAGTGGATTGACATCGTGAAGGTGAACTTGGTCTATGGCCCCTTGTTCTTGAAGTGAGCCTTCGACACTTGTCTTTTATCAGGCTGAGCATCTACCCAAGAACAGGGGAAACAATCTGAGACAAACATTTCCCTTTCTTAGTGGGTCACCTGATGTCCCATGTGCAGGAGAGTCTACCACGTTCTGGTGCTGTTGGGGGGGTGTTGGCAAAGAGGGCATCTGAGGGGCCCGAGCAGTCTACACGTGATAAAAGAGCTAGGTCACGGACTGCTCCCTCCAACTAGTTCTCAACAAGGCCAAGAAATTCGGTGACGCTCTCGCAGAGCCCCTTTGTTCCTCCACTCTGGTAGCACACCCCCCTCAAAGTTTGCCGACTCCTGGTAGCAGGGACCCAGGTGCTGACTGTGGATCCCCAGTGCCTAGTGCCAGGGCTGGCATGGAGTAGAGCTCCCTCTGCATTCTCCAAGTGCCCCAACTCCCTCCTCCCACACGGTGGATCCCCTTTCTGATTGCCTTTCCCTTTGTTCACCCTGCTCCTGATGTGATGGTTTACTCCAGCCTACGGGTCTTTGCCTTGGCTGCTCCCTGTGCCTGGAACGACCTCCCGCTGACAGCTGCAGGGCTGCCTCCTCACCTCTGCCCACAGCTCACTTCTTGGCCAGGCTGCCCCGTTTGAAAAGCAACCTGTCCCCACTCTGACACATGCATTGGCACCAGGCCTTTTATTTTTCTTGCCTTGCCCTCCACAGCATTTATTTTAACGTGCTGTAGAATTTACTTTTTGATGCCTTTTTGTTTGTTTATTGTTTATACCTCATATTAAATCTTTGAGGGAAGGGATCCTCGTCCATGTTGTTCACCGATGTATCCTAAAGGTACAGAGCTGGGAATTGCTTGGAGATATTTCACATTGTGGTGAAATGAAGCAGAGAGGACTTCTGGTCAAGTTAGCATTAAAATGAAAGAAAATTGGTCTTTCAGCATTTTCTCAAATTCCTGCAGTAGAGTGTGTTAACACAGAGATGGGCTGCTGTAATAACAACAATGACGTTCATAGATAACAATAAGCATTTGATGTCTAACCATTGTATAGTGCTCTGTAGATGTCACACGCTTTGTGTTGGAGCTTTACAATGATGCATTGAGAAAGGCAAGGCAGATAGCATTACTCTCATTTTATAGATGAGTAAGCAGCCTCAGAAGGCTTGAGGGATACACTCAAGTTGCACAGCTAGTGAATGACATAGGTGGAGCTCTAAACCACGTACTGATTGCTAGCTCACCCTTTTTTTCTTCTTTTACAAGGACTGAGGTCCACATACAGTCTGTTCTTGGGAGCCCCTTGGAACCACTTGGGAGGTACCAGCCTGAGTGGCTTGGGTGAAGAGCAGAGGCTTTCAGGTTGACTTTGTACTATAGGTTCATCTAAGGTCAGGCTATCAGCTGGAGCTTTTACTACGTAGATGCAGGATTTCAGAATGGAGCAGAGTGGAGTTGCCTGTAGAGGTTTTGTTAGTTTTTTTAAATTGCATTAACCGTATGATTGTTGCAGAGGGTTTTTAACTGAAGCTTCACCGGATGGTGGGCAGCATTGCCTTCAGACAGCTGGGTTTGTCTGGGACCTTTTGTGTGGGGGGTGGAACATTCTTTGGGTAGTGGTTTTCAGTGGGGATAATTTTGGGGACATTGTGAACATCTAGAAACAGTTTTGGTTGTCACAACTGTGGAGAGGATGGGCATCTTGTGGGTAAAAGCTGGGAATTCTGCAAAACATCTGACAATGTGCAAAGTAGCCCCATAACGAAGAATTATCCAGCCCCAAATGTCAGTGGTGCCAAGGCTGAGACATCTTGCTTTAGAATGAGATGGGAATGACAGTCCCTAGTCCCCATCTTGCTCTTAATTTTCTGAGTCTCTAATTCTTTTCCCCTAGAAAGAGTGGATGAAGGTCTGGAAATCTCTCTTTAAAACGATTCCTTCTTGGGAATTTGTTGGCAGCAGGAACAAGGAGTACTACCGCCCCTGGCCTTCAGCTGCCCACCTGCTACGGTTATCAATCATGCTGCTGCCTTCACCACGAGGGAAGGTGGGGAGCCCCCTGTGTTGGACTGTTGGTGTGGGTCTACAGTCTTCAGAAACCCTCCCTGCACTGGGACGAGCTGGTGAGTAATCAGACGGGAGGGGGAGCACTCTGTGCTGTCAGTTGCCTAGAAGCCCAGAGCATTGCGTTGCCCCAAAGAACTCCTGAGC
>NW_006431920.1:9350674-9352392 GCF_000325575.1 Pteropus alecto | reverse complement strand
TTAGTTCTAACTCATCCAATTGCTATTGAAATATTTTCCAAATGAAGGATAATGCTGTCAGCTGCTACTCTGGAATTTAGCACGTGCCCGCCAGTGTTTACTTCCCTTTCCAGTAAAGTCAAGTTGCAATCTCTCTCCTATACACAGTGCCCTCCGTTTGTCGGAGAACCACATTGGGTAATGGATCGTTATACATACACACCTATTCACATATAGAATTTTAGTAGAGCATTAGGACTGAAAAAGAAAAAGTAACTTAAAAGATTATTTATTCCTACACTGTTACTTAATAGACGAGGAAACAGAGACCCTTAAGCAATTTAAGCGATTTTCTGAGACTCCAGTGTTAGCCACAGACTAGCGCTGGAACCACGGTTTGGAAACTAGCTAGTTGAAGGTTAAATAGAGTTATTAGGACAGAGGCATCCCTTGCTTGGACAAAAGTCATTTTGCAGAGTGTTATGTTTACAGATCTGAATAAGCTGGGCACCACTCCTGTCACATGGATGTAAGGCTCTGCCACACATCCTGGCTGAGAACTCCAGTTCTTCTAATTAAGGACTTTATACTCTACTGTCCCTTAGCTCCAGGGAACCTGTGCTTTAGTCTCCTTTGCAGGCTCTTCTCCCTTTGGCAGTCCTTAAATTCTGGGCTTCCTTGGGGTTAGTTTGGAGCTCCTTCCCTTTGCATTGCACATGCTCACTGCAGATGATCTCAGCCCCTCCTCTCCAGTCAGCTGCCTGCCACCCAGCCCCTGTCTCTTTGGCAATACATGCCCAATCTATCTCTTGCCCAAAGTGTGTATGTGTCGGAGGAGACCAAGCTCTGATGGGAAAGGCAGGGTTGGGGCTAGGATGTTAATGATGGGCTTTCTGGGTTGGGCATCTCACTGGGTGAGAGTCTATTCTTCTGCACCAGACCCTGAGCTCCACCAGGCTCTTCATTTTTTCAGAGTCTAGCATAGTGTCTGACAAGTTAATATGTAATAAACGAATGAATGAATGCATAAGGGGAATTCAGAGTTGTTGAACTGATGTGAAAAGCTTCCAGTATGAGTGGACTGTGGATTTGCCTAACTTCGTAGTTATTTACCACCCAGTGAAGGGGTTCTCAGTCTTGATTGTACATTAGAATAACCCAGAAGACTCTTTCTCCTATTTTTTTTTTTTTTTTTTTGCTACTAAGACAATATTTTATTCTGTTTGGGTTGCTATAACAAAAGCACCACAAACAGTGGAAATTTATTCCTTATAGTTCTAGAGGTTGAGAAGTTCAAGATCAAGGCGCTGACAGATTTAGTGTCTGGTAAGGACCCACCTCTCTATCGACAGATGGCTGTCTTCGTGTTGTGCCCTCACATAGTGGAAGGGACAAGGAAGCTCTCTGGTGTCTCTTTTATAAGAACACTAATCTCAGTCATACGGGCTCCACACTCATGACCTAATGACTTTCCCAAAGGCCCTTCCTCCAAACACCGTCACATAGCAGATTAGGTTTCAACATATAAATTTTGGGAGGGCACAAACATTCAGTCTGTGGCAGAAAGCAAGGCCTCACTGCCGACCTCCTGAATCATAATCTTAGGATGTAGAATCTGGACATTTGTGGTTGTAGGAAGATCTGCGTGGGTGAAGACAACTCACAAATTACATGCTGGGTGATTTGTTTTTCTGTGAGAACACAGCTTTAGTATTCAGTGGGAAAATGGGAGCCTCTCT
>NW_006431920.1:9298483-9350654 GCF_000325575.1 Pteropus alecto | reverse complement strand
AGGTGTCTGCTTTATGGCCAAGTGTAGTTAAAGTTGATCCAAGTGATATAAACTCTGGCTACTATTGTAAGTATGTATCTGAGTCTTGCATTTTGCTGATCCATTAATGTATGAGAGTCTTGGATACCCACCTTATTCATTATATTAAAAGTAAAAGATTAATTTAACTGTTTTAGGTGCAGGGATCACAGTAATGAACAAAATAGACAAATATCTCTGCTCTCACAGAACTTACATTCCTTGGGGGAGACAGCCAAGAAACAGGATAACAAAATATGATACATAATAACTTTTGATGTTGACATGGACTGTATTAGTTATCTGTTGCTGTATAATGAATTACTCCAAAACTTAGAGGCTTAAAACAACAAAATTAATTTTGTTACAGTTTCTGTGGGTTATGAATCTGAGACTGGCTTAGCTGGATGTATTTCTGGCTCAGGAACTGTCATGAGATTGCAGTCAAGCTATTGGCTGGGGCTGTGGTATGTTGAAGACTTGGCTGGGGCCAGAAGATCTACTTCCATGATGGGTCAGTGCTATGGCTGTTGGTAGAGGCCATGTGGGCCTCTCTGTTGAATTGCTTGAGTGTCCCCACGACATGGCAGCTGACATCCAAACTCAGGGCGAGGGATCTACGAGTGAGAGAGCATGCAAGGAGAAAGCTACAATGTCTTTTTAAGATCCAGTCTTCAAAGCAATAGCCTGTTACTTCCAGCACATTCTATTTGTCAAAGTGAGTCACTAAGTGAAGCCTATTCTCAAGAAGAATGGAACGAGGCTCCCATTTTGAGGGGAGAAATATCTAAGAATTTGTCAATATATTTAAAAACCACCAGAAAGGCTAAGAGAAAGATAAAGTGGAGAAGGGAGGCATGGAGTGTTGGTGGAGGGTTGGTTGTCATCTGGGGTTGTCATCTGGGGAATGCCTCACTGAGAAGGTGAAACGTGAGTGAATATCTGGAGGAGGGTGATATGGTTGGAGCAGAACGTGCAGGATGGAGAGTAGCAGGAAAAAAAAAACCCAGTGAGGTAATGGGGTGTGTGGCTTTTTAGAATGTTGTTAAGACTTTGGCTTTTACTTTGAGCAATATGGAGAGTTAATGGAAGCTTTTGAGGGTGATGATTTTTCTGTCCAATGGAGAATAGGGTGTTGGGGAGGCAAGGACAGAAACAGGGAGACAAGTTAGACATTCTTAAAATAATCTAGTGAGAGAGGATCATGGCTTGGCCTTGGAGGGGGTTGGGAGTTTGTGCAAGGATGAATAGCAGATGAGGTGAGGAGTGGCTGCTTTCTGAATATATTTTGCAGGTAGTGCTACAAGATTTGCTGATAGATTGGATATGGAGTGTGAGCAGAATAAAAAATAAAATTAGGATCACTGCAAGGTTTTTTGGCTTACGCAACTGAAGGAATCGAGTTGGCATATGTTAAGATATTAAGGAATTACCATATGTCTCAACAAGCTCGATGTACACTTGGCCATTAAAGCTTCTTCAACGAAGATAAACATTTTTCTCTTTGGTGTTTAAAAACCAGCATGAAGACTTGAAAGCCAACCATGATTATTTGATCCACTGGTATCTGTTTTTCCAATTAATATCTGAAAAGTTTAGAAAAGAATATGGACTTGATGATTTTTATTAAAAAATCATTGTTGGTCATATGAAAGAATGAAGAAGATGGTTATTAACAATGTCTACAAATAGTGAGCGAAACTCCAGTGACAGACTCGGAGGAGACGCCTTGGGTAGAAAGTAATCGATGTAGATGAGAAAAAGAAATATACACAACAGACTGCTTCCTAGGCCAAACAAACTAGAAAACTCTTGCTCGTTCAGTTAAATACTCTCCTTTTAAATATTTGAGAATTCAGGTATTGATTCATTCATCCTACAAGTACTTAACAGATTTTATAGTATTACAAGGTGCTTTTCTAGGTTCTGATTTAAAGCAGAACTGTTATTGAATCATATGAAGCTGGTCTACCGAAATGACAATTTTGTGTTGTTCAAAATGATATTTTATGAAAAAGTTTTCGGTGTACATGTTGATTGTGCTAATTAACATGTTGTTTTGCCATGTACATGTATGTTGACATCCAGTATTTTAATGGCCATTTCTCTCGCACTCTCCTTGTGGCATCTGATAATGTTTCCCTTTTTTAATAACTTATTTGTCCTCATTTCTGTCTTTTTATACTTGTCACACCTGCCTGTTGTAATTTAAACTTCATTCCCTCTGTTCCTGTCCTCTGCGTAAATGGAGCACAGCTGTTTCCTGTCACCTGTGTGTCCAGTGTCCTTTCATGTACTTGAACCCATCTGTAGGCTTGTATCATGAGCTATTGCCAGGCCTGAGGATGTACTTTATAACTAAGCACACCACCTCTCAGCCATTTTGGGTATGAGTTTAGAGTATTAAAGACGAATCTCAGCTAGTTATCGCCAGACGCTGAGCCCCCGCTGTGTGGGTCTTGCAGGGTTATGCTGTCTTGTATGTAACATTTGTGACAAGCTTAAGCTGCTGGGGATAGTGTCCCAGCCTTGAGGGTGGGTTCAGCCAAGGCTCGATTAGGGTGATGATCATCATTTGATAATGCTCTTCATTTCTTATTTCAGAGCTGAATGTCAGTGGTCCAAACCAGAGCTGTCACTAGGTACACAGGCCATTTAAGATTACAATGAGAGGTGACTGCGTTTCTCGCTCCCCTTAGATTCACCTGCATTGTTTATTCCAGCCCAACATATGCTCAGCTCTGTACATCTCAGACGCACCACATCTTATCACTCGGTCGGGAAGTTCCTTCCTCTCTTCTTCTTATTTGGTTTCTCTGGTGTTCTACAACTTCATTTTGCTTTGTTTCTTTCTAGTAAACAACATTCTCAGAGGTTTTCCTGAGTCGAGTAATACAATTACGGTTGGAATAGCTGCAGGATGTGTCCATACTGGAGCGTGATGATTGTGTTATGTGAAACGGGGAGGCCATTATTTTTGTCTGTCTTACTTAATTAGTATTACACACAGCATGACTTGGGTCCGATCCATCCTCGGTTTATGGGGAAGTAACACCATGAGGTGGAAAGAATGTCTGCGATATTAAGAAAAGGGATTTCTTTTGTGGAACATAAACCGCTAGATGGATGGAGAGAGCGTTATGCAGCACCTGCGTTCTCGGAGACTCGTCTGATTGCCTTGAAACCCGTTATCCTGGCTTTCTCGCCTTTCTTTGTCACACTTGGCTACAGGGCAGAGCAGCTGTCATTTACAACGCCTATTGTTTGAGTGCACCATGGCCTTTAAAAATCCAGGTCTGTGAGCCCAGTTCCGACTTCAGATGGAATCGGTACAAAGGGATGGAGAATGGAGACAGCAGATCCTTGCCAGGCTCGGAGTGATGACTCCATTCCAATCACATTCCCCTTTAACGAGTGTCCTGATGCCGCACTCACTCCGCCACAAGTGCCATGCTGCATCCGGTGTAATGGCTGCACTTGATGGATAATTTATGCAAACAGAACACAAACAAGAAGTCATTAAGCCACCCAATAAGGGTCCTTGACTTTTGCAAAACCAAACAGTTATTCCGATCCTGATGAGTTTAATTTTACTTTTGGTTGAGTACTGATGAATACATTATATTTAAAATAAGTATTATATTATCAATATTCATGATCAAACTGAATGTCATTTGGTGTTTAATATTCTCTCTTTTTTTTTTTAAAGAGAGTGATATACAGAGCTCGATTTTCATTAAGTCATAATGTATTCATATTTAGACCTTTATATCCTAAGTCTCTTTCTAATGGACTTCACCACAGCTAGATGTAAAAGAGAGAAGGCAAATCTATTATTTGGGTATTTGTAAACAACTTTACTTTTCATTCGAATAGTCCTTCTTTTGTTTTGCAACTCTAGAATGTATGTAAATGTGAGTTTGAGAATTCGACACAAAGAAACTAACCCGCTGGATAACATAAAGGAAATTAATATTGACTATGATTTGGCTACCTAGTGATTAAAATCCACTTACAAAGATATTAGGATTTTAAAAATAAGGCTTTAGCGTGCATCACAGCTTCATTGTAACTCAAGGGCCATCTAGGTGTACAGTCTTTGGATGTCAGTTTACATAATATGTGGTGTTCTCGGTGCTTTCCAGATGCCTGGCAGTTTATTTTAGTAATTTTAATTTCATTAGAACAGCGTCCTATGACTCGGTTGCTGTTTGGCGTCTCTGGGAGAACTCACGTGAAAATCATTAAAGCCTAAATGATCCTGGCAGGTAATCTCACTGTCTTTTCATCTTTCATCTCCGAGAAGGTGGCCCCTATAGGCTGTTTAAAGGAAAAGAAACACTGTTGTACCAGGCCCAAATAACAAGACTGCGTCCACATCCCTCCCCTGTCAAGGGGCAGAAAGGAAGGCTGTAAATCTGTGGAGTGGAATCCTGCAGGCTTTACCTGTGAAGAGAATATTCACCTCCCAGGATCAGGTGCAACATGGCACCGGACCTCTGGGCATTTCAGCCCCAGTCCGCCCCAGAGGGAACAGAGCACCCAGCACCTGTGACAGGCAAGCCTCCCAGACCCACAGCTGGGGCAGCTGTATCCATGACAGCCAGTTCCTCTGCCACTTCACAGTGACATGGGAGACAAGAGGAGCTGGCAGCTTGGGGGCCCCCAGCTTCAGGAGTGGAGGTCAGTGTGAGGCCAAAATGAGAGGGAATGCGGGAAGACTCCGTGGAGAGGGGGAGCCAGCATTCTGAATTGTTGGGCTCCTGACATTTTCTCCAGGGAAGAGAAGAAGGACCAGAGAACTGTAAATACACAGACCAGAGGTGGAACAGAGCCCAAGACATAGGTCTGGGCAGCGGGCGGGCCATCTTGTGAATTACCAGAGAGATACGCTCTTGGCAGCTGTCAATGATGTATATCATCAAAGGGCATCACTAGCACACCTGGAAGGAGTGCTGGTGGCTACATCCTGAATTTCTTGTTGATGGCAAGGATTTCTTTGTCCAAAACCCCTTATTCCCAAAATATCTTAGAGATTCTTCCAAAAATGCAGTACACAAGTTCTGTCTCTAGTTTTACTAATTCCATGGGTCACATGTAGGGTCTTGAGTTTAGGTCTTTAATAAGGGTCTATAAGTGGTTCTGATGAAGATGGCCGGAACATCTCTCTGATGTAGACAGGTTGGGAATCCTTGTGTTGGGTCCTGAAGTCGGGAATCCTGTAGCTATAGAACTATCTCTAGTTTACAGCTTAAAGAGAACTTTAACTTACGGGTCTCTGAGGGGAGCTTATTTTCCTGGGCCTCCCTCTCTGGTACTTTCTTTTTCCTCTCGAGGTCTTAAAACTTCACACAAGAGTTGGAGTGATCTGAATAGGAGGTTGTTTTTGATTTGGCTTCAGTGCAAAATTCCATTAAAACTTCTCTGTACTAATCTCTGCCCCTTGACCATGAGTCTAGAGTCAAGAGACTCAGTATAAAGAAAAGACCTTCTCCTGCTTCATTTGTGTGAGGGGAGATGTTTTTGTCTATTAATAGGAATAAATTAATAGATTAGGTAGGAAAAATTGGGCTTATCCTTAGGATGTAGATGTAGCCTTTTAATTTCATCTTATGGCCTGAAATCATATCTACGTTTATTTACTTATCTATTATTTCATCCATGCTTGCAATTGCTTACAGTTCTGCAACTATATCTCTTAGACTCTTTAGCTAATTGGCTTCTGAGTAGGTCTGGTCAATGGAGACACTTACAGAAGATTGAAGAGGGGAGGATGGAGAGAAGACAGGACATTTCTCTCTCTCTCTCTGTCTTCATGTTTCATCACTAGCTGCATTTCTTCCATGTTCCAGGCCCCACAGTTCCCCCTCCACTGTTCCAGCTCTTGCCAGACAGCCTCTGAAATGGTTCTGGGAACATCATCCCCTCCCTGTCTTCTTTCAGTAAAAGGATGATAGCAACTTTCTGTTCCTAATCCCTGGGTTGCTTCACCTGTTTTGCTTCTTAGAACTTTAGTTATCAGTGTAACCAATCCCCTAATTAAGTTCTGTCCCTTTAACATACCTAGAGAAGGGAGGTTTCTACTTCCTGGCTGGATCCTCTCTGATTCACTGACCTCAGGTAGACAGACAGACATTCCCTTGCATAGAGCTTGATAGAATTTAAGGAAGGTCATGTGTGATCGTATTATAGATCTGGACTCAGAATTCTGGGGTTCAAGTTTTGAGCCATAGGCAAATAATTTAAACTCTTTGGTCCTCTGTTTTTTTGGCTGTGAAATCCCAATGGATAGAGTCCAAATTTCTCTTTGTCCTCACACCAAATCTCTCACAAAGGGAATAGGATTTAGACTTTAATTGGCTTATTGAGAGCGATAGAAATATCATGTATGATCTGCCTTGTGTTATAACTTATTGTAATTACTCATTATAAATGCTCACTATGTATAAATACTCATTATAAATACTCATTATAAATATAAGCACTCTTTTATGCTGAGCCCAAGCATAGCTTCACCGATGCTTTTCAACATAAAGATTCTGGCAAGGGATAAGATTTGGCAAGCAAGTTGAAACCCATTTTCCACCCATGATTCCAGGTCTTTACTTTTTTTCAGATTTAAGGACCAAGGCTGAGAGAGGCTAAATGCATGTCAGATGCAGGGAAAAATCCTTTTTTATTTTAAAATTATCTTGACATGTCAGCATATTTTATATATATAAATACACATAACACTGTGTATGTGTGTAAGATTGTAGAATTTGTCTGAATTGGGAAGGCAGCTAGGTCATCAATCCCACACTTTTATTTTATGGGTGAGGAAAATGAAGCTCACTCTCTGAGCTATGTGTTTAAATTCTATGGAGGAAACTACAGGAAAACAATAAAGTGGGGGATGTCAGTTTTTCGTGCCCAGCAGTTAATAGATCCTTATTTTGATTAAGTGGCCCTCTGCCACTAGATATGTTACAATTTTTGCCTTTTTTGTTTTGATGATCAACACACATGTAACTTTATATTTTTCACTTTTGGAATTTGGGGAATGGAAAAGTTCATCTGCCAACTGTCACAAAAAATAGAGGGAATGAGAAACCCACAAATGGCTTTTAATTTCTCATAAAATTGCCATATCTCGAGTCTGGGGAAGTCAAATTTGTGTTAAGTCCCACTGAAGGTCTGTTCTTCTAGTCCTACACAGGGGTAAGAAAACAAAACGTGGCAGACAAAAATATAAAACTTCTGGGGTTTATTTTAGCAGCTCGTTTTTGATGGAGACGATAAGATTGTAGAATATATGAAACTCTGTTTTATTTCCTATAATCTGTCTACCTGCTGATTTTTTAATTGTAAATGATCTAACAGTGATGGCCATAGATTTGCCATTCATTGTAAAAACGAAAGTGTTTGAAATGAGGAGCAGAGCCGTCGATTTGTTTGGTTACATTTCGCAGAAACAGTCTATTTCTGGTGTATGTGCTCCAGATGTTGGTGAGAATAAGGTAGAGCTTTCCAGAAACCTGAGGTCGAGATTTTTTTCTCGCAGTTTTGTCCAGTTCATTATTTGTGGGCCATATGTTCTCTCAAATTCACCTCTCTGCTACATCAATTAAAGCCTTTTACTTGTCGCTGTTGTTAAACCGTGATTGTCTCCGTCTCGAAGCAGTTTCCTTTAAATGTTTGTTGTTCACAGAGCGCAGCTCCTGAGCCACACGGACAGGAGGGAGGCAGAAGGACTAGAACATCCATCTTACAGCCGGGTTTACAGCTTTATTGTCTGGTCTGATTTTACGAGAGGAGAGCACATGGTGGTGGAGGAGAGAAATTGCTCGGGGGTAAACGTGTCCTTTGAAATGCCACTCTTGGCTTCCTGACAAGGTATAAAGAGAAAGCCTATGGTGGATTCGTTAAAGCACAGTGATGGAAAAGAAGGCAGGGTGGACTTTTTGGCAGGGAGCTGAATTTTCCCTTCTCACGTAGGTATTAACTCTTCTGGGAGAACACGCTCATCCACAAGAGCACAAAGGAGCATCATTACATATCTACTCAGTTAATAAGAGGGTTTGATCGTTAGTGGTGCCACCTTACACAAGGTAGGCCAGGCCACAGGGAAAGCCAGTGAAGCTCAGGGCCTCTGGCTAAGCGGATGATCTCACTGGCTAAGCGGGTTGATTCTTCATGAACTCTGCCTCCTGAATACCAGCCCTAATTCCAAGTGTCCAGTCAGGCTTCTGTGTGTTGGTGGTAGTCTTGGTCATCAACCAGCTCAATACTCATCACCTCAGGGAGGAAGAAGGGGCAGCATCCTGTGGTTAAAGAACACGGTTAAAGAAGATACACTCTAAATTCAGTTGCCTTTGTTCAAATATTACTTCTGTCACCTACCAGCTCTGTGAGTAGAGGAACTTTCTCCATTTCTTTAAAGCTCAGTTTTTCCATCTGTAAAATGGGGATAAAAATCACCCTTCAGGAAGATCATTTACATACAGTGATTTACACAGTGTTGGACCCGTGTTGAATACTCAATAAATGTTGGCTTTATTATTTTAAGAGATTTTGACACGCATTGAGGACATCGTGTATGCACCAAAGTCATGACTAGGCAGCCCACACCAACCTCCGACCTCCAGGTCCAAACGAGGTTACGTGGTGGACACAGGGATGGTCTGGTGGGATGCTGGAAGTTTGCTTTTCCTGAAACAGGAAGTGTTCATCTTCTATCCACGGTTGTAGATGGGGCCCAGGGTGTTCTGGCTCCTTTGGCTCAGGAAAGCTGAGCAAGCCTGGGGTGTGACCCAGGTGTAAGCAGGCACACTTCTGTCTGCTAGGGGCTGGCTCTGGCCGGCTCTTGAAGGTGAGCGGGATGAAGGGAACTCTGAGGTTCTGTACCACTCAGGCCATCTCATCAGGAGTGTCAGGACGATTGTGTGAAATCAATGGGAATAGTCCTTTCGTTTCATATCTTCGAGTTCATGTTGTAGTGGTAGATTCGCAGATGGGTGTCGAGATCATTCTAATAACACGATGTGGAAATTTGGCCATTTTATGATAAATATGGCCTATTAATACCAAACTAGAGGATCGAGGCCAGGTTTCCTCCCCATATTTCCACAGCGATCCTTAAAACTATGTCTCTCTGAGAGCACGCACAGTTTTTTGCTGACGGATACTCTTGGGTTTGGAGTCTTGTTGGACACAGTTTCTTAATGAATCCAATAAATATTTATCGTGTGTATTATGTGTCAGGAGATGTAACAGGCATTGGGATATGCAGCAAGAAACCAGACAGGTCAGGACCTGTCCTCATGGTGCCCCCGGACTAATCATCTCCTCACAGGCAGGCTCAGCGTGGTAGCTTGTCTACGACATAACTGCCGTTAATTTCGTCCCCGCCTTTACTCGGATGTCACCGCTTTGACCAAGAAAATATGGTGGAAGTCATGCTATATTACTTTGGGGCCTGGGCTTCAAAGGGGCTGACAGGTTCTGCTTCCTCCATTTTCTCTGTTTCTCCCCCTCCATGGCTGGACATGTAAGGAGTCTAACTGCCTTGAGACCACCATGCTGCGAGGAAGCCACTTGAACCAAGGAATGTGAGGGAGAGCCGGAAACTGTGCCATAGACATGTGGCCAACAGCTGGAGAGGACTGTGATAGCCTGACCAAGGCCACATGTCTGTGTTCTGTAAGAACATAGTCCTCTCTATGTTCTTACTGAATTCTTGACCCGCAGATCATGAGCATAATAGTATGGTGGTGGTTGTGAGCCGCATGATGTAGGCTGGTTTGTTCGGCAGCCATAGGTGTTGGAACACACGGCGTCTGGTTCATCTTTTAATCCCTAGAGCCAAGCCCATGACTAGCACGTAACAGTGATTGCTCAATAAGTGTGCACTGGACTTGCATAAGCTGTGCCTCACTCTTACCCTACAGTTACAGCTCTGCATTGTGGACACCTCCATTTGTCATAAGAAAAAGTGATACGGAGGCAGAAGTTAGGACATAAGCTATATAGGTTTGGACTGACTGCACAGGCTCTGATTTCCCAGGACACCCCGAAGATAATCTCCCTCTCCCTTCACCTTCCTGTCACCTCCACACAACTTTCAGAGAAAATCAGTTCGGTCTCCATACATGGATTCTTGAAGACTTAGAGCATAGGCTTCAGGATGCCTTGCCTCTGTACTGTGGAAGCTCTGTGTCCTCTGTTAGAGCATTAGTGCCTGCGGAGACATGCCTGATTCTTCAAACCACCCTCAGCAAACCCACTTTTGGCCTCATCCTTGGCATTGAATTTGACGGACTCTGATATTCGCCAACTCAGACTCTTAACTAATCTCTTGCAAGGACTTCCACAAAACCCATATTGAGCCGACTGATTGCCCTGCTTCTTCCAGTTCCTCTAAGTCACCCCTCCCCAGTTCTTGAGTCATTAGTTCCTATCTGAGTACAGCCCTGAGATCTGCTAGCAGACTCTGAGCTCACACAGGAGGAGTTGTCTTAATATTTGAGAGACTGAACTGATTTGAGTTCAGCTGAAGCTCAGACTATCCATTAGTCAAGATGGGTCAAATTTCTCTTAACTAATCTTTTTCTCCTCTGCCGTCTTCCTTCCTGCTCATCTCTCTTTAGCTCTCTAGGAGCCTAGAATTCCCACACATACCTTGGATGGCATGCAGTTCTCCACCGGCCTTCTGAGGCAGTGACCTGGCTCCTAAGCTTTCCCTTCTCCGTTGCTTCCTCCCAGCGTACCTATCCTGGGCTTGTTCTCCTTAAGGTCTCACTCTATATAGGAACTAATTTTACAAACTACTGTGAGTGGAGGAGAGAATCAATAGAAACAGAACCAGAAAGGACTTGCCATTCGACTAAGGGTTCATCGATTGCTATTTGGCTTAATATTTTTGTTTTTCCCACTGACCCGGCCTAGTTCAGGCTATCGCCATGATCCACTATCCATGTTACTACAACGGGCCCCCGTGGATTGCCTCCTCCAGCTCACTCTTTCAGCCCTGGAGTTCTACACGTTGCTTCTCGACTAGCATCAACACAAGGCTCTGGTCATTTCCACTGCATTTTAAACTTTAGACTCCCAGCTACTTGTTTTCCTCTCTCTCGTGATATATCATGCCCCTGGCTTAACCCCTTTGCTTTGGTCAGATTCACTCTCATGCTCATGGTCTCCGACCCAACATCACCCCCAAATACGCTCAGGAGTTTCTCGTTTTCATGATTTGGACCATGTTCCACCCTCTTGCTGGTATGCTTCTCTGCTCCGCCCTGCCTGTGGAAAGCCATTCCCTTCTTGTTGCAAATCTCTTTTCTCCTGGAAGCGGATCATCCTCCCACAGCCATCTCTCTGGCCTTTTGATGAGTCTAAGGCTTCCCCGCATCGCTCCTTGGCAATTAATCACACTCTGGCTAGTGACATTTCTTACACAGCATTGAGCAGTTATTTATCTCTAGTACATTAGTTCACATTCCTTGCATTTATGTCTTATGCCTTCAAGTTCTCTCAGAGCATAGAGCATATCTTTGGCATTCTTTTTTTTTTTTTTAATCTCCCTCAGTACCTTGCTCGCTTGTCAGAGCTGCCCTATGAATATTTCTGGAATATCAAGGTTTAACCTTCCTCAGGTGAGCTGTATGTTTCTTTATAATAGTGATCTTTGAGGCCATGAGCCTGAAAGAAACTATTGTGGGACTTTCTCTGACTAGTAGGGAGGCAGTAGGGGCTGTGTTTTAGCACCTAGGGGCCTTCGGATGTCCTTAGTCATCCTATTATAACAATGACTGACTTGTCCTGAGGGCCACCACGTGCCAGGCTCTGTGCAGAGCTTTCTGATATATTATTTTATTTAATCTTTGCACTAATTTTAATCAGTTTCCTAATCTGTAAGAGATGCAGAGAAATGGAATAATTTTCCTGAGGCTCATAGCTCTTTTGTGTCATGTGTCAGCATTTCAAACCCTGTCGTTTTACTTCAGAATGAAATTTTAGCCACTATCTATAGCACGTCTTGACTACATATGCCAAAAAAATCAGCCTTTTTATTTGTATATTGTTACCCCTACATTTTATATCTTTCATACATAGAATTTTATTTAGTTGACTCAGTACCCCTGTGAAGAAATCAGGGCACTCCTGTTTCATCCCTGTTCTTATTATTTATATTTTTGAATCTCATCTTTTCCCAGAATCTCAGATGCTTTTTGCTGCTGATAAGTCTTCCTCTTATAAAATCAATGTCTCTGGCTCAACTCTGCCCAGTACATCATAGGCACTTGTGTTGATTGGCAATATATTTAGCCGTTAGTAACAAAAACTCAACTTACAGTGGCTTGAACTAATAGGGGTTTATATTTCTTAATAAAACAAGGATTGCAAAGGTAGGCAACAGCTGCTGTTGGTTTAGTGGCTAAACAACATCTGGCCTTTCTGCAATTCTCTTTCTCTCATACTTGACACTTCACGTTGGCAGGATGGCTGCTGTAGTTCCAGACATCCTGTCTCTTCAAGACAGGGACAAGAGGTAGCACCCACCCCTCCCTGGCACTTCCATTCTGCCTCTTTGCCAGAATGTATCCCCTGGCTCTTTGGAGCTGCAAGGAAGGTGGGGAAAGCAAATGTTCAGCTTGGGACGTTGCACCTTCGAAAACCAGGGTCCTGTTAGCAAGGAGGAAGGGAGGGATGGTTAGTGGCGAGGCAACTGTCTGCCGTAGCACTCGTTGAATCTTAAGTGAATAAATAACGAGTGAATGAATGAACTTGGGCTTATTTATTTTTAGGTTATGCGAGTAATATATAAATATGTTCTTATTGTAAAAACACACCCAGTGTGCCAAAGAACATGGGATAAAGAGAAAATTCCCCTCTTTAATCAACCCCAATCATACTTCCCTCCTTGGGGATAATTACTATTATCAATACAAGGAACATCCTTTTTAGACATATTTCTAAGTATGGAGAGGTATGTCACATGTACATATATCTGTCTATATCTATATCGATACACATGTTTATATAGTCATAGTATTTACACATAAACATGTGTTTATAGTTTACTTTTCTACATGGAATAATATGCTTTTTCTATAAAATGAGAATATCTCGTAGTTTTGGTTTTGTGCTTTGCTCTCTTTCTTTTTACAGTATGTCAGTGTATCCTGAACTCTTTCCATGCCGACACCAGTGGCGGTCCCTCATTTTTCATCCTGACTCCAGAGTAATCCTTAGCTGGGCTGTGCCATGGCTTACTCACTCTTCCTCCTATTTTTGAATGTTGAGATTGTCTGACCTGGACTAATACCCCATTTTTGAATGAGGAAAGTGCAGCTCGATAGAGGATCAGTGACTCTCATTGGTCACACACCTTGTCAGGTGGAACACTTCAGAGCCGAGGAAGACTTTTGCTGAGGACTCTGTGAGGCCCCACAAGGAACCCAAAGTCAACTGACATGATTCCTCTGACAGTACTGACTGGTATCATGACTCCACATCAAAAGACTTCTAACCAAATAGCTGCCAGAGATATAGACATAGTTTTACAAAAAAACAAAAAACGAAAAACAAACAAAGAAACCCAAACAAAACTACCTCAGAAGTTTTTCTTCCTGAAATAATGTGTTACAACCATCCATGATTGCTCAGAAGGAAGTGATTTTGTTTCTGTGCCAGAGCCTGTTTCCCAGGTAGAAAGATGACAATTTAGCTGAATTCTTTGAGCTTTATGCCCTTCTGAAGCTCACAGTGGGGACGATCATGCCACATGAGGGCAGTTTCAGAGAATCGGCAGTCTTTTTTCCCTCTGTCTTGGAGGGCGGGGGTAGATTTGTAAACATGCTCATACTTGAGCATGTAACATACACGTTAACACATGTTAAGGGCACTGAGATCACGTAATGGTGCATTAAAGCCTCTGGAAGATCAAATAAAAGCTCAGCATAGCTGTGTTTTCTGGGGGTTGGCAGAGAAAGAGCCATCTGCCAGAGCACACTTTGTGGCAGCTCTCATTGTATATTGACTTAAAAAGATTGCAAAGGCACATTGCATTGTGCAGAAACTGTCTCTGATTTCCTTTAGGTATGGAGTAAGACCTGCATGGCCAATCATGGTTTGTTCGCTGTTCCGGATATTAATCAAGGTCAAGGGAAGGTGAGTGTTGGAAGACAGGGAGAAGATTTTCCCTTGACCTCAGCTGTTGCATACAAACCAGAAGGAGGAAGTCCTTTTGCAGGAAAGGAAAAACACTATTTTCCCTTCTGTTTCTTTCAAAGGCAGGGCTTATTTACATAGACTAAAATGTTAATTTTCTCAGAAATCAAAGCCACTGGCAGACTATTAAGTAAAATTCATGTGCGTATAATTAACACTGGGTGCCCTCTTGCTCTAGGAGAACCCAATGTTTCCGAAAAACATATGGAACTCATTCATGCTTGTATTACACGTATCTGTGTGTTCATATAGATGTTTGACGCTGTGTTCAATGAAATGTCATGATTTCTTTAACAACAGATTCCGAAGAGAAAATGCTGCTTAGAGCAGCACGTTATAAATGGGAAAGGAAATGAAACTGTGTGTGTGAGTGAAGTGAGGATCACGAAAGTGACCTGTGTATCAAGGAAGCAATTTTCCTATGAGATAGAAAACATTCAATGAAAACTGGAAGGCAAGGAGCAAATTTTAGGAATGGAATTTTGCCATTGGTTATATGATGCTGTCTGGGTCTGGGCTGCCATCTAAACGTTCACTTTTATATCAGCGTTTAGTACGGGAGTTTCACATGCGCTTAGGAGCAGCCAGCCTTGTTAATTCACTGGCTTCCAGGTGTAATCCAAGAGGGTAACATTGACTTCAGGAGTCACCAGTTCCTCTGGGGCTTCCAGCAGGAAAAAAAAAAAAAAAAAAAAAGGAGTATTTTACAGATGATTCTCAATGAGTAATTTTAGGAAATTACATGAAAAGTACCAGAACTTTCAGAAATTTAATTATTTTCACAGTAACTGCCCTGAAATAAAAAAAGCAAAAAAAAAAAAAAAAAACATGAAATTATTCCTACTTTTAGGGAATTTTCTGATTACAGAGAGAGTGCAGTTACATAATTCAGACAATAACACTTTCTTATTAAGTCAGTAGAAACATTCTGATGTGGGAGTTATTCAGTGCCTACTGGTAATAACCTGCCTCGTGATAGTTCAGACAGTTATGGCTGCACTGAGGCCTGGGCCTTGACTGGTAGCACTGGGCGGATGGGAACTGGGGCAGTGGGAACAAGGAAGTGGTCTGGGAGGTGGGAGCAAATTCTCCTCTTTTTCCTGATTTCGATGCTAGCATCAATGCCTACCTCTCATTCTTACTTCTCTGTCACTCCTCCTCAGTCTCTTTTGCTGATTCCTTCTCAGGTATCTGACCTCTAATTACTGGAGGGTCCTGTGATCCTTCCTGTACTGGCTCTCTTTTCTATCCACACTCATTCCCTAGGTGATCTTATCTAGTCACATGGCTTTCATCCTGTCTGTCTGCTGATGGATCCCAAATATACCCTCTAGCTTGGACCTCTCCCTCAAACTGCAGACTCATGTATCCAACTATCTACTTGATACGTCAGTTGGTCCAAAGGACACCTCAAACTTGACATTTCATACCTGAGCTTCTGGGAATCTCATAATCAGTTTTACCAGCAACTTCCTCATCTGGGTCAATGCCATTTCATTCTTCTAAAATCTTTGCATTATCCTTGACTCCTCTCTCTGTCTCACACCTTTCATCCGGACCATCAATACATCTTGATGGCTCCTCCCCCTCAACTGCCACCATCTTGGTCTAAAACACCATCATCTTTTACCTCCTAATGGACCGTCTTGCTTTTGCCTTTGCCCCTCTGCAGTCTAGTCTCAACCCAGCAACCAATATGATCTTGTTGAAGTAGGTCATGTGGTTTTCCATCTCATTGAGAGTAGAAGCCAAAGTCCTTACTGGACAATAAAGCTGCCCACATGATCTTGCTCCGTGTTGCCTCCCAAACTTCATCTCCTATCACTTTCCTCTCTGCCCTTCTCTTCACTCCGGCCACACTGGTCTCCTTGGGTTTCTAGGTCGTACCAGTAACACCCTTGCTTCAGGGAATTTGCGTTTTCTGTACCTTTCTCAGAATGCTGTGCCTCTGACCACATGGTTCACTCCCACTTTCTCGAGGTTTTCTAGTCCCGCATCTAAAATTTTACCCCTCCTCTGACACCACTTAGCAGACTGTCTGAGTTTGAATCTTTTCCCCTCTGCTTAGTAGCCATGTGACCCTGGGCCAGAAAGTAAGATGCCTTCATTTCTCCATCTCTTAAATGGTGACAATAATAACAGTATTAGGTTGAACGGTGAGATTTCCATGTCCATAGGTCAAATAATGCAGCATTGGTAAGTTTTTTATGGTTCAATCTAATACCTACTTCACGGGGATCCAGTAAAAACCAGGTGACATAATGCATGGCAGGGCCTGGGCCATTGTAAACCTTAAAAATTGTAGGCTATTAATATTGCTAAATAAAGTCTTTAGTGGGTCCCATGAGCCATTCCAAAATCTCTCTCTCTGTCTCATCTTGCGGCTCATCTCCACTTACCATACTTTGACAGCGAATAACTTACTATGTTTTCCTAATCGTAGCCGGTACTTTTGTTTCCTTTTGTTTCGGATTGTACTAGT
Source organism: Pteropus alecto (assembly GCF_000325575.1). Lineage (NCBI taxonomy): Eukaryota > Metazoa > Chordata > Mammalia > Chiroptera > Pteropodidae > Pteropus > Pteropus alecto. The sequence goes on along the minus strand of NW_006431920.1, from coordinate 9,333,943 downwards.
CCCTCCTTCTGGAACCCGCCTCCACCACCTCTCTGGTTTTTAGGATCTAGCACATTTATTCCCTTCTCCTCCATCTCTTTGAAAAATGTCCACGTTCCTCCCCGTTTTACTTTCCTCTGCGCTATCTCTGAGCTTTGAATAAACTTCACTGGGTGCGTTACAATGATCGATTTACATATTTGTCTCCGTTACTTGACCCCGACTTCCTTAAGTACAAGGATGTTATCTTACTCGTTTGTATCTTCAACATCTTACACAGTCTGGCACCTAATAGCTCTCAATAAATATTTGGTGAATGAATGAATGAATGAATGAATGAATGGACAAGCCGCATGGAGACCCCGTTTTAAGATAGCTTATATATGCCAGTGGTCAAGGATAAGCTAATGGTTAAGAAGACATACAAACCATGGAGGAACGAAGAAACAAACACATTTCAGAAATCAAAAGAAATAAGATTTAGGACGATAACAGGGCAGCATTGGAAAGCAGAGATACTGAAATGAAATTGATCTGAGGATGACCGCTTGCCTTTTGGCCTCCTTATGGTTTCTGATGGTGTGGCTGGCTTTTGTCCCTTGTATGATTGTAGGAAGCAGCCTCCTGCCAGAGGGTGAGCCGGAGGCCTGTGGAGCTGTACCCTCATCCTGAGTGATGAGCCGCAGGGATGGTGAGCAGGTTCTTACAGCTGTCCTTTTTAGATGCCCCAGGCTACACTGGCTTAGGAACAGAATCTCAAATGATTTTTAATTCAAAGGAAAACATTCTGGCCTGGCATCAATGCCTTTAGATCCACACACATCTGGGTTATCAGATAAATAGAGGCTGGCGGCTTGGGGCGGAGGGTGAGCAGAAGGCCCTGTATGGCTTGTTGAAATGATACAACCTGGGTCCTTTTTCTGTGGACCATTGACCTTCTACCTGGCTATCAAAAGTGCTAGTCTGGAGCAAACCACCTTGCACGATAGCTGCATTTTTCTCTAGTCCCTGGGAATGAAGTGAAGTGGTAATTATAGAAAAGAGGAAGGTAAATGATGCTAGGCTAGTATGCTGCTCAGTTAGGTTTTTTACCCTGCTAGGATGTTTCATGGCCATAGCACATGGGTCAGAACCAGACTGTCTTATATGTCCATGTCTTCCAGTGCCTAGCATAGCAACTTACAAATGGACAGTGTTCAGTGAATTATGCTGCGAAGCTGGGTCTTTCTAGCTACAGGAAAACTGGTCAAGGATGGAGGCATTTAGCTGGTCCAGTTTGCTGGGATCATCCTGGATAACAAGACTGAAAGGGCAGGATCTCTTGTAATTTTGTTTTATAGCTTATTTGTGAAAGACGGTACCACTCAAGGTTTTCCAGTTTGATTCGACTTGGTGGCTCTTAAAGTAAGTGTTATCACTAGCAAGGGGATCAGAGTAACTTTGTAGCACACTGCCAGTTAAAGGAAACGGTTAAGTGCGTGGATTTTGGTCAGACGCTCTGCCTTCAAATTTTGTCTCTTCTACACGCTAACAAATAATAATGGAGTTATCTTTTGTGCCTCAGTTCTTTGTTTGCTAGGTGGGAATAACAGTGGTACCTGTTGTTCAAGAAAAAATTATTCCGACTCTTGTTAAAATGGTAAGGAAGACTGTATTCAAGACTTGCAATAAAGGCCTTGCAACAGGGGAGAGAGATGGGGCTTGATTCTGAATGTAGCAAAGACACCTGGGAATTTATAGCCAAAGTGCAAGCTGAGATGATCAATGAATGGAAAATAATTAAAGGGAGACATGAGGGTAGAGAGATTCTTGATAAACCAACTTAACAGGATTCCTGTTGAAGGCAAGCCAGTGTGATCAGATATCGAAGGTGAGGAATTCTCTCTAAACTGACTTAACAGGAGACTTGCTAAAACTGGACTCAGCAAGGATAGATATGGAACCCCAAGGCTGACACCTAGTCGAGGAGAAGGCTGAGAGAGCTGGACTCAAAGTCGGTTAAGGAGAGCGTGTCCGTCAGTATGTTTTTAGATTACATAGTTAACATAGTAGTGTTTGGCAAAATACTTGATGATGAATAAATGTTAGCTAATAAAACTGGGCTCGTTTTCTATGGAACATAAAATATGGGCTGGTAGAGTGAGACCATTTCCCTTTTGTCTAGGTACCTTAAATGGGTCAAACTCTAAGGAGAAAATCCTAGTGTGGTTTTTTAAGGAGGCTCCTGATGGGAAGGAGTGAGCCAGGAGCCAGTGGTCCTTTGTCTGAGTCCGACCTCCAGGATAACTTATGTGAGGCAGTTTGCTCTTGGGAAGATGGAAGGGGGAAGAAGTGGCAGGAATTTTCCTTTTCTAAGACTCTGCCAGGCTTCATGGAGATGAGCTTGATCTTCTTTGAGTGCCCATAACAGGGATGTCTGCATAGATACAGCTTTTAAACAACTCTGTGTGATGAGCTTCTCAAAGTGACTTTTGGCTCCTATTGCCCAGGAAAGAAAGGATGCCATCATTCCAACAGAAAAGGGAAGCTAGCGAGTGTTCCAGGAACCTGGGAGACATCAAGGGTGAGGGGTGTCCTTGAAATTTAAATCTAGAGTCCAGCCATGCTGTGGAAGCCCTAAGCCCTGATTACTGCAGGAGCTGTCCCCTGTGCCCATACAACAAGCCTATAGCTAAGGTCATTTCCCAGGAGAAAATGAGGAGAAAAGTTTACAGAGAGAAGAAAGTTGAGGTCTCCCCTCTCATTGGTGATGTTCCACGCTTGGCTTTTGATAAATATTCCTGGGACTTTAGCTCAATGTTTCTGAATCAAGTTACCCCTTGGATGTGTATATTAACCGGTTTTCCCATTGTGGCTCCAGGTGTGAGAGAGACTGGGGAGAGGGTTGGGAAAAGAAGAGCTCGGCCAGGCCCACCTGTCACTGTCTGAAAAAGGCAGAAGTGAGGAGGAAGAAGTGTTAAAGTACAGAGAGGCTGAACGTGGTCATGTTGAAGAAGCTGCAGGTAGCAGACACTCATGAATAGTTCAGATGTTGGCAGTGACTGGGGAAGGTCTCGCCGCTAACTCTCAATCCCCATGAAAGAGAATCAAGGCTATCAATAGGCTCGCAAGGTATTATTATTTATTGCAGTGACCTTTGTTGCTAAGTAACAGCATGATTTTCAGACTGTATTAAAAAATTATAATTGGCAGGAGCTTAAAATAATGTGCACCAGCGTTGGAGACAGTAAGCCGCATGGCAGGGATGTAAATTAGCCAGAAAGGTTCAAGGGGCGGGGGAGGAGGCGGGGGGTCAGTGCCATTGTCAGATAATGCTGAACCAAGTCAAATTAATTTCTAATAATTTGTAGAAGGTAGGCAGCAGAGAAGCACCAAGTGAAGTTGCAGGAACCACAAAGCTTGGGCGTCAGGCTAGAAATATGAGGCCTCACCCATGCCAAAAAGCATTAAAACCAGGAGTTGGAATTCAAGGAATGATATTTTCTAAGTTCAGACTTAATCTCATTACAACTCCATTTCTTGACTTTGCTGGGCAAAAATTTCAGTAATGATAGAAGGCCAGAGAGTATCTCTTACCCCCAGGCTGCCAGCCTAAATGCTGTCCCTGAATTTTAACCAAGGTTGGAACGCACTCAAGTGTCAGCAACAGGTTAAATGCTGAGCCGATCATTAAGCTAGGTGCAATTCCTTCTCAGCAGGCTGAAAATCTAAATAAGCTAGATAGGCAGAACACCAGGTAAATTAAGATACATCTTATCCTTTCACCCCACTGTGAAATGGAATCTTAATGTACAGAGGCCCTCACGGGGAGACAGGTAAACTCTGGCTATGGAGCTGGGGTGGAGGGGTACGATGAGAAGCGGGAAGGAGAGCTGGGTTGAGTGGGCATTGCTGCCATTCCCCAGGACACTGAGAGGGCAGAAAATATATCCACGGGTTAATTCTTGTGAACCCCTGAAGCTATGAGAGACAAAATTGAGAGAAAACTTCTCTTTGAGATGTTTTAATGTCTTGTTTCATAATATGCTGTTGATGGCCACTGGAGACCAGCGTCATGTGGGGCTATTCTGTAATGGTGCTGGGAATCTATTATAAGGGAATTAAATGGAGTTAAAACTGGTTCATCTTTGGACCATTCTACACACCTCTGATTCTTCTGCCACCCAGGAGTGAGCTCTGCAACTGATGACTCAGAGGAAGAGACACTTTTCTGTCTGTGGCAGAAACTGCTAATGCTCACTTATGTGTGTGTCTTTCTCTCCTGGGCACATAGGCAGACCACGTTTTCTAGCATCGAGGAGGGACATCTCACACCGGGGAAGGGAGCTACACAATAGAATGATGTCCTAGCAGCATAAGAGCCCAGTGGGAAACATTATTATCAAGTACTAATAAGTACTACTGATTTATTCTTCTGTGATTTCTCATATTGGCCTGGCCTATCTCCCCATCTGATTGATAATCTTTGAGTGACTGAGTTTTGCGGACAGACAAATCTATGTTCACATTGTAGTCTGTCACTTATTTAGCTATTTGATCTTGGACAGATTAACTGAAATTCTCTGGGACTCAGTATCTTCCTGCATAAGACAGGAATAGTAATAGACTTGTCCCAGAAGGTCGTTGTAGGATAGAATGAGATGTGTATCACAGCACGCTGCTCAGTGCTTGGCATGTAGTCAGTGCTCAATAAATCTTTTTCCGTATACAGTCATTCCTCAGTATCCACAGGGGATTCATTCCAGGACCCCTGTGGGTATCAGAATTCAAGGATGCCCCAAGCCCCTTATATAACATGGCATCTATTAGCTTATAACCAATATACATCCTCCTGTCTACTTTAAATGATCTCTAGATTACTTACAATATCTAATACAATATAAACGTTATATAAATAGCTGTTACATTATATTATTAAGGGGGGAAAAGTCTGTGCCTGTTCAGCACAGGAGCAATCAGCCTAGACCTAACTACATAGTACATGTCAGCAACAATGTAACATTTTTCAAATATTTTCGATTGTGGTTGGTTGAATTCACAGATGTGGAACCTATTCATATAGAGGACTGGCTATAATCATTATTATTCATAATGGGGGAAACTTTGAGGGGGCATTGAGATCAGCAAACTCCTCATTCTGTAGATGAGGATTTGATGAATGGGACACCAGACCAGGACTTGCTCTTACGTGTTCCCTGGACTGTCTTAAACTTTACTGTTAGCTCGAGATGCCCAAGAAATGCTTGAGAAATGTCTTCTGGAATAGAGTTCCTTAGAGCTGTGAAGCTCAAGGAGAGGTGACTGTGTGGGACAGGACTTCTGGCAGCGCAGCAGCCAGGACATGGCCCAGATTTTTGAAATGGCATTGACTTTGGAATCAGACAATCTGGTTCCAATTCTAGCTCTGTCACTTACCAGCAGTGCGACCTTGCGTAGGTAATACAATTTCTCATCTATAGAAGGAGGTGATGATGACTCTTTATTCAAAGATAACTATGCAGATACATCATAAGACCAATAAACAAACACACCTGACTTTGAGCTAGCCTGAGAATGAATACCCCAAATCTAATCTGATATCAACAGAGGAATAGATGTTTTTTCTGTCCTGTTTTTCCTTTTGTTGACTGTTAGCTAGAGCCAAAGATTTGTAAGATTCAATTCTTCAGAATTTCTAATGATTTAAGATAATGTGCTTTAAGTCAATATATGTATTTTCCAGGTTATAATGCTATGTTCATTATAGGATATTTGGAAAAATAGAGAAGTATACAATGAAGAAAATGGAAACAACAAACTAATTCTACAACCCAGAAGTAATACCCAGAGATTTTTGTCTTTCCTTCTAGCCGTTCTTTATTTCAAGCATGTTAAAAATTATACTATCTGTGTAGTTCTTTTTTTTTTAATCTGGCTTCTTTGAGTATTTATTATCTCGTGAGCATACTGTTGTCATTCTTTGAGAATGAAAATGATTTTTAATGACCATACAAATATTCTATTGTCTCTAGGAACTATAAGATATTTAACTATTCTCTAAGTGTTGAGTGTGTAGATTGGTTGTTAATTCTAAGTAACATTGTGACGATATTTTGCATTTGATCCTCTCCTTACCTTTCCCAACCTGCTTTCTGCTCTGGAAGGCTCAGATATATGGTTAACTCAATTGTCCTTTTGTCCTCTGACTTCCAGTTAGTTTTGGCCAATTTGGGACCCAGACAATTGGATTATCTATTTTACTAACTCACTTCTTGCTTTTCCTGAAGGTCATAGCCCTTCAAGGTGGGTTCTGTCCAGCTTCCTCCTCTTTCCCACACCCCTCAGGCCTAGGCACGTAACAGCCTCACTGTTACTAGTCCTGGGGCACTCATCTAGACTTCGTGTACTTTCCACACCTGTCTTTCACTTTTGTAAAATAATCCCTCGTTAAACTTCTCAAAGTTGTTCCATTTTGAGTTTGCTATCTAACTCCTGCTAGAACCCTGACTGATAGAAGATTTATTTCTGTCGTAAATAGTTCTGTCTTATAGCAGTCTTTATATACATGTCTGATCATTCTTTCTAGCAAATTTCTACAAGCCAGTTTAATATTTCTGATTCTTATTTTCCTTACCTGTAAAGTGAGATTGATAATGCCCACTCACAAGTTTGTTGGGAGGATAAATGTGATAATGTATGAAAATTCCGTTTAACCTATAAATTGCTTTATACGTATAAGACATAGGTTATTATCACCACCTACTTAACCCCGGGGAGCTGTAAAGGGTTTTGTTCTGGTTCCAGGCTGAGGTTTTGCAATATTAATCTTTGAAATATTTTGAAAACCCCAGAGTAGCTGTGGCTAACGGGTTCTTTTGCCTTGCCTTCATGGACTTCACACTTTTGTCTGCTCTGAGAAGTGTCCTTAGGACCTGCTTTGTTTTGTCCATTATTTCTTCACGGAATTTAACAAGGGCATGTCGGCTGTGGACTCCCATGGGCGGCATATTCAACAAGTGGTCGGAGGTGTGGCTGTGACCCAGGAGAATTCACTCAGCTCCCCAAAGGGAGGGGTCTCTTTTGAGATCGTGGGCTGACCTAGTCCATTGCATTCAACATGGATCTGCTAAAAAAAATCCATTCGAGCACAGAAGGTAAAAATTGCCTTATTGGCTTTTTGTCTGAAATTTTGGCAGAGCATAGACAGATTTCAGCATTTATTGCCTTTTGAGTGATTTCCAGCTTTGTTCTAGGAAAAATACAATTAATCTTGTAGCAGCCGCTATATCAATCCATACGAGGGGCAAGTTGTTTCAGATGTCACGTGGAGCCACTTCCTTAGCTGTGCTCATCTTTTTGGCAGAGGGCGAGTGTAACGCACACCAGGGGAAGCCTCTTGCCTCTCTTCGTGTAATTGTCTGCAAAGCCCCCAAGACTTGCACGGAGTGGGGGCTTTGTGCATCCAGCTGTGCTCCATCAGCCAAGGGAACACATCTGGGAAAGTAGGTGTGAGGGGCCCCCATGAGTGGGCAGGGAGGGGCGGAGTTGCAGTATGTGTCATGAAGGAGTGTGAGCAGGGTCTCAGTTACTCGCATTTGTTCTGGACTTGATGCTGTTTGACCCTGGCAGGGGGAAAGGAGGAGGGCTGTGGCCCTAATATCTTGAGACAGTACCATTAGGTCCCTTCTTTGCACGATCTTTGTTCTCGATAGTGCTGTGCTGTAGCACGAAGCTTTTTAAGTTCAGGCCAGCCAAGAGCCCAAGGACCATTGGACACATTTCCTTTCTTTCCAGCAGCTTAGCCGAGCCCGGCATTGGCTTGACGCTGAACCTAGCCTCAGCCGATTTAATTTTTCCGCCTTTATCATCACCCATATTGATCCTGGAGCAGAAAATATTCTCTCCCTCTCCCTAGCACCACACTAATGTGTGATCTTAAACAAGTCGCTTAATGTCTCTGGGTCAGGACTTTTTTGTATGAGAGATTGGATTAGATCAGGTTTTCAAATATCTTGCTGCCAGGACACCTCTGATTATTCTTCCCACCCATTGCCCTGCTCTCCCGCCAAACTGAATAGCGATTTTCTTTTTGTTTCCCAATAAAAAAATCTCATTCATCCCTTGTTAATTTTATCCGTTGACATGTCAGTTTCTCCCCATCTCCACAGTCGCCACCGCGGCCAGCCTCCACGGGTTTCATCTGCTCTTGCTCCCGCCCTGCAGTCGGGGTGCTTTTGTCAAGCCTCTTTTTTCCGTGATTTACAACCCTTTAGCGCCTTCCCATTGCTCATGTAATAAAGTTAAATGGATGACCCACAGACACTGATCTGCCTCTTCTTTGTCACTTGGGGTCACCTACTCTTCGCTCATTCTCAGGGGTGGTCACTGTGGCCTGGTGACTACCCCTGAGAATGAGTGAAGAGTAGGTGACCGGACCTCTGTATAAGCTGTTTCCTATGCCTTGTCTTTATATTTCATGGGTTAATTTTTCCAGATGGGGTTGGTTTCTTCTGTTATGGGTTCTACACCTGAGTTCCTTTCCTTTGTAGCGTCATCTCAGGGAGTCATCATATTGGATCTTCCCACAGACAGTTAACCGTACCTGGCTCGGCATGGCAACCCTAGCATTTAGCACAGGGCCTGGCTTATAGTAGGTACACCATAGATGAATAGTAAAGGAAGAAAGGGAAGAAAGGAGGGAAGGAGGGAAAAATGACCAAGAACTAGTTATTCTGGATAAATGTTTCCATCTGAATCTTTGAAATAGTAGACAGAACAAAAAATGCCCCATTTCCAGGGTACTTGTGGTCAGGTGGCAACCAGCATCGGCCACTCCATGGGTCCAGGCAGAGAGGACTGGCTGTCTTTCCTTTCTTCCACTGGTACTTTCCCTTTTATCCCTGATGTGGGTGAAGGGAGGTGATGCTGGTGCCAGCGGCAGCCTGTAATCTGTCCCTCTGATTGATGGACACTGGTAGGGGTCAGGCAGAGCCATATACAGAGTAGAATCTGACACTGGAATCATTAGTTCTGGTGGCAGACATGAACAAGGAAGATAACAGGTTCTCTTTATCCCCTGATGCACAGAAGCTTAGACATCACCCAGCCCAGCGTTTTCCCCAGTCTCCTGATTGTCAGCTGAGAAGTATGCTAAAACACATTCTAACTCCATACGCGCACACATTCTAACTCCATATGTCTATGGAAATTCTGATTCAGCATGGTGAGATTTACAGTTCTGTTTTAATAACCTGGGATCCTTGAGGATTCAGATGCTCAGCCACTGACCTACAGTCCAACGCCTTTATCTTATCGTATCTTCGTGACTGCAGCTTTGAATATATCAACAAGAAACTAGTCAGATGGGTCATTGTTTCATTTTGCTTTCTCTCGTTAAGAAAGGTTACCTCTTTTATTTTCATACCATGTTGACCATTTCAAAGCGGTCACACTGCTCTTGGCTCCTTTGATTCTCAGAAAAGCCCTTTCGGGTCAGCAGGACTGCCATCACCCTCTGTAGCTGACGTGGAGACTGAGGGCCAGGTGGCCAAGGGAGGACTTGCTGGAGGTCCCACAGACTGCTCGTGGCACCTCTGCTTCTACAGTCTTGATGTTTGCATTCCTCTCTGGGACATGCCGGGTTTAATTCTAGAATGCCACACACCTTATTTTACATTTTATAATATTTAATTTCTGTATTAAACATTTGCAGTTAGCCGTAAGAGAAATGATTGATGGCCTTTCCTCATTTTTAAAAAGGGTGCTTTACAGATACATAAAGGTAAGAAGCTGTTAGGGGAGGTTTTTATGGCAGATGGTTCTTGGCAGCGACTGTGTTTCTTTTATGGCAGTCTGGAAATTTTCCTGGGTAATAACTTTCTTTTCTTTTAACAAGCATAAAATAAAGAGGTTCTAGATAGTTGGATCATTATCAAATGATTTTCCAAAGACAACCGTAAATTGTCAACACCATTTAGGCAAAAACAAGAGTTGTTCACATCTGGAAATCTAATACATAAATTTTTGAGTTTTCCCTTTTCGTTGGGAGTATTATTTGGCTACCCAAACTGTTATTCCTTAAATGGCAATTAGGTTGGGGAGCCGGGAGAAAGAAGTTTGGGGAAAGGTATTCATGCCACTTCTCCAAGTGGTGATATTTCTCTTGTGAACAGAGAACTGCACATTTGGCATTGCTCCCCTGAAGACAGAGAACAAAGCAAGCTTCAGTTTAAGGCATAAAGGCAAAAATTTTTAACTGTGAAAATTAGCCCTGTGAGAAATTGATGGGACTGAAAACAAAGCAAAACACTTGTGTTTCATTAATTCATTCAACCAATATTTTAAACCTGGATTATACGATTATATGCCAGGCTTTGTGCGAGGCAGTGGACGTTCAGATGGTAAAGAAGCAAATATGAATTACAGCCTAACAGGAGAATGACATTGGATAGATATCTTGTACGGTACGATGTAAAGAAAATCATCCTGAAAATCATCATTGCTAATTTAGTAAGTGCTTACTGTGTGCCGGACACTGTGCTTTATAAACTCATGAACTCACTTAACCCTTACAATAGCCTTGAGATGTAGACACAATTATTAATTTCATTTGATTACTGAGTAAAGTGAGGCAGAGTGAGGCTAGATGGCTCACTCAAGGTCACACCGACAGGAAGTAGTGGCACTGGGATTTATATTTATTTATCCTGAACCGATGCTCTCAACAGGGTAGACCCTCCCTCGATAATTACTTAATGCATGAATGAATGGATGGATGAATGAAGTAATTGCAAGCATGATGAGACTTTTTCAAAGGGGATGTACAATATCGCAAAGGGGTTGTACAATATAGCAAAGGGGTTTAAGTGAATCTACGTCTGAGAAGGTCTCTCTGGGAGGGGCATTGCAGCTGAGTCCTAGGATAGAGCAAGTGGATGGACAGTGGATGGGAGTGGTGGAATGGTCAAAGTCAGTGGACAGCTTGAGCCAGAAGACTGTCTAGTACAGCCCTATCATTTTATAGACCAGAATATGGGGGCACAGATGGGAGTGTAGAGTGCTGTGATAACTAACCAGATTTCCTGGCTTTAGGAAATATCTGGAACTGGTTAACTACAGTAAAAGAGATTTTTAAAAAGACCACTTACTCCGTTGCACCATTAGGCTGTAGCAGGGCTTCCTAACCTTTTCCACATCCTGGCACACATAGAAAATAACAATATCTGGATGAGAGAAATAGGTGCCATTGAAACAGCTGCGAGGCCTCTGGGTGTTTCAGTCTCCGCCTGGACAGCTGAGCACATCTGTGACCTTTCCAGGACTTACCATTTGGTCGGAGACCTGGGCTCCAAGACCCACCAGTGAGGCACTGTGAATGCCTCCCCCTGATTGCTTTCCATGCTTCCCTCTTAGACTTTGCGTAGGTCCATACAAGTCCAGCCTTCTAGAAATACCTCTGAAAGTCTGGAGTTCATACTTAGCAGGCCCCTGTCACCCCAGCATTGGCTAGAACTCCAAATTGATCTTTTTCTCCCACCCAACCAAGGGGCCATTCTTCCACCATCAACCTTTTCCTGTTGACAGAAATAATCTAATTGCACGCATAACAAGTTGGGAATGACTGCTCTGCTATCTACTCCCCTAAGAGGATAAGAGGGTTTCCCTTGTAAAAGAAGAATTAGTTAACTAAAGGGAGCGAATCCTACAGATCCAGGAACGACAGTGATGCTGCCTGGAAGGAGCCAGCCTCCCTCCGCTCATGACATGAGAATACCTGGGGGACAGAGATCCCGTTCTCCAGCACTGTCGGCAACACAGTGCCTCTCCTTTCGTTTCCAATTTGTGATTCATCTCCATCAACCCAGACTAGGTCAACTTTCTAGGACGATGGCTTGTGTTCTTCCTTCTGGGACTCTGGATGCTATTAGTGGCCATGAGTTTCTCTTAAGTTGCTCGATTGTGGCATAGGGAATGCTCAATGGGACAAGGAGAAAAGGTGATGACAATACAAAATTGATCGGGACACCCTGGCTCCATTTGCGTATGGATGAGTGTCCTATTGAAGGTGTAGCCTGTTTATTTTTCATCAGTTTCAGGCTAGGCAGAATATTAGAGATTACTTTCTGTGTGGGAGGGAGAGAAATTGTAAGTGTCTGAGAGTTAAGGAAACCAAACTGAAGGACTCAGAAGTAGGTAGTGGTGGACAGGTGCAGATTACTTCCTTCGTACAAGTTGTCCTCTGTGTGTGTATGTGTGCAGGTGCTGCATCCTGGGCCAGATACCCTCACCACCTCCACCCCCAACCTTCTCACTTCACCTAATTACCACCTTGATGTGGTAGTGCCAATTTCTGATTGATAAAGACACGCCCGACCTTGTCTCTGTCTGTGCTTGGATTTGTCAGATGAGGCACCACAACTCTTCGTGGTGGAGATTTCTCTAAGCAACTCAATGTTTAAGTGACAGCTGCTTAGCAGAAGTATTATTTCTCTTAGTAGTGACCTGGTGACAGTTATCTCATCGGCAATTTGGGTGGTAAAGCCTCAGGTGGAGGGCAGGGCAGGTTAGTGATTAGTCAGTGATTGCCCTCAACTGCACTTGCATAACGCAGGGTATAAGGAGTCTCTGCTGTGCCTGTCACACCTGAACAAAGAGGGCACCGCAGCCTCGGTAACTCACCAGACTGCGGTCTGAGGTCATTACTCAGTTTCTCAAAGAGGAATCTTATGGGCGATTTCTCAGCTGTTGTTCCTTTAGGTAGACGTCCATGAAAGCCTGGAAAAAAAGAAGAAATTTGAGCTTCATTTAGCAGATGCTACTCCTCTCGTTTTTAGGGTACCACTTCATTGGGACATTCAGATATATCTTTAGTCTGTGTATTCTCATGCAGAGAAATTATCTGGATTATTTAAAATGAAATGTCATCTCCATCAATTTTAACGAATGTTTCAGTTATCTACCAGGGTGTTTATACTTCTTCACTGCTTTAATGTATGTCTTTTAAAGTCATATAATCGCCTCTAGAGAGGAGGGTTTTCCCTCCCTCCCTCTTACTCCCTCTTCTTTCTTTTCTTTCCTTCCTTCCTTCCATCTTTCAATGTATTGTAGCATAATCCTTCGTGTTCAGTCATGCGAGTTTTCTAGAGGAAGAAATTTATGGGCATTTAGTTCTTGTAGTACCTTGGAAGAAGGTAACCGCTGTCATTAGCTTTTGTTTACAAACGGGAGAACAAAAGTGTTGACAAGGAAATGTCTTCCCTATCATTCAAACATGTTAGGATGAAACCTCTTGTTTGTTGAATTTGTGAGCAAATCTAGCATATCTTTTGTCTATTTCTGTGCAATAAGCCATTCTAAAACTCAGGGGATAAAACCAAGAGCTATTCTTATGTTATTAGTATAGCTATAATATATGATAGATGTTGTTATTACTATAGTATTATTATTGCTCAAGGCCTTGTGCATCAGGTGTGTGTTAGCTCGTCTTGGCTGAGCTTGGCTGGGCTGCTCTACTGTTATTGGCTGGCTCCCTTGGTTGCCAAGGGATCTTGGATAGACTTATTCTGTTCTATGTATTCTTCATCCTCCTCTTGGACCAGCATGCGAGCCCAGTCGGGTTCTTCACATGGAGGTAGCTGAGGTACAAGAGGGCAAGCAGAAGCTTGCAAGGAATCTTACAACTCAGGTTTGGAACTGTCACACTTTCATGTCTATTGACTCTTTTGGCCAACTGATCACATGGCTGGACATAGATCAAGGGTGCAAGGAGTGAAGAATTCGGCTAATAAAGCAACTCACCATGCCCAGTGGCCAACACATTTACCAGCCGAAGCGCATTGTTTTTTTGGCAGAAGTGTTAATGAATGAATATGGAGGGTACAGGGACACATGCAAAAGAGATGTGATTCCAAGGCCTATATTACACCTTCTTTTGTGTGCAACAGACACACACACACACACACACACAGTTAAATGAAAAGGAGATGAAAGCATTTAAAAAAGCAGACAAATGGATCTTCCAACTTTTTTACTGAACATCTGTATCCTCCATCCTCCCACATATTGTCTCTAATTTTAGGCTTTAATTTTTACCTTCACTTATTCACTCAATTAAAAGAGAGATTCAACCATGGAAAACTCTATCACTCATTATTTAGTAAGATTTGCTCTGGGAAGGAGTGTGTATAATTTGTCAGGCTCATTAACCATTCTTTTTTTTTTTTTTTAATTAAATATTCTCTATGCTGTTGGTTTATGTAAATGTTTCTTTGGTGTTAAAAGTGACCTTGTTTATCACCTCTTCATCTAAAAGAAACTACTGCTTATTTCAAAATAAGCAATCAGGTCACCTGTGCCTTAAGAGGTTCTCAGAAAAGCTTGTCACTAGATAAACTAGAAATATATGATTCAATAGCAACTGTCCTTTTAGGTTGTGCCAGGAATATTTGTTTATATAAGTGTTTGCAGGGATAGGCTCTTGCTCTAAATACAATGATGTAAGTATTAACCTACAGGCAAATTTGGAAAAAATCACCAGCCTACTGAAGGGGAGGAGTAAGTGAAATTCCTTAAACAGATTTTTAAGACTGCTGCGAACTCCTTTTGTCTGTCTTGAGTAAGTGTGTTGCTCTTTAATGAGATTATTTTGATGTTTTCACCAGGTTGGAGTGTAATGTATAACAAAGCTTTCTTTCTAGTCCCCTTTCCTCCCAAGGAAATGTCTTTCTGTTGGGCTAAGAGTTGATAGCCGAATTATTATACCCAATTGTTCTGATTTATACATTCCAGGTCTGCCTGTAGGATTTTATATTCTGCCTGCCTCTGGGCTATGTCGACGCTAAGTAACTGGATCTACCGGCTTTCTTCTTTCGCCATCTCTGGTGAGCTAGTTGCAGTGACTCTACTGTGACTGTGCATGTGTACCTGCGTCTGTAGCTCGCGCGTGCTGCTGTCCCACTCCTGTCACTGAGATGTAGTTAAAGGTCCACTGTGCTTCAAAGCAAGTGTTCCTCATAGTGGCTCCTCAAGAAACAGCCTGCGTTCATGGGAGAAACACTTTAATTTCCAGAGTCTCAGTTTTCTTATTGCAAAACAAGAGAGTTAGATGAAATAATCTCTTTTCCAGCTTTAATATGCTTGGATTTTAAGTGTTCTCCAGTGTCTGCTCCAATTCTCCGATGCCAGTCGAGCATTTCAGAGAAGTTAGCAGACTTGCTGGGTACCCAGGACTGGTTGGGAGCAGAGGAGGGATGGCGTCTGCTCCGATGCAGCCCAGAAGCCATCCACCCTCTCCCCCTGCCTTCAGTCCAGGACTTCCCTCCTCCACAAGCCCTCTTCTGGCTTCGTATACCCCGGTACACAAAATGTCTGTCCTGTGCACTTCAGCACGTGTCTCATTTCTTAACGTTAGTCATTATTTCCTACAGAGCTCGTGAGCTCCCTACAGGCAGGACTATGGCTTTTCCTTCTTATTTTCACCTGACAGTAGTTTATTCAACATGGAGAGCCAACTACGTGACAGACAGTGTGCTCTGTGCTGGGGACACAATGGTGATTGGGAAGGACATAGACCTGTGTCACGGCCGAACCTGGATGCAAGCTTGGTTTTAAGAAGGAGCGACACTTTTGCCTTAGACCTGGTTTAAAATTCCTTTTGCTTTGGTTTCTTTTTTGAACTGATGCATTCGAATGGAAAGTGTAAGTTAAACACAGACACAGATTGGTGATGAGACCCCACATGTCTCTCATGTTCTAAGGACATGTCTCAGATTTGGTGGTTTTGGCAGCCTATGTGAGGGGTGTTGCCGTTTGTGTTTTATAACCCCAGCTACTTTTACGTCCCCAAACTATCCATTTATCTGTATCTATATGTATGTATAAGTGTGTATATGTATGTATATGTGTGTGTGTGTGTGTCTATTATGTACCACTGAGTTGGCTCCAACTCCTGGTGACCCTATGAATGAATGATGAGTAATGTACGCAATATCCTGTCCTCCTGCATATGTGTACACACGTGTATATGTATATATGTGCATATCTGTGTCTATATTATGTATATCTAAATAATTTTTGACACTCAGTGAAGCATGTCATCCAGGCCTAACACTTAATACCCAAAAGGCAAGGTCTGGAAAAATTTTGCTGAGCTAGCTGTAAGACAATCTCTCTATCTCAGACTGATTTTAAGACCAAAGGTTTTTAGATTTACATCCTAGAAGAATCTTTCCATAGTCCCTGCCCTCAGGGAACTCCCATTCTCAGTGATCAGAGATCCTCTGATGTACTGATCCACAATAACTACAAGGAAAAAAAAACAACAAAAATTCCCCATTAATCATTGTTGTCCTTTCCTTCTAAGTGGCCATTTTAGAGCCTCTAGATAATTTACTGATATTACTTAGTTTTATGCTATGAAATTTTTCTACAGTTTGGCCAAATTCCAGCAGAAAGCAGACATCCCCTGTCATATTGTCAGCCCCCTGCTTCCCACTAGTGGCTTTTCTCACAGGAGGTGGCGCTTGACTTTGCTCCTACTTGTGATATTTGTCCCTGTGGAGTTTCTACTTCCTCTGTTGATTTATGGAAGGTTGTAGGGTTTGCTTTCCTTTGTCTGTAGTCGAGGTTTTTATAACTAATTAGATAACATAACTATTATTTTTTAAAATCTCTAAAACAAAGAGATTTATCCCAATGGCATAAGATTCTCATAAACATTTAGTGAAATGATGCCTGCGAAAAAATTTAGCTCTAACCAAGAGACAAAATGGATGCTCGACAAATGTTTGCATATCTGACTTAGTTATATAGGTGTTAAAAGTATTTCCCTATTTTATGTGGGTTAGTTTCATCATCTGTAAAATGGAGTTAGTAATACCCCTGACCTCACAAGGTTATTGTGGCAATGCGTTTATTTGTATAAAACACTCAGAGCACTGCTAGTGGGCAGTGAGCATGGAGAGCTAGCTGTTCTTCTATTCCTTTTAAATTTTGTACACTTCCACATGCACATTTATTTCATTGTAATTTTTAATACCTGTACAATTTTGTCTCCTGAGATTTTAATTTAAGCAAATGTGCACAGGAGCTTAATTTTAATGATGTTATCAGTGTTAATCAAACTGATACACTGTCCTCTATTATTGGACATTTAGATTGCTCCCTCCCCTTTTCTTAAAGTATAACATAGATATACCTACAATGTACAGGTTAACATTTGATTTTCTTTTTTCTGTATTAAACGGTAGCCTTACAATAAATTCTCAGAAGTGGATTACTGCATTAAGGGGTATAAGTGTCTTAGGGATCATTATCTATTGCTATATTGCTTTCCAAATGGATTGCACCAGTAGACGTTGATGTTTCAAAAGTTTGACAGTGTGGAGAAGGGTTTTCGTAATTCAGCCACCAAGTCTGGGCTTTTAAACAATCATCTTGAGAAAGTAGTGAGCCAGGGAATTAAAGAGTGATATTTGCTTCGCCCTCTCCTTATTGGCTGCTCCCCCATCACAACCAAATTGCAGAAAATAGAGTTGAGGCTGCTGTTGGTGGGGGACTGCCTCGGATTCAGATATTTGCCCAACTGTTTTCTCGGGGGCCAGTCTGCAGTTCCCTTGGACTTGCTCACACTCAAGTTGTTTCTGAGAATCTGCCCAGGCTGTTCTCATGCCTGCTTTTGGGTTCTTTGTCCTGATTTCCTGATCTGACTCTTTACTCCATCCTTCTTACTCTCTTTCTTTGATTAAAGCCTCGTCTTCTTTAAAACACATGCAGAAGAGAAGAACCATTTGGAAATACCTATTCGTTGAATATATGCATTGGCTATGACCTTGCAATCCCACGCCTAGGTTTAAACTCAACAAGAGAGGAAGAGTATGCGAGTCAACCAAAAAACACGTGCTAGAATGTTCATAGCAGCATCATTCATAATACTGCAAACTGGAAACAACAGAGATGCCCATCTAGGAGGAATGAATAAATAAAGGGTAAAATATTCATTTAAAGCAGTGTTATTCAGAAATGAGAATGAACAAACTGAAGCTACAGACACTCACATGGATGAATCTCACAACTCTACTGACGAATGAAAGAAGCCAATCAAGAAGTACCTATTGTTTAAATCCATTCAAAGTCAGGCCAGCGGTTCCCAGTGACAAAGAGTGGTTGACAGGGAGAACAAAAGGGCTGCTGCTGATCTGGTAATGTTCTCTTTCTTGATGTGGGTGCCGGGTGTGAAGATTCATTAAGTGCTACCGTTATGATTGGTGCACTTCTCTGCAAATGTAGTTGCCGGAGAGAATTCTAAAACCCAATCCAAGTGATGTCTTTACTACCCACTATTTAGAATTATTTTTTTAGGTGATCTGTGTCGTTATTGTTTGTAGTTACAGATGAAGGAGATGAGGATCAATGACGTCTCTGCGAGTCTCTTTCTTGGCATCACCTCTTAGTAAGAGCAGCATTGTGTCTTATGCACCTCTCTACCTCAGTGCTGTATAGAAATGGATCAATATATTTAGATAACCATTGCTGGATTTAAGTAACTAAAGATTTATCCAAATAATTATAGCAAAAAAAAAAAAAAAAAAAGTCAGGAATTGCTTACCATTCTGGTGAGTGTTGAGCGACTCTAGGAGAGTTGGTTCTCCAGAAGCAGACTGACTGTTTTCACAACCGTCGTAATGAGGCTGAATAAATCAGAAGGGCCAAGTCCCTTGGTCATGCCTGTCAGGCTGCAAGGAGGGCAAAGGCTGAGGGAGGCTCGAGCCTGAGCCTGTGAAGCTGTGGTTAAGGGATCTTGGTTGTTTAAAGGGGCCATGGAGATGCAGCACTGGAAAGGCAGGACACAGCCAGCAGAGAAGATCCGGTTGTCAGTCGCTGGGGCCAGTCATAGCATGGGAAGTAGAGAGTTGAAGCGTAGGAGCAGTCAAGACTTGGAGATTAATATTAGCAGAGGTTTGAAATCCAGAGAGTTAAATAGCAAGACTATGACATTAATAAGTAAAATTTTGAGAGATGTTTGATTGGAGGGTCAAGTGTGGTTTAGTAAGCATTTACTCTCTGCCAGGTACTGTGCTAAGTCATTTTTGAATACCCAATTTTATTTAAGCCCCATAACAACATAATGAGGCAAGTATTATTGTACCTGTTATACAGACAAGGAGCTAAGGTTTAGCAGTTTAGCATGGTACAGTTTATTCAAGGTCACAGAGTAAGTGAAAGAATCTCGGTTTAAACCGGCCTTTTCTGACTCAAAAGTATTGTTTCTTAGTCACCGGTTTTCCTGCCCAGATTCAAGTGCAGAATCCCAATTTTAGGTGGTAATAAGGAGAGAGGTCAAGTCTGGGAGGCAGGGCCTTAGTTTGGTAGGGATTAAAATACCTGGACAGGTTATCAGGGAGGGGTGGCAACTTAGAGAAAGAAGACTGGACCCTGCACTGGAGATGCATCAAACACAAGGCAGTTCCAGAGGATACCTGTAGTAGATCCTGTGCTGAGCACTGAGTAGATCAAGCAGATCCAGACGATGACATGCATTTCTGGGGCTCAGGTCCTCAGCAGCAATGCAGAGCCCAGGTGTCAGGGTTAGGAACAAGGACTGAGTGGGACTTGATATTAGGCCAATTAATACTGATTTCCTGAGCTGTTCAGTAGGGCTTCTTTGAAAGCCTAGGCTAAAGTTAGCCTTCAGGTAGAGGATTAAGAGGCATTAGTCATGGGAAAAGTATGCATTGGCATATGAGAGAGATAAAGGCTAGGGCAGGGCTATTCTTCTGATTGCCCAGAATCCATTCCTTGTTCTGGAAAGAGCACCCCGGTTGGCTTTGGGAAATTGCTTCTCCTCCACTGGAGACAATCTGGGTGAGTCTGTCCATCGATGGATCCCATCCTGACCTGGTAAAGGGGTGGATATGTGATACAATGTAAGCTAATTAAAATCCAGAGTGGTATGACAAAGACTAAAGATTAGAGCACACTCACCTAAGTGCAGTAACCTGAAGGCTCGCTATGTTTTTCTTACTACCTAAAAACCTCCTGTCCTCTCTGAGATGTTTTTCATCTTTTCCTTAAGTGAGCTGCCCCTCATTTTTCTTAAGATTTCCATATTTGTGAGCAAGCTAGAGAAGGCTTCTGTTGTTTACAATCCTCAAACCTTGCCTGATACAAAGGCAATTCATATGAGGATAGTGAAGTATCTTCACAAGATTATTAGTCTTGTAAGAAGGAACACTTTCTTTCTTCTTTATGTTTGAGTATAAGGGTCCTAGTTCTATATTTTGCATATGGTAAGTGCTAATAAAAGCTGGTTGAATGAAGGATTAAATGAATGAATACACATGAAGATCATCTGGGATCATTCGGCCCACCAAAGTTATGTATACAAGGCTTAGAACTGGTGACAAATTAGTTGGTAAGGCAGCATCTTCAAGCCTTCATGCTAATCATTTTAATCCAGCCAAGAATACTTCCTGTTATGCAAGTAAAACAAAGCACATCTTCATTTTTACAGCAGCCACTATTTCTCCTGAGAGAAATGAGGTTATTCTAATTCCAGCTTAGTTGAAATATGTAAGGCTTACTCATCCTATGCATAAAATTGATAACTTGTGCATTTGGGACTGTCTATTTCTTTCCTATTAATTTATTTTAGACTTTATAAGTCAACTGAGCATTCAGCTTTTGAGAAGTGATTCTGGAAAATTATTTTGCATAAGTACTAGTAAATACTGGCAAGTATTCTTGGCAGGGGATGGAAATATTTCATTTTGTCTCTTATGGCCCCATAGAAGAAATAGTGGCTGGAGAATTGGCTAGATTTGGATGGCAGCAAAACATAGGCTGGTCAATTGTACTTTCTGAGTTTATTTCCACCAAAGGAGGATGATTTATTTAAAACTTCACGAGGGAGGATCAGGCAGATTAGAGAAATGTACACACACATAGCAATAAACCAGAATGACTAGTGGAGGGAAAATTGTTGGCTTTCTTCTATGGGTTCATGTATATGGTCAACTGGAAGATTCTAATGTTGCTATTAAGTTTATGTTTACAGACCAAAAGCATGGTCAAGCTGTTAATCTTTTTGTAAATTGTAAGCAACAGGATTTTTACAGTGATAAGATGATATGGCTGTTGGCAACTTCAGTCCGCTTAATTCTACCTTTGGCCATCTCTCTATGTTGAAGGAATGGAAATTGTGGCTCTTTAGAAAGTGCCTGACTTTTTTATGGACTTGAGAGATCTTCAAATCTTTCCAAGCACTATTGTTTAGAAAGAGGGTAGTAGGCTAATGGATTAGCTGTGTTTGCTCCTCTGTGTGGATCTGGCTTTAGACCAGGTCTAAGCCAACATGGTAAATGAAGGATTAATACAATTAATCTGATAATTAAAGTTAATAATATATGCCTTCATACATTTTGTGACTAAGACTTTTTAAGATCCAAAATTTAAAAAAAATATATTACAATTTTCCATTTATATTTTTGTAGGCATAAGTATGAACTAGTTTAATTATTTGATCTTTGAAGAAATTAGTTTCTTGTAATTGGCTACTCTACTGGTCTAAATTATTTTGTTTTCTTCCCTGCTATAAAGTTAGCTATATTTTCCTGCCTCTTAAGGCAAGTTTGAGAAACTATGGTAAATATATATGGTTGTCTAAAGCTGTACAAGAATTGCATGGGGTAGAGAGGTGGGGTTTATGATTTTTAACATCATAAGCATGATCCTTATTCTAAACATATAAAAAGCAACAAGAAAATCTTGCTTTTTGGAAAAACAATGTTATAGTTGAATTGTGCCAGGCCTGGCAGGTGATGAAAAGCCAGTTTTGAATCCAGTAAAAGAAGGTCTAAGGAAGTGTCTAGTGGACCAAAGAGGGCCTGGACCTTTGAGAAGACTTACACACGATGGCCTTCACAGGACTGGGGACCTGGTGCTGAGAACAGGTCTGAATAGTCCCTGAAAACAAAGTCTTAGCCTTATAGTCTGGGCACTTAGACAAATGCCAAGGTGTTTTAGGTTGGGGCCAGTGAAAAGAAGTCTGATTTGTCTGTCAAGAAGAACAGACCACAGAAAGGAAGGACTGGGTAAATGAGCATTCAATTCTTGGGGGAGGGTTTTGGAATCAGCATTCAGAATCAAGGCAGGAAGGCCGGGCCCCAGGATGAAGTGAGAATTTGAGCTTAGAGTCTTGTCATGGGCCAAATTGTGTCTTCAAAAGTTATTTCGAAGTCCCAGCCCTCAGTACCTGTAAATGTGACTTTATTTAAAATGGTTTTTGCAGATGTAATCAAGTTAAGATGAAGTCGTCAGGGTCACCCTCATCTAATATGACTGGTGTCCTTATAAGAACAGGAAAATGCCATGCGAAGACAGAGACACATGGAGAATACCATGTGACTGCCGAGGCAGAGGTTGGAATGCTGTAGCTGCAAGCCAAAAAATGACAAGGATCAATAGCCACCACCAGAAGTCAGGAAGAGGCAAAGAAGGGAGCCTTGTGTCTCTGACACTTTGATTTTGGACTTCTAGCTTCTAGAACTGTGAAAGAATAAATTTCTGTTGTTTTAAGCCACCCAGTTATGGCAACCCTAAGAAACTAATGCAATCTTCTTGTATATTTACTATCATACTAGTAAATATGGCTAAGGGCAATTCCCCTGACAGAAGTGGGAGATGGAGGGGGGCCGAGGGGCAAGGCAGTTCTTGTCGACATTAACTGATAATAAACCTGAGGATTGGCAGAGCTTTCTTCTGCCCATGAAGTAATGATTATCTTGGGGGAGCAAAGAACTCCTCTCAAAGGATGAATAGGAGCAGCACAGCATAATAACTGATTATATAAACCAGCTCTACTTTCCTCTCATTACATACTTGCCCTTATCACCTTATGTTCTCCATATGGCAAGGGAGAGAGGCAGAGAGCTCAATATTTGAGTACAGAAGCACAATAGGACATTCCTAGAAATTAACTCCAAGACTTCAGGGAGTCCACATGGCACAAGAGAAATCCACAGAATCCATCCTTGATTGTCTAATTGAGGAAGAAAACGCAAGGACTAAAGCCACCTGGGCACCATGCGTTTAGAAGTATTAGAAACAGTGGTAAATTGGAAGGCATTCAAATAGGACCTTTTTCTTTAAACATGACCTCTTTCTCCTGTTACTGGTTTTCTCCCCCTCCCACATACACACCCACACACATCTGTGGGCTGAGTTCTGTGAGACCCCCTGTGTCCTGATGCAGATATTCTGGGAGACTCTGGAGCAGGGCCATCTCTCATTTCCTACACTGGCACCATAGTGGGCATCGCTGTGGGAAGCCCCAGTGCTCTGACACCTCCTGGAAGCTTTCAGCCTGTGTGGCAGTGCTGGTCAGGGTGCCAGAGCTGTCCCCAAACCAACGAGGGACTGACCTAGGCACCTGCCAGGCCTCCCTAAGGGGCTGCGTCCTCTTGGATACCTTCTTCCTCCTCAGAAGCCCCGGATGCTGCCTGCTTGCCTTTCCTCTCCACGGCTGTCAACACCTACATGTCTTTCTGGGATTCCCCAGAGCAGCTGCAAAGAGGGATGAACACACTGGGCTTTCTCCTGCCTCGCTGTTTCCCTTCCAGTCCTACCTCCACTCCATACGCGGGAAGTGTCTTTTCCTTTCTTTCTTCTTTTTCGTCTTTTTTTTTTTTTTTTTCTGTTAAACATCACCAGGGAAAGAAGAGGCTATAAAGATAAAAGTCATGAACAAAGTTAAAAAAAAAAATCACAAAAGGCCGTCGGACTACCAATTATTATTCCTTTTGGTCCCTTCCCTTTGTGACTCTGTGACTGCAGTTCCCGACTTTCTAGGCAGTTCTATAAGATGACTTGTGCCCATTAATACACTCCCTTCCTGGGGGGGCGGGGTGCGGGGCGGTGAATTATTTATTCCCGCCATGATTTATTTTTAATGAAGGAAAGACCAAATGATATAATCTTGATAATTTGATTGACAAAATACTGGAGACTCATTAGCACTATTACTATTGAGTATGTAAACCCAGTATTAAAAAAAAAATTATCAACCTTTTCAAAGTGTCTCCGTGAGTGATGCAGCAGGACCGTATAACTGTGTCACTATAGGCACCAGAGACTGTCCCTAATTTTGAAGGAAATAAAGGTCAAGTGTACCAAGAATATGGAATGACCAAAGGAATATAGAATGACAAAAGTGTACGATTCCACTTTTATGAGGTACCCAGAGTAGTCAGATTCATAGCAACAGAAGACAGAACGCTAGTTACCGGGGACTGGGGTGCAGGGACAGGGGCCTGGGGAGTAGTTCTTAAATGGGGACAGAATCTCAGTTTGGGATGATGAAAAAGTTCTGGAGATGGATAGTGGCGATGGATGCACAACACTGTGAATGTACTTAATGCCACTGAACTGTTCACTCAAAAATGCCTAAAACGGTACATTTTATGTTATGTATATTCCCATACACTCACACATACACACGCAAACAAACACAAACTCAGAATGTGGAATGAGTGGCTGATAGAGTAAAAGGCAGGAGAGTGTAAGGTGCTCAGGGCAGGCCCTCCAAGGGAGCCCTTCCTAGCTGTCCTTTCTCACTGAAGTCATCTGAAAAGCAGATGACTCCGAGACAATGTGGCTTGGTGAAAGTGATATTGCACAGACCTCTTAACAAGCGTTCTGTCCTGTGAATCTGCACCACAGAATCTCTGGGCTTCTTGTAGTACAAGGAAAAAAAAAATTGGTAACATGATACCACTCACCAAATAGTGCAAAACCAACATTCTTGTTTTCTCTGGCTTCTTACAGCTAGCAAGAAAGTTCTTTATTTGTAAAGCAAACACAAGAAAACAGAGAGTATTCTTGAGTCCTTTTTGAAATTTTCTTTTGAAACTAACATTTTCCTAAAGAGATTTATTAAATTCTTAGAAACTGCCAAGCAGCTACTTCTCATATAATAGAATTTTGCCTCAATGAAGGTTCTTAAATACTTTGGCTTTCAAGAATTATCTGTGAAAAAAATATGAATATACTTTTCCCCATTAACATTGAGGCCTATGTCACATGAGAGTACTTTCTGAGAATATTAACATTATAATATCATCCTGAAATTTTTCATTAAGAAAAAGTCATTCTTCATATACCTACAGCAATTAATTATTAAATATCACAATAAGCTATTCTAATGTTATTCAAATAAGCTCTGAAAATACCAGCCTAATGTTAACTTATTCTGGAAAGTGTTCCCCAGGATTTCAGAAAATGTGTAAGCTCTTTAGAATCATGGTTTAGAGAGTCAGACACGGTTAAGGTCGGACAGAATTGGTTTAGAACCTTGTGCTCTGTCTGACTTGTTAGCTTATGTGACCTTGGAAAAGTCACTTCATTTTCCTGAGCTTCAGTTTTCTAATTTATAAAATGGGACTAATGATAATTCATATCTAATAGAATCGGTAAGATAATTAAATAATATAAGAGACCCCAAAGAAGAGGAAGTAGCTGGGCACCCATCATCCTTTGGCTTTTTTGTTTATTTTTGATTTCTGGATCGTATAAAGAGTTTCTCATTAGGTTCTCCTGAACAAAAAACGGTGTTTTTGAAAATCATTGTCACAGTATATGAAAAGTGCTTAGTATCGTGCTTGGATTATATAAGAGTGTCAACGGTAGTAGATTCATTCAGTCATAGCCAGTTCATTCATTCATCCATCTCTTTATTCACTTATGAAAACAAACATTTATTGAAAGCCTGCTCTGGTAGCTACGAATCAGATAAAGATTTTGCCCTCCCTGAGCTCCCATTCTCATGAGGGGAGATAAATAATAAAGGGGTATAAAAAAATTCAATGAGTTATCAGTGCTAGGAAGCTAATAATCATGACAGTGGGATAGAGATGGTGGAGGGGGAACTGAGGCTTAGTCTTCAGGGGATATTCAGAGAGGTTAGGGAATTCCTTCCTCTCTGAGGATGTCACATTTGAGCGGAGACCAGAGTAATGGGAAATCAAGTGTGTGAAATATGGGAGAATGGTGTTCCAGGTACTTAAAAATTGGAATTAATTTAGAAATTCAGAATTTTAGGGAGAACTTATTGAATTAAAGCTGTGACAAATTCTGTCCTCCTACTTTTTTGGGATCTTGGGCCCCAGGCCTGACTCGAAAGCCTCAGAGACCGGATATGGGCTGTGGGCTGTGTGCTTACGAGCCCACCGTCCTCAGAGTCGCCAGTTTCTGGTTCAGCTCTTGCTCCAACAGCTGGCTCTTGTTGAAACTATTTTCAGGGAAGCTGAAATGCATCCTTGAGCTCTGGGAGGTATGTAGACATGGCTCTTCAAATAAGAACAGCAAACGATACTGCGGTTGATGTCAGCAGAGAGAACCCTGCTTTTTTCTATATTTCCTTCTAGCCAGATGCGATGCTGAGGCTTTGGTGCACCAGAGATAACAATAAAGGAAGGAACCAAAATCAATGAATGCGCAGACAGTGTTGACAAAGTCAAGGGCCAAAGCAGAACAGAATTCCTGCAGCAGGTCAGAAAGAGGAAAAGCAGACAATAGCAGGTATTCAAAGCTTAAGGCGCTGAAGGTATCTTTGAGACAGTAACGGAGCCATACATCCTCTGCAAAGGTTTCTGCTGCCTTGGGTAGGGAAGTTACTGGTTCAGTCACTGAACAGAGCTTTTCGTGAGGGAAGTCTTGGGTCTCTACCAAGTTAGACTCTGAATCATCACACAAGAAAGGAGGAGAATGAGGCGAAATTGTTTACTTGTGTGTGTGAAAGTTCTGTGGAGTAGTCCAAGTAATTCAGAGAGTATTAACTAAATGTATACTGTTTGCTTCAGATTATACTAGACATTGTGGTGGACACATTTTGGGGTAGTCAATAAAACTAATAGAATCCTGTGGTCTAACCAGGATCCAGGTCTAGACTAGGTTCTACCACTTGTTATGTAAACTATGAGGATATTACCTGACTCCTCAGAAATGATTTCTTCCTTTGAAAATTATGAATAATCTCTACCCTGTCTGACAATGTGTATGTAGGTACTTTATAAACCATCAAAGGCTTTATAATTGCAAAGATTCGTTTATTGTGGTTAAAAGAGGAGTAAATGACACATGGGAGTAATGGGTGTTGGTGGAGGGGACAGCGTGATTGTGACCACTAGGCCAGGGTTTTCACCCATAACAAGACTTCGATGAGGTTTAGTCCTCACTACTATTTAGAAATTTGGAGTCTTCAAATTAGGGGGTCCTCAGATTGAGTTTTGCCATTGAATTCAGAATGATCAGATCCTGGGGGACAGATCCATGAAACTCACTCAAATTCAAGAGACTGATGTAACCAGACCAACAATGGTTTATTCAAATGTCTTTCTAGCTTTAGCACGCTAAGATCCTTTGATTCTGTGAAAATCTTCATTCTGTGATCTAATGCATTTACCTATAGCCTAATTTTAGATTAAAACATACAACTCACCTTTTGTATTTTTTTTAGCTTGGAAGCCTATGCTCAACTCCTCTTTTTGATTATGGAGAAAAGAGACAAATATAAGTTAAATAATTCCCCACAGGTTATGTAATGTTTTAGGGATGTGGAGGTAGAGACCTCCCATGTGCTCAGCTTTATCACTTTTTAGGGAGGCCTGATATAAGAAACTAATTTTTGACCTCTTTAACTAGTCATTGTTCTCCTATTAAGTAGCTTCAAAAAAAAAAAAAAAAACAGCTCTTACACAGCCTTGATTCATACATTTATAAGGTGTTGGTACTTTTTTTTAAGAATACAATTGGAGGAATAAATTTGGTTTGCCTGTTAATACTAATATTAGACTCTTAGTGTACAAAGTTGTATAAACTCTCTCATCTACCTTCATTGCCATTTGGATGCCTACCTGCCCACCACGCTTACGTTTCTCCATCGATCAAGAGGGAAAAATAAAATCCAAAAAATTTACCAATTACTCCTTTACTATCGAAACTGTGCATAGGAATCCCCGGAGGGAAAGAAATGAAATACGAAAATGTTATAAACATGAAGTTAGATTTTCCTTCATTTGCCTCAGAAAACTCTAGAGACTCCTTTATGTGCTAATTTAATAATATAGCAAATGTCTGCATCTATATGCATATCCAGGGTCTCAGTGCATTTTCAGAGGGAGTCTCCAGATGAACTGGGTTTTCGATAAGACATTTTAAGGAACATTGGGGTCATAAGACCTTCACAGATCTTATCAAACCAAGAATGTCATTCTCAGTTGGGTTGGAAGGATCAAGTTGCAATATGAGTCCTATAGTTTCTTCGATGACCACTCAACACTACTCTCTTTCACACCCCAACCATAATAATTATTACTAATTATGTTATATAGTACTTATAGTTTACACTAGCCTAAAAAGCACCCTCGTGTTTTCAAAGAATGTTATTTAATTCCTTGAAGACTCTGGAAAGTAAAAATGATCATTTTATTCCCTTCATAAGTAAGAAAACTGAGGTCCAGAGAGATTTAGCAATTTTCCAAAGTTACCTGGCTGGTCAGAAAAAGAACTAGACTAATAAAATCTAGTTCTTCTGGCTATGGACCTTCCTTTCTTGATCACATTTTATCTTTTTGAGGGAGGTGAAAACACATTTTTTAATGTCTATTTCACTTAAAGGAGACAATCCAAATTCACAGAAAAAATGGTATTATTCACTTTACAAAAAGATTCCTTACAAATTTCTCTAAATTATCAAAGTCTCCAATGTACTTAAAATCTGATCTAACTTATAAGCCACTGTTCATATCACTTTAAGAAAGACAACTCCAGCATGACACTTTGTTCAGATGAGGAGGAGGAGGCTATGGAAGGGAAGCCATTTTCCATTTTCTTCATTGGAGAGGAACACAAAGCAGAGATGGCTAAATAACCTTTGGGTGGCGCCATTTGACCAATCCCCTTCTTGTGAGGGTGTGGTCCACATTCAAGACAGACAATAATTAATTGCCCAGAAACTGAGAACTTCAGTACTCCAGGGAGTTGTTTATCTTGTTTCAGGAATGATGGGGAAATTCGGTAAGGATTTGGACTCTTTATTGCTGCTATTGCTAATGTTACCTTTGAATGTTGATGAAAGAAGGCATTTCGATTGCTCAAGTTGGATTGGATCAGAGGAGACATTTAAAAAAATCAGGCAAGATCATTCTATTAACAAGATTAGTCCCGAGGTTGATGACTAAAGAAAACGGAGAGAACCTAAAAGGAAAAGACCAAAAGAACTTTCATTAGAGTAAGCCCGTCTTATTAAAAGCTCAACCCTGTGGTCTTGCTTACATAGTCCCATCAGTGAAATTGGCTGCTTGCAGGGTGTGATTAAAGCTATGTCTATACAATAGCAAAATTCCAAGTTGAAAAGTGAAAGAGTCAATTAATACACTTTTTTTTTCCCTAAAAGATGCCGAACAACTGGTTCTGTAGCATTTTTCTCATTAAACTGACTGAAACGACCAGTTGTTCTGGTATCACAGAAACAAGGTCCATGAGATCTTTTTTGAGGTTTTTTTCCTCTTTGCCTTTAAATGTTCATTTGTAGATTTTTTTTTTCTTCCCAGCCTTTACCTGGAATTCTACTACAGACCCTAGGACTTTTGAGAACATTATGCAAGGGTTTCCATGGATTTCAGGGCTGCTCAATTAAATGCACCCCAAGTGTTCTGACATAAATAACTTTATTCAGCGATTATCACAATTTCTTCATTTCCCAATTTTTGCTTAAACTGATCCCATCTGTGTGTTCAAGGATCAATGTGGGTGGGAAATCCAATTACATCAATATTTTATTTTCAGAAAAATAGCAGGCAGGAGGGTCCACTGAGACCCATTATGTTTTCAGAGTTCAGTACAATTGAGTGCTGTTAAATAAACCATTGGCATATAACCAACTGCCATTTATTTTAGTGCAGAATCATCTGTTACAGTAGATAGAAACCATTCAATACCATCGACAAACAGATAGTTCATAGCCTTAAATTAGTTAGCCTATTTTAGTAATGAATAGAGACTTAATTTGAGTTTCCTCATCCTGGGAACATGAAACAAAATTATATCATACAGTGAGTAACGGTTTGAAAAATTTTTAATTTAGTTTGGCACCACGGGTTTTTCTAATTACTGCTGACTCTTCACACAGCAGAGATAGTGACCCTGAGCACAGGAGCAAAACAGCTGCTTCTCACCTGCAGACTCATTATCGAACTAATTATTCTTCAAATAATTTTCTAATATTCACTCTGAACCTAATTCTGGACCCATGAAGACAGGTTCGTCATTTATAGTGTACTCTTGTGCATATTCTTGAAACCCCTCTCCAACCCATTTTGGAGAACTTGCATGTCCCAACTATCTCAGAGGAAAATTTCTGTTGTTTTCTATCTCGGATATGAATTAGCATTCTGAATCCATGTTTCCAAAATCACTGTGTCCAGTTTTCCTTTTGGTCCAAAGAGTGTTTATTAAAACCTCGTGCCAGTTGTCAGTGTTTGGAAATTGGAAATTTTACATAAGAATCAGGATTCCTGAATTTTCTTCGAAATCGGACCATATCAGGCAATGCTGAACCCCCTTTCCCAAGAGACAACAATTAGCTAGAGCTGCAAGTCTCCCTTTTAGAAAGGGCATGTTCTTGCCACATCTTCATAGCCCACGTAGGGTCCGGGTATCAGCTGCTGATCATTATTTTATAAGTCTCCTGCCCAGTTCTAAGGGCTTTAAGAATCTAATGGGCTCTAGGCATTCTTACTTTTAGAGGTCCCATTTCACATCGTATCAAATGTATTTAACCCATATCCCAAATTAAATGTAGATTTTTTTTGGGGGGGGTGGTGGGAGTATAATGGATTTGGTAAGGATTTTATAATCTTTCTTTTGAAAATAATTTCAATTTTTCCATTTTCATATTTTGGAATATATGCACATATTATGTGTATATAGAATGTATGACATATAATGAATATATAATATATATTATATATTAATGCATATTAATATATCCTCCTAATATCAGATGTTATCATAGGCCTTTTAAAATCGCATTGGCCCAGATACTGTACTTGAATTGCTTCATGAATCAAATGGTTTTTCAGATCCCTAAAGGCATTTGAGATCATGACTTCTGGGTAGGCTCAAAGTGACATTTTAGAATAGAGGAGACTGGGCAATGTCCAAAGGGATGAGGGAGGCAGAGTCCACGGGTACTAGGGTAGGAGGAAAGGTGTGGCTCCTCAGATCTTTTTGCATTTTGAGATTTCCTTAAATGACAGACCTACTTCCAGGATTGCAGTGGGGTAGTGCTGGGGTGGATGGGGCATGGTCTGGGTGTCAGAGACATTTTAAGACCTTGTTATCCCCGATCACAGTCACTTTTGAGGGTATCACTTCACATTCCGTTCAATTAACTTATTTTTAGTTGTAGTTGACTAGTTTACTACATTTTACATTTGTAGACTTTTAATCGAACTATGTATTAATTTTAAACTTTGTAGCTTTCTTTTTGTAATTTGGAGCCAATGTGTTTATTTCCTTTGGCACTCCAACTCTTTAATTTGTCCTTGACGTCCTCTTAGGCCTGAAGCATGTGTCTTTGCTGACTTGCAAGGACGGTACCTCCTCTGTAAACAGGCCCACGGTGTTTCTAAGGTCTGCAGGATTTCTGGATGCATGGTCTATGCTCTATGCTCCCCTCTGACCCTCCGTGGCTCAATTACTCCTCTCAGAGTTTAGCAGAGAGAGTTGCTTTTTTGGGGGGCGGGGGGGTGGTCTTGGATTAATTAATTAATTATTTTATGGTGACATTGGTTAACAAAATCCAATAAGTTTCAGCTGTACACTTTAACAGTAAGGCATATACATATTGACACTGTATGCTCATCTCCCATAGTTAGTTTCTTTCATATTTGACCACATATTTGACCCCCTTTACCCCTTCTTCTTCCCCGATACCCACTTCTCCTCTGGTAACCACTAGTCTATTGTCCATGACTATAAGTCTCTGTTTGTTTGTCCTGTTCATTTGTTGCTTTTAGGTTTACATCCCGCATGTAAGCGATATGCGATTTTCAACTTTTTCTGACTTTTTTCGCTTAGCATGATTATCTCGAGGTCCATTCATGTTGTCGCAAATGGCAGTATTTCATCTCTTCTTATGGCCGAGTAATATTCCATTGTATATATGTATCACAGCTTCTTTAGCCAATTCTCTATCATAGGACACTTTAGTTGCTTCCATGTCCTGGCCACTGAAAAATGCTACTATAAAGAGAGCTGCTTTTTAATAGGCTCTCTTGAAAAGTCCCTGATCTCAAGACTATACTAGCATTTTAGGCATCTTGATAGGATGAGGGGAAACTTAGCGCAGGGGAAATGGCTTCCTGATACTTCTCATGCAATAGCCCTCATGCCATGGTTTCTCTGAGTGGTGTTGACCACAGTACTGTGATTGGCAGGAGCGCTTGGGAAACTTGTTAAACAGGCAGATTCCCAGCTCCACCCTGTACTTACTGAAGTTTTACGCCAAGAACGAATTCAGGGTGCCTTTAACTTGATGGTTAAAAAAAAAAAATCTTAATTTTCTTTAACTTTTAACTGAAATATAGCATTTTATTCAATTAGGAAGATAGACAGCAAAGCATACTGGTATTAACAATGCCTGTGACTTGTCACCAGCGGAAATCACAAATATTTTCATATCACATTAAGGTGTTTGCGAGCATCTTAAAATGTCTGTTATGCCCCTTACTACTTATGAAATCAACAAGTAGATCTTATTATTTAATACAGTAATAAAGAGGCTCATATATTATTATTTCACCTGTTTATTTCTTTAATTTTTTTTGATAACAGCATTCTGATATTGGTTTTCTTTGTTATTTTATGCATTTTATTTTAGATATTTGAAAACATTATTCTGAGGTGTCCCCAGGCTTTACTAGATTGCCAAAGGGATTGCTAACAGGAATAGGGTTAGGAAATCTGGACTGGAGCTGAGACATGGCCAATAGGCAGATCCACCCTTCAATGATTAGGCCAAAGAAGATTCCAGAATGAGGGAGGAGCTGGAGCAAAAGCCCTTGAGTGGGAAAGGGCCTGGGGGTTTTCAGAACAGGAAGAAGCCTTCCAGGTTAGAAGGAGTGGGTATGCAGAAAGTGGAAGCAATTGGGGTTGGTGGAATAGGTGGGGTCAGGGCAGGAGTGTGGATTTAACTCTGTGTGATTGGAAGCCATTGGAGGGTGTCAGCGCTGAGCTAATGGAGAAAGGAAGGTTCAATGGTGAGACGCCCAGTTGGAAGAATGCACAAGAGGCAGACATGAGAATGAAACAGCAGGCACCGACTTTATCGTGCGGAGCGCAGGTCTATGGGGAATGTGGTATTGCGCATACTTCTTCCGCTCCCCATCCTGTGCTCTCCTTCTGCTCTCCAGGGGACCGCATGGCTCCACACATAGCAGAGTACAATAGTGGCATTCAGCCACACATGCGTGATACAATAAGCTGAAGTATGTTTACATGTTTTAGGCGCAGGCGCCCTACTACACTAATGGAGCATTCTAAATTCTCTATTCTTAGCCATGAGCCTCAATCACAGCCAGAC
Source organism: Pteropus alecto (assembly GCF_000325575.1). Taxonomy (NCBI): domain Eukaryota; kingdom Metazoa; phylum Chordata; class Mammalia; order Chiroptera; family Pteropodidae; genus Pteropus; species Pteropus alecto. Next base: position 9,300,348 of record NW_006431920.1, on the reverse strand, counting down.
CTGGGACCCTCCAGGCCTGGGACCCACAGACGGTTTCAGCAGGGACGTGATATGATTATGGCTGTGGAATAGAAAGTTTATTTGAGAGAAGCTGTTTGTAAGTGCAAGAAATCTCACAAAGTTCTAGGCATGAATGGGATTATAAAAGATAACAACAATATTAGAATACAGTTATCGAAATATATCTTAAAATTGTTATATAAAATATATATGCTTTATTAACACATTAAATAATCTAGTGGTGGATATAACACTATGGTGTGGCAAAAATAAAAGTAGAAAATAGAGGAACAAAGAAGGAATATTCACAGTTCTTAACTTCAAAACTTTCCACAAAGCTACAATAGTCAAGATAATATGATGCTGAACAAGGATAGGCATATGGTTTAATGAATGGAATTTAGAATCCAGAAATAAGCCCTTATATTTGTTGTCAACTCATTTTTAACCAGGGTGTCAAAATAATCCAGTGGGGGAAAGAATGGCCATTTTAACAAACGATGTAGAGACAAGTGCATGCCCATATACAAAAGAAGTAACGTTGGATTCCTTTCTTATACCACACACAAAAATCGACTTATAGACCTAAATTGGATTATAAACCCAAGAGCTAAACCCAAGAGCTAAAATTATAAACTCAGAGGACAGCATAGGAGTAAATCTTTGTAACGAGCTAGACGATGATTTTTTAGATATGACACCAAAAGCTCAAGCGACAAAAGAAAAAAATAGAAAAATTAGATTACATCAAAATTAAAAACTTTTATGCTACAAATGATGCCATCAAGAAAGTGGAAAGGCAACCCTCAGAATAAAAGAAAAATTTGCAAGTTGTATATTTGATAAGGGATGAGCAGCAAAATATAGAAAGAATTCTCACAACTCAATATCAAAATGAGAACCCAATAAAAAATTGGCAAAGGAGCTGAACAGACATTCCTCCAGAGAAGTTCTACAAATGACTAGTAAGCAAATAAAAAGATGCTTGACCTTATTAGCCATAAGGAAAATGCAATCAAAATTATAATAAGATGTCACTTTGCACTAGGATGGCTATAATCAAAATGACAGAGAATAACGACTATCAGTGAGAATGTGGGGAAATTGGAATCTTTACACATTGCTGATTGGCAGTATAAAATGGTACAGCCACTTTGGAAAAAGTCTGATAGTTCCTCAAAATGTTAAACATGAGTTGCCATATGACCGAGCCATTCCACTTCTAAGTATCTACCCAAGATAAATGAAAGCATATGTCGACACAAAAACTTGTACACAGATGTTCATAGCAACATTATTAATAATAGCCATAAACTATCAACTTGTGAATAGGTAAACAAAATGTGGCACATCCATACAATAGGATCTTATTGAACAATAAAAGGGAACGAAGTACTGAAGCATACAACAACTTGGATGAACCTCAAAAACATTATTCTGTGTTCAAGAATCCAGTAACAAAAGACCACATATTGTATGATTCTACATGTAGCAAAAACAGAAAGTAGACTAAGGGTTACCTGTGAAATGGGGAGTGACTTCTAATAGGTACGAGGTTTCTTTCGGAAGTGATGAAAATGTTCTAAAATTAGATTGTAGTGATCGATGGCTGCAGAACTCTGTCAACTGAATTATAATTATCCACTAAATAGGTGAATTTAATGGAATGTGACTTATATCTCGTAAAGCTGTTAACGAGAAAAAAAAAAAATAGAACCAGAGAGACCGTAAGTTAGACCATAAGTTTCTACAATAGTCCAGGAGAAAGGAGACAGTGGCTTTGATTGAAGGGAAGTTGTGGATACAGAGAGAAGTGAATGGATTTGGTGCCTCTATGTTTTGGTGGTACAGCTGTAGACTCGCTG
>NW_006431920.1:9255435-9298449 GCF_000325575.1 Pteropus alecto | reverse complement strand
AAATCTTAGAATGAGAGCAGGCATGGACCTCCTCGTGTGGTCTTGTCCTGCTCTATGCATCTATCATTCTACAGGTGAGTGGTCTATGAAAATATCTAACTGGGTTGTTTGGGCAGTAGAAGCTGGCTCGTGGCATGGGAAACTTATGAGATCAAAGTCCAATTATATGCCTGATGGTCGATATAGTATTTACTTTGCTAGAAAAAAAAGTGTCCAGGATTCAGTAAGAATGATGTCTCTGAATTTTCTCTTCGGTTCTGAAGAAGTTGGCTATTTGCAGGGCTCTTGAAGAATAATAACCGCTTTCGTCCAAAATGTTCCTATGTAGGTCAAAAGCATCCCTCTTCCTCATAAGCATTTCCTCTGAGTGTCGAGGGTCCGCTTTCAAGTTTAAAGCAGCTTTTTAGTGGTATCATCTCTTTTAAAACTGGATCAGAAGGTGAATGTTCTGGAGAGACTAAAATCACCTGGGTAACCATTATAAAAGATACACGCTCATTTAAAGACCACAGTGCTACTGAGAGATGAAACTTTCAGTGTAAATTCAGCCCAAGCTGAGAACATTTATTCCCCTCCCCCACCCAGTTTTTCTGATCAGAAATAAGAACAGCTGTATGAAGAGGGGGCTCTTTCACATCCGAAGCTATTTTTTTCCCCATCAGAATCCAGCTCTAACATTATTACTAAGAGCCTTGTGAAATGCATGACCACCCTGAAAGAAGATGCTGGCTTTGCTAAAAGTGGCAGACTGCCACCCAGCATCCTCGTTTTATATCAGGAAACTTATGGATACTGTATATAGCCAGGGGACCTGGAGACAGAGCAAGCTGCGGGTTCATATAAGAGAAAGTAAAGCTGCCGAGACTACTGAAGTCTTTTACTTCCAAGGTAGAGAACTACTGGCAAAGCAAGAGAATAAATTCCTTTGAAGATGGACTCCTACCTGATCGGAATGCAGTATTCGGATCAGTACCTTTAACCCTTTCAGACTGGGTGAGTATAGGCTAGAAGGGAAGAAAGAAGATAAACATAGTTTCCTTATTGAAAGAAGATAAGCATAGTCTCCTTATAGACTTTGATGCCCAATCACTTAATCAGTGAAAGGCAGTATAGCCTAATGGTTATGAGCATTATCTCTGACCAGATTGCCTGGGTTTAAATCCCAAGTTCTTTGCTTATAATCTGTATGTCATAAGGCAAATTACATAACTTTTCTGTGCTTTATATTCTATTATCTTACAAGGCAGATAACAATACCCAACTCAGGGTTGCTTTCAGGATTAAATGAACATATAGGAGTGTGTGTGTAAAATGCTTAAAACAGTCACATGACATATAGTACATGCTCAATAAATGTTATTATAATTTATTGAGTGCTCATTATGTGCCAGGGAATGAACTCAATGCTGGGGATACAGAAATAGATAATCTAGAAAAGGTTCTTATATTTACAGAACTTATAAGTCAATTGGAGTCTTATTTGCACAAATGTCCTTATGGCACATGTGATCCAGAGACAGGAGGTACTGTTTCAGAGCTGTGATGGTGGGGAGTTTATTTATGACAAATATGTGGAGTCTGAATGCATACACATAGAAGTCAAAAAGTGATACTCAAATGTGGGCAGAATCACAGCTGCCCTAATAAATCACTGTTACTGATGGGAATCATTAGGGGTGGAAATAAGTCTGTACATCGCTAACTCCAACCTCAGGAGTTGCTGAGTGTGCCAAGATCTTTCTTCCTTGCCTGGGAGTGGCTATCCCAGGAAGGGGAAACAGTGAATCGAGAGGCTGGTTTTCCAAAGGGGATTATAGTTGTGGCAGTCTTGGGTTTTCTGTCTCCTCTCGGGCCCATTGTTTCTTTCTCCTTTAACCCCTACTAGGAATGGGGAGTTAGCATCCCAATGCATCATTAGTATTTGTCATAAGAGGGGATCAGTACTGGCCAGAGGGAGGTTTAGTGATTTGAAAAGCCAGGAAGACTCGAGTCTGCCCAGTTACTACTATTAGTGAAGAATCTATCATCACCTCCAATTTTGGAGCCCAGAGTGAGTTTCCATGATCTTGATCAATAGAGGGACTGAAGGTCTCTCAGTAGAGAAAGTAATTATTTTCTGCTGTTCTCTAGACTCCATATACATTCTTCAACAAATACTGTTATGATTACTTTCTTTAGGATAATATCCTCTGTCTTCACACCCCTGTTATAATGGGGGAAGGATGAAAAGGTTAATTCAAATCTTGATTTTAATTCCGTTGGCTGCAACCTATTATCTTCTGCCAGTCCCAATCTAGAGAAGATGAGTCAATTACCTGAGATTATTCTAAGTGCCCTAAGGAACTAGAATCTGCCTGGAGAGTAGTTAAAAAAAAAAAACCAACAAACCCATGCCTGGTAGAGTATGCATTAATTCTGAAATAGTCTGTTGTATGTGTATGTGGGAGTTCCTACATTATTTCTCTGGCTACTGAGAATTCAACTTTCTGGGACATCAATGGGGAGCAGAACATTATCTTATTAAGTTCAGCAGTAAGCAGACTACTGGGTTCAATTCTTACTCGTTATATGGCCTTGGACTATTCTGTCACTTTCTGAGACTCGGCTTTCTCATCTGAAAAATGGGGATGCTAATACTTAACTTCTGGGGTTTTTATGAGAATCATGTGATGTGTTTAACTTGGTAAACTTTGAAGGAGCACACACACATTTAAGGGGTTGCTCTGTATCTTGCACAATTCCATACCCCTCTTGCTCCCAGCACTGTGGCTGGCACCCAGGAACTCAACACTAGTAGGTTTATTTGAATTATTAGTATGATCCGATTCAAGTAATTTTTGTTTTTGCTTCTCTCCTCTATTTTGCCTCTTTTAGAGCTATTATTTATTACAGTATGGCCCAAGTGATCCATCTAAATTATAAATTGTAAATGCGATTATGCCGTTACACTGATTTAAAATTCACCAATTACTCCTAACTGTGCACTGAGGAGAATTCAAGCCCCTTAGCTGCCTTTTGTCTTGTACCTCCTTTCCTATCCTCTGGCCTCACACCTGAGGTCTAGTAATACCACCTCACTTCCGTTCTGTACCTATCTCATCTTTCCTCATCCTGACACCAACCACAGAAACACAAGATATTTGATTTAATGCTTTGGTGCAGTTACACAAATTACTCCTTCTGTCTTCAAGGCCTTTCCAGCAGCCTTTCAGTTATGTCTCATCTTTTAATGTTCAACTCAACCATCACCTCCGCTGGGAAGCCTTCTCTGAGCCCCAGACCCAGCTAAGGAGCCAGTCTCAGTGTTTTCAGGGCCCCCTGGCCTCAGCGCTCTTGTAATGCTTCACTAGACTCAGACTTCCTTGGTGGCAGATACAAGGTCTTATGCATCAGTCTCCCTGGTGTGCAGCACAATGATTGGTATATAGTATGTGCTCGAAATGAACTGCAGTGAATTCTTGAAAACTCTCTATCATTTAGTGTACAGCTCCTCTCCCCTTCCAAAAAAAGAAAAGAAAAGAAAAGAGCCCAAACTACTCTGATGATCAAAAACAGAGGAATTTTAATGTAGAGAATTACTTGCATAGATGATAGAAAAGCTGAGAACAGGGGCAATGAAGCAAACGAGAGAGTAGCAGCAGCAGAGGTTGCTACCAGCCTAGCGGGGGAGGTGAAGTTGCCAGAACAATGGGGCTGGGGCCTCCAGGTAGAAGCTGGAACCAAGGAGTGCCTAACTGGAACATCTACTGCCAAAGATGATGCCCAAAGCAGAGAGACAGGAAGGGGAATGTCTGGTTTCTCCCTGCCCTCTGCCCTACATTCTTCTGCCACTTGCTGTCATTGGCCGATCCAGCTGAAAGTCAGCCTAGTGATGCATCTCGTGGAGGACAGCCTCCCTGTGATGCAGGGCAGAGCAGGGGAAGGTGATGAAAGGATCTGCGGGAACACCTCACTCTGGAAAGAAGTGGGAGGTAGAAAGAAAAACTACCTAATGTACCATATGTGTAATCATCCATTCCTTTAATTAGTATTTACTTAGTGCAGTTGTTCATGACTATTTTTTGCCTGTGAGATACATGTGCGATGATGGTGATTTGCAGATCACATCCCCGTGAATGTCACCAATATGCCCAGGGTTATTAGCCATTGCCAGTGCACACCTCTCCTTTCCCACTCAAGAAGGACACTGGAATTTACAGGCGTGAGAGTGGCAGAGTTATGGGTGAGAGAAAAGAACAAATCAGTGTAGATAAATAATCTATGACAGGGACACATTTCATAACCAACCCAATTGTCCCTGTTTACTGCCATGAAGGGATTCAGAACCACAAAGCATGGTTAGAATATTCCCACTTCATGTATAAATGAGTCAAGGCAATGTCTAAGATTTAAGTGAAAAATTGAAGGAAGTTTCCAGAGAATTCATGTGAGATGGACTTTTGTCTCAACTAAAAAGGAATCTTAAAAAAAGGATTTTTTATAGACAATTGCCTTAGTTATGAATCTAAATTTGTAGAGATGTCATCTATATCATACTACGGCTAAACATTTTGAGAAAAATTACATTGCATGAACGGTTTAGCCCACATGAATATGGTATGGTATTTATACTGTGATTCTGATGTGGCCTGGCACCTTTTTCCCCCCAATATTATAGTTAGTACTTAAAAAATATAGAAGAATCCCTATTTTTTTTATATTGGATAATCCACTTTTTTTTTTTTTTTTTGTTAATCTGGGCTGTTGTGGAGCGCCACAATAATTAATTTTAAAAAGATAAATCTTTTAAAATGATTAAATCACAAACAATACCCATCCCAGAACTGTCATTGTATTTTTAAAATTCAGGAAAGAGAAAGTATACAAAAAGTAACATAATCTTGCTTACATTGGTGATCATTTAATCACGTGGATGCTGAGTACATAAAATATCTCCTATTGTTGAAATCCTTATTTGCCGTTTAAAAATACATAAGTTCAGGAGCGCTCTATTTTATCCTCAGCACGCGATACCAGAATCTTAAAAGTATTTATTTGTTTCCATGCCGTTGCCATTGTCCACCTGCCGGGGAGAATAGGGGGATCCTTCTGTCTTGTTCTTTGCTCTAGAACGGAACCTGGCACACAGAAGTAGCTCAGTAAATATTCGTTGGTTTATTCCTTTCTGCATGAGAAAGATGAAGAAGCGATTGACCTTTCTGGCAAACACTTTCCTGGGAAGGTGTTGTCTGGACCTCACTCGCTGTACTCTGCTGAGCTGGACCAAGCCTCAAACAACCTATTATATATGCAGGCACTCAAGAAGAGGGAGCCTGTTAATTGCAAGCTGTTTTTCAGTGTTGCCAAAAGGTCACCACTATCAATTATGACATATATTTGAAAAGAAGGAAGTCCTGTCTATACGGCAGTATATTCCATGGTGTCTGATTTGTTTGCTGTAATAAGGCCAGGCTCAGTTATTGATGAATCAATCATTCGTGTCTTGTACACCGACGACACCTCCTCAGTTTCTCTTTCAAGATAATGGCATTGCATACCGAGATTGGTGCTGGGCTGTATTTTATTAAACTCCATAAACATGTTGAACATTAATTGCTACTGCTGTGCAAGAAAACAATTTTTTTTTTCCATCTTTGTGGTGGAGAGTTAAGTAATTTATACAGGACGACTCAAACCATGTCTCTAGGCAGCCAGAGAAATGCTGCTAAATCAATCCATATGGCTGGTCTCTGTGAGAGAATCAATTCTATGACCTGCATGGGTGAATGATACAGGGCATCTCAGCCGCGCTGAATTCTTTCTTGCTATAAATGGACTAGCCCTTGAGGTTATGTTTCTACATACCTCATGGGGAAAAAAAAAGTAGAAACAATTACAGGGTCAATTTAAACAAAAAATAAATGCTCATCACAATGAATTCAAATGAATGGAACTTTCCCTAGGTTTTCTGTTCTGTGTGTGTTCCCCCTACAGTATCCAAATAATGGTCTTAATGTTCCATTTCACTTTTCTGGCACCAATGCGGGCTCAGTTCAGAGCAACAAACAGCTTCTTTAAAGGCAGGGGGTGAGGCCTGAGACAGGAAGCCTGAGCTGTTCGTTCCCTGAAGAACCAGTTTATACAGTTGATGCCAGCCTTTGATTATATTCTTTCTATGTCTTAGGGCCTCGCTCTAACTCTTTAATTTATTTTCATCATCGTCTTATAACTAATTTATTACCTTTAAAATTGTTTCAAAAGACAACTTGTGAAGAATGCAATCAAGGAAAGCAACTGCTCTTTCATTCCCTCTCCGTCCTCCCAAAGCCCCAGCTTTGCTTCTTACTTGGTTCGTTTGAACTGTATTGGTAAATGATAACACTCCCTTAATTGTAAGGGCTCAACTATGTTTTTCTAGACAAAAAGACACATCTTAAATGGTAGATTCAGAGTTTAGCTTTCCCAGTGCATCCACAAATGACGTTATGTAGACTGGCAGACTAAAGAATGATCTGGTTTACGTAGATTTATCGAAATTTGGTAACTTTAGTTTTCAACAGAAGCCTAATTGGACAATATCTTGGATTTGTCTTAATGGACAGTGAAAAAAATGGATTATCTAAATGCAGTGCAGGCTCAAACCACATGAAATTTTCAGTCCTTGATTTTCCATTGGCAAGTGTGAAATGGAAAATCAGGATGACCCACTTTTTGACTGTGCCTTGTAGAACGTACTTATTCTGACATAATCATTCTTTTTTTTTTTAATGGAGAGTGTGAGTTTTCCTTATACTGTTTTATTTGATTCTGGTTTGTAGACAACTTCAGTAACCATAGCTCATGGCCAATGGTCATGTGACCTAGACCTGATTAATCTTAGAACCCCTTCCCCTTGGTTTTGGTGATTGGCCCGGGCATGGGTTTGAGACTCCAACTAAGTAAGGGAGAATTTTTCCATGGCCTTTTATATATGGACACACTATTTCTTCCATCGCAGGTTACTAGCTGAGATGCTATAAGCCTAGAGTTGTCTAACTGTGCCTTCCCCAGGACTCCGGGCCCATCCTTACTTATGGAGGATACAGTCTATAAGGAGAGAATGAGGACAACGCATGATGAGAAGCAGTGGTGGGTGGAAGAGAGAGAGAGAAGGGGGGAGGGAAAAGAGGGGACAGAGAGAGAGAAGGAGGAAAAGAAGGAGGGGGAGGAGAGAGAGAGAGAGAGAGAGTGCGTGTATGAGCTAGCGAGCACAAAAGTGAGACTGGGCTAATGAAAATGTTTAAGTGCCCGTATTCCATAGTTCCCTGTAGCCAGCCCCTCCCCTGGACTCCCCTTGTTATGTGTGTCCATTACATTTTAGCTGGCTTTGAGTTAGTTTTCTGTCACTTGCAACCAGAGAGGTTCAGACTAATTTATACACCCAATAGTAAGCACCAATCACTGCTTTATTTGCCTATGGAGTACCATAAATTTCCAGATTCTTGGGAGAGTCGGGGCTTCGGAGAAAGCAGAATGACTCTGGAGCTTAGCCTGACGGGGGAGAATTCTAGGCAGCTCTGAAGCAGAGTGTGAGGAGAAAATGGCAGGAAGTTGCATTTACATATCAACCTTAGACCCAAGTAATTTGTCATCTCAACCAACATCCTGATATTCTTGTTATTCTCTCAGTCTTTTAGAACATGACTTTTCTTTTTCTCAATTCCTTTTCATCTCTTTCTTTCCATCTGTAGCTGTCAACAGTTGCTTCTTTATTTTTTTGCTCCTGTGTCTTACTTCTGTGTACCATATTTTGAGAGAGATGTATGTAAATGGTAATTGTTACCAAGGCACATTGACTATTACCTTTGAGATACTGTGTGAGGAGTAGGGGGAAATGTACTTCCCTACCTCTCTGCAAATGTGGGGAGCTAGTCAGCCACGCTCATTTGATAACTTTGTGATCAAAGTCTTTTTATCCCCTCCCCTGATCTCTGACTTCTATAGATTTATGACTCTTCTTTGGGAAGAAGATTAGCTGCCTTCTCTGCAGGAGGCTCAAGGTCTGACCTTAAGCTTGCCATGTGGCTTTGGAAATGTGAATCATGGCTGAGAGGACTTGAGAGGTGAGGAGGTAAGTCACTTCTCTTCACTCAACCTCAGCAACTCTGTCATCATCTTTCAGATGGTTCAAGGTTCTCTCTGTTGTGTGCTGGTTCATTCCTTGGCTACGTGGCCATTTCTGAGAGCTAGTGAGAAAGAATGCAGAGGAGAGAGCCCTTCCTGTTGATTTGAAGCCCGAGGCCCTCCCCTTATCACTCTTGTTGCCAGAAGCGCAGTTTCATCATAACTGTACTCTGTAGAGGAGTGGCAGGGAGTGGGAGGGGTGCTGGACTCTGAGTCAGAGAAACGGAGATGTGATATCAGCTTTGCTCTACCCAGCTCTGAGCCCCTGGGCATATGCCTTACATTTTCCAGCTCTCAGATTAAGCATCTGTGAAATGAAGGACATGGCAGTACCTGCTTGTTGGGTGAATCAAAATAAAAATGAGATAATAAATATGAAAGGAGTCCGTGGAAGGAAGAGAGTAGTTCAAATACGAGGCATTGTTCTTATTAAGATGCCATACTTTAGAAATAGAACCTTCTAGGAGTGCAACACAAAATGAAAATCAACTCTGTTGGAAGATGTGTATTTGGATTTTTTTTTTTTTTTTTATAAACTAGAAAACAGCAGTTTGGGGAAGTAGAAAAGGCTGCATGCAAAATCTTTGTATAGTTTTAAAATGAAAAACTATATGTCTATAACAGTAGGACAGGTGAAAACTATAGATTGAGCTGGCATGTGCATTCGTTTGAAGAAGTAATCATTCTACTTAAGATTTATCACTATGTATTAGTTTGACACATACTAAATCATTGATTGATTGTATAATTTCAGAAAACTCAATTTTGACAGGTAGACACATGCAGTTCCATTGGTTATTGTGACCACACTTAAAAGTTTTTCCCAGGGAGAAACTGGAATATCGGTTTTCTTCTTTGCCACATGTGGCTCTTTATACTGCACCCACACATACACACATGCACAAAAACACACCTGACAAGTGACTGAAGTATTGGAGTTTCCATGGTATGGATTAGGGTCATTATGAATCATCTCAGAACTCACACACCCCGGAGCTTAATTCTGCCTTGAAGATTGCCATTCCTCTTGGCCCTTAGGTCAGATGATGCAGTCTGTCATGGGCACTATAACTAGACATTTCAAACCCTCAGGGGGCAGTGAGGCTGGGGAAAAGATTGTGATGTTCAGATTCAAATCCTCCTCAGGACAAAGACATACTGTCTCTCACAGGCCTACTGATCTATCTATCGCAGAACTGCTCAGATGTCATGGACACGTGGTGAAATGACCACAGAGATACACTAGAATTCTCTGCCTTTTTTTCCATGGATGATTTTGAAAAATAGCTCCGGGACAGTTTATTAAAAAAAAAAAAAAAAGTTCTTCATGCCAGAACAGTTCTGAAAACAAAAATAATGTTCTTTTTACTCAGCTTCCTTTCCAGATAAGCCAAAGGCCAAGAGATAACTGCCTGAGAGAAGGTCACAAGGGGAAGTCAGAAGACATTTTAGATATAAAGTCCACCAATTTTTTCACATGTGTTAAAGATGATTCTATCAACACAGGGAGGCCTGGACATTTATTAATGCAGAAGAATTTTAACTAGTCAATTACTGAGATTTCTGTGGAATTATTTGGCAAAAATAAACAGATAAATACAGGGTGGACCACCATAAACAATTATATGTGCACAACAATACACTACCTTTTAAGTACTTCCCTAAAAAAGGAAAACAGCGAAACAAATGTGTAATTTACTAGCTGAATCTGGTTTAGAAGGGATAAACGGGAGAATTCCATGGCAGGCAAATGTTCCTGTTGCAAATTATTTTGTTTTCTAAGCATTTGATCCTGATTAATGCCACCTGGGCTTAAAGCATAGGCTTACCAGCTCCTCGTGGGAGAAAAGGGAAGGAGGAAGGAAGGACTGGGAGGAGAGCTGGAGAGAAAGGCAGTAGTAGAAGGAGAGGAAGAAAGAAGAGAGCTTTTAGTCTGTCTTGGATGACTACCTTCGGAACGTTTACCATGAGCGAGAAAATCCAGAGCTCTAGATTACAGGTCCGCGCCTCGTAGGAATCTAGAGTGGAAGCAAATATGCAAGTTTTATCACAAAGATCTTCTAGCTGTAAAGCACGCTGGAGATGTAGAGCCTGAAGTGCAGGCCGCAGTCCATTCCTTCAGCTGTCTAACAGAGTAAAGCAGATGAAGGGAGGGAGATTCAGGTACTCACGAGTGCTTTCAAAGGGCGCAATGCTTCAGAAATGCAGGTTACTATTCCTGCAAACTAAAAGCTGTTTTGTATGGAGGATGTTGCGCTTCTGTTTTCACCTGGTTTAATCCAGTTCATCTGATTTGATTATCTGACATTTAGACTCATAAACAGGCTCCTATAAATATAGAAACCCCTATAGATATATTTTACTCTCCTATTTTGTTACCATGGGATATCAGGACTCAGAAATGGACACTTGTTCTCTTGTGGTTCTACCTGAAGAAGCTGGGTGTAGAGCTCAGAACCTGAGGCCCAGAGAGGCTAAATGACCTGTGCAAGGCCAGCTTTACACAAGTCTGACTCTCTGCCAAGTGTTGCAGACACTATACCTTTGTGATGCTCCAGAATGATGCTTAGGTGCGTAAGACTCTGTACTTAGCGATGTTCACCCCCCCACACCCCATCTCTGCTCTGTCGTAGTGCCCAGGATGGGTCACATATGGTTTGGCCATTTTGAGACATGTAGCATTATCTGAGCAAGAGGCTCTAAAGGATTTTGGAAAACGAGTTGAGCCAAGTTTTACATGAACCCAGAGAGTTATGGACCAGCTGAAAAGCAGGTGTTGAGGTTATCGAGGTTGTCCATAGGCAGGTGGCTGCTGCAGGGAGCTCTAGATTGCCCAGAGTGACCATGGAGCTGTATGTCCTTGAAGCTAGGGTCCTAGAAGTCATGTATCCAGGAATCTGGAGGAATGTTTGCAAAGAGATGGAAACCTTGGAAGGAAGCTTAATCAAGGGCCGGACATTAAGCCTGTACGAATTTGGAGCAGTGTCTAACTCCCACGGTATTCAAACTTCAGGCATAGGTCATAAGGATGGCCTTACGGAAACCTAAAACTCTTTTGAGGCTTTATCTGCAGGTTCCCCAGCAGCTCCCACATGCTCTAAGCTTCTGGTGGTGCTCAAGTAATTGCACAGGCAGCAACAGTGTGCCTGCTCGCTGGACAAATAGCAATAATTCCTTCTCAGCCTGGCCTGGCCAGTGTTCTTTGTTTCAGAGGTAGCTTTTCCAGCAGGATCACATTTTTAGTTTGATGAGGAGGAATATACCCTACTGATCTCTTTCTAAAAGTCTTAGGGAATCAGAGATAGAGAAAGAGGTTACTTTGTGGAAGCCATCATAATACTCCCTTGGCAGATTGCATGCACATGGAGACTAGAACTCCCACACAATTTTGATCTTTTGTGTATTACCCCAGATCACTCACTGTCACTAGCATGAGGACAGGGTTTTTCTTAGTCTCCTGCTGCATTCTATATGCTGTGTTCAGAGGAACAGACACTTGCTACCAGTCATCTCAGTCTCACTGAGGACATTGATCTATGGGACATTGACAGGCAGTTCTGTTTCTATGGGCTATGGAGTCTGGAACCATGTCATTTCCCGTGGCCTCAGGACCACAGCTTGGCCTTTACCAGCATTTTACTTGAGTGCTTTCCCCCTAGTTATTGAGTCTGTGCTGTTCCCTCCTCAGCACAGGCTTGTTCTTACAGACAACATTCCAGATTGATCATTTGCTCGCACTCCGCCATTTCTATATATCCTCAGCTTCCTTTGGAAAAAATTAGTTAGCCATTATCCCCAGGAACAAAAATTCCTCCCTGTCTTTGCAGGTTCTTCCAGGGTATGTTAGCGTCCAACAGAAAGTTCAAGATGTGAAAAAGGTTCTTCATACCAATCCCAATGGACAGCCCTCAAACAGGCTGAAAACTGGGATGAAAAGTCTAGGACACGTGCTCTTCTGCTCCTGGTCTCACCCTGTAGGCAGGTATCCTGTTCTCTTTCATTCTGAGTGGGTAGTGTGCCTGAAACTCTGCCTTGGGAGACCCTTCTCCTCACCTGTCCACAATCCAGTGAGGCCCTTCCTCGTTCACGTATCTTGATAAAATAAAAGCAGACTTCTGAGACTGAGGTTGGCTCCTGAGGTGGTGTCCAGACACCTTCCAAGAGCCAATTCCATTTCAAGTTTACTATCCTCCACAGACTGGGGAGTGTGAGGTTAAAAAGGGTCAGGAAGGCTGCGGATTATTTAATTAGTGGATTGATGGAGGCCACTCTAGGTATTTTTATTTTTTTTTTATAAGCAGGAAGCAGCATTTATTAATGCCGGCAGCAGCTCAGTGGATTCTTATTCAAAGACTGAGCTCACTATAGGTGTTTTAAGCAGGAGTGCATTTAAGAGAGGGAATAAGGTGCTTATGAAGGCCCCTCTACTGTTGGGGAGCATTCAGAGATAATTCCTGGAGAAATATGGAACTGATCTACCAGGGAGGAAGTTGTCACCTCTGTAGCCACCGCTGTTGGTGTATTCAAGAGCACATCATAAACTTATGATCCAGGAGTCAGGAAGCTGGAATCAAGAAGCTGCCATCACTGCCTCATGATGATGCCCAATAAGCTGGAGGATGGGTGCTGGAATGTTGCTGCAGAAAAACATCTTGGACCGTGCTTACCAGGAGGAGAGCAGCCAAGAGAAGCAGGCGGGTGGTCACCACCTCCCTCCTACCTTTAAACCCTTATAGGAGGGCAGAACTCTCACTACAGGAGACTCTGAGAACACAGTTTTCAGTTTTCAATACCTCTAACTGAAAGCATGGTGGCCTAGAGCTATAGCATAGTATCTAGCTCAGCTGTCGATGGGCTTTTATCACCTGCTGCATTAATTTTCAAAGTTATACTATCGTTACAGAGTAATATATTGTGGAAAGAGACTTTGACAATGGTATATGATAATCTCATTTTATAGGTGGACAAACTGAGATAAAAAGTGACCCCTCTAAAAGCCACACAGACATTTCTTGGCAGAGTCAGGGCAATCATGCCAGCTTCCCAGATCATGCCAGCCTCCCGGATCTAGGTTATTTCCAATTAGTGCTTTGCACATAAGAGTTTATAGACCTGCAGGGAGCACATGGAGCTGTGCTAAGAGTAGAAAAAATCAGAGCAAAATGAGATTTGTTCAGTATTATTTTACTTGATGACTATGGAAGAAATGGTATTATTTGTATTAAAACAGGCAGCTATATAATGTATGCACATTTGTGTCATAAACGTGGAATTCACCGTAAGGATGAGATGGGGACAGGCAGCTTCAGGATTTTCTTCTAATAATGCCTCTTACTTCCTCTGCTGTTGGGGAGCATTCTGGGAAAGGGTTTGGGGAGCTCTGTAGCACCCGTACTGTTTTTCTTTTCTCAGATATTGTCCTAATATACTTTGCTGACTGACATGTAAAAATTAGTTTCATTTCCACTCAAATACTACCTCTTCTGTTAAATCTTCTGTTAGTCCCTGTTGTAATCAATTACTCCCTCATTGGCTGTCCCCAAACCCCAAATTTATTGCTAGATTATAGTACAAATCACAATGTGCTTTGTTTCATGGTAAACTTTGTAATTCCTGTCTCCTCTATAAAGGATGTGAGCCTTTCATGTGTGGGGACTGGGTCTAATTTATCCTTGAATCCCCACACCCAGCATGGTGCCTTTGCATATGGAATAATATGGACTGTGCTTCTTCTGGCTCTCCCCTCCTCCTTGGGGAGCTTAAGATGAAACTTCTCTGCCACTGGCAGTTAGGAAGGGCCATGTGACTAGGTCCTGCCAATGTAGTGAACAAAAGTGACATGTGTCACTTCTAGGCTAAGGCAATGGAAAGGTCTTGTGTGACCCTGCTGCTTTTTCTTCTTTGCTGTGTGGACTCTGGAACAGGAGTTCCCAACTCCTGAACTGGGCTGCACAGCAGAAAGTAAGTGGCAGGCTAGCAAGCAAAGCTTCATCTGTATTTGCAGGCACTCCCCAGCACTAGCATGACCGCCTCAGCTCCATCTCAGATCATTAGGCATTAGATTCTCATAAGAGTACCAGCCCCTGGTGCCAAAAAGGTTGGGGACTGCTGCTCTGGAGGATGTTGAGATGGCAGAGCCACAAGAAAAAAAAAGAGCAGGACAATGGCCTTGGAAAGATGTTCCAACCAGAAGAGAACTTGACATACACAGGAAATAGACATTTTCCATATTTGGCCACTGAAACTTTAGAGTTTGTCTGTTTCTGCAGCAAGGGGTAGACCATCTGATATAGATGGTCAGTAATTCACGGAATTGCATGGAGAGTCTGGACATCTTGGAATGATACGATTTATTTGTACCTTCCATTTACTTTCTGATGTAACCTCACTTAGACCTTGAGAGTTCTGAAAAAGAAAGTACAATAAGTTGTTCAACTCTATAGGGGCCATGGAAACGACGGGGCAGAAGTCATCACCCAGCTCCATTGTGCTGTCACCTGGCCTAGAAAGGACTGAAGCCTTTTGAAAAGTAACGACTATCCCCAGCAGATGGGAACGTACCATATTTCACCCAGGAGCTGCTGTCCCTTTCACCCCTTAGGGAAATTTACAACCCCAGTGGCTCCCCTTCTCCACCTTGGCACATGCTAATGCTATGTAATTGGGCTCTGTGAGCTCTAGAAGCACATGGAGATGCCAGTTTACTCAGCGACTTTTCACTCCCCGTGCACCAATTTTCCTTTGTTTATGTGTGATTGGCAGCGTAATGTATGTATTACGCATGTGCGTTTATTTTGTATGCATACATCGTGATCACATATATGCAGCGTTTTCAGATTATTTCCAGGAACTTTAGAAATAATTGGAAGATAATAGGTGTTTCTATCCGAATTTACCTTTTGCTGGTATAATCTCTGAGAATATTTTTCCGTAATTAACAGAGTTTTTCTTCCAGTTAGGCCTCAGGCAAAATATTTCTTCTTTTCTTTCTCCAGAAAATGGGGATGATACTTACTTGTCAGGTTCCGTGGGGATTGGAAAAAATGTTTGTAAAAGATCTAGCTCACAACTTGGCAATTCGTAGGTATTTAATAAACATAGTTGATAATGATTGTGTATTACCCTTAAGTAGAACTTTTTGGTTTAAAAATACTTTATATTTTTAAAAATTGTTATTCACCCTCACAATGGCTTTTTGGGGGTGGGTTTTATAATCTCCATTTCATAGCAGAAGAAAGTGAGGCTCAGAGAAGGCAAAGTCACAGACTTGGAAGTGGCAGAGCTGGGACTGAAAACTAGTTTCCTGATTCTAGTCCTGATGTTATAACTGGGAGGTTCCTTGAAGCAGTGACAAAGGGCAGAGCTGGGATGAAAGTCATCTGGGCTCAGTAGTACAGTGCCTGGCAGAAAGTAGGAGTTCAACAAGTGGCTACTGTTATTACATATAGGTACCTATGGCTGTCAATTATGTCTCTAAGGTTGTTTATTTCAAATTGATTCTTCAGGAACCCTTTGGCTTCATCCAAGTGACTTTTGTGAATATAAAGCTGATATATTGTTCAGACTATGCTATGTAAACCACTATAGAAAATCAAAGCACTGGAATGGAAGAGGAACAAGTTACCGGAAACGATCCTGTTGTATTCACATAGTTTGTGCATAGTTGCCCACTGGACCAGAAGGCTCTTCTCTGTATGTGAAAATGTTGAAAATAAAATATGGCCCTTCTCTGGGGTGTAATAGGAGAACCAGAGATTTGTTTCCTAAAGTTAAGATGCATCACATCTCACTCATGTGCCTGCCTCTCTTCCTCCAAGATTCCAGAGAGCCAAGATGCTAGCTTAGCTCAGGATGGAAAATAATTGTGCATGTCAATATTTATCCCATCCCAATACTCAAATTAGCTCCTCTAATAAGCTGAAAAACACACCCTCCTTGTTACCTGCTCTCTTGCATTCAGCATTCTTCCGATACAGTTATTCATTGCAATCAATGCAAAAACAGAGGGATTTGAGCTGCCCATCCATTTGGCAAGGGATTTGGGAATAGGATCAAAGTTGGTTTTATTTCAATAGGGTCCCTAGTGAGCTGTTAATTACTTGGGTTTCAAATCAGATGGCATTTGAAATAGAATATCGAATTACACCTGTGTTTGGGGTCAGTTTATCTTCTGATATGAAGGTAGATTTGTGGCAGGAAGGAACAGGAGGAAATGAAGTTAGTTTTCTTCCTGTGTTTGATGGGGAAGGTCTTTGTTGCTGAAATATTCCTCCGGGCTTTGCATTCTGGGTTAAACCAATAGGGAAAATTATGTTTCAGGAACTTCGAGCAAGAGCAGACTTCCAATTATCCCTCAAGCAGATTAAAAAAAATGTAATCCTAGACTTGTTAATATTAAATATGACATATATATATACACACACACATATATATATATATTTGAGTTGGTTCTGAGTACTTAAGGTGATTTGAAAATCAGTTCAGTGGTAAACTAGTGGATTAATATTTCTGACCTCAGCATTCTAATATTTATCTCAAACATTTAGATCTTGATTTTATTGAACATAAACACTTTGTTTGTTTCCTAATTTACTAACTTGTCAGAGATGATATCTTATTTTGGAATATTTCACTTCCTCACTAACCTCCAAACATACACACCTCTTTCTTTTTCCCAAAGTGTCCTATCCCTTCCCTGTCTCTTTACGCCATCTGTCCGTGGTGCTCATCTTCTAGCCCGGAACATCTTACCTTTCAGGTTTCAACTCCTCATTGACTCTGCTGTATCATCCTATTATTCCTTCAAAGCATTGATCACAGTTGGCATATATCTTATTTTTTTTGTCACATATATGGTTTTCGTGCCCATGAGAATAGTCAGGGATCTGGGTTGTCCCAAGTACCTCATATCTTCAGTACTTAGAACTGTACCTGGCACCCTGAGAGCTGAGTGTCTCATATTTATGTAGTGAATGAGTGAACAAATGGACGACTGAATAAACTATGGCCAAATTCTCCTTTCCATGGAGCAGTGGTCAAACCGTTGGGAGAATATGATATTCAGGTTTAATCCTTATAATTTAAAATATAATTTTATGAAACTGGACATTAACTGAAAAACTTTAACAAAGCAGTGTGTTTAGAATCTGCCGTTCTGGAACATTTTGACGATATCGTGCACTGAACTGCTAATACAGTAAAATTGCTGTAGCTTCTCCCCTGGTTTTACTCAGTGTGGATCTTTGTTTCTACCTCTTCGTGGGTCTTTCCTCTTGCCTCCTGTCTCCCTCTTTTTTATATCCTGCCTTTTGCCTTGATTTCTGTCTCAGAAAAACTGTTGACCATTTTCTCATAAGTTAGCTAAGAAGTAAATACAAACTATCTTTCTTTTATCGAATTCCTAATGGCTATTAGTAGTAGAACTGGTTGCAACAAAATAAAACTGACAACTAAAATGGCTCATGGTAGAATTTTTTATTGGCTAAAGAATTGATGACAAAATTGAATCTTCTTGACAAAATTTTTACATGCAGAATTTGATCTGGGAAAATTGAACTTTGTGGAAATAAAGAAAACTCAAAATGGCAGAACCCATAACTGTTAAAATTAGATATGGCTTAAAAAACCCGATTTAAAAAAATGTTTTTATAAAATTTCTAAGGAAAAGGATTGATGCTGACCAAATAATATCAGTGAAATAAAAACAATGACAAGATAAAAGCATTTATATTGTTAATCAAGGGAAGATATGACTGGGGGGGAACTCAGTCAATAAATCTTAAAGTACAGGAAAGGCAATTTATTATACTGAAGAATGGACAGCTGTTCTCCTTTTCCACTGATAAAAAAGAAAGTTCTGAGAAATACAGTGGGGAGTTTAGAAAGAACTTCCTGTCCAGAGGGGGCTGGGGAATCCTGGAATGCATTACTAGGAAGGCAGGGTAGTGAGGAGAAATAAGATGGGCGAGTAGAGTGTGTGTGTGTGTATTGAGGGAGGCTGGGAGCCCTCTCAGAAGTTTTGGAGAGAAGGTATAGTAGAAAGCTATCATGTTCAGGAGGTTTAAGTACATTGCTTTCTGGCCAAAGACACAAAGATGAATTAGGAGTTTTTGCCCTCTGGAATACTTCTGTAGGCCCTTATTTCTGTGATTCGATGACAGTTTAAAAATTCTGTTTTGCTCTTTGATAAGAAAGTGAAATTATGCTATTTGGAAAAATGGAATGATAAAGCCTTGTTTAGAAGTCTCTTTAGATATCACTATTAAAACTTTGCTTTGTTTAAATGTTTTAAGAATTGTGTTCTTACAACCCAGGTTCTATAGCTCTCGTATCTTTTAGAAATTAGTTTTATGTGTGGAATTCTGTGAATAAAATGGTCATTGTAATGGCTGTTAAGGATCATTGTTTTAAATTAGGAATAATAGGAGTTTTTATTCCATAGAGAAAAGAATCTAAAGATTGACGAAGTGAAAATGATCCATTGCGATACTAAAAATGTAACTGTTGGTTTTACGAGAGAAAACATATAGGCCATGTAGATAAAGAATCCTTGATGAGAGCTTCATCTATAATAAAAGAAAGACACAGAAAATTAGATGACTGATTGTGGTTGCTAGGGCTACGAGTCTGTAATAAAGGGTTGTACCATAAAGTCGGATTGGGAGATTGAATGGGAAGGAAGGACCCCCAGAGCATCCCAGAGGACAGGAAGTAACCCTGATCAGGCTGGGAAAAGTCATCAGTGTGAATGGCAACAAGACGGCAGCTGTCAACAATAGGTTGCTGTCTACCTCCCTTGGTGAATGCAAGAGTCACTCTGACTTTTCTGCTTCTAGTGTGTGGGCATCATGTGAGAAGCAATAACTGTAAGAAAGACACCATGGCATCCGAGAAGAAAGGAGCCAAGACATCTAGGAAGTAGAAGGATGCTGTCGATTAAAGAGGTCTCGAAAGGAATTTTAGGTTGTTTCCAAGCCAGTGAGTTCATTAAAATCTTGCGAAATGCTGGGAGACTGAGTATAACAGTGAGCGTGCCCCACGCTAACCTCTCAGATAAGTAATAATAAACCATCAATGGTTGTGGGTGACGTTAGTGGATTTTTCAGACTGAAGCACTAGAAATACTAAGCTACTGTTGGCCATATCTTGGTCTAATGTTAGGTATAGATTATATGGTGTATTTATTTTTCTTTCTTTCTTTCTTTCTTTCTTTCTTTCTTTCTTTTTTATCATATATAGTTACAGAATTATTTTTTTGTGGTGGGAGTTTTTAAGATTCATTCTCTTAGCAACTTTTAAATCTGCAGTACAGTATTATCAGCTATTGTTGCCATGTTGTACATTACATCCCCGTGACTCATCCATTTTAAAACTAGACGTTTGGGCCCCTGGACTCTCCTCATGCACTTTGCTCACTCTCTACCCGCTGCCTCCAGAAACTACCAATCTGTTTTCTGTATCTATGTGCTTAGTTTTATAAAATGTTTAAATTATTACTTATTTAAATTTATTATTATTTTAAGTGGGATGGCACAGTTTTTGTCTTTTACTGTCTGACTTATTTCAGTTATCATAATGCACTCAAAATATGTACCATAATGCACTCAAAATATGTGCTTGTTGCAAGTAGCAAGATCTCACTTAAAAAAAAATTATTGTCTGTGTATATACCACATTTTCTTTATTCGTTCGTCTGTTGATGGACACTTAGGTTGTTTCATATTTTGGCTATTGTAAATAATGTTGCGGATATCTTTTCGAGTTAGTGTTTTTGTTTTCTTCTGGAAACTACCCAGAAGTGAAATTGCTAGATAATATGGTAGTTTTATTTTTAATTTTTCAAAGACCCTCCATGCTGTTTTCTGTAGTGGCTGCACCAATTTACAGTCCCATCAACAGTGCACAATGGTCCCTTTTCTCCACATCCTTGCCAGCATTTGTTATCTCGTCTTTTCAATAATAGTCATTTTAATAGGTGTGAGGTGATATCTCATTGTGGTTTTTGATTTTCATTTCCCTGATGATTAGTGATGTTGGGCATCTCTTCATATAGGTGTTGACCATCTGTATGTCTTCTTCAGAAAAAATGTTTTTTTCAGATCCCCTGACCATTTTTTCAAACCTCAGATTGTTTTTTGCTAATGAGTCATATGAGTTTTTTTAATATATTTTGGATATTAACCCTTTATCAGTTGTAGTTTGCAAATATTTTCTCCCATCCACTAGGTTGCCTTTTATTTTGCTGATAGTTTCCTTTGATATGCATAAGCTTTTAAGTTTGATGTAGTCCCAGTTGTTTATTTTTGCTTTTGGTGTCAAATCTCCCCCACCCCTTGAAAATTACCAAGACTACTGTCAAGGAGCTTGCTACCTATGTTTTTGTCCAGGGATTTTATGGTTTCAAGTCTTGGATTTACGTCTTTAATCCACTTTGAGTTAATTTTTGTATATTTATATTGGTCAGATTAAATAGTCTTATCTGTACTTCTTGCTGAATCAGTTTTTTTTCTTATTTTATTCTTATTTTCACTTGTAAATTATTTAAAGATAGTTTTCTTCCCATATGAAAAACAATATTGACAAGTCAATGTCATATCAATAAGATTATAGCCTGTCAATATTTTTGAAAACTTGTATGGATTTCCTGTTGTCTCCTGAAATACTCTACGCTCTGGGAAATTTCAACATGGAGGAAAGAAAGTTTTACTGCCAATTTTGTGCCTGAAACACAAGAGAAGATGAACAGACGTCTGCTGCATTAAAAAAGGACATAGGCATGCATTAAACCCCTTATGTCTTACTTTTTAATGATGCAATTGTGAATTATGTTCTTGTTGCATTTGTAATTAGAGGCTGCAGCAGATGGTGAAGACTTATTTTAAAGTGATGTGTCTATTAAAATAAGCCACACTGTCAAATGATTGTTCACTGTAACAGCATCTTTACGCCCCTAAAACACTCCGATTCTTTGTTGATGTGCAGTTGATTACCACAGCTGATTACATATGTGCACATATTTGCTTGAAAATGTATCAGGGATATTTGATATGTGCAATACTTTATTTTAAAGTGTGTGTTATCACAATTATAGATAATGAAGCTTTCAATGAATTATTCAGTCATACCATCTACAAAGGGAATGCACTGATTTCCCTTTTCAATAAAATTAGGCATGAATCTTTCTAAACTATTGAGGCTAATTCACCCTACACAGTGGGAGAAGCCTTGAATGGAGAATGGGAAGTTTTTGAGTATTGAAAGATTCTCTTATGCACATTTTTATAAGAGCAATTTTGTTTAGGGTGAACTCAGTCCACGAGTATTGGTGGAACCTCAGGCTAAAAGTGAGGATGGAGAGAAATAGGCACTGAGACAGGGCCAGTAAAAATGGGTTAGTAGGTAGTCAAATTGATGGCATGTATCAGAATACTTTAGGCTGTGCTAACAAACAACACCTAAATCTCACTGGCTTACAATATCAAAGATTTGTTTCTCTCTCTGGCTACATGTCTATCATGAATCATAAAAAGGACTCTGCTCACTGTAGTCCAGAAGGACCAGGCTGATGAAGGCTCCATCTCGACATAGGCTTCCACAATCACCTCACTAATGGGAAAAGAATGTGGTCACTTACGTGCTAGCTTTAAAAATTTCTTTCCGGAAGTGGCTCATGACACTTCCACTTATATTTAATTGGCCAAAGCAAATCATGTGACTGAATCTAACATTAAGAGGGCAGAGAAATGCAGTCCTACTATGTGCCTAAAATATTTGGTGAACAGCAGTCATGACTACCTTGTGATATAATTTTCTGCAAGCCTGTGTGCCCTTGAGGTACTTTCTCTACACGCCTACTCTGACAACTCCATTCCTATCATCTGGGCCCTGAAATATCATCAGATCAACTCTCTTATATTCAATAATATATGTAAAGACTTTTAGAAAAGAGTGTGTTACTTTGAAGGGCAGAGGAGTCTTCCAGTTTGAAATTTCCCAAACTGTGCTCTCTTAAGAGGTATTAATAAGAAATGAGGATTCCATGGTCAGTTTAGTCTGGGAATCTTTGGGTAAGTTATATAAATTTCTTTACTTCCCAGAGCCTATAATATGTGAATGTAAATATCTGAGGCCAGCTCAGCATGCAGCATTTCTCAATTCCACAGATACTCTTTTTTGGAGATCTACCCATGGGATGGTGTTTTATGGGAACACATTTTGAATAATGCTGTTCAGGTCTCTCCCATTGGTACCTGGTTGTATGTTTGGTCATCATTTAGCTTCTGGGTTGGTGAACACATTAAGATACTGGGAGGATGACATGCCTAGAGAGGATATGGAAACTCCATGCCATCCCCACCCACATACCTTGCTCTATTCATCTCTTCTGTTTGACTCTTTCTGAGTTGTACCTTTTATAATATACCAGCAAACATAAGCGAAGTATTTTCCTGAGTTCCATGAGCAATTACCCAAACTGTGGAGGGTATTGAGGGAATCTTAGATTTATAGTAATTGGTCAGGAGTACAGGTAGCTCAGACTTGCAAGTGGCATTTGAAGTGGGGGCATCTTGTGAAACTGAGCGCCTTTTACCCATGGGATCTGATGCTATCTCCAGGTAGATAGTTGCAGAGTTGAATTAAATTGTTAGACATGCAGTGTCTGGAGAATCCAAAAATTAGTTGTTAGTGTTGGAAAACATTGCAGAATTGTTGGTGGTTATCACTTGGACGGTGCAGAGAGCTTCTGTAGCCACACCTTTCCCCCCAGCCCTCACCCTCTCCTTAGCCTGGAAAGGAAGGAGCATGATGGATGTGGGGGCAGAGAAGAAATTTTGCAATAGGAAAATATGTACTCCACATAAAGATATGAGTCAGCTTGAGAGGGCTGAGCTAGGACTGGAAGTTCTAGGGTGGGGAGAGCTCTATGCCGTGATTCTGCACTCAAGAGATAATTATAATATTTTTGGCCATTAAGTAACGTGTATATAATATATAATATACACATATTGCATATATTATATGTAACACATAACATATAATATATAATATTTAAAACATTTAGAACCAGGCACATGGTAAGCACTTTGTGTTTATTTTTATTATTAGGCTACTATAATCATAACAATGATAAAATTAGTTAATGGTTTTGAATACTTTATAAACTGTGCTGGGTTAATGAATTATCTGATTTTGTCCTGAAAAAAACCTTATGAGAAGTGGCTACTATAATTTTTCCCATTTCGTAGATGAGGATGCTCAGATTCATTTAGGTTAACCTATCTGTCCAAAGACATACAGCTAATGAAAAGCAGAGCTACGATTAGGTGAACCAGGCAGTTTGACTATGTTCGTAACCACTCTGCCACTATCACAGTTATTTCTTATGTTTGTTAGTGTTTTATGGTATTTAAAGCATTTATATATAGATTATACCATTTGTCCTCTACAATCATGCTATTAGATGCCACATTCTCCACTTTTAGAGATAAGGAAATTAAATCTCAAGGAGTTAGTTGAATCGTCCATTAAAAACTGGCAACTTGAGTTCTGATCCTATTTTTTTCTTATTCTGTCCTGTTTCTTCCCACTTTTATTTCACCCAACTCTATTCCTTTTTCTTTGATTTTCTTCTCCCTTTTCTCCCCATTCTACAGTCTGGATTTGTCACATGTGAATTGCCAGGAAATGATTTCTTGGGATAGTCACAAAAGAGTCCAGAGAAGTATTCATATAAATTGTAAATGATGAATCTCGTCACCCGAGCCCAAAATAAATTTACGCAAATTGCACTCCATTTAATTTAATAAAAATTTACCCAGTACATTCTGTGTGTTAGGTCTTAGGGACAGTCAAAGAATGTCCAACACACACACACACACCCCAACAAAAGATCAACTGATCCCGGTGACACAAACCCCTTCAGGCGAGCATTAGGGAGAGCCAGAACAGCTATGATCACTGTACCTATATCTTCTCTGTTCTCCTTTATAACTTCCCCCTTATCACTGTTTTTCTGAGAAATAAAAATAGAGGGGAAGGTGAGGCTTCAGGGAAATGGGACTAGGAAAAGGGAACCGGAGACCATGGAAAAGTGTGAAAAGGCTATTGACCCATACAAACATGGTTCACTGAGTGGAATTTTACTCCTTCGCCTATACAGGCCAAATGCAAGAGCGTGCTAGAGGGGACGGCATGAAGCCACAGGGAATGACTTCACCACATTCTTCACGTAGATGAAAGGTATCTTGAGTGTAAGAGTGAGCAGCTGTCTTTTTGCTCAAATGACACCATGAAAAGGAGAGCCCTGGAATTTTAGCATTCGCCACTAACATTTAATGCAGGGCTAACTGACAGCTGTTCCTTGTCCTGGGTCGGCAAAGATTTTTGAGGAGCAGGGCAGGACCAGTGAGCATAGTAAAGCTGAAACAATCAAGAAACTGAAGAGCCCGAATGGCTTACAGCTACGGTTCTTCTGTGATGCATCCTTTTACTTGAATCATGAAGTTGTTCTTATGTAATAGACCAAATTACTTCGGTGTTGAAGAATTATTTTAGAAATGCTGCACCTGGGGTCACAGGCATCAAATGATTTTGAAGACATCTTTTGTTTGAGTTGATCAGTGTTTGTAAAAATTGATTTCGAGTGCCTAATTGACATGCATGTATTCTCCAGGTAGTTTCATAGCCCAGGAGACATTTGGCATAAGCTGATGGATGGTTCTCTAGAAGTTTGTGAGGGGTTTCTGGCCAGGGCGGGGAGGGTGAGATCCATAGATGGGTTCTTTCGTAGTATTAGTGTTTAGAATAATAATGAATCTGCTTATATTCTTGGCTGAAATGAATGATGTTAGATAGTATAAGACACCTGTGCCTTCATGAGTAGACATAGTCAAACCGTTCATCTAACAGAATGTTGAGGTGGGTGGGTTTTTTGTAAGATGAAGGTAGCCTTCAGTCAGCCTCAATTCCTTAAGTCAGTGGCTATTGTGTTTTTCCATGGGGATGATGTGTCAGGGTGGTTTCTTAGCTGACGAGGAGAAAGCAGCAGCATGTGTCTGAAGGCCTTTATTTCAACTCTGGCTTTGCTTATAACACGTGTGAAAATTGCTGATTGTCTCTGATTTTGGCTCCTCATCTGGAAAATGTAGAAGTTGGTGAGATGATCTCCGATGCCCTGTCTAGCTTTAAAATTCTGTGATGCCAGGAATATGATTTGCCCATCAGTGAAAAGTCACTGAGCTGACCTTGGAAATGGCTTCATGCTAATTAATCTTTTTTCTCCCTTTAGTGGAAAATGATCGGAAAAATGATTTCATATTATAGAGCATGAATGCATTTCCTTAGAACCTCTCTTCTACTGCTTTATAAAAACCAAGTGGTCTAAATCCAGTTGTGTCTGAGACAAGTGCTAATAAACAAATACTTCCATAAAGTTGACTCTTGAAATTGAGGTTTCTGCATGAGTAACCTGTTTCGTAACTTATTCACAAGAGGCTGGAAGGCACAAAGAAGAGGTGGGTTTGGGAGCCTTGTTCACCTTTATGATGCTTTTTAAAGCTGCCCTAATGGGAAATCACTGTGGTCAGCACAAAAAAGGACCCATTTGGGCTATCCTTACATTGTGAAGCCCCAGTAGTATCCTAGCATCTTTGAGAATGAGAGCTGCTAGCTGGGCACGGCCTCTAAGTTATCCCTGACGTCTTTCTCCTCCATCCTCACCACCCACCACTCTGCGATTTTCATTCATCGAAGCTCTGAACTTGATTCTGGTTGTCCACTTGGCTGGCTGTGGTCCACTCTCACACAGTCTCAAGTCTCTTTGGCATCTGGTTAGTTTCGATGGGCTGCCAGGAATTCATTCCAAAAGACTGACATACTTTCACATTTTTCTTCTACAGCAAAGGGGTTGGGTCAGAGACACAGAATAAACAAATCCACGAGTGCTTCATTCACTAATCTCAGAACGTTATTTACCATTCACATGGCTTATTTTCTAGATGACCATGGTTTCTAGCACTGAAAGAATTACGAGAATTAAAGAGGATTTCTTTGTTTTTGATATTTGGTAATCACATGTTCTTGATTTTTCTAAATGATCAAATTAATATAATTTTTATTTGTGACTAGAAGATTATAGATGATTTGCTTAATGTAAAGAGGACTTAATTTTCTATCACTAGGATATTTCTTACATTAGTTTACAAATAGGAAAAATTCTCTTGTTAGACTGTGCCACTGGATTCTGATTTCAGAAATTGAGATTCTTAAGATTACAGGCCTATGTCTCAATAGCACGGTTCAAGTGAAGTTAAAACAATCAAGAAGTGGTGTGGTGTTAACAGTATGGTTTACACATCTCCATCAGAACCAAAGCAAGAACAGAAACAGCAAAACCTGTCGCTTGGGTTTACACCTCACCTGTTAGATGACGAGCTTGATTGTCTGATGAACTTGTTATTAATTGGATTAGCTTGGCTCTGTGTGTCCCTGATCTACCCACTTAGGCCTAAACAGACAGGCAGGGCATTTATAAGTTTATATCCCCGCAGTGCTCGGTGCTGGAGCCTGAGGAAGTTTAGAGCCTAGCAAAGAACCCTTGGTGGAGTGAGTGTGGGGATCGCCCCATGATGAGACACATGATAATCACTAATGAAGACACTGTAGAATAACACACCCCCACCAGTGTCAAATGAATGGGCGGCCACTCAGGGAAGCTGGTTAAAGTTACCGTAGTAGAGTGTGGTAGAAATTTTTATAAAGGCTTCTTTGTGAAGGTAAACTTGAAGCAGGCTTTAGAAGAAGAAAGGCTGCACAGCAGAGCGTGGGTGTGGGTGGGTCCAGGGAGAGAAGGGGGAAGCCCAGGCAGGAGCAACCAGGTAGGAGTAGCTGAGCAGAGCTGTGAACTTGGACTCTGAAGTAGGTGAGGGCGTTCAGGGAAGCCTTGGAAGGGCAGAGGAAGATGACAAAATCCTGTGAAGGTGACATGCTTGAGGAGCCCAAGTTTAAGATGAAGTTAAGAATGGGCTAACTTACTTTCTTAGCTGATAGGGGAAGATTGGCAAAATATCTCCTGGCCCTGGTCAGACAGACCTGATAAAATTTCCTTTGCTTGCTTCTGGATATGGTTTTTAGTGTATAGTCCTACTCTCCGATGCTAAAATCCTAATTCCTCTTTGCTTCCCTCACTTCCTTTACTAAACCCTGTTTAGGGATTAGAACTAGCAGCCAGAGGCCTGTCCTCAAAGGTGGATTTTGTGGCAGGTCAGGAGTAGTGGCCTTTCAACTCTGTGTGAGAACTGTCAGACAGCTGCAGACAGATTAGCCTAAAGCCAGCCTCCTGTTCCCAGGGGCACATCTGCCTGTATTGACTTGCTCAGGAAGTCTTCCTCTGGGGCCAACACTCCATCCAGTTCCTATACCTGAACCCCGTCATGTGACCATCCCCAAAAGGGTGTGTTCCACTTGTACTGACACAGGGAATGGGTTCTTCTCCTTTTGAGCAAACAGTTCTGCACAGTAGAGGGTGGGAACGGATTTGAAACAAAAGTCTGGGATTGTGTTGTTTCTCTAACATCTGCCTCCCAGGATGAGCTCATTTCTCAGAATGACACCCTTCCAGTCCAGCGTGGCCCCCCTTTTTTTGAATATTGGGTGGCGCTTAACATCCTCTGCTCTGTTGCATCTGGGAACTCACCTTTTTTTATGCCAGTTAAAATCAGACCCTCAGTTCAAGAACTGTCAGTTGTTAACCTGCATTCAATTGATGCGCGATTTTCATTTCTAATTAGACCTGTTTGCTCAAGAATTGTAGATAAAACCAACACTTGCTTCCTCATGCTGTTGGAGCTAGTGGCAAGGTAGCCTGTCTTTTCTACTTTATAGTTAGTTTTAAAATTCAAACTATAAATGTGAATTACTTTTCTGTCTGATTCCTTGGGTGTAGGTTATTGTTATGCTAATTCAGGTGTCTGTCTTCCCGGAGCTTATAAGTATATAAATCTTGTGTTCTTTTAAACAAATTAGGTGGTTAATCCTTTAATCAGTTATTGAGAGATTGCTACAAGCTCCAGAGCAAAGGCCAGACCTCTAAGCTCAGCTTTTTGAAGGTCATCATTGTTATGCATTTGGTGTTTCTCCTTTGTTTTTCCTTTTTTCTTCTATTAAATAAGAAAGTTAGCCTAATCCTACAACAAATACTTTCCTTTAAAGTGGAAAGATGGAACCCTGGGAGGAGAAAGAGGTCTGAAGATTTAAGTAATAGATAATGCTGCTGGTGGGAGCAGTCTCTCACCCTCCCTCTTTCTCTTCTTCCCCTGCTTTCTTCTTAGGTATATCTGTCTCCCGCAGGCTGGTTGTATTTGTCATTTGGCTTTTCTGTTTTCTTAACTAAGTATTTATATGTATTCTGTTAGCCTAAGTAAACTGTTTTTCTTTGATCTGCCCCTGAAAAAAATGAATGGAGGCTCCTCGAACTGCTCAAAAATAATAGGTTAAATTCAAGCACATTATCATCCATTGACAGCTGTTTCTGACTGTAATGGGGAAGGAGGTTCAAGTTCATATGAATGGTTAATGCTGACAGTAGAAGTATAATGAGATGATTTGCCATCAAATCCTCTTTGTTGTGGAGGGCCTGGCTTGAACCCTATTCTACCTGAGTTGATAGGGACCTATGACCAGTCATGCCCCTGGACATCTGTGCTACCTCGGTTTTACAGAATGCATTCAAAATTGTTGTACGTTTACAAAGACTATGTCTACCTTTCTGATACTCCAGCCTCTCTTCTTCCCAGGCCTCATTCAATAGAGCCTGGGGAGGACCTTTTTGGGGGTGCTCGTGCAGTGAAAGCCCCATATGTAAAGGCCGTCAAAAGGGTATGATTGCCAGTGTCCATCTGGACGAATGACAACAAGGTGCAGAAATTGGAGGGAGCGATGGAAATTGAGATCCTGACCTCAAAGCAGAAAACATTCCTTGTAAATCTTCTCCCACGGAGTAGGGTCAGGATCCAAATTAGGCTCTAAAGCGCCTGCGGAAGTTATAGACAAATGATGTTTGTCTTCTTAGTCAATCAACAAGTACTTTTTGATACTGATTTGAGCCTTGCTGTTGGCTAAATATAGTGATATACAGAAGAAATGATGTTAATTTTTGTGGCCTAAAGGTTTGTAACTTTTCTTCTTTTTAAAAGTTATTATCTAAAATCTGTCTCAAATCTAAATTACCTTGGATGGTGTTCTTCTGGTGGCTCTTGTCACTCGCACTGGGCCAGCTGGTGTGATAACAGTCCTTCCTGTCCAGGACTTAAGTTGAGCAGATACAGGCCCTTGTAAATGTTGGGCTTCACAATTGTATAGCTGGGGAAGATTGCTTAGAAAACAAAACTGGCAGTTCCCCATATTGAAAAATTAAATCAGTCATTAGGAGAATAAGACCCCTAATTATGATGATAATCTTAGTTACCAATTAGAGAGCATCCACTGCCTTTACTGGTGCAAACTGGGCATTACTGTCTCATTCTGCAGGGAAAACAGTGAGGCTCACATCAGTTAAGCAAGCTAGTGATGTAAGAGTGGGGATTTAAGTCCATATCTGTCAGCCACGACGATTGGTTCAGAGGTGATCACATGACCCAAGCTAGGCCGGTGGAAGTTTTTAGGAATAATTGCAGGACTCTGGGAACCCTGGAAAGTTAACGTAAGCACGAGCATTCTGTGATGAACTCCTAACAGGAACTTGTGTACGAATGAAGCCAAAGCAGAGGCAAACACAAGAAACAGAAAATTGGATCCCTGAGGATGTGATTTAAACACCTGGATATGGCCATGACTGACGCCAACTACCCCTGAGTTGTTTAGCTCCATGAAACAATAAATTCCTTTTTTGGTTTAAGCCTCTGTGTTGGAAAAGGTAGTCTCATGCGCTCATGCAGGCAGTTTGTCAACCCCCACCTGGCTATGTAAGAATGGGCCTTGGGGCTGGAACATTTCATTGCCAAGAGTAGAGTTCTTACTGGGCTTATCACCTTGTGTTGGCATATCTTTCTCTATTTCAGATTCAATATGTGCTCTTCTGTTTTGCTTACGCATGTACATCATATGGCTCCTGGCCAACCCTATGACTATACTGTATCTGTCCTCTTCAGGGAGGAGACCGAGTCCTTTTAGTATAGCAAAAGAGGGGTGCATGCAGGCCAATTGCATTTGCTGCTGGGAGGGACCTGCTAGATATGGGGGACTGACACCCACCATTGGAGCTGATCTTGCTCTTTCCCTTCTCAGTGTGAGTGAAATGTTATTCCATCTAGTGGACTGAGTTGTGTTTTCTCAGCAACTCTGATATCCAGATGCAGTGGACAGAAGTGTCGGGGCTTCTACTCCTCGTGACAGGCAACAGGTGTCATCCGTTTGACATTCCTTACAATAATTTTCTGTCTTGCAACTGAAAACTGAAAGAATCTTGAATATTCTGTCTCCATTGCCAAACTTTCTCTGAGTCCCAGTAATTTCTCCTAGCCTTCCCTCATACCCGAATCCACCACTGTTATTGTACTATCATAATGAATGGTGGTTGCTTTTTTTTAATGTATCTGTCCTTCATTAGACTGCAAAATCCTGCAGAGCAGAGATAATGCCTCTGTGTATGTGCATGTGTATGTTGATTTCTTGTCTCTAGGTATAAGCTGACTCCAAAAATGCAAAGTAATCTTCAACATTTAAACAGGAAATTCTTCAGGTGGCTTTATGTATCAAGGTGCAGGTTCTCCATCCCCTCCCATGCTTGATATTTTGAGAAACAAAATATTTGGTATGTGTCATTAGTTCTCTCCAGGAAGATGTCAGGTCAGAGCATGTAGGAAGATTCTGATAAATCCCTGAGTTGTTAGGTGGAGCATATGTATTTTTCAAGAGCTTAACTCAAAATCTAATTTTATTCCAACAGAGATTAACTTAATAAAATAAAACCTTCAGGCATGCAGACCCATTGTTTTCTTAGTCAATCAACAAGTACTTTTTGAGTACTATTTGAGCCTTGCTGTTGGCTAAATTTGGTGACATACAGAAGAAATAACAGGACCAGTTCTGTGGAACCAATTTTAGACTTGTTGAGGAATGAGAGCTGCTGATTTTAGGCACACTACCCAAATTTGTCATACCCCCAAATATCTTTTCTTTCCCCATTGCCTTGTCAGTTTTGTGGAACAAGAGAACCCTCTGGAGCTCATCATCCATTCATACCTCGACCTGAATTAGTTTACTCTGCTTTCGTTCTCTTGTCCAAAGAGATCCACCAAATAAGAGAATGGGGATTTCTGGTTCTGGTGGCCGAGTCAGTCCTTGGGCAAGGGGTTAATTCTAGGGGAAGGCTGTAGGGATCTCTGTAGGGCAGAGTGCTTATTGCTAGATTTCCTTAAGGGGACGGTTTGTACTCAACCATGTTGCTCAGTAGAAGTGGCACGAAAGATAAGATAAAGTCTGCTTATTTTGAATTTTATGTCTGGACCATATGAACCATTGAACACTAGTGATTATAGGGAACTCAGAGATTACTTGGTCCAGTCTTATCAATTTGTAAAGAAGGAAACCATAACCCAGAGTGGCATCTGACTTGCCCCAAACACACATCCAGTGCAATACGGGGCCTATTCCTGCCAGTTGGAGCTCTTTTTATAGCATAAGAAGCATCGAAGCAGGGGTGCCAGGCATCCACGCTCTCCTCTGCAGTCAGGCTGTGTGCGTTTGACTCCTATTTCTTTAGTTGCTAGTGGGCTTTGAGTTAGTTTTTTTTTTTTTTTTTTTTTTAAAGTCACTTTGTGTCTCAGTTTCCTCATTTATAAAACGAAGATAGTGGTAATAATTACCTCAATAGGCTGTAATGCAAATTAAATGACTTGATATAGGTAAAGAAGTTAGAACAATGCCTACCCATAGCAAGTGCCCAGTAAATATAGTGGCTATTATTATCCTCATTACTGCGTTGCCTTCCAGGATGTGATTTCAGGGCTACCAATAAGGAAAGTCCTGCTGCATTCTAGCCCTAAACTGTAGACCTTCCCCCATGAACTTGCCATTGCCTCATACTCTATTACATAAGTTAACTGTGCTCCCCTATGCCCCAAAGACTCACATCACACAGTTGATTGAGATGCTAATATCCTCGAGGAAATGATCGTGATAATTTGCTTACATCCTACATTAAGGAAGAAGCAAACTTGGATCCTTTCTCAGGAACAGGTTTGCAAGGAAGTAGGACCTTTGGGAGCCTGGAATGTCAGAGTGGTGGGGAATGGGGTGGCCATAAAGGGGGCAGGGGGTGAAGGGACAGAAAGCGGTTTGTCCGAGGCCAACTCATTAACACCTTTAGTATTTGTGGTCCATGCCAATTCTTGTCCTCCCCCAGTTCTTTCCCTGTGGCTCCTCATGTGGAGATAACTGCTCATTCAATTTTTGATTCCCTTTAGTCCACAAAACTCTGAAAGCCCATTGAAAATTTCTCCCCACTGCGTAGGGGACATGTAGCTCAGGGTTGTGGGACCAGAGTGTCCCATGGAGTAATTGGCTTAGGCCAGAGTTTTTCCACTTTGGTACTATTGACATTCGGGGTAGTCACTTTTTGTTGTGGGGACTGTCCTGTGCATTGTGGGATGTTTAGCGGCATCCTTGGCTTCTACTGACGAGATGCCAATAACACTTCTGTCCACGGGGTTGTGACAACCGCAATGTCTCCAGACATTGCCAAGTGTTCCCTGGGAGCCACATTGCTCCCTCTGATGATTCTTGACTTAGGCCTTCCTAAGACCTGTTGCTTTTATTCTCTCTTGGTCAAGCCAGACTGGACTCAGGTTACTGGGATCAAGGACTTAATTTGCTCTACACTCCACATGATATTCTCTTCTGCTCCCCCACCTTCTTCTGGAAAAATAATCTACTTGGGCCTCAGTTTACCTGCACTGGCTTCTCCCCTATCATAGAAGAAGGCCATTTTCTCCTAGGTAGAGGTGGTCAGCTGAAAACATAGCAGGTTACCCTAGGTCAGAGGACAGGTGACCTCTCGATGCTCATTACTCTATTTATCAGCTGGGCTCACTCAGATTTTGACAACTGCATAGGATCACCTCAAACTCCTGTTTTCCTAGATAGGGGAAACCCTCTTTCCTCAGAAATGTATCCCCCCGTATTTCTGCAAATCTCCAGAACTTTGGTCTTTCCTCTGGGGTCCCATGATCAAGTATGCTTTCTCCAGGCTATGTAGACCAGGCCATAAAACTTAGTGTCTTTTTTTATTTCCTGCTGTAGAGTTCACTTGTGTAACAACATTCGTTTCTGAAGCTTTTATTCAAGGCAGAGAAATAGCTTATGTAACAATTCTACCAAAAAAAAAAACCCCAAAAACCCTAAAATTAAAAATATAAATTAGATAAATCTCTTTCCCAAACTCCCTTTCAGCTTTTCTACCATTTGCTGGAGTTGGGGGTGATTGGGTATGCTTTTTCCTAGAACCTTCTCCAGACTGTTATTCTTGATTCTCTCCCAGATTTCTATCTGAAACAAATTGTTTTTCTCCTTCCTTCCTTCCTTCCTTCTTTCCTTCCTTCCTTCTTTCCTTCCTTCCTTCTTTCCTTCCTTTCTCCTCCTCCTCCTCCTCCTCCTCATCCTTCTTCCTTCTTCCTTCTTCTTCCTTGTTCCTTCTTTCTTATGTTGTTTTAAAGTAGCAGTTCTCAAAGCATGGCTTGGGAACACCCTAGTCCCTAAGACCCTTTCATGGGGTCTTTGAGGTCAAAACTATATCATAATAATACTAAGCGACTACTTGCCTTTTTCACTCTCATTCTCTCACAAGTGTACAGTGGAGTATTCTAGAAGGTACGTGAGGCATGATGACATTCTATGATGAAATATGTCAGCATTCATTTGAACGAGTATTTTACAGATTACCAATGCTCAGTGTTACAAAATCACGTGTCAATGAAAAATCCATTCAAAGTGCAAGAGACTTCAAAAAGTAAGTTTATTTATATAGTTTCATTTTTTTTTTTTTATTGCAACTGGCCTTAAAGAAAATACCACTCATAGAATTTTAGTGTTACATCAAAGAAAAGAGCCACAATTATCTGAAAAGAATAATAGAGTACTCCTTCCTTTTCCAGCTATACATTTGTAGTTGTATGAGGCTGGATTTTCTTCATCTACTTTAATGAAAACAACATATCACAACTGATCAAACGTAGAAGCAGATACTGAGAATCCAGCTGGTTCTATTAAGGCAGACAATACAGAGCTTTGCAAAAGTATATAAAACAATGCCACTCTCCTCACTAAATTATTTGCTTTGGAAAATATAGTTATCTTTTATAAAAAATATGTTATAAAACATATAATGGATTTGTTGTTGTTATTTTTAAACGAGTTAGTTTATAAATATTTATAGTTGTTTCACTTTTAATTTCTCATATGGCAACCACTGAGAGATATAGAGGTAATCTGTATAATCAAAGACTCTTTGAGGTCCTCAATAGTTTTTAAGAATATAAAGGGGTCCTGAGACCAAACTTTTGAAAACTATTTACTGCAACTTATCCCATTGGTTCCTATCCCAGATCTGCTATACAAATAAATGTGTGAAGTTGCTTAAGCCTTGACTAAATTCCAGGCACTTTGTTAAGTGTTTTACATGAAACTTAATTATCGTTAACTCTGGGAAGTAGGTGTAGTTATTAATTCACATTTACAGTCACGGAAACTGAGGTTTAGAGAGGTTTTGAAACTTGCCAAGATTCACACAGGAAGTAGTAAAGGAAAAATTTAAATTTAGGTGTCTGACTCCAGAAGTCTCACTCTTAACTTTACAACCCAGCTCAGCTGGCGGAGAAGGGGGAAACAAACCCAGAAAATAAATTCTTTTTCATGAACATACTCCACTTTGCTTACAGAGCAGTGGGTGTTACAGGTTCACTTTACAAACTTTATTGTGGTAGTGGTTAAACTCCTTCCACCCTCCCCCCACTCAGTGTATCTCTGGGAGGTGAAGCTGACCCCATACGGGCCCGGGCTACAGCCTGGCAAATAAAGATCCCGAGGAGCCTTCCTTACTGGGTAATCCACAGGCAGGATGTGCCCTGTTCTCCGGTGGCTGGCAGCCTTCCTCTGTGCTTTTTTCTCAGCACTTCTCTGTCTCCAAGTCTTTTTCAAATGTGTATTTGTTGATTCTCCAGCGGATGCTCTGCTATCAGTCTGTGGCTGAGTCTGAATAAGCACGTGGAGTGCTGGGATTTTATCGAGTGAGTAGTTGACAGCAAAGTGAGACTTGGGACTCCTGACGTGGTACATGTCACAGCCCAGAAACGTGCTCTGCTCTGGGCCCTTCCAGAGCCCACAGTCATACTCGCGTGAGTGCAAGGAACAGGAGCCCCTGGTGTCACGTGATCTTTAGGGATCAATCACCTTATCACACTGTTATAAGTCGTGAAGATGAATTTTGAGATGTCGTCCGTTGGAAGGCGGGTCTCAGTTTGAATGAAGGCGATCAGTATTTCAAGACGCACCATCTGGAAAATTCTCTCATAATGTGAATACTGTAAATATTTATTTAAGCTTCCTCCACCCACCACTGCCATTTCAGAAGCAAGAAAATCGTTGGAGAGGCCAGGTTTTTACACATAGTATTCATAAAGTATACTATGGGCAGGAAGAGTGTAAACATCTCTACTCTCTTTGCAGTTTCACTCTTAGTAGAAATTGCATCTTTCCACCTGAGATGGAAATGGAGAGTTGTGGCATTTAGCTCATTTGCCCAAAGTCACATAGTAAATGACTTTGAAAGCACACAGAGCTTGGTTTAAGTCTCAACCCTGATTGTAGTTATTTGTGCTGTTTCAGCATGTCACTTAGTCTCCAAGCCTCGAGTTCTCTGTCTGCGATATGAGGATAAGGTCATTGTGATGATTAAATAAAATGAAGAATATCGAGTTCTGAACAGAGTGTCTGGCACAAAACATGGGCTCAATAAATTCAGCTATAATGATAATTATACTGTTACCTGGATTATTGTTTGAAAACTTTTATCTCTTCTCATGACCATTCTTTTACCTACTGGCAGCAATAGACGGTAAAGTATCTGTGTTCAGTCAATGCCTAGCACAATGCTTTGTATTTAGGGTATTGAATAAGTGCTGAATGAATGAATGAATAAGCAAATGAGCAAATGATGAGATTACGACAAGAGATTTTCGTTGATCAGTGAATTTCTAAATTGAAATGCTGAGAAAACTTAAAAATATCTGAGGCTCAGCAATGACTACTGAGTGCAAATGGTGACAAGCTAGGATGAAGAAGGTTCTGGGGCAGGAAGGCAGCTGGAAGGCGGAGTCTCTAACTGACCCACCAGGACACCCGTACACGAATGACTGACTGATGACAAACCCTAGCTGGAAGTCTAGTAACACTGTCTATATGTAGGTAACTTTGAAACTAGGTGATTTGTAGGGAATTGGAAAGTTTCTTTCACCCTCCAAAATCTGCCCCAAGTTTTCTAAGTTTCTGTTATTAGAGAATGATTCCTTTGCATTAGTAGTGTTTAGGGTAGTATGACTGCAGTTGAGAGAGAGAGAGAGAGAACCAAACGTGTATATTTCTTGCTTTTTACTTACCCCAGGAAAGCAGATATGTGCATAGGGTAGCTCTCTAAAACGGAGAGAGAGAGAGAAACGGAGAGAGAGAGAGAGACATACACAGAGAGACAGAGAGACAGACAGAGAAACAGAGAGAGAGAGAACCAAACATGTATATTTCTTGCTTTTTACTTACCCCAGGAAAGCAGATATGTGCATAGGGTAGCTCTCTACCATTAAGTCATTCAGGGATCCAGGTTAGCGGAGGGTTGCCCAATCACCCTGGGGAATATCTCTCTTCCAGGCAGTTGAACGGGGGAAAGAGCACAGAGAAGAGCTGTATGGGAGGTGTTCATGGGCCAACCTTGCAGTAGCATTTATCACTCTGTCTCTATTTCTTGGCCAGAACTCAGTTATATGGTCATAGTTATCTGCAAAAAAATTTGAGAAATGTAGTGCCTGCCTGGGCAACTACTTTCTAGTAACAACTGTGGAAAATGGGAAGGGAAACCAAAACATTTGGCAAACCGTGAACTGTCCTTCTCAGATCTTTGAAGGAGGCAATATTTCTGGGAAGGACGATTTATTGTAAATTAATTTGTCCCCAGGAGAAGAAGGACATCCTCAATAGGAAGCTTCATCCCAGAAAAGGTTGAGGAGAAGGGTTCAGTGCTATCACAGCTGAGAGGTGCAGGCTGTGGGATAGATAACTGTGGTCCTAGGGTCCTAGACTCCTGGGGAGGAGAGTGGGGCTTTAGAAGGGATGGGAAAAATGTAAGATAGGGAAGAAAAGGCTCTGAAGACACAGTTTTGCACAGGATAAGAAATGGCCACCCTTCAGAGAGGCAAAATGGTGTTTGTGGGCAGCCTTTGCAGTAAAGCACGTACAAGCCATTTGGGGGCTCCACTCAGGTGCCACAAACTATGGAAGGAGAATGAGGACATTCCCACCCCCACCCCCACTTTTCTTCCTCCAAGAAGGAGAGTCAGGCTCATTATGTCTCTAGGTGGATTTTATAGTTTTGGATTTGAGCCTAAAAGTTGCATGTGGTTTTCAAATACTTATTTTATCACACTCCACGATTACTTCCATTATGTGTGGCTAACATTTGAGTCTTTTCAGATTTAGTAGGGATATAAAAGGTTTAAATAAGCCCAATATCAGATGTGTCTGGGATTCCATTTCTTGCGTGCACACTGTAAATAAACGCTGGCGAAAAATATTTTAGTTCCAACTTCTGCCACCCCAAATCCTACAAATATGCACATTAAAGCCCCATAATCCCATAAAAGCCTTTTTACTTGTAAATAACACTATCTTGTTTTCCATCTCAAATTTCTTCTCCTGTAATTACACAATATTTGGTTTCCCCTTTTCAGGCAATTCAAATTAAAACTTATTTCATTTCATAATTACAAACATTCATTTTGAGTAAAGACTAATCTGACGGGAAT
This sequence comes from Pteropus alecto, assembly GCF_000325575.1. NCBI lineage: Eukaryota > Metazoa > Chordata > Mammalia > Chiroptera > Pteropodidae > Pteropus > Pteropus alecto. The sequence goes on along the minus strand of NW_006431920.1, from coordinate 9,260,245 downwards.
TTGGTTCCAGTGATATTATAACCCAGACTTGTAATAGCAAAGCAATCCATCTCCTGACTAATGTCTTGGAATCTTTTAAGACTCTACTCCAGCTAAACATTTGCATTTGGAAAGTTTTATCCTTTTCCCTGAAATAATAATGCTTTATTAAGAACACTGCATGGTTTGATTTTTTAAAAAATAATGATTTAAATCAAAGACTTCAAGATATAAAGAATTTAAAGGGTGAGCCATTTCACCCTCTTAGTTTTAGGTTATTTTATAACTCCCATGAGTTCTGGAGTAGAACATTGCTTGGAAACTGTTCATTATTAAGTTCATTTTCAACCGTTTCCTGAAAAAGGAGAAAGAAAATATTCTTCGTCTGGGTATCATGATAGGTGGTAATTTTGAAATATTAGATAAAGTGTATGTTGTTACTGTTCTGAGTACAGATAGAGGAGAAAAGCATGCTGACTAGCCATTTAGGAATGGATAGTTAATATCTAGAAAAACGTGTTTATCAATTAAAAAACACATTGAGAAAATGCCAGATGGAATGCTTGCAGGGCAATTACCGTTTATCCAATGCAAGAACCACTCCAAAATGGTGATTTACAACAATGACTTATTGTGACCCCTGAGAGTGAGCGCTCCCGGAGACCAAGGCCAGGGTCGCAAAGCTTTTCCTAATCGCTCTTTCAAAGTCCTACAAGGTCAGTTCTGCCTTATTCTGTTGGTTGTGAGTGAGTCACAGGGACCGTCCAGGTTCAACGGGAGGTGATTGCCCAAGGTCAGGAATAGAGGGAGGTGTGGTTCATTGCAGAGGCTGTCATTGCTGACTACCTGCCAGTCACTGAGCCGTTGATCAGGTGCCTACCAGATCCTTTCAAAGAGTGAAATTACCATACCAACTCAGATGGATGTTTGTCTTCTGAAGGATTTGATTTGGTAAGAGGTAGGCGAGAAGGGCACCGATAAAGGCTCTTTGTTAGGGCTGCCTCACGCTGTTTGAATGACTCTGTATGTGTGTGTGTGGTGGTGGGGGGCAGTATTTTGGATTGCCTTTATTACACCTGCAGTTTGATTTAGGTTGGGGTCAGGAGGAGAGAAGTAGTAAGTGCCCACTCTATGCTAGCTTCTATGCCACACACTTTACACATTTCACATTGTTGGAAGGCTGTTAGTACAGTGATTGTGTCAAATCTTCAGTGGTTTTGCCACTTACGAGCTCTGGGACTCTAAAGAAGGGGAAGTTAGTTAACTCGGCCTTGGTTTTCTCACATGTAACATGTTTGAGTGGCTGTCGTTCATGGAAAGAAACACTCAGTTCTCTTTGTATTTTTTTGCATTTCTGTTAGTGCCCCATGTATTAATCTTATGAATTTATTAATGAATGTTTTAAAAAAATAAAAGCTTAATATTTCTCTCTTTGGATACTATATTTACAACAAATAAATAAAAAATACTTGAATCTAACAAATGACATTGTAAACATGTAAAAAGTAATTACTGGTGAAATCTAAGATTTCTAAATATTTAATTAAAATTATGTCTCATTTTATGTTAGTTTGATGCCCTGAAATGTCAAGTTTCTTTGAAACTGAACTTTAAGATCTACAACATTAAAAACCACAACACAGAATTGAAAGGAGTAAGTGGGATAATCCATAAGAGATGACGAGAACAGTGCCCGGCACATATTAAACTCTCAATATCATATTTTTATGAATAAAGCAATTTTCAGTTATTATCCTTGCTAGAAAGAGAGCCCTTTGCTTTCCCTATAGGTGTTAAGAGGAATTCCTTTGGCCCAATCTGAATGACAGAGCATGCGCATGGTATATTTGCATCTATAGAATCAGAGGCTGTACCTCTCACAATGAGGTGCTGAGCAGATACAGCAAAATGGTTAATGAATGAATTCTGCAGCAGTAAAGAGTGGTCTGCTCCCAACTTCCCTTCTTCTCTGCACAGCTAGCTCCTTGACTACAGTTTGGAGGAGCACAAATGGAGAGGGGACTAATATTTGTTGAGTACATAGTATGTGGCATGAATTTTGCTGGGTGATATCCAGCTACTACTTATTTATTCCAACCAAGCTAACTAAAGAATGTGTGTGTGTGTGTGTGTGTGTTTTTAAGAGATCAGATTTTTTTTTTTTTTTTTTACATGCATTTCATGGAAATGGAAACTGAAGCTTAGAAAAGTAAAGTCATATAGCTAGCAAGCATCAGAACAAGAATTCGAACTCACATATTACTGACTCAAACTGATTATTTTTTTTCATTATACCTTGTTTGAAGGGGAGGCAAGCATTCCTGAAGAGCATGATAATGGCTTCTTTGAATGTTCTTATGGCTTTGTCAGTTGAATTAGCTTTTTAATCTCATTCAGTAAGAATTCATTATTGAGTCTCTACTCAATTATTGAGTAAATTTGCCAAAGAGAAACTTGCATCCAGTATGGCCAGATACCTAATGTCAGATACTTGAATGCAAATGGCATTTATTTGTTGAATTAACTAAAATTATTTAAACTTAAGAGTTTATTATGCTAACAGATAATTATGCTTGCATTTCAGGAAGATGTAGTCCTAGAAATGTAAGTCATAAGTACACATTTTAAAATTAAATGTTTTTTGCATATCCTGTCATTTGTCTTTCAACGTTGACCACAGAATCCATTTTCCTAGCAAAATTACTTTGTAAATGTCATCTCAAGAGAGAGTATAATCTTATGATGTTGATCTGATAATAAGAGAAATGATAAATATGTTTAATGAGTGAAATAATACAGAACTAAATTATCCTATTAAAAAAAACCACCTAATTCAGTATATGGGAGTGCTAACCCTAGAAGGCATAACAATATAATTTTTCACCTGCCAAAAGGATAATAGTATATTATGAACATCAAAATAATTTTTGGAGAAATTTGCCTCAAAATAGAATGAAGATGGACACATTTAAGACTGTAATAGCAAAATATACACAGGTTCTAGAGTTGATATATTGGGGAAAATAGGGTATAAAGGAAAATCTTCCCTTGGTGGCTCAAAAAAGCCCATACCAAGAAAAACTTCTTCCCTGCTGCCAGACAAACCTAAAGGACAATCTCACCTTACACGAGCCTGGATCCTCCCACCCTTGTCTGTCATTTGTCACCATTTGCCCAGGAGAGGTAAGCACTTTGATTGACATGGCAGCAGTAGGATAGTGGGAAGCCTTGGTTCTACCACTGATGATCTGCATGGACTTACACAGTGTACCTAACTCCTCAGCCTCAGTTTCCTCCTCTGTCTAATGAGAATAAAAATGTCTACTCACAGGGAGTTTGTGAAGATTGACATGAAATCAGATATGTGATATTATTTTAGAACCCATACATTGCTATAAATCATAATTTATTCAGTATGATAGTCCATTTATGATATCATTTTCAAATAATGAGTAAATTAGTCAATTCAGTTGCCTTTTACTGAGGAAATGAGGTATAAGAAGGAAAGAAGACACGGGTTCTGCCTTAATAGGCCTTCAAATCTATTAGTTATGCTTTGCATTTATACCACACCTTAGAGTTTACAAAGTGCTTCCACTCGCTGTGTTATTTATGCATTCATTCATTCAACCATGGAACTCTAATGGTGATAAATAAGGCAGAGTCCTTGATCTCACGGTAAGAGAAAAAATAACTACACAGCAGACTAAATGAAATATGTACAGGTTATAATACTTGCGGGAGTAATTAAGCATGGGGGAGGATGGAGAATGACAGTATTTTTAGAGGGTGGCTGGAGAATGTCTCTCTGAGGCAGTCACAGACGAGGCATGTTAAGAGGTCCTGGGGCAGGAAAGAGCTTAGCGAGTTCAAAGAATGGAGAGTTCTAGGACGTGTGCGTGCAAGGCAGGAAGTGCCTCAAGCTCAGGATGGAGAGACAGCATGGGGCTGGATCCTGGAGGGCTCTCTAGGCCACAGTAAGAAGTTGGATTTTATTCTAAAATGCCATGCAAAACCACTGGAGGCTTTTAAACCAGACACTTTCTAGATGTTGAGAAGATCACTTTACTGCTCTGAGAATAGATTGGAGCGGGTAAGAAGGGAGGTGGGCCACCACTAAGGAGGTGGTCGTGTTAGTCAGGGAAGAGATAATCTTTATTTAATTATGACCAACAGAATTTATTAGGTCCTAGGATGGACACTTAAACTCTTCACTTACCTGACTCCATCTTGTCCCTGTGGCCTCAGGAGTTTGGAGGAGGAGATGTTATTTCACCCAGTTTCAGATGGCCGTGTTCTTTATTTCAGCGGTTTCGAGAGTTGGATGGGAATGATCACGGGAAGCAAGCAATTGCATTGTGGATTTATTTAGTTGAACTGCCCTAGATTGTCGTGCTGAACGTCTACCGTTTTGGATTCCATGTTAGTTGACTGGCGCTGCCATAGCAAAGTACCAGAGACTGGGCAGCTTCAACAACACAGATTTATTTTTTCACAATTCTGGAAGCTAGAAGTCTGAGATTAAAGTGACCGCAGGGCTGCTTTTATCTGAGGTCTCTCCCCTTGGCATGCAGATGGCCATCTTCTCCTTGTGTCTTCACATGGTCTTTCCTCTGTGTGAGTCTGTGCCCTAATCTCTTGTTCTTATAAGGCCACCAGTCATATGAGGTTAGGGCCTCACCCTAATGACCTCGTTTTTGCTTATTCATCTCTTTAAAGGCCTAATCACCAAATTGTCACACTCTGAGGTATTGGGGTGAAGACTTCAACATATAAATTTTTTTGGGGGGGGGGACAATTGAGCCTATAGCAGGATTCTAAGACTAAATCT